>NW_028327180.1:31510059-32135059 GCF_987537825.1 Furipterus horrens
TTCAGATGAGGCCCCAGCCCTGATCTATGCCTTGATTTCAGCCTGAAAAAGACCCTGAAGCAGAGGACCCATCTGAGCTGTGCCCAGATTCCAATTCTACAGAAACTGAGATAATGTGTATTTTAAGTTTGTATCTATAGCAGTAAATAGTTAATATACTGAGATAATGCTTAAAACAAAGTGATTGTTCAAATAAATATTCATTCTCTCACCCTCCTCAGTTTTATATATATGGGTCGGCAGCCGTCCGTCTCGAGAGACGATGGTGTAGCTTCTTAAGAGTCTATCTGCACCGCCGAGAATGACTGTGCAGTCCGACTCGGGAGTGACACGGTATCTGTCTCCTCCCGTGTTGAATCGACATCTTGCGATGTCGCTGGAGTGTCCTCTCCAGTGAAGCTGAAGCTACAGAGCCTGGGCAGGGTGATATGGAGGGTCTGCTGTTGCCCATGCAGCAGACCCCCCCTCTCTTCGCAGCTGAAGGGTCCAAGGGAAAGACGGAGTCAATACAGCTTGGCTTCAGGTGCGCCGCAGGAGTTGCCGGTGTTGTTGACTACAACGTCAAACCGCCTTAGGGACTCCGGCTCCGGATTTTCTGTTGGGGTTTACTCCCTTAGCCTTTCCCCTGAAGAGGTATGCCGCAAGGCAGCGGAGGTTTCTTGGAGTCAGAGTTTTCCTTCTCTGATGTGCCCTGACTGGAAGATCGAACCAGCGACACTTAGCTCGCAGGCCGACGCTCAATCCACTGAGCCAAACCAGCCAGGGTGTTTTATATATATATATATATATATATATATATATATATATATATTTAATGTGATTTTTGCCTCAAAATTATTCTTTAGAGAATTGTCTAATGTCTCAGGCACATAGGGTCTGCCCAAACTTGGCTTCTGTCTCTTTTTGTAATCATTATTCCCTTGCTTTGATTCAGTTTCTTCAACAATACTAACCATTCCTTATGAAGTACCTACATGTGGCACGCACACAGGTGTGTGCTAGGCATCTTACCCATATTAGCTCATTCAATCTTCGCAAAAACCCTGAAAGGTATTATTATTACCTTCACTTCACAGGTCAGGACACTGGTGTTGTGAGAAACTGAACCCCTTTTCCAGGCCATAGCTAGATGCTCCAAATGCTTTAAACAAAACAGAACAAAAAGCCACCACTGTTTATGCACATAGCTGTTCTCAAGATAAATACTATTTTTATGCAAATAGTGCACAAACACCTGCAAGATGTTACTCCTTTTCTTTCTCCTAGGAAATCCTTGAGCATCAATGATCATTCAATCTATCTTTCTTTGTGTGTGTACACTGCAGCCACACAACACTCATGCTGAGGGCCCACTACATCTGGTCGCTGTCCTATATTAGGGGACATCTTCATACACAGCTATACCTGGAAGGAAATAGATGGTGACTTTAATAGCTCAGAGTGAGGTCAAATGCTGTTATTACAATATGCAAAGAAGCCTCCGAAACATTTTTTTCTGTTGAAGTTATACAGCTTAGGTAGAAACAGAGCTGAGATTTGTGCCCACAAACATCAAGTTTAAAATTATGGTTCTTTTAACAGTCATAACTTACCCCCAAGCACACAGGTAGTATTTTTAGTTGTTAGGTTATAGTAGGTATGTGGCGGCCTTAAATATATGTGTGATATGTTCAGATTATAGCTAATACAAGATTGGTTAGTTTGGATTTCCTTTACTCTAAGGTTGTTTATATTTATACATAAGCTGATTCACTTGAGTGTGATTTTTGCACTTAAAGAAATCTGCCTTTCAAATTCAGGGGGTAATAATTACTTGCAAATTTAAATTAAAGTAGTTCAAGCTTAAAATAGGCAGTGTTTTGAGCTCAGCACTCAATGACAGGTAGGGGGAATAAGACAACCTCAGAACACATTGAAATATTTAAGTTAAGGAGACTCAGAGGAAGGAAGTCTGTATTGTTTATAAGGTAGGAGAGAAGTCTCAAGGTTAAAATAAGCCAGACAGGTTAATGTGTGTGCTATATTTTATGTCCTAATGATCCCAAGACATACACACAAGTAATTCTTCTAAATGCATTCATGAGAGTCACTCTCTAAAAACAGCATGAAGTGGATATGAGCATTTAATCTTGAAAACTAGCATGTACTCGTGTGCCTGGGCCTGAAAACAAATTCTGAAGAAGAAAGGAGAAACAGGTTATAAAGCAAAAGGAAACAATATGTATTTAGGCTCCCCTTTCTGTTTGGATTTCTCAGGTACCAGTGGCTACTTTGGGAAAACTGAGTGGTTTGGCTTCAGGGGATGATTAAATTATCCATGTAGGTCTCAGATATCAAGGTAGAACAAGGCCTGACACACAGCATTTTGGGGACTTTTACTCTTTTAGAAATGTAGATTTCTGAAACAATGTGTAGATATATAAATTCTTCTCTGTTGGTAAATACTACATATTTATATGTGCAAAGATATCAAACAATTTTCTCCCCACACATACCAGGGTTTTTTTTTTCCTTCTCTCAGAATTTGAACTGTTTGACAACATTGAGTTCTGGAGGGCAACCAGGAATATAAAATCACTCAGGAGTGATGGAAAGATTTGGAATAATTTTAAATGGACAGGAAACATGGAAGAGGTTATTTAAAACTTAACTTAAAACTAGTATTTTAGTTGGTCTTCCCTCAGCTTTGAATACTCAATTGTCAAAAATCTAGGTTTTAGAAAATTACATTTGTTTAAAAGGAATTATGACAAAACATATATCTTTTTATATTCAAACATAAAAGTAAAATTGTATCATTTTCCCTTCATCATGAAGCTTCCTATAACTTCCTGATCCCTACAGAACTGGACGCTTTTTAGCATAACATTCAAAGCTCTTTACATCAAACACTCTTCCTCACTCAAGAGAATGTGCTTCATTCACAGCAATCTGTAATTCTGTCCCAAAAGGACTGTGTGCTGTCACATTTTCATGGAGCTCTTGCTGTTTTTTCAACCTGAAAGGAGAAATCTTCCCTGCTGGCTTAAGGTAATCCACCTCCTCGTGCTTCAAGTCTTGCTCCAATGTTACCTTTTGCTGGAAGCCAATCACTAAGCCCATCCGCCCATCCACACTCAGTCCTTACGTTCTCACAGCACAATACTCACACCTCTTTATACATCACAAATTTTAGCAACTCTCCTTCGCACACTGTACTGCATTTATGCTCATAATAGATGAGCCAATGAGTGTTTGCTTAAATAGAATTTATATAAAATTTTAATTATTTAAATTTAAAAATTAAATAAATCTATTGTTTTAGGAATTAAAAAAATGTATTGGCTTTATGGGGATGACATTGGTTAATAAAAGTATGTAGATTTCAAGTGTATAATTCTATAATACATCATTAGTAAATTGAATTGTGTGTTCACCCCCCAGAGCCAAGTCTCTTCCATCACCATTCATATCTCCTTTACCCTCTTCTACGCCCCCCCCAACTCCCTTTTTCCTCTGGTAATCACTACACTATTGTCTGTATATGAGTTTGTGGAGTTTTTTCTTAATCCCTTTACCTATTTCACCCACCCCACCCCCCAGCTCCTCTCCTCTGACAGCTGTCAGTCTGTTCTCTGTATCTATGAATCTGTTTCTATTTTATTTTATTAGTTTATTTTGTTCATTAGATTCCACATATAAGTGAGATCTACTTGTCTTTCCCTGATTAGCTTATTTCACTTAGCGTAATGCTCTCCACATCCCTCCATGCTGTCACAAAAGGTAAGATTTCCTTCTTTTTTATGGCTAAGTAGTATTCCATTGCAGAAATGTGCCACAGCTTTTTTATCCACTCATCTACTGATGGGCACTTGGGCTACTTCCATGTCTTGGCTACTGTAAATAGTGCTGCAGTGAACACAGGGCACATATATTCTTTCTAATTAGTGTTGCAGGTCTCTGCAGTGGAATTGCTGAGTCATAAGGCAGTTAATTATTTTTTGAGGAAACTCCATGCTTCTTTCCACAGTGGCTGCACCAGTCTGCATTCCCACCAACAGTTCACTAGGGTTTCCTTTCTTCCACATCCTCACCAACACTTGTTTGTTGATCATTTCTGGAATTTTTATGGTCTTTATTATTGAAAGAAGAATTAATAGAAATTAAAAACAGTAAACAAAAGTGCCTGTAATTCCACCCTCCAAGACAACCTCTATTAAGAATTCAGTATATATACCCTTTCACAATGTATATGTGGCTTTAATTTTTTTTTTTTTTTTACAAAACTGGCATCATAACAGAAAATTTTTTTATCACATTAGCAAGTCTTCTCCCTAAATTTCTCAGCAGAAAAATTTAAACATTGTTCTTATTTTTTCAAAATTCTTCTTGCGTCTCTCCCATATTATACAAAGCATTTGTTTTTAATTTCATTTGACCCCACCCATAAATCCTTTATTTGTCAGGTGCTTTCATTATGAGGAGGCAATAATTCACGGTGATTCAGCTGGTCTGCCCAGGCCTGCCTGTCACCCTTTGGGCTTTCTCATTACTGGGCTTAAGTGGTCCTAATTACAAATTAATGAGATACACACAGAAATTGCACAGTAAGTATCTTTTTAGCAGTATCTTAAGATTTGCAGAAAGAGAACTTGGCTGGTGACCAAATTCAGGGTCTTGCGTTCTGTTTTCCACAATCTTTGTCACAAGGATCTCTGGGTCTCAGTTTCTTAATCAATGACTGATTGGGTGGACATCAAGAACTTTCAAATTGTGCTCCAAATAGTGCAAAGACCCTGAGAACATGCCCCAGAGGCCTTCAATAGAAGAGTAGAAAATGACTTATTTGATAAATAATTAATTAATAAAATATCAAAGTTAATCAAATATCTCATCTTGGAGATTACTGAAAATGATGAAAATTACTAAAAACAAAATGCAGTGTAATTATCTCTGGTGTCTCGCTTATAGGAGAAAATAAATATCTATTTGTTAATAAATAAAACTTAGGTACCATCAAGCCTAAATTGGTATCTTTAAAATTTTAAATGCATCCTTTTGTTTCACTTTATCTGTTACCTGCTTCCCAGCCTTCCCCACTCTCCATCTCTTTCAAAGTAAGCTCTTATACTAGCTCAGCCTCATCTGAGTATTCACAGTTTCTAAGCACAACACAGATATTGAAATAGAAAAAGAACTGGGTTCAATCGGTCAGAGAATTTGAATTGAGTCTCAATCTGCCACCAATGTTTCACCTTGAGTAAGTCACTTATGTCTCTGAAACTGTTCTTTCTGGCAATCATTTATCAATTAATGTTGAGCATTTATGGCACACCCGCTACTAAATCAAATACTACAATTAATATGTCCCAGCCCACTTTCCAGGAGCTTACAGTGTGATGAGGGTATATATAACCCCAGATATGCAAAAGTCAGTGGGAATGAAAGAAAAATAAGACAAACCTGAGAAAAGTATGACCATAGGATTGCCCAATCCCTTTCAAACAGCTCCATGGGAAGAAAGTAATTAGCTCTTTTTTTTTTTTTTCCACGATTATAGTGCTCTATAAGTTTTCTCCTCACATCACTGAAAAGGGGGATAAACTTACAAATATGTAATTTCGGTTGACCAGCACCTTCTCCAATATCCCTCCTAAGCTGTTCTGAAACTAATCACAGCCCAGGCAGGATCTTGTCACTTGGCACTTGGGAGGAGCTCAATGAACATTTGCTGAATTAACTCATTAATGCCTAGCAGGCAGACAAAGCCAAAGCAGAGGGAACCTCCTAGCTTTTTTTCATTTTCTATGTATGGAAAATACACAGAAAATGTGACTCTGGAAACAAGAGTGGACATGAAAAACATTCCTTGGGACATGAATTAAGGCAATTGCTCATTCTGCTGTTGTTCCAAAGCTGATTTTCCAGCAAAATGAAAGTGATGATAGCCCTGACCGGTGTGGCTCAGTTGGTTGGGCATCATCCCTCAAAGTGAAAGGTTGCTGGTTCAATTCCTGGTCAGAGCACATGCGTGGGTTGCAGGTTCAGGGCACTGATGAGAGACAACCGATAGATGTTTCTCTCTCTCTCTTGTCAATGTTTCTCTCCCTCTCTCCCTCCCTTTGCCTCTCTCTAAAAATAAATCTTTTTTTTAAGAAAGAAAATGATGATGATGATGATGACAATAATACCACAAACTTAGAGATAATTACCAGTCCTCATAGGATTATAGATGAATATTTTGGCCTATAACAAAGAAAGAATTTTCCAAACATGACTAAATCTTTACATTAAGAAGGCATATCTCGGCCCTGGCTGCTATGACTCAGTGGATTGAGCGTCGGCCTGCGAGCCAAGTGTCACTGGTTCGATTCCCAGTCAGGGCACATGACTAGGTTGCATGTCAGGTCCCCAGTTGGGGGCGCAAATGAGAGGCAATCACACAGTGATGTTTCTTTCCCTCTCTTTCTTCTTTCCCCTCTCTCTAAAAATAAATAAATAAACAAACTAACAAATAAATAAATATAAATTATTTTAAAAAAAAGAAGGCATATCTCAGACTTCTAACTCAACAGAGACTTATTTAGGCAAATCATTTACAAATGTCTGTGAGTTCCAGGTGTGTCTAGGAAGGGGCAATGACAGAGTTTTCTGTGGTATGCATCAACCCATTTTGGCTTGTTCAGTGACATTCTGGGGTTCCAGGTGCAGTATCAAGGCAGGAAAGTGTTCTATGGGGCTGCAGACACAGCAGGTGCCTGCTGAGCAGATTCAAAGCACAGCTGTTTGGCTCAGAGAGCCGCAGATAGGAAGAACACTAGTGCCTGCCACAGAAGTCAGCTGGGATATCTGCTATTCTTGCAAACTGGTGTATATTACATATGTAATTCAAGGGCTAAAATTAAAACTAAAACGAACCCACAATTTCTGGAACAGTCTTCAAACATTCCAGTGCTTCTTTTAATACAGCTAGCCGTCTTCTGAAACTCAAAAGGAATTTCCTCTAAGCAGAAAAGTCTGAAGAGAGTTCTTCAAAGATCCATAAGGGGAACTCTTTCTGATAGCTGAAAAAGAAGGTTCAAGATGCCTCAGAGATGACATGGATGGAAAAACACTTTACACTGCCAGGGGAGAGGAGGTCATTTTAAATGGTTCATGAGAATACAGTAATCAAGTTAGAAATCCAAATCAGAATTAAAAGAGCAAGAGTAGTATTAAAGACATAACCTTGCAAAGCAAGGGCCCAGAAACACAAGTACCTAAATAGCATACATTACATGTGTGTGCATATATATCAATGCAGGGGTAATACTAACCAACCAGAACAGATGCTAGCTATGCCCAACCCATGTGGCCTTACTGACATGATATCTGATCTCTCATCCTTGTTATCTGAGGATGCTTAAACTGCATAAACCCTGGGATTCATCCAGTACTGTGTGCGGTTTCCCAAATTTCTCATGCGTGCTCCTGGTTCTGTGCCTTTGTACGAACTATTCCCTCCACCAAGGAAACCCCTGGCTGTCACCTGTAACTTTCTGCAAAGAAATCTCTTGACCTTCAAATCTGAATTAGGTACACCTCTGAAGGTCTTCCCTAGGACTCCATATTTACTCTTATATTCAGAATTGGGGGCGGGGGCGCCGGTGAAGCAGAGACATTACCAGAGAAACAAAATTGCTCATCTCAATTTACTTATGAACGAGGAAGAACTGGTGAGCGTCTCTCTAAATCCCCACCTCCAAATTCTGAATCAAAATAATTTTATCACAGTTGGTAACATTCTCCAGGGAGCCACTAAAAGCTATTATAGGCTTTTGTTCATGTTTCTAGGGTCCCAAAGAGAGCAGAAAAAAATCTTAATCTGATGATTTTAGGCATGATAATTAAGACCTACTATTTCTGCAGGTCTGAGCCATGGTCCTGGTAATAGGAGAAACATTTTTCTTCAGTTTACATTGGGTCATGCTGTCACTGAGCAAATAATTACTGTATATCCTCAAGAGATGTAATTAGTTAATAAGGCCTATTGTTGACACTAAAGGCTTCAGGAAAGAACCAGAGTTGAACATTCTGCTCATGTGGAAGGTAGCAGAGTTTACCCAGGGGCCAAGCGACACAAGAGGTGTGAACTGAAGGAGGAACGAGGTCAGGGATGGGGGAACGCCCATAGGGACTGGATTAGCTAGAATCCCAGTTATGAAACAAATGGCATGTTCATAACAAGGAAATTCAAGGAGAGTTTAATAAAGGATCTATTTGCAAAGGTGTGGACAGAGTGTGGGAAACCACAAGAGATTAGTGCTGGCAATAGGACAGCAGGTGCTACCACCACTAAGCTAAAGGAGAAGATGGTTAACAGAGACCGACAGTGCTGCATAGAGAGACCCAGTTGACAGTAGCTTGGTACTTGTGATAGGGGGACTCAGACAGCGGGCAATGCAGGGCAAGAGGTAGTGACTTCTCTCCCGTTCCTCTCTCCAATCTCCTGCTAATGCTCCCTTTGAGGACAGAGGGTAAGGGAGCCGTTGACATAATCCAAAATCAATCTCTCGGTGTACAAAGTGGAGTGGGGAAATGCAGAGAAGGTCTGGAGCATGAACAGAAGTCCAGCACATGGGCACAAACATTGTGAGAGCCTGCATCCTATGACTATTTCCCTCATATGTAGAAAGGGAAATTCCACACAACTTAGAACTTGAACCTTGGCAGTGGTTAAAAGCATTGGTGAAACTGCCTAAATTAAACTCTCAGCTCTACCTGTGGCAAGTGGCTTCACTTCACTCAAACTTGGTTTACTCACCTGGAAAACAGGCACAATAATAGTACATATTCATAGAGTTGTTGAGATCCAGTAAGGCAACCAACATAGTGAATGGTGAATAGTAAGTGTTCCATCAATGTTGATATTAATTTTCATTATTGCTATTACTGTGTTTTGATAAATATTACATATACCATGTCATCTGATGCTGTCTGATTGAAAAAGCTAAAGGGTCAAAGGAGCAAGGGGAAAAGTAAAGGAGTCTTCTTCATCCATTCTCTCTGGCACCAAGAGAGAAAGGAGTCAGATTACTGAGTGTGCTAAGACACAGACACCAGGGTTACCAGACAAGAAATCTAGAATGTCAAAGATCCCAGAGAGGATATTTGCAAAAGAAGCAGTAAGGCCAAATTTCCTAATTGATTCTTGGAGGTTAAAACATCCACCCCCAGGAAAGGGTTGGGAGGCTCACACATTCCTATACTTAAAGAAGGAAATAGACCAGAAAAATGAAATTGTATTCATGTAGAACGATCTATGCATTACACAAAAATGAAATATCTTCAGCAATTCGGTGGTAGTCCTAACATGTGTTTGAAAGTGCAAAGAAGACGACTCTGGCAACAAAAGTCCATGTTCTGCATAACTTTCTTGTATGTGCATTGGCAAAAATAAATGCCATTCCAGTGTTCTCTGTATTTTGGAAGCATGGGATTTTCTCTTCTGTATCCTACCATAAGTAAAATTCTTTACAGTAAAATTATCTGTTTTGACAATCTGACATAGCTAAGTTAAAACAGAGAATTAGTATTGGCAAGTTAACAGGATTCTATGGATCTATAAGTCACCAAGTTCATTATCAAATAAGAAGACAGATGCAGAGAAAGCAGAACACAATTTCTGCCAGGGGAATATGAATGAATTGGGATCAAACAAAGGACTAACACCAAAGATACATATAATACAATTCCTGGGCTCAACATTTAGCCTTTTATTAACTTACCTGTTTTGATTTACAAAATTTGAACAGACATTGGTAGGTTGTGGACTCCTCCTTTTTGGATGGCTGGTTTTAGAGTTTTATTTTGTTAAGTAACAGCCTTATTGAAATACAATTTATATGGCATACACCATACCCATTTAAAGTATGCAATTCAGTGGGTTTTTTTAGTATATTTGAACTTATGTGCAACCATCAGCACAGTCAATTTTAGAACATTTTCATCACCTCAAAAAAACAGAAATCCATATCCTTTAAATATCATTCCTTTGTCCCTTATCTTCCCCTTCCCCAGGCTAAACAACCACTAATCTAGTTTCTGTCTATCTGGATTTACCCATTCAGGCCATTTAATATAAATAAAATGATATAATATGAGATCTATTGTGACTGTCTTCTTTCACTTAGCATAATGTTTTCAAGGTTTATCTATACTGTCACATATAAAGAGCTTCATTCCTTTCTGTGGCAGAATAATAATTTGTTGAGAGAATATACCACATTTTATTTATCCATTTATCAGTTGATAGACATTTGGGTTGCTTTCACATTTTGGCTAAGATGAATAATAACTCTGTAAACATTTTTGTACTAGATTTTGTATGGACATATGTTTTCATTCCTCTTGGGTAAGTACCTAGGAGTGAAATTACAGGGTCATTTGGTAGTTCTATACTTAACTATTTGAGAAAGTACAAGACTACTTGTTAAAGTGGCTGCATCATTAACGTTCCCCACAACTCCTTCGATTTTCTCTACCACCCCTATAACTATGATAATCAACTTAATATGTAAGCGAAAGTGCAAAATACTGGGTTGGTCTCCATACCAGTCACATCCACAAATAATAATTCTCACTTCTCCACCTATGACCAAATGTTTATTGATTATATATATAGCAAGTGAATCTTATAAAGATTCAAATGAGAACTATGTAGTCCTTTCTATTATCTCTATGAGATGAATTAATCTTATTGATTTTATTCTCAAAAAACAGGCAACATAGGCAGGAATGGTGTATCTCCATTATACTTATCAGGGAACAGCACGTATTAAGGTCTCTTTCCTTCAGTAGAAATGATAAGATATTAGCATAAACAATAACAATGCTATGAGTCAAATGGGTGAGAAAAGCCAAAATGTAATGAGTGTTATAAAAGGTGAGAGCAGATGGGGGTAAGGGTATACTGAGGACAAAGGAGGGAGATACAAGGAAGAGTTCCTGGAGAAGAAGGGAAGGTAGCACTGGAGATGGGTTTTATAGGACACATAAGACTTGGAGAGTTTAGATACTGCTGGCATACAAAGCAGCAGGACCAAGAAAAGGCACGGAACGATCGATAGACCAGTTTGAGTGGAAAATATTCTCTTACGTTTACCTAAGTAGTAACAGGATATGGGTTTTAATGCATAAGTCAGAATCTGGTCTTTATTCAGTCAATAGTAGAGGAAAACTGACAGAAAATTTTTGAAGGATTTTTATAATCAATGTTGTGCTTTAATAATACTATTGTAGCAATATTATATGAAAACAAAAGTAAAAGGCTAGATGATGGGGTTAGGAACACTCTTTAAACGACTATCACAATAGCCTGAATGTAATATAACAAATGTGTAAATCAAAAATTCTCAACCAGAGAATATTTTTACCCCCCAGGGGACATTTGCAATGTCTGGAGACATTTTTGGCTGTCACACAGTGTGAGTGCTTCTGGCATCCATTAGGTAGTGACCAAGGATGCAGTAAACATTCTACAATGCACAGGAGAATACCACACAACAAAGAAGTATCCAACCCACATTGTCAACTACACCGCGGTTGATAAAATCTGGTCTAAATTAAGGTAGTGACAGCAAAAATAAAAGCAAAGGATGGATAATAAAAATATTATCAAAGAATAAGTGATATGATATGATGATGGATTGGCTATGGAGGCAAGAAAAAGGGAGCAGAAGGTTTTTAACTTGCACGATTGACAAAAGTATAATAGTGAAACTGAAAAATTTTAAAGAAATTGATGTTAGAAGAAAGAAAGAGTATAGTAAATGTATGTTTTTATCTTCCCAGTCTCCCTTTCTTTGGAAAGAATCACCTCTTCAAACTGTAATGAGATTTGGATGGAGAAAATCACACCCTCAACACCATCCAAGTGGCATTTGCCTGATCTAGGTTTGGCGAATCAGAATCCACTATAGATTTGACCTTAATGAATGGTTCTCTAGGTGGGCACGTGATCCAAGCAGATCGATCAGAGTTCCTGCTAGAATTCTACAGATGTCACACAAGAAGCCTGTCTAAAAATTAAATTAAACAAAGGCAAGCAAAACACACACACACACACACACAGATATTTTAAGTGATCTCATTTAAGCTCCTGAATATAGCTATGCCTGAAATACAAGATTTAGATTTCCCAATAATATTAAGCCTACTTTGCTTAAACTAGTTTGAGTTGGATTTCTATTACTTTCAAACGAAAAACCTCTGCTAATAAGAATACTAGTTTTCAATATGTTAACAGAAAATTCATGAAATAGATATAAGTGCAGGAGCAGCTAAAATTTAGAGGATTAGGTTGTTAGGAGACATATTTTGTTATTTATATTTTAGAGGTGACCGTTAGATGCCAGAATAGTTGCAATCTTTTTGAAACAGACCAAAGATAGAAAGGAGAGTTGGTATTTTTTAATGTTATAATAAAATAAAAAGAATTATAAATTATTATTTAAGAAGTCTAAATTATCAAGTTGTGATCATTTAGAAATAATAGTTTTAGTAAAGATATTGGAAACAAGTATTCATGAATGGTTTTGAACTATTTGTAGTTTCACCATATATAGAATAGATCTGAATTTGTTCAATTCTAGCCTATCAATGTGTTATCATTTTCTCTCACATCTCTTTTGTCTGCTTCTCCTGCTCTGTTCTGTACTACAGTGGGTTGATTTCTGCAAAACACAGTGCCCTGGCTTCTCTGCCAATTGGCTTCTGGTTAATTTGGCCAAGAAGAGTCATTGGCAGGAGTTTGGAGTGGGAAGGTGGGAAGAAGACAGAGATTGCCTTTCCTTCTTTTCTCACTTTAGCCAGTGTTTCTGGTGGTGGTTGTGTCTTCTCCACAGTCCCAGTTTGCTCAGGGTAGCCCTACCCTGGGAGGCCTCAGTTCCTACCAAACAAAGCCAGCTCCTAAACTCTGGGAAAACCACCTCCTCTTTTTGTCCCTTCCAGCCTGAGGTCCTGGCAGCTTCTTGCTGTGGCTAATATCTGACTTCACTATTTGCTGTTTGCCTTTCTCTCTCTCTCTCCACGCCTTTGTAAACAGTTCCCCATGTTAAATCATTTCTATTAAACCACCTACTTTAGGTTCTCAGGCTGTACTCTGACTCATTTGCTTAGTATCTTAGTTCAAGCTGTATAACAAAAACACCATGGACTGGGTGGCTTAAACAACAGGTGTTTATTTCTTATACTTCTGGAGGCTGGAAGTCTGAGAGCAAAGTACCAGCAAGGTAAGGTCCTCGGTGAGAGCCCCTTCTTGTTGATGGGCAGTCACCTTCTTGCTATGTTCTCACATGGTGGAGAGAAACATCATCTCTCTTGTATTTTTTATAAGAGCACTAATCCCTTTTATGAGGGGTCCATCCTCCTGACCTATATACCTCCCTCCCATACCTCTAAATACTATCACATTGGGGATTTGGGTTTCAGCGTGTGCATTCGGGGTAGGGTGAGGCACAAACCCTCAGTTCATAGCATTTAGTATCCAGTTCGGATCACCAGAACTGGGGTGATGGAACAAAGAACAAAACGAGCCCATTTACCATTTTCGACTCCTCAATTAAATAGGGCATATAAATAATTGTGTAGCTGGTGGTAGATGTAGAAGTATCAATATAAAATAGAGTTCATAAGGGACATGTAACACAAAGTCATATTGAAACCATATTTAAAAATATAAAAGAGTATAGATATACATTCCGGAGTTCAGAGAGGGAAGAGATTGATGTGAGCTGAACTCTAAAGGAAGAAAAGCCGAATAGTGGGAAGCAGAATTCCTAACAGCATTATGTGGGGGGAAAGGACAGAGCATAAGCAAAGAAGCAGGAGTAAGCACGGTGCATTCACAGAAGAGCTGACTGAAGTAGAGCCATGTATGAGTAAATAAGTTCTAATAAGAAAAGGTCACATTGCAGGGGCCTTCAATAGTAGGCAGAGAACTGTGAAGTCTATGGGATCAATCCCAGAAAAACTGAATGGAGAGACTGTGTCCTTTAGAAGATAAAAGCTATACCCCCTTTTTAATCTGGTCAATGAAACACAGAACAAAGGATCTGAAGCTGGCTTTCATTCCCACTTCCTGACCCATTTTATAATCTTAAAATCTCAGAGTTTAGTTCTTGGTTGCCTAATTGCAGAGAAGTTAATAATAAATAAGATTCACCTAAAAATAAAGTTTTTTGTTGTTTTTCAGATAGCTAAAAATTTTTTAGATATTTACTGGACACCCAATCTTGTGCTAAGCTTAAAATTATGAGGTCAGTTTTATTTTTTCCAATGATCAATGTAATCCGTCATAGTAAACATGATTCAACATTGCATCAAAGTCACTAGAAAGAAGAGTGTTTTTGCCAACACCTAGTTCTGACTTTAAAAAACAGACTGGAAGAAATGAAGCAATGCTGTAACATAGTCTAGTAATTGCTTTATAAAAATGAAAGTACACAGCAACCCAAGAAAGAACGAGTCATTCAAAATGTGATGTGTTTTTTGAGAATGAAAATGGAAACATCAATGCAAAGATTAAAACTTATTTCAGACTATAAGTAGGTTAGCTTGACAGATGGCTGATGAAATAAAATTCTATGTCCCATTTTATATTAAGGTGAGTTTGTTTTGTCTTGCGTATTATGATTCACATTAGAAAAGCCATAACCTTTCTGCTGTTACCTTCACCTTCACTGTGGAAAGAAACTGCAGAAGCATTATCTTAGCTCTTACCCATTGCCAGGAATGAATTGCAGTCAGAACAAACAAAAGACTTAATTACAGCCTTTAAATGAAAGCAAGAATAGTACACCTGGAACTGAAATCATATCAAAGACACATTTTTTAAAAGGTGGAGAGGAGAGAATAAAAGAAGTGAACTAGGGTTTTAACTTTGGGAGGAAGAAATTAAACTTCTACCCGTCTATAAATTGATATTGGTTAAGAATTGGTTAAACATTTTGGGCGTTTGGAAGGATTTTTTAAACTGATTTTCATTCTCTTTTGTTAACATCTCCCCAAAGAGTATTTCAGTGCTGATATAAAAAAAGAATTACAGTAGATGACTTAAGCATAGTTTACAAAAATGTGTAGCTTCGTTGATGGCTTAAGCTGGGGGCAAAAGGTATTTAACAGAAAACACATAAAAACCAACCTCTTCACAGAAGGCTAGTCAAAACTTGCCAGAGTCACATAATCATGTCACTTGGTAAAATGAGCAGGCCAGGAACGAGGAAACATGAATTGAAGGGGTGTTTTCAGTTCTGAACAAGGCATGGCAAGGCAAGTCAGTTTAATTGTTGCTCTTTTACAAGGTGATGATGCTGAACAGTCTCCTGAGTTCAACAAGATTCTCAGCTAACCCTTAATTGTTAAGTCATTATAGCTACTACTGATGTGTCATCGCTGCTATAATAGCTGTAGGGTTTTTCTGCACCTGTTTTGCATTTGCTGTTAGCATTAAGAGACTTAACGCAAATGTAAAATGAGACTATTACTTCTGTTAACTGCATGTATACATTTGTACAAAACATTTAAACCCACACACAAGGCAAGGGGGATAATCTCTTATCGCTGTACAGAAGAGACCAGCTCTTTGAGATCGTAAGGTCAATACTTGTAAAAACAAAGCAAAAACAGCAGTAACTAAGAAACTCAGGCAGTCGGTCCTCCCGCAATTTCATTAAAACCAAAGAGTTTCAGGAACCAAAGGGTTTCAGGTTTGATTCCAAGTCAGGGCACACACCTAGGTTGTGGGTTTGGTCCCCAGTCCAAACACAAATGGGAGGCAGCCAACTGACTCTTGCATGGATGTTTCTCTTTCTCCCTTCCTCTCTCCTGCCCTCTCTCTCTCCCTGAAAGCAATGAAGAAAAATTTCCTTAGATGAAGATAAAAATTTTTTTTTCTAAATATATGTCTCAAGATAGAGCTATGGTATCAACATACACTTAACTTTTTTCCTTTTCCTTTCTGGTCTGTCTCTGGAGGGACAAAAAGTAAATGCCTTTGCTCAGACCCATGGGTCAGTGTGGAGCCACACACCTTGGGGCCTGTGACAGTAATTCCGTGAGAATAACCGGTGTCCTTTAGCCACACTGATCTGGAGGGCCTGCAGAGTTCCGTCCATCTCCCACTGCTTATCAGCTCAGGTTGCCGTCTCAGAGTAGGTGCCTAACTGATCATCCACAGAGGGAAGGTTTATCAAAACTACCCAGTGGCTGGCCGGCCTCCTCATCCCTGGAGCTGAAGTGATCTTGTTTGAGAGCTGATGTTTGAATTCTTTCTTTAGCATGAAAGCACAGTGGATCAATAAGAGTCTTGAAAATCTGTATGCAGAACGATTTTTCAACCCCAGCTCATTTTATCATCTCTGGAGCAAAGAGTTCGGAAAGTATACTTTCCAACAAGTTAAACTGCTTGTAATAGAGGTATTACGTTAAAGAAAAACATGAAGACTTGCAGTGGCTATTGAGGGTCGAATTTTTCATATGCTGAAGTTGTGGACAGACAGGGACAACACATCTGACAGCTGAAAGTAAATAAAGTGGCAATCCTTCAAAAAAAGCCTTTAAATTTTTCATACCAAAAAAAAAAAAAAAAAAGAAAACAAAAAACCACTATGCTGAGACGTCTCAGAGATTTTTTTTCTATTCTAACTGTAGTAGATAAGATAGTGTGTATTTCACAGGAAGATAAATCATCTCACAGGACACCAAGAGACTAAAAGAATTGTTGAAGATTGTAATGCAACACCATTTTTGATGTTCAGATTCCAGACACACCACTTTACCACATTAGTGCACAGTTGTTTTTTGAGGTTGTTTTTATGCAAGAGTGTTTTCGTTCATTGCAAAAAAAAGAAATAAAATAGCCCGCTAGATGTATAGGAGTAGGTTTAGGTCTTAGAGGAAAAAAACATCACTTATTGTTTGCTATAGTTGACTTAACACCTTTTGGTCTTGTTTTCTTAATGCTACAGGCCACTAAAATGTACTACTTTGCACCTTCTTAGAAGCCAGTTGAATCAAGTTGGCAGATGGTTTCTTTCACAACAGCCTTGATAGACACTTTTTCTGATCTCTAACTCTGTGATGGATGAAGTATAATTTTTAACATAAAAGTCGTATGGCCGACTGTGAGGATAGAGAAAGAAACAGGTGTTGGGTGATATAAAGACATGTAAGATCAAGTTAGACTTGAAATACCATTTCCTTTTTTTTTTATACTTGAATGCCAAGAAAGGGGCTTATTCTCTAAGGAGAGAAGATTTTGAAGATAAAAATGCAAAGTTGGAGATTTCAGACTAAAACCTCTTCTCCATCACACAAAAAATAAATAAATAATATGTGTGTTTTAGGACCTTTGGAAAAGATTATAGGTGAGATAGGTATTTGAGAAAGGCCTGCTAAGGATATGAACTGTTGCAACAGAATAGTGCAACTGTGGCAATTTCTTTTACTCTCTGGAACAGAATGGAAAGAGATATATAATCGTATCTGTGGACTTAAAAGACACTCTAAAGATTTATGACTTAAAATGAATGTAAAATATGAGTCTAGTGATGTCTACTTTTCTGCAGCTATTGCAGTTTTTGATTTGCAAATGCATTTGACTTGGGGACATGGCACTTTGCGATTTATCCACTGGGATTATAGATGATCCAACAAGCATTTAGTCCTGTTCCCTGTACTGCTTACAAAATGTATTATGATTTAGTAAAATTACCTAGTATTTGGAGCAAGAAGGCTAAGATTAGAGGTGAGAAAAGGTTATATTACAGAATGATGTCTTCTAGGAAATAATCTTGCCTGAGGGTGATATGAAATGAGCAACTGGTGAAGGAAGTTACAGAATATCTCATATTTTTTTCAGCTGAGTCCAGTAATACTTGATGGTTGTTATTATCAAGCACACATAACTATATTGCATTTCCCTTGGTTTTGTTCTCACCTTATTTAATATTCCTTCATAACTTTTCACTTAAAACACAGCATGGAGATGTAGAAAGGAAATCATATGGATACATAAATAATTCATATGCACCTGAAGGCATAAAATTATGCTAGACAAAACAAGGAGCAAGAAAGGTGAACAAAAAGTTAAATTTAAATGTTGTTTAAAAAATCTAACTGAAGGAATCTGAAAACTAATAAAAAAATGACATTGCTCTCTCAATGAGGATGTACGTAACCTTGATCTTCAGCCCACATCATGCTAATTGAACTAATTCAACAGGGATCGTCTTAAACTTGAATAACTTTAATGTGTGGAAGATTGTTAATGTTAAGGTAGTGAACTGTCAGTTCTATACAAAGAGATTTCCAACTCTATTTACATAGTGTTCTTTTTTACCTTCTAGGATAATATTCTGATCTCTGCCAATGCTTTTTTAGAAACACCTGTCAATCCATTTACAAACTGCAACGGTGCAATGCCTCCAGACTTCACAATAACAGAAGTTCTAGTATTGAATAAAAGACAGTGACTGCACTTTCTAAAGACAGTGTATGTGTTTACAACATAACACTTACTTTACAGGAGAAAAAAATTTAATAGCCTTAGATTTTACGATATTTTACAAAGCATTTCACCATTTTGTGTGTATTTCTCTAGAGTAATAATATTTTCCTATATATAGTGAAGCAAGTACAGATACAAAAAGTAATATATAGTAATCTAAAAATCTCAAAAAAATTAAGTGTAGAAATAGAGAAGGCAGCCTAATTACATTTCCCCATGTTATTTATTTCCTTTTATTTTATAAATGATAAATGAATGATAATAATAATTGTCAACATTTATTTAATACTTATTATGTGTCAGGCACTATGCGAAGTACTTTACAAGATTTATCCCTTTGAATCCTTCCAATAGTCCTATGAGTTATCTCCATTTGATAGATGAGGGAACCTAGATAAGAAACTTGTTCCATGTGCTAAAGCTGACAAGTGATGGAGCTGGAGTCCAGCAGTCTGAATCCTGAATTTATACCTTTACACAGTATGTTATTTTCTGGGATCATCAAAGAAGAAATTGTCACTAGTCCTCTTGTTATCAAGTAAAATTAGGTATGTGTTAAGTCTGTCTTAGATCCTTACCAGTGGATCTACTGAACTGAAAGGACTTCAGTTTTAAGATGGCTTCACTTATGAAAAAGTTTTCTAAAAATATGGGTACCAAAGATTGTGAAATTACAATTACACTACCATAATCTCCTAACCATATGTTTTTTTGTTTGTTTGTTTAAATAAGCATTTATTGATCACCCCCTATGTACCTGGTTTTTTTAAAATAATAAGAAAGATGAAACAGAAGATAAACTATATAGATGTTTTATCTAGATAAGCATCTTTCTGCAAATTGTATTGATATTTATGTGCTCCCCTTCATTTAACAAGTAATTAATGCTATTACTGACAAAGGTATCTGGAATTCAGATCCACTAGACATTCCCTCTGCTTCAGTCATTCTTCCTTCCTTAAAATGAAAGATACCTAGGAGCCAAGGAGAAAGGGGATCCTGGGAAGAGATTAAAAGCCCACATTCTTATCTACAATTTCCTTTGCTGTGATGGTTTAGGTTTTTCTCTTAATCATCTTCAGTTGGGGGAAGGAGATAACAGCTGCAGTTCCAGCATCATCTCAGGCTCCTCACAGGTATGGAAGTTCAACGGGACTTCAACTGCCCCTGCCTAAAGGAAGAGGAGAGAAAAAAGGGCAAAGGCAGAGAGAACAATAATGGTTTATAGCAGCAGCTATTGAATACTGCCTAGCTCTACAATTTCTCTCTGCTGGTCAGTGGAAAACGCTTCATTTTAATCCTCCTGAGCTCTCTCAAGGACAAAAATATTCTTCTTAGGGAATCCTTAATTTGTGTGAATAGTTGCTATTCTAAAGCAGAAAATGGAAGTGTATTTATGAAAGAGGTGCTGGGAAAATGAAGGTGTATTATTTCCCATTAAACAAAGCAATAAAACACAGGCAAAGATCTGAAAATAAATACAGTGCTTTCTCTTACACACACACACACACACACACACACACACACACACTGAAGATATCACATTAGAAGTTACTTAAAACATTCTCCAAAATAGGACAATATATGGATTCCGAGATTTCCTGATTGAGGTCCATGCGCTACTTTGGGAAAGAATGAGGCCCGTAATAAATCCTCTTTGTACCTTATCCAATGCTGCTGATGGTGAAGGTTTGAGACTGTATTTTGATTTTTCAGAATAAATGTATTACTGACCAGGTCCTGGAAGCTCCAAAATAAGAGGACAGTCTTCTAAGAAAGGCACTTATAAACTCTTTGGAGAACTATTGAACCATCTCTCTTGGAAATGGTCTCTTTAGCCACATGCAGTTAGTCTAAAATACAAATCCCTCTTTTAAGTTTGTGTAAGAGAAACAGTATTTCTAACAGAATTTTCTCATGCTTTTCATATACTATAACATCATGTAAACTTGTAGCTGGAATTAAAGCAGAGATCATCCAAGCAGGAGTCTCCTCTAAAATTCCCTAAGACGTAATTACTTGTGAAATACCAGCTGGGGTGAGAAAGTCTACCTTCGTAAGATAATAATTTCTTCCATATTCAGAAAGAAAGTCTGTCTTCCTTCATGATTCCACTCCTAGGTACTAAATTGACCTCTTGGAGCCTCTGAAATTTCCATTCTCTCTACCACATGGGGTCCTTTAACGTTTGAAGACAGTTACGTACGCATAAGCCCTTTCTGTCTTCCTGTTGGCAGATAAAACAACAAGGGATTTGGGCTCAGTTCCAGAGTCAAAACCTGGCTCTGCTGTTTACCTTTTCCATGGACCTGGATATAACATGAAATGTCTCCACGCCTCAGTTTCCTTAATGAAGAAGCAGAAGAAATAATACTCATCCCATATGGTTGTCTAATGGGTTAAATTAGTTCAATGTATGAAAATGCCTGACCTTGGAGGTCCTGAATTAATTGTGACTCATATAATTATGAATACTGTGGCTTTCAGCCCTGTCCTTCCACCCCAAACATTTTTCCTCTGATGCAACAGAATTTGGCAAAAAGTGTGTTACAGGTGTGCCAAATTCAATATTATTTTCTGTGGTGGTTACGGCCTTGGGATGTGTAAGTAAAGTACTGCATTGGTTTTCGTGTCCTCTCCTGTGGACCGCAGAAGTTTTTAGAGATTTTTGTTTGTTTTTTTTTAATCTCTCCTTTGTCATATAAATATCCTTTCATTATCAGCACTTAAATAGCAACTATCGTTAGAAAAAATGGATTCTCCAAGAGAAATATGACAGCCTTTCAGTTCCTCAGCCCTAAGAGTGGCCCAGCAAGGCTTTTTTATTTTTTACCCACTTGTATCCTACAAATATTATTTGGGGGCTCACCATGCTGTAAAAAGAGTTGGGGAAACACTGCAATAAAATTCATTAATGACTACTTGGTGTGTGGTACTAGAATTAACTAAACTTTATCCTTCAGAAGGCTAAGAAGAGTAGAATGAATTATATCCTTCATTTCTCCTAGCCCTGACACTTCTATTGCAATTTAAAATGGTATTTGGTATTTGGGTTTTGGGGGATCCACATCAGACTGTTAATGAACATTGACTTTGAAGCTGATAAAAACTTCTAGCAAAAATATTGATTCATTCATTCATTCAAAAAATATTTTTGGTCTACGTATTCTGGGCAATATTCTAAAAATTGGGACATAGTTTTAAACAAGATCAACAAGATTTCTTCCCTCATAAAATTAAAAGAATAATAAGCTTTCAATAAAGTCAGCCATATCTACAAAAGAATTTAAAGTTGAATAATAAATAAACTAAAATACTCCCAAGTTGCTGCCCTGATTCATTTCTAGTCAGGAGGGTAAATATCACAATCCAAATGGAGTGGGAATAAATTACTTTTAAAAATAACTCCCTAATATTTCTCCTATGCATTTGATATAAGTAAATGCAAAAGAATGCTCAATAGGTTGCCTGACACAGCTAACATCCTTTCAGCTATTATGAATTATAATGTGCAGCATCAGCCCCCTGCTTTACTAGTTCCATCTTTGTTAAATTCAAATAAATTTACACAGTTTGGGATATCTTTCTCCTAGCAACTACTAGTATTTCTTTTTATTTATATAAAGCAGAATTGAGGCTGAAAACCTGTTTGTATTTCACTCTTGATGTTGATGTCCAAAGATGTATTCTTGTATACTCTTGTGTATAGTATTGGGGCACAATAGGCTGCGTTGTGACATAGTGGGACACTCCAAAAACTCAGTGACTTAAAGCACACATTTTACTTACTTCTTGCTCATGCTATATTTCTATTGCAGGTAGCAGGTAGGTGTCTGCCTTGGATAGACGCTCAGGGGCCCCAGCTGACTGAGCAGCTGCCATCTTAAATATTATCAGTCACAAAGCCAGAGAGAAATCAGACATGGGGAAGGGAACACTGTGTCTTAGAGCTTTCAGTTTCTCTACTCAGAGAAATTACTTGCCACACCCATTTCCAAGTGTGCAGGTAAATTCAACCTGTTGAGAAAGACAGCCTGGTACTTGTGAACCACCATAATGATTACCACAAGAGCCCTATTTACTAATTAGACCCCCCCCAAAGCAATATTACCTTCAGGTGTTCAGAATCTTACTTTGACCTTTATGCTAATCTGATCCATTGAAAAACTTACGATAATGCATTAAATTTAGGAAGTTCTTATATTATCTGTGAGGTGTCATTATAAATCTTGAATACATTCTCTAATTAGAATTTCATTTTTTTAATGTTAAAGACATAAATCATTTTGTGCTTTGATAATTGAGTGATATTGACATAAAATACTTAGGCTTCTGAGGGCATGAATAAGTCTATAATTATGTGGGCATGGGTTGGAATTTTCTCAACTGATAAAATGACATTAATTAACTGCAATAGTGATTATTAAGCAATCTTTGGACTATTTGTCACACACCTTTATCCATAATCCATCTTATCTATATTTTTTATGGGGAAATATATGAGATACTCATGGTTTTTTAATAAATTAAGTTTTAGGAATTTATTGATTTTGGATGGTTTGGGTTGGCCTGCATGTGACAGTGGCAGAACATATTTGGGAACTCTTCTTCTCAGTGTTTACATGGTACTATTGGAGTCCTTATAAATTAAACCATTGTCTGGAACTCAGTCTGTGAAGAAGGATCTGGCTAATAGCCTATTCAGGCTCATCTTTCTTTTAGAAAAATTCTGTTGCAAATAATATTGCATTTCCTTTATACCATTCACCTCTAAAGAACTTGATTTTGATCTCCCTTTCATGGCTTCCTGCAGGCTTTCTGGTTTGTGCCTGTTTTGTTTGTGTTGATGCTTTATTGCTTGCACCTTTGATATAAGTGAATATTTTTCTCTTATTTCTTTGTTCAGTACAGAAGGCTGCACTGTGTGCTCTCCTCTGTTACTTGAATGAATTTCAAACAGTCTTTCAGAACACCCACATTGGGATGACAATGAAAGTAGTCAGTAATTGTTGATGAAAGCTTTGTAACTTCTGCATCGTATAACAAAATTGAATTGTGAAGAACAAAAGCTGGTCCCTTAGCCTCCTTTGTATTCTGAAAGGGCTTGCAGAAAGCTCAGGTAAAGCCTGAGTATGTTATTCTGCCAATTTAGCACATGCAATATAAGACACAATCTGATAATTTGACAAATTGAATTCTTATATAGCTAGAAAATATTTTCTCTTCCTGATAGACTTAGTATTCTATCTCTGAGCTTGTAAGATGTTCAAATATACTAGAACTGGTTTAGTTGGAGATATACCCATATTGGCACTCATTACTGCCATAAAATCAACATAAATTATTTGTTGTTTATTATAAAATTTTTATAATTTTTTGAAGGCTGGAGTTATAAATACTTATTTGTTGGGAGCATAAACTGAATCAAATGTTTTTTTAACATTTATTTATTTACTTATTTATTCCCTATTCCATTAGTTTTCATGTAACTTACAAAGCTAATATAGTACAAAAAATTGAGACAATTCAGGATATAAAAAAAATATGAATGAAAAAAATAAGTGTATGACTGTCATTAAAACCAAGAAACAAACAAAAATATTTATTTGGAGCCATATCTCTGACTCTGTATTTCTAAAGTTCACATAAAAATTGCAAAAATAGTGAAGTCTATCAGTCATATTGCTTTCTCTAAAAATTATTAGTACTATGTTATTTAAGAGCAAGAGAGAGAGAGGTTCACAATGTGGTTAAATTTCTAATAGCTTCTTTTGTGATTTGCAATTTTTGTGTTTTGATGATGAAATTTAAGGACATACAGATAATCTCTATGTTTGCATCTAAAGTTCTTAGAGTTTTGCCTCTCACATATAAACTCTCGATTCATCTGGGATTTTATTTTTTTATGGTTGTGAAGTAGAGATTAATTTAAATTCTTTTTCCACACAAAAAAATTAATTGTCCCTAGTGTTTCTAGTGGAGGGGAAATGAGCAAGAAGATGAGATTACCACTGTGGCCAAGATTGAGACAATTTAGTCCCCAAAGCTCATTTCAACCTCAGGGAAGCATGGAGAACACTGGTGGTGTCATCTTGGCAGGAACACAGACTGCTGGGAACTATACCCCTGACTCATAAGATGGAATTTTAGCCTTTCCAATTCCCTTATACCTAATAAAGCTTTATTATTTGGGGCTTCACTAATTCAGAAATTGTTAGAATTCACACTGGTATGCTATTGAAGTTTATTCTTACACCAAGAATAATGGCAGAGATTGTAAACAATCTTAGTAATATAAAGGAGGATGTTCACAAGAAAAAACTGTCTTCAACTACTGCAAAAAAACCTTGTTTGTTTATAATTTCATGCTTAAATATATTTTAAAGTCAGTCCATCTCTCAGGAACTTCTACTAGGCAATTATTTTATTACACATTGCTAGAAAAAAATGAGTTTTCAGACTAATTTGAAGTAGCTTTTTTTCCCAAAGAGTCCAATAACATGTTTTGTAATAGAAACAAATATATTATAATACTGTTTAATGGGTTTAATAAAACAGAAAATAATACTGTGGTTACACTTTAGTTCCCAGAGCTAATTGTTAGTTTTTATAATGTCCTACTGGTGACCACTTTTAACACATTTTACTGTAGGAATTAATTTTAAGGAAAACAATCGAGATGAAACAAAATGTCAAAACTTGTCAAATTCTCTAATTTACTAATCATTGACCCATATAGCTTTTATGGTTTTTATTTATATGCTATGTATTTTAATGATCTGTTGTGCAACACATTACCCCAAAACTTAATGGAACAGCTTAAAACAACAAACAATCATGATCTCACATGGTTTCCGAGTTTAGGACTCTGGGAGTGGCGCAGCTGGGTGGTTCAGGCTCAGCGTTCCTTTGAACTGCAGTGACTTGAAGGCTCAACTGGGGAGTGGTCCACTTCCAAGCTCGCTCGTGTGGTTGTTGGGAGGCCCCAATTACTGCCCACATCCTCAATTCCTTGTCATGTGGTCCTCTCCAAGGACTGCTAGAGTGGCCTTTCACATGACATACTGCTTCCCCAGAGTAGGTGATTCAAGAGAAAGTGAGAGAGTCCAAGGTGGAAACCACGGTGTTTATAATCTAATGGTATATCATTACTTCTGCTGCGTTCCACCACCCACAACCCTAGTACCAAGTGGAAGGAGACCACACAGGGTGTGATCTAGGAGGTGGGGAACATTGGGAGCCACTTTGGAGGCTTTGTCATCATAGTATGGCATTTGAAAAAGAATATAGAAAAGGGAATAAAACAATATAGGGAGCAAGAGATGTTCACTAGAATAGAAGGCTCACATGTATATATGGATAGGTTTATACATATATAAAACCGTAGTATATAAAAATGGTAGTTTTATATGCTTGAATATACTTCTGGGTCTTCTCTTTCAAGCCATTGATCTCTCTGCTGTGGATCATCACTATTCTGGTTTTGAGTACCATAGCCTTGTAACATCGCAATGTCTCGTAGGGAAAAGAACAAACAAACAAGGAAATGTTAATTTTTAACAATAACAAAATTACAATTTTGAAATTTGGCTTTTATTTCTATGCTGAAATAATTGCTTCTGTCTCCCTCCCCTTGCAAATTCATTAATTTCACAGAAGCGATTATCAACAATTTATGAAAAATAAAATAATTTTAACAACTTGGAAAAGAAATGCGGGATAGTAAAGCTAGATAATCAAGGGGGAAATGTTGAGAGGAAGAAATGAACAGTTGGTTCCCAAGGGCAAGTTAGCAGCTGGATGTTAGGGCAGACCTTAATATATTGGTTTGCTAACTTTTTGTTTATATCCGGCACTCATTATGTGGTTTTGCCATTGCCCAATTCATTCCATGTGGAGTAATACGGCTCTAGCAGCAAACTATAAAGCAAGAATATTTGCTTTCTCATTCTCCTACCTACCATCTTCTTTTACCAGCTGTATTATTCATTGCATATTAACTGCTATGATAAAAGATTCCATACCTTAGAGGTGTAATACAATATAGGTTAATAGCTTGCTCAAGTCACACTCCAATGCAAATGCAAATGCAATGGGAGGAAGGAGGGAAAACTATTTCACACACTTACTCAGAGTTTCTCTTCCATTCCCTTAACTTCAGCCTTTCTCTGAATTCTGTACAGGGTTAAAAAAAAAAAAGACAGAACTTGAAGGCATATGCAAAATGTTATTTAGGGGTCCAGGCCTGCAAGTAGTGTGCATAATTTCCAGAGCTCAGTCACATGACCCCAGTAAGAGAATCTGGGAAATGTAGTAGAGCTGTGTGTCCGGGAAGGAAAGGGGATAGAGTTCCGTGAACACCCAGTAGTGTATACATAGCACCCCCATTAGTCTCCCACAAAACTCTAGTATTCAGTTCTTCACTTTATAATTTTTGTATTATATGCTTTGAAGCAGTTGTTCTTTAAATTTATATAAATAAAAAGAGACTTTACTAAATCTTAAAACTACGCAATAAGCTTTGAATTGGGTGGTAGACGAGAGGCAAGGGACTACTCTGGAGCTGCTGTGAGTCACTGAGTGAGGCTGTGGTCCTATTACAACCATTTGTGCTCCAACTCTGATCAACAGACGCAAGTTATGGAAACTCTAAAAGGCACAGTTCCTCTTCTAACTCACTGATCCCGAAGTGTGAGAATGCATATTTGAAATGATGTACAGTTTTAAAAAATGCCTACTTGCATGCAGGTGTAAATTCTTATTCATAGCACCTTCTATCAGTGCAATCACCATTTTATTATTAAAAACCTAGGAGGTAAAACAATTTGCACTTTAATATCTCCATATATAATACAATTAATCCAATAAACTGTCACTTGAGACTGAAAAAACAGAAATGTAATAAAAAATCCTGATTTCTAATGCTAAAATTTCAAAATTAGAGAAGCAAAATAAATCTAAAAGCTCAAATTCAGTAGATTTGAACTACTTTTTCCTTGCTTTTTAAAATTTTGTTATTAACCAGTAAATGACTCATGAAGTAAGACAGCACATATTTTTTTATAATCACTTATTTAATTGCCCTATTTCTAGGCAAGACATAGTTCCTAGTCATTTGGTATACTTCACAAGGGTAATAGTTGGCTGAAATTTTATTTAATAATGAATTAAGAAATTGGAGTAAGTTATTTCCTCTTGATAAAATACCCAATTTAAGATCTCAATTCTTAGCTTATATAATTGAGGATTTTTCCTTAAATTGTATTGATGAATTATTACACTTTTGTTTCCCAACTTTCATTAAAAAAAATAATTCTAATTTGTTGTACAATTCTATATATAGTTCACTTTTCCTTCTTTCTACGCTTCCAAATTGCTGTTCCCCAAAATTTTTGCTTAATTTTGTTGTTATTGTTATACATTACCCATAATTTCATAGGTGGTTATGCTCATTAACACTTCTTTCCTTCCTTCCCTCCTTCTGCCTTTCCATGGCAGTGCATTCCTTGGTGAGTCATAATGTGAGCCATTGTGGCATAACACTCAATGAAAGATACTCAGAAAAAGAGTGTTTTCTTTCACAGAATTCCAATAGGAAAAAAAAGGGATATTTGGCAATACTTACAAAATGTAACTTTAAATTTTTTGTTAAAGGTAATAGTGAAGAAAACAGCCAAACAAAAGAAACACTTTCTATTACCGTTAATCATTCCATTCAGTGTTTCCAGGCAGTAAACTTCCAAGAGCAGAACTTTGTCTCCTCAGTCTGGCACAATTAGTCACTCAATATTTGTTGAATGAATCCATCAATGAAAGCATGTATGAATAATGGGACTTACAATACCTTTGCATGTTTCAAATACAACCAGAAACCTTTTCAAGAAAGCAATACAAATGCTTTTAAAACTATAAATAAGTTACTTAAGTCTTTTAAAGAAAGAAAGCAAACTGGACATTCTTATAAAGTTTTCCAGGGCCTAGTCCATTGGTTGATTTTCCTTAATCTGTGCTGATAAAAAACCTGTTTATACTAAATATGTTTCCCTATGATTAAAACAGTTTTGTCTGGGGAGTACAATTTTCTACCTATACCTTTTCTGATTAATAAAAGATTAATTCCCCAAACTAGAAATGATTGATCACTTTTATAATTTTATTAGACATCTTATTCTACTTAGAAAATTTTAGAAGAAAACAGGAATGTGTTGTATTTTCAACCATTTTACTTAAAATTGTGTCACTAGGAAAAAAATGCAAGAAAAGCATTTAATTTTTGCAGTGTTAGGGAACAAATTAAATAGGTTTACAAAGTTGCCCATATTGCTTTAACTCCTTTTCCACAGCACATCTAACGATAATGTATTTGCTCATATGTCTATAGCTCAGAGCTCTACAGTTCATGTCTAAATATATTATTTCTTTTCTTGTCTATAAGCTTCTCAGAGGTCAGCAACAATAACCTCATTTCGTATCCCTGGTATAATGTCTGGCATAAGATATGCACTCATATTTTTAAGCAACAAGTAATTTGGTAACATAAAACTGAAATTTATTCTTAATCTTCAAAAAAAAAAAAGATATACCAAAAAATCTCTTATCCTTGGATTTAATCCTGATATCAACTTGGTTGTTTATTGAAACATTAAGCATAATATATTTGTAGACAGGCCCCATTGTCTCATTTTGTTTTGTCTTATCTTCCCATCAGATTACTACAAATAAGGCCCTCTGATAACGACAACTAAGAGTGTAATGGGTAAGCAGACACTCATTACATATTTACTTGCTGTTTGATTCTTCAATAATGCCTAGTACAAGGTGTTATCTGCCCTTGAATGTAATAGCTGTTCAATGGACATATTTTGAATAAATTGAAGGATAGCATCAAATAGGAGAGCACTGGCTTCTCTTTCCCCCAGTCTACTTTTAGGAAAATGGATATATGTATATTCTTAACATTATCAGATAAGATGAGGTGAGGGGTTCTAAGCTGAACCGTGTATACTCTGTGTGTTTAGCCCACGCTAAGTCTCTCTGCGGCGCTCAAATAGTCTGGGTTCCTCCCTTTCCCATTGTCCCTAGGGTTACTTCTAAAATCCTTGGTTTGTCTAGTGCCCACTCTGGAACACTCACACCAGCCACAGGCACTTGTTCCTATTCCTTTATCTCATCTCAGGCATTGGAGACTTTCTCCTTCCCACCTACCTCCTTGATGGGGCAACACCTATTTGTCTGACAGTCTGTCAGTCTCCTCTTAAACACCACTTCTTTCAGGAGGCCTTTTTTGATTAACTAGATTAGGTATCATTAGGTGTCTCCACATCATTGTGTACTGGATCAGAAATAGCTCTTACAATACACATCATATAACTAAATGTCTTTCTTCCCTCTGGGCCTATTAACTTTGTGAAAGCAGAGTCTTTTTCTCTCTTGTCCACTGCTGTATCTCCAGCACCCATGCTCAGTTTACCGCTGCTTAATTACACTGAACAAAGGAACCATGTCTTCGTTATTCCTGAAATAGTAGCTTTCAAAGAGTAAAAGGAAACCTGGACTGGGAATGCGTAGCAATGGGTTCAAATCTCATTACAAGCACAGTTGCTTTGTTCTGGTTCCCCTCTTCCAACAACACAAGCAAAATAGCTTAATTTAGTATGCTCATATCACAGTTTACAAAGCTGAGACAGTCTTACACTATGATAAATTGAGAAGAAGTACTGTTATTTATGCAACATAGCTGCAGAGACCAACAATCAAATGATAGTCATCACACAGAGCACTGTGAGCACTGTCCTTGGCTGCGCAGCTGTCGCAGTGTTAACAGGCTTGTCTGCAGCTCTGCCTCTTGGGGATGCACAGCCCAGTGATTTCTCCGGCTTTCTGACCAGAGTGAGCCAAGGGAAGCATTTGTCTGTTGCTTCCCCAGCAGTCCATGCAAGATAGAATCATTTCTATTATTTTATTTATGAACTGTAGCCATTATGCCTCGGCACCAAAACAACTGAAATGTACATCTGTGGGCCTCTGTGACTCCCATTTAATGTCTAATGAGGTCAGTCAAAACCGAGGCCAAATTTACCATTTATTATTTATAGGTTATGTTCAACTTCAAAAAAAAAAAAAAAGAGACAATATAGAGGGAGGGACACATGAAACAGGCTGTTTAAATCATAGACTAAGGACAGAAAAGATCAGATACTCTTAAAAGGAGAAGGAGAACAGTATACCAGAATATTTGATCACTGAAGCTACATAGAATAGGGGTTAGAGTTCAAGCATGTGGAATTCAGGGTAAATGGAACATTTACTATGGCCCCTCAATCTTAAATGTTTCATTCCTCTATTTTTTTCTCTTTACCTTTATCTTGTAGATGTACAACTATTTCTTGTTAGAAACCACAAGGAAAAGAAAGGCAATTCATATTTCCGCACTAGTAGGACAATGCAAAGAATTGATATTTTTTCTTAGGTGTCCCCCTTTCCAGTTATTCATTTCTTAGTTCAATAATTAAAATCCACCCAATGGTTGGATCACATGATGGAATGAGCATATGTAATGGAAAGTCAGTCACATCTAATTTGTGATAATAACAAATAGCTCAGCTAATGTGTTTATGGTCATCAGTATTCAGGAAAGGGCTTATTCCAAAAGTCTGTGCCTCATAAGGAATGCTAATGTTCATCAGTCAGCTGTTGTTCTATGAGATAGATCCTCTGGAGTCTTTGTGGATTGGATTTGTGCTGAAAATTTTTGTTTTCTTTTAAAAACATGGGAAAAGAAAATCTTGTAGGTTTTTTACCCTAGCCTAACTAATGTAATCTGTTAATTCATTCTGCTTGTCCCTGGCTCTCAATTATTATTTTGCTGACTTCACTTTATTCTACTTTGTTTCCACCCCTTTTTTAATACTAGGCTTAAAAAAAAACAAAAAACAAAAAGAGAGAGACTTATGATTAATAACCACAAAGCCAGAAATAACCAAGGAACCACACCCCTGCTTTTACACGACACATAAATCATCCCAGACAGATCCCTATTTTAAGGATTTCCTCAGAGGCAGATTATACAATTCTCTCTGCATTTTTTTTTAATTTAAGTGTCATAAAATTCAAAGATAGTCTTTTCTTTGTCATACATAAAGAAACCTTCATCCAAAGTATAAAATTAATGACCAGCTTTTTTTTTGTTGTTACTTATCATCTCTGGGAACAGGATTATGATTTCAAGAAACAGTAGAGACTTCTCTATTTTACTCATTTGAGCTATGTGCAAACCAAAGAATTCTAGTATTTAAAAAAGTTTCATATATTAATTGACTATTTTTTCTAAAAATATATTTTGTGTCATATTAAGTAGGTTTCCACTGAAAATGGGGTGGGTGTAGGAAAACAGAGTAGTCATTGTTTTTAAAAAATTAATTGTTAAAAAATATCTTTATATATAGCACCTACTAATATTCACTTTTTGGTACTGTGTATGAACATAACTAAAAAAACTAGATATAGATCATAAAAGTAAATATTCTATAAGGTAGGCAAAACCTGTACAGTTCATGGTTTCCAAACATATAGAGAGGCTTGAACCTAAAACATTAAATTAGGTAAATATAACACATAAGTCGGTTATTTCAAAACTGTAGTAAACATGGGATTAAAAAGGATGATTAGGTAGAATGCAAATATTTTTAATTTTGATAATTATTTTAATATGTGTAGAAAAATTAATACCACAACCTTCTGATTTTACTGGTATCATTGTTTAGTGAAAAGCTAAATTTAAGTTTATAAAAGTTTATAATATTAATGAAAAGTATTAAAGCAATAATACATGTGTTACTCTAGGTATCACTAAAAAAGGTATAAATAGTACAAAGATAAATAAAGTTTATGAAATACTAATATAGTTAATTCATTGGTATTGATATCACACCTGCCATAGGATTTAAGTGTTGTGAAACTGAAATCAAGGTATCAAAAATAAAGTGTGGTGATTTGGCTCATCAGCTAGCATATTTAAATAGCATCATAGGGAAATAACAGTTTCTTAACATTTTGTTCTTAGGCTTTTTCCATTTGATTATTCAGTCATACTGGTTCCATCATGAACATGTATTAAATATCTACTATGTATAAAGCCTCTGATAGGTAATTTCCAGGAATATACAAATCTTTTAAAAGCACATCATTTTGTTTAAAAAAATTTTTGATGAGGAGATCCAAGATGGCGGAGGAGTAAATGGAAGCTACACTAACCTCCTCCCAGGACCAGTCTGGGTTTACAACTTAATTTTGGAGAAATCATCTGGAACAACCAACGAACACTAGCTGGAAAGAAGTCTTATAACCACGGAGAGACAGAAAAGGCCGCTACATCACAACGTGACCGGTAGGGAGTGCGGAGACGCGGAAGGGCTGGCTGGGCTCACATGGGTGGCAGCTGAAGGGACTGAGAAACAGCTCAGCAGCCGGGGATTCCCCCTGAGAAGGGCAGGGTCTAAACCCCCAGCTGGGCTTCCCAGCCTACAGCAACAGAGTGGAAAGTAAAACAGTATCAGCTGTGAAAAGCGAAAAGCCACAGGGTTTCTTGCTAGCCGGAGAGAAACAGCAGGAGAAAAAGAGCTCTTAAGTGGATCACATACGAAAATATTTTGGCCACCACTTACCCTGGGCTCAAGCAGAGGGAAGGCAGAGAGGACTGGAGACACTTGGGGAGAGTTTGGCACGGTGGCTTTGAGGGAAGAACTGGAGGAGCAGCCGACTGGGTCCCAGTGCTGACTCATCCCCAGTACTGCGGGTAGACCATTCCCCTCCAAGTGGCGTCAGCCTGAGGGGAAGCAAAAGCCCTGCCGACGGGAATTAAGCTGCCACACCCACAGTCCTTAAGCCTGACAGCTAATCACAGATTGAGCAGATTAACAATCAAAGAAGACAGACAACAGCAGTAGATCCCTGGAAGTCTCCAACAGGCTGCCTAGGGCCAGACTGGTACATGATCTGACGCCACCAGAGGCAGATCCAGGAAGTGCAGATCATTCTAGGAAGCACCAACAAACAATAGGAGTCAAAAAAATGGGGAGACAGAGAAACAACCTCCCATCAAAAGGAAAGGTAGAATCCCCAGAAAGAGTGCTAAATGAAATAGAGGGGAGCGAACTATCAGATATGGAATTCAAAACATGGATTATGGAGAAGCTGAATGAGCTCAGCGGAAACTTCAAAGAACTCCAGAAAAACTACAAGGAACTCACAGAAAATTACGTGAGCATGAAAAAGGACATAGAAGCTATCAATAAGAGCCAGGAGGAAATGAAGAATACGATCTCTGAATTGAAGAACACAGTAGAAGGAATTAAAAGCAGGCTAGAGGAAGCAGAAGATCGGATCAGCGAGCTGGAGGACAACCTACACAAAAACTCCCAGACAATGCAACAAAATGAAAAAAGGCTGAACAAGACTGAAGAGGCTCTAAGACAGCTGCAGGACAACATGAAACGTAATAATATCCGTATCATAGGAATTCCAGAAGGAGAAGAAGAAGAGCAAGGGATAGAAAACCTCTTTGAAAAACTAATGACAGAAAACTTCCCTAACATGACGAGAGAAAGAGTCACGCAAGTCCAGGAAGCACAGAGGGTCCCAATGAAGATGAACCCCAACAGGCCCACTTCAAGACACATCATAATTAAAATGGCAACATTCAAAGACAAAGAGAGGATCCTAAAAGCAGCAAGAGAAAAACAACTAATAACATACAAGGGTACTCCAATAAGGCTATCATCAGATTTCTCAGCAGAAACACTACAAGCCAGAAGGGAATGGCAAAAAATATTCCAAGCAATGAAAAACAAAGGTCTACAACCTAGAATACTATACCCAGCAAAACTCTCATTCAAAATGGAGGGTGAAATAAGGAGCTTCCAAGACAAAAGAAGGCTAAAAGAATACATCTCCACCAAACCAGCAATGCAAGAGATGCTAAAGGGTCTGCTCTAAGAAGATAAAGAAACAGAAAGAGACAGAGAAGAACACAAGTACAAAGGGGAAAAATGACAGTGAATAAGTACTTATCGGTAATAACCTTAAATGTAAATGCATTAAATGCTCCAATTAAAAGACATAGGGTAGCTGAATGGATTAGAAAGAATGACCCACATATATGCTGTCTACAAGAGACCCACCTTAGAACAAAAGATCTACACAGACTGAAAGTAAAGGGATGGAAAAAAGTATTTCAAGCAAATGGGCATGGGAATGACTGGGAATGACTTTCAAAGGTAATAAAAGCCCGCGAAATAAAAGGCCTGCTGCCATGGTTGGTTGTGCGGTCCACAGCAATCTCTCCAGGGAAAGAATGAAGGTTGTTTTCCTGAAAGATGGCTAGAAGGGACCTTAAGGCACAATGGAAAACCATAAAGACTTGGAAAGGACAGGTGTGTACAGGCAAGGATGAATGCCAGGTATGTGGCCCAGCTTCTGTGCCCTGAAGAGCAGACTGAGGGCCACCCTAAATGTTCCTTGGGTAAGTTCCAGCAAAACAGAACTAAAGATCATAAGTGATCATTTGCTGCTCTTGTTATGTTTATGCAAACGAACAGGATAAACTAAAAATGGACTTAATGTAGCCCCTTTAAAGACAAGGAGAGTAATCTTAGGGAGAAAAATCATTATTCAAGGAAAATCACAATGATCAGTGGCAGACTGTAAAGTAGGGCAGCTAACCGTCTTAAAAGTTTCTTCTCACTTAAAAAATGGTTTCACTTGAAAATTAAACCATATCTGTGATATCACCAAGAGATTCAAGTTGCAGGCAAGTAGAATGTCAAGTGCCTTGCAACTGGATGTCTTCCCAATAAGACAGTCTTACAGATTTAGAGACTTGTTTGTTGGCTATGTTACATAAATTAACATGTGTTTTCTGTTTTCAAAGGGCATAAGCCTATGACCGCATTACCTGAGTGATTGTCTGTACGCAAAAGGCTCACTTAATCCTCTCTGCAGCGCTGCCTCCTGAGACTCAACGGTTTGGCTGAACTAAATGGCTGGGTTGATGAAGAATAGGGTGGTCTGTGGGCTTCACTTTAAAACTGAATTCTCTTTTCTATCCTAATGGCTTGGACAGAAAGGGCCCAGAGGTCTGAGAAGGGGGAAACATAAACTATTTCCCTCAGCCCAAACTAAATATAATGGGCAAAAGGGTTTTGGACAGGCGAGATGTGCCTAGCACACCTTCCTCCAAAGAAGCCCCCCCCCCTTTTTTTTTTCTCCTAATGTGGAACATTGAAAAATTAATCCCTGCCTTTTGTCACCTAGTAGTTATGGATTGAATGATGCTTTTTAACCCTTTTTGCCAAATCTGTTCCCCCCAGAACACAACAAGGATGCCAACCTGCTAAACCAAGCACGCGTTGTCCAGAGACAGCCAACTGACCTGGAGTCTGCACAATCCTTCCCCATGTGGGAAGGCCACCCTCCCCTCCACACCCCCACTATTATTAGGGATTTCTGGACCCAAGGGTAGGTAGGACGACGACCATGTCCAGCTTGAAGCAGCTAGAGGAGCTTGAGACCTTCGCCCATTGTCCTTTACAAGATTACAAAGGGTCTTAATATCTGAGAGGGAGGGATAGTTATTTTTTACGAACCATGGGTACGGACTTGGGGGGGGGATGCTGGGGGAGGGAGATACTGGGTGGAGGGGAGTAAAGGGGAAAAAATTGGAACTACTGTAACAACATAATCAATAAAATATACTTTAAAAAAAAAAAAAAAAAAGAACCTGAAAAAAAAAAAAAATTTTTTTGATGATGTTAACCTTAAAAAGCAACTCTTTCATTATTAATAATTTAGATAAGACAGAAAAATATTGAGAAGATTTCCAATAATCTCACTATTCAAATAGAGATCAAAATGCTCATAGGTTATTTCCTTACAGTCTTTTAAGAATGAAAATATATTACTTCTTTTACTAACAGAGTTACAACCAGAGTGTATTTACTTTTGTATCCTGTTTTCCCCCACTTAACATTCTATTGCTTCTACTTGCCTATCTTACTAAATATTTGCTAAAATGTGATTTGAGAATCAAGTTACCACTTAACTATTCGCCTACCAATAAAGATGTGGCTGAGTTCTCAAAACAACTCCCAGAGATCCTACACAGTGCTCTTTTCTCCCCTAAATTACCAGCTATGTGCAAAAAACTCAGTGGGAGACTTGGACTCCTCCAGGAATGGTAGATCCACACAATGGGAAGAGCTTGGGTTCCCAAAGGGCTGTGCAAGGCAGAGTCCCTCCCACCCCTCCACCAACCCACAGAGAGGCAGGGACTGACCAAGCCCCTGAAATTTTGGACTTGTTTGTCATAGCAGTTAGCCTTAATTTATTTATGTTCTTCCTCCAAGCCTTAAAAACATCCCAAAATCCTGTTCCCTTGTTTTATAACACCTTATCTCTGTGCTTGATTTGGAATTTTCCAGTTTACTTAATTTCCGATGAGGTCATTTATCTAGTGGTCAACCAATTGTGTGAATGTACTTGATTTCATTTAGAGCCACTTTGCAAATCCAAAGCAGGGGCATAGGTTGCTGTGCATGATTTTGTCCTATAAGACAAATTTTCTATCAAGGACTTAGCTAATAAGATGCTACAGGATCTTCTCCTTCTTCACCATCTACCTAGTGTTCTAACACTCTGTTAGAAAAGTTGATGAAATCTATGACCTTCAGGTTGGACTCCAAGCAAGTCACTTACACCATGCTTTAGTACTTTATTTCAGGGGATCATGCTTTCCAGGATACAGTGATGCCACCTTTAAGAGTAAACCACTGAAGTTTTTTGCTCCAGGAGTGATACAATTGGACTTACATCTTAGAAAAATAGTTCTAGTAGTGGTGAGAAGAATGGTTTTAAGAAACCAGAGATTAGAAGGTGACACACGTAATGGAAAAATTGCAAGTGACCCTGAATCATAGTAGGGGGAATTGATGCAAAAGGAAATGCCAATGACAGAGTGGCCCTGACTTGTTAATAACTAAATCTGGAAGAAAAAAAATAGAGGAAATCATGGAAGATGTCATAGAAATTTCTTTTTACATGTCAATGGCTGAATCAGGAGCCTAGAAAGAATAGAAGACTTGGTGGGAAAATAAATGAATTCTACTCTGGAAATGCTGACTTTGAAGTACCAATAGAACATCTACGTGGGAAATGCCCTGTGGTCCAATGTTCAGAAAAAAAGTCTGCATTGGAAGTTTAAGTGTGGCAATGATTAGCATGGTCAAAGCCTTGCAAATGGTCAATCCAGGCAAAGAATAAAAATGAAGGAGAAGAAGATGAACTAGAACTGAATTCTAAATGATGATATCATTTTGGACAACAAAATCAGTGAATTGGTGGCAGACAGAGAATAAGTGGCCTGGAAGACAGGAAGAGAACCAAGAGTCCAAAAGGCAAGAGATGAGAAAATTTCAATAATAATTCTAATGTGCTATTTAACCCATCCATTATATTAAAAATTATTTATATATTTTTATTTCTAGAAATTAGGTCTTTTCTCAGTTTTACTTAGTTCTTTAGAGTTCTTCATGCCTTGAAATGTATTAACCATGATTATTTCATATTGTGTCTAATAATTCCAATGGCCACATTTTTTCATGCAACATATTTTATAGTATATTGTTTTTGCCGGCCCTCCCTCAGGGGGCCTTGGATGTTCAGTAATTTTCAGCTGTAAGTTACTCATTTTCTTAGGGATCTCAGGAACAGAACATTTTCTAAAGTGTGAAGTGCAGAGCATTCTTTCTAAAAAGATTTGTATTTGCTTTTCAGATGTGACATTATTGGTCTGGAACTGCTTTAAACTAAATTCTGCTTTGACAGTTTTCTAGCCATCCAGCTTGTGTGAATTCTTGCTGCTAACCAGCATGAAAGCCAATTTATGGTCATTAATTTCTTAGATGGATGGTGTGGGGTATGAGTAGAGAGAGGTTTCTTTTCAGGGGATAAGGAAAGTAGGTCAATTTTCATTCTTTCTCACCTTGAGGATGGAACCCTTTAGGGATTCTGAATTTGTAGATCATATTAGATTTGCCATTTGGGAGTGGGCCCTGAATTTGTTTTCTGTTCCTAAATCCTTGAACTCAGAATATAAATGATCCTTGGGTACCTCAGGTTTGGCCAAAAACCTCAAGGCAAGAGCCAGCTTCAGTGCTCAGTTTACTTCCTTTACTCGGTCTTTTGACATTAGTATTAATTATTTTCTTGGGTACCTGGATGCATTCAGAAAGGTTTGAAACATGTTATCTGGCGTTTTCATTTTTTTTCAACAGATCAGTTGATCCTGGCACCTAACCTGCCATTGTTGCATGGGAGGCTTCACTTCCAAATACAGGTTGTTCCATTTGAAAATCTATTATATATATGATACTCTAAAACAAATTGCTGAATAATCACACAGTTTCTTAAAATAATGTGTGCTGCTAGGGCATTCTAAGTGTTTGTTCTATAGGTTATTAATTTAACCACTTACAGAGAGTATGGAAGCAAAACAAAAAGATCAATTATTTGCAACCATAATAGTTGAAGAATAATTAAAATAGATCCATATTCTGACCAATTCTAACCACCTCCACTCTCGTAACCCTCAACCATGTTACCACAATAGCCCATTTGGACTATTAAAATAAGCTCCTGACTGGTCCTTGCTTTTTTCTTTGTTCCTTTCTGGACCAAACCCAGAAGCCAGAGGTTGTGATCCTATTTAGATATGTTACGTCATGTATACTGCCACCCTACGCACTGTTGATGGCTTCCCATCTCTGTCTAAAGTAAAGCCGTAGTCATTGTTATGCCCCAATGATCACTCACCCCTCACTTTATTAGCTATCCTTAGTGTCCTTGCTTTTCCTAAGACAAGCAGGAATGTTCTTCCTTAAACCCTTTTTTCTTGCTGCAGCTTCTGCTTGGAGCTGTCTCCTCTCAAATCCATTTGGCTTGTTCCATCATCCCTTCTGGTTTGCTCAGATATGGTCTTTTCAATGAGAACTACTCAGGTTATTTAAAATTGAGCCCTGGCTGGTGTGGCTTAGTGGATTGAGTGCTGGCCTGTGAACCAAGGGGTCGCTGGTTCAATTCCTGGTCAGGGTACGTGCCTGAGATGCAGGCCAGGTCCCCAGATAGAGGTGTGCAAGAGGTAACCACACATTGATGTTTCCATCCCTATCTTTCTCCTTCCCTTCCCCTCTCTCTAAAAATAAATAAATAAAATCTTTTTAAAAAATAAAAAATAAGTAAAATTGAAATCTTCCTTCCTTCACTTCCACCTAGCATTCCATATCCTATGTCCCTGCTTTACTTCGCCCCATAGCATTATCTTCTGTTATACAGTGCTATCTAAATAAATGAGTTAATCTTTGTAAACTCTTAGAACAATGGTTGGCACATAAATGATTCACTTGTTTATTCGATAACAGTAATTTACATACCTGGTTTACTGTCTCACTCCATGAGGGCTGGAATCTCTGCTGTCAGTTTACTGCTGTATCCCATCATATAGAACAATAGCTAGAACATGGCACATGTTCAAAAATATGTAAAATAAATAGAAACATCTATATACAATAAAAGATCATAGAAAATGATTCCATTTTTAAAATCATTATACGTAGCTTGAGAAATAGAAGCCATCCCATAAGACCAAGTCCTCAAAGACCATTCTCCTAAAATAAATGCAATTAAAATTCAAATTCAAAACTCTTTGCCATATACCAAAAGGTACATTTATCTAAATGACAGTACTTTGAGTTCCTCTGAAGAGTAGCACTCTTGGCTCATATCTCCCTGGTGTAACTCTCCAAATAGTCATTTAACACGGAGTCACACAGTCAAATAAAGAGAAAAATGTCTTTGGTCATTGTTCAGCTGTTAGAAAACAACTAAGGAAAAAATGAAAGTTTTAGGCATCAGCAAGATGTAGTATGACAATGCTGGAAAATATAAGGTTTGAAATGACCAGCTATGTAGTCCCTGTCCAGACTCTAATTCCTGGATCCTTAGAATAATCTCTCTGCAAATCTCTGTATAGTCTGTACCTCAGTTACTTTATTTGTATGCAGCTTTGCTTCTCTCCTCTGAACTGTCTGAAAGGACTTATAGGCATAGCCCCTCACTAAAAATAATCCAATCTTATTTAAAACTAACCAAAGAATATTCAGAAGATGTGTGAAATACTTCTTTGTCGTCACCATCATGTACCTTTTAGGCTGTAGAGTTTGCCTCGGACAAACAGAATGCCCTCCAGCTTGGCTCCTTCCTTCTGGTCTACACATCGCCACATCCCTCCACAGATCCTGGTTATCCAGCTCTGTTCATTGTGGTCATCCAGAGATTCAGCAAAATGCCTCGCCCAGAATCTCACATTCTTTAATGTGGGAACTTGATACCTTCAGGACAAACTAGCCTCTTTTGGTAATAGTGATAATCTCTTAGAGCATAATTTTGATGCCACAGGGGTGAAATGGAACAAAGCTATGTCAGTTAGAGGGACAGAGACTCCAACCTGGCACATGTAAAATGAGAAATTTGGCTAGGTCCTAACAGAATAAATTTCATGAAATTAAGGTATGAAATTCACTGGAGAAAGATCCAAGTTCTCAGCCGAGTGTGGTTAAGTGACATGAAAAAGTCTTTATAACTGAAATTTGTCAAGGTGTTACTATAAATCCTATTACTGTTTGTGCATATAAATCTCTGCTTCAGCTATCAGTTTGTTATCTAGAAATTATAGTACTCACTTTAGTCAGATCAAATTGTAGAATGGTGTACCCTCCTTTCCCAGCTACTAAATAAGGGCAAAGCCATCTACCCCTAAAATACTTCCATAAAACATTTAGATATTATCGCCTTTTAAAATCTGTTAATTTGAAATTATTAAAGCATGGGGAAGAAAAAGTATCTCCATTTTTATACACATGATCGAGTTGTATAAAGACATTAAAACTATAAAGATTAGGGAACCAAGGTAAAGAATTTCATAGCTCGGGTACGTGGGGGCAACTGTGTAGCAAGAAGAGAGAGAGCTTCAATTTGTAAGATTTTTAGTTTTGAGTGACAGGACAACCTGACATTTTTTATTTGTTATTTAAAAAGATGAGTTATTTTTAGCAATGGACAATGCCTGGAAGCCTTTTCAGACATTTCAGATGAAATACACAGAATTGTATAGAAATAAAATGAGGTACAGACCATAGAGAAATCTTTAGAGAGATTATCCTAAATGATCCAGGATTTAGAGGTTGGACAGGGAGTAGATATATAATAATTCCAAACCTTTTATTTTTCTATTATCATACTACTGCTTGCTGATTCCTGGGAATTTCACCTTTTCTTTAGTCATTTTCTAATAGCTAAACAGTGAACACATATATTTTCTCTTTATGTACATATCTGCAATACATCTTCTATTATAAAATGCTTCTCAAGCTTGCTTATGCTTAAGACATGGAGGGGACAGATGAAGTATATTTTCATTCATTCACTCTCAAATATTGAGCCAGCTGTCAGTATCTAGAATACAATGCCAAATAATAAGAACACGGTCCTTGCCCTTAAGAAACTAGGTCTAATGAGAGTAACAAACTCTTGAATAAGCAATTACAAAGTCAAGCTATATAGGCTGTGGGAGAGAGCAGACAGTGTGATCTGAGACTGAGAAGCAGGTGCTTGTAAACTAGCAAGGGGTGGGGTCTGAAAAGAATCAGAGGTTTCTGAAAGAATTGATGCATCAGTTGAAATCTGAAGAATGATCAGGAGTTTAGTAAGAGGGAGGTGGTGATAAAACTAAGAGAACATTCCAGGCAAAGGAATACAGTCATGTGCCACTTAATGACGGGGATATGTGCTGAGAAATGCATCATTAGGTGATTTTGTCATTATGGGAACATCTTAGACTGCACTTACACAAGCCTAGATGGTATAGCCTGCCACACACCTAGGATATATAATATACTACCTTTGTATATGTGGTCCGATGTTGACCGAGATGTTGTTATACCATGCATGACTGTAACATGCATGAAGACCTGGAAGTGAGAGAGAATTTGGCCTGTTCCAGAAATGGAGAGAAGGTCAACATAGTTGTAGTTTAAGTTGGAAAAAGAGAGGTAACTGACCAATGGCAAGGCTATGGAGGGAAGCAGAGGCAAATTCACAAAGATCTTTGTAATAACGTGAGGAGTTTGGGTTTAAGAGCAATGGGAAGCTGCTTGAAGAGATCCCCCAAAAGTGGCAAGAGATAAAATTTGTTTCAATCACCTCTTAAGTGATTAAATCAGAAGAGCATTTCTGAGTTGTGGGAGTCTGAAAAAAGTACCAAATTATGAAGAGGTAGTGTTGTACTGTGTTAAATTTATGAGGGCTTTTAAATAAGCATTTTTTTGCCTTTAAAACACTGTAGGAAACCATTTACCTCATCAAATGGAAGCCCAAGTGACAACTTAGGAATTATCCTTCTCTTAAGCTTTTGATAGAAATAGTCACCCATGTCAGAAAAAAAGTACAAAGGCAGAATTTGTCTTTGTTGTGCTTCACACTAGTACAAATTTAAAAGTCCCAACCATATATTAACATTACAGGAAAATCTCACAATTTCACTATTGGAAGGCATGTTAAAGATCATTTGGTCTAACTCATTCCTTTTACAGATGAAGACAGTATACAGAGTAATATATATTTTTTGCAAGGTAATAAGAAAGCAATTATTTAAGATTTGGGTTCTTACTGAAAGGCTTGAACATATCATGATGGTGACTGAATTACTACAAATAATAATTGAAAAATAAAACAAATGTTCTAACCCAGATAATGGCCTCCAATGATCCCCACCTCATATTATTCATACCCTGTGTGCTCCCCTTCAACACCATGCAAGACTGTGTCTTCTGTCTTGAAATCTCCTGTGTTCCCCTGCCCCATACCTCAGATCTTTCACTCTGGTGGAAGCCAGCAGCCATGTCATGAGAAGCCCCTAGGGGAGGCCCATGTGACAAGAAAGTTCCCCACTAATAGCCAGTGAGAAACTGCCTGTTAGCCTTGGAAACGAACTTAGAATTAGATTCACTAGGCTTGTTGAGCCATGAGCTGATTGTAACTCAGCTGACAGCTGGGCAACAGGGTCTCATGAGACCCTGAACCAGAACCGCCCAGCTAAGCCAGTCCTGAGAATTCCTGACCTTTAGAAACTGTGTAAAATAATAAAAGTCAGTTTTCTAAGTGCTAAGTTTTGGGGTAATTTGTTATGCAGTAAGAGATAACTAACAAACACTACATAAAGTCAGTATATGTTTTTTAAATTTTTTATTCTTCAATTAGTTGACATACAATATTATATTAATTTCAGGTATACAATATAGTGATTAGACATTTATGTAAATTATAAAGTGATCACCCCAAAATCAACATATTTTTTAACAAATATAAACTATAAACACTTTTAAAAATATCTGAATAGTGATTCTTTTCCAAACAATAAAACACATCTTCAGCTTGAAAATACTACTGCTGGTGTTCTTCTTTAAAAGAGGTGATAAAATGGTTTACAGAATAATTAACCATTTAGTTATAGGTCACCAATTCTAATTTAATCAAAGTTCTTGGCAAGCAGATATAGTTAAAATTGAAATTTGGTTGTAGATAGTAATTGCCCATGGCTACATGTTCCCATTTCAATACAACTTAATTTCTCTCTTTGGTTTGAAACCTCAGTAGACACAAAAATCTGAATTTAAATTAAACAATCACTTTCTTCTTAATCCTACGTCATCTTAGTAGGATGCAGAGTAAGAAGGAAACATGTCTATGGGCTAATGATGATAAAGACATGTAAAATAGTCAATTTTCTAATTAAATAAAACCTCCAGGTAAGGAGAAACAGTAGTTGAAATAGCTGTGACCCCTCTTCGAAATTTCATCTTCCCTTATATTCTCAATCCAATTATTCATTCAGCATTTTATCAAAAAATACTTATTGAACCTTTGTACATAGTAAACATAGGGATACAATGATAAACTGGATGGACAAGGCTCTACCCTCATGTACTTTTATCTGGGAGTGGGAACAAAAATTAAGCAATTACAAAACTGTGGTAATTATTAGGGAAGGAGAAGGGATCACCTAGCAGGGGAACTATCCCAGGATATTGGTAGGGACAGACATGGGGATTGGGAACAGGGGAGGGAGTATGGGAAAAGCTTTTTGTTAAGGTGTCATTTCAGGCAAAAAGAATTCCCTGTACAAATGTCTGAAGTCAAGGAAGTTCAAGATAGATTTAGAAACTTGGGAGTTCAGCTTGGCTGCAGAGGAAAGAAGAGAGTGGTATGAGCTTCAGGGCGTGCACCACACCTTTAAGCTGCAACCCAGCAATGGGCACAATTCCTTTTGGTGGGGTTCCCACTAACAGAACAGGTGCAGGAAAGAATTAAAAACTAAAAAATCTTTAGGCCCTGACTTTTTCCATCCTGAGTACACTTATTTATATTCCAAGCCCAGAAAGCTAATACAGTTTGGCAAGGAGTATGTAGGTAGTGGCAAGAATTCTAAGGTTAGAAAGGCCTGCTTTGAATTCCAGCTTGAAAAAAGTAATACCAACCTCAGTCAGGTCATATAAAGACTGAATGATATAATAAATGTAAGGCATCCTGCACACACTAGGCACTGAACAAAGTCTCTTCTCTCCCGTATATTGCTTCTTAGCCCACAGCTGGCCTCATAGCTGAAGGCACTATGTCACTATCCACCACATGTGACCCGATAACCTGGCAAAAGACAAAGCTCTCTTGCCATCTCCGATGTCTCTCCAATTCAGTTCTAGTCTCTCCCCTCTTCCTATGTGAATCTTGGTATAGAGAAACCAGAAGCTTTCCAGCATCACAATCCCTGTCATAGGATAGCTCTATTGTTCGTAAAGAAAAAAACAATTGTGTCTTATACAAATGAGACTTGTTCATTAATTATCTGTACTTTATATTTGTATATATATTGTACTTGACCTCCATTATTCCTTTTGACAATACTGAGGTATTATAATCACTATGTGGCAGGTAAGAGTCCTAGCTTCATAGAAGTGACTGACCCCGACCTAGGTTTTGAATGTAGTTCATTTTCTAAACAAAGTTGTATCAACTCTGCAGAGGCTGCCTCCCAGCAAATGTTGCAAGAGGCATATGTTTTGTTATACTTTTAGCTTATTTTAAACATTGTTAGGACTCAGAGAAACATGAGCTTTTACTTTTATAACCATTACTCAATCTCTAACTTTGTGTCCTATCACACATATTTTAAGTTCTGTGTATAAAACTAAATGGGGGTGGCAGAATCTTCCCAAAATACTTTTTTTTTTTCTACCCAAGAACAATTTCAATCACTTCAGTGATAAGTACCACTTTCACTTTTCATACTTGCCCAACCATGCTCATAATAGTAAAAATAAAGCTTCCTATTTTCTATTAGTAAAAACCTGTCTCCTGACTGTGAAAATGAGAGCACAAATGAAAGGTTAATTACTTCCAGTGGACTTTGGCTACTGATTTCAAATGGAATTATTCCCTCATATGATCAGAATAAGATCTCTTGAGGGTCACCTGTTTCAAGCCCAGTCTCTGTTGAAGGAACTATTTACTTTGCAAAGAGTCCTCCTCATTCCTGCCTTCTAACATTATCTAATCTTTTCCTAAGTACCCCTTCCTTTCAGTGTTTCTCCAATGGTGGTGCTCAGATTACCTGGATCAGAATCACCAGAGTACTTATTAACAGGTGATTCCTGGGTTCTAACATTGACCTGAGTCATCACACAGGAGTTGGGCATTAACTTTTTATATTATCCAGCAGTTCAACACTTTTATCAGTAAAATATTCCAGATGTTTTTTCAGAAAAGAAATAAAAAATTTTGATCAAAGTCTCCCGTTTCTTATACTAAAAGCAACTGGTTTTTAACAAGTGGTTGATAAAAATGCTGAGTCAGACAATGATTTGTGTTAGATACCTGATACTCCTTCCTCCAGGTGCTCTATATGTTGGGCTTTTATGAAATACTATGTACAGTTATTCAGCTAACCAATATTATATCTAATTATACTGTCATCCACTCTACACTTCTCCATGTTGCTCACAAGGATACCACCTCAAGTATTCTGTGGACATTTTTAAATTATGGCATTTACAGAATTCCCCATATGCAAGGTAGTATAACCCAAACAATGAAACCGGTGAAGTTAGTTTGGTACTATTCTTTATTCATCTTGATGATTCAAGAGCAAAGAAGAAAAAAAAAAGAGAGAAAGAACTCATGGACATGAACAACAGTATGATGATGGGGATGGTGGAGGAGGGTCTAGGAAGGATAGATGGTGATGGAAGGAGACTAGACTTGGGGTGGTGAACACACAATACAGTGTAAAGATTATGCATTGTAGAATTGTGTACCTGAAACCTGTATATGTTTGTTAACCAGTGTCACCCCCAATAAATTCAATAAAAAGGAAAAATATCTGTATTTCATTAAAAAAAGTTAAATAACCAGGGTTTACTTGTTTTAAAGTACTTGCAAATATGAGGTGATATTAGGAAAAAGGATCAACTTTCACCATCCTAAAACTTAGGAGATTAAATATTCTGTTCAACTTAAATTAGGCAGTTGAGGGTATATACACTAATAACGTCATTACGTACACTTGACCATACAGTAAAGTGATCGACATCTTTATTGGGAGATAAAGGCACAAAAATTATCTCTTTGGAGTGCAGCATTTGGCTCAACATTTGGCAATAGCCTTTCCTTTATAACTGATGTCTCTGGCACAAAAAGCTTTGAAAAACAGAAATCAAGGAACCTCTATCAAGTGGCAAAAATCAGGTCCTCAGAACAGAAACTTACCAGCCCATTAACAAGGTTGATATTGCTTATTGCCATAATACTGGCTTTCTTGTCAGCTCAAGAGAAAGTGAGCATTCCAAGTTAGCTCCTCCAGTCCAGTGATATTTGCACATCCCACTTGGGCCTTTTGGTTACAAATCCACCTCCTTAAAGAGCCGTGTGAAAAAGCAAGAACAATCAATAAGAAAAAAAAATCCTTCCAGCTATAAATCAGCCACGTGGAGCTGCTGCGGCAGCAGCAGTGGTAGCCCCGACTTCCTGGTTTGCTTCCTGCAAGCCCAGCGGCAGGGGGCTCGGGGAGGAGAGTGTAAGAGAGAGGGGGGCAGTCAGAGCAGCTCCAAAACCACGGGAGGGGGCGGCGGGTCAGGGCATCCTGCAGGACACGGACGTTAAGGGGAGAGTTATGGCCCAGAATTACAATAAAAGTTTGGGAATCTGGAAGCTTTAAGAGCTGAGCTGAGGGGGAAAGGCTAAAGCTAAGGACCAGACCTGGAGAAAGTATAAGTTAGTTACAAGGTAACGGGGGATTGCAAAGGAGATCGGTGTGCACAGTGAGAGAAAAGAAGGGGACTGCGGATCTGGAAGGGGGCAGGTAGACAGAAGGAAGATTAGAGGAGCGAGACGCACCGGTCGGTTGGATCTCTGCGGAGGCCAACGGAGGAGGGGGAGTGCAGCGGTAGCGGAGCGCGGTCCGAGCCTCGGGGCCGCGGGGAAGGGGCGGACGGAAGGGCCCGGGGGAAGGTAGAGCCGAGGGGAGTTCCGGATCTGTAGCTGGAAAGGGCAGGCTACGGAGAGGGCGGCAGCCTGTGCGGCAGGGGTGGGGGAGGGAGGAGGAGAGCCGGAGGAGGGGGAAGAAGGGAGGGGAGAGCTGTGGCGGCGGCTGCGCCCGGCTGTGTGTTTCTAACTGCCGGAGGAAGATGAGGCTGAAGATTGGGTTCATCTTACGCAGTTTGCTGGTGGTGGGGAGCTTTCTGGGGCTAGTGGTCCTCTGGTCTTCCCTGTCCCCGCGGCTGGACGACCCGAGCCCACAAAGCAAGATGAGGGTGAGTGACCCGCCCGCCCCCTCCGGTGGCGGCGACCTGCAACTTGTTTTGTTTGCGCGCGCGAGTAGCAGGAGTCGGGAGTGGCAGCGGGGTCGGGCGCAGCGTTGGCGCCGCAGCTCCGCAGGTGGTGGTGGCGCAGCACGGGTGGATCGGGGGCGTTGAGCCCCGAGCACTCTGTCCCGGCTGCTCGCCGCCGGCCCGCCCCCTCGCCGCCCCTTCCTCCCGCGCTTCCCCGCCCCGGGCTCCGCCGCCGCTCCCTGCGCTGCAGATGCGGCTCCGGCTGCCGGATCCACTCCGGGACCGCTGGGCGGAGCGGGAGGAGAGTAGGGTCCCTAGGGGCGGAGGGAGGGTCGCGGCCGCCCTGCCCCTGTCTCCGCTGGGCTGGGACCGCTGCGGTCAAGGCCAGGGGACGCGGGGTTGGTCCAGGCTGCGGCCTGTGGCACGGGCAGGCCTGAAAGAGGCGAGATGTGTCGCCTCTGCCATCGCCACCGGTCCGGACCAGGCCCTCGGTCCAGCCTTCCCTCCTGCTACCGCCCGTCCGGGGGTTCCCGCAGCCCGTGGCTCCCCCAGCCTGCGGCCCGCCGGGTAGTGGGAGGGAGATGGCGCCCCGCCTCCGGCTCTTACGGACAGCGCCGTCTCCCCCTCCACTCCGGTGGCCGGGAGACGGGGTGCGATGTGCAGCCGAGGCCTCGCCCTGGACGGGCCCTTCCGCTCGCTTCTCCGGCGACGGGAGGGCGGTTGGTGCGGTGGGGGGCGGGGGGGCGAGGTGCAGAAGGTCATCCCAGTCTGGCTCTCGGGCCAGGTCCCCACCCCTACTGGGGAAGCCCCTTCTCCCGGAGCGACGTCCGCTCCGGGGGATGTGAAGCTGGTTCCTCTTCCCCGGCTGCAGTAGGGCTGCTCGGCCGGAAAACTAACTTGTGCTAGCGCCCCGCTGCTCGGCGCCGGCTGCCTGCTCTCTCAGCCGACCGCTGATGGGCGCCGAGCTCCCTGAAGCTCCGCTGGGAAGCATTTGTCTGCCGCGCCCAAGAGCGAGTATTAGCCTTGACACTCCTTTGCTTTAAAGGATTTAGTCAGATGCTTCGGAACATTAGTTACCCGGAGCCGCGCAGAAAAGGGGTCGCGGATACTGCGGCTTCGGGGCGACTGTGACTGAGTCACAGCAGGTTGGCAGCATACCGCTTCTCCCTCCAGCCTGACCCGCTCCCCGCTAAATGATCTGCACTCCCCTTCTTCCTAATTCCGGACCCTGGCTTAGTCCCCCGGGCCAGCAGCCCTTGTGGATAAGGGAGGGCGTGAGAAGTTCTGGGCCACTTCTTATTAACTTCCCTTCTGGAAAGTTAGCGTCAGGGAGTTGAGTGAGCAGACTTCCTTTCTTGAACAGGAATCCTAGGAAAAAATTTCCTTATCAGTTCCTGCCTATATGATAACTGGATTTAATCTTAAATTTTAGTATCCGAAGTCTTTACTGCAGTAAAGACTGCAGTTTTAAGCCTCTCAGCTCTCTTGGAGTGGTGGCGACCTTTTTATGATTTTACTTAAAAAATGCTTTATTGACAAAAAATAATTGAACATTACAGTTGTTTGAGAGTTTGTTTTAGGGAAAATAGTTTTTTACAAAGCTAGAAATCTTAAAACCCTGTTTTCTGGGAGAGAGTTAAGGAGAACTGACAAAACTATGTTCAGAAGGCAAGTCTTCTAAAGGGGTGGTGGAGCATCAGTGTCAATACCCAACTCTTAACATATTGTATTTGTGTTGGTATGTAAGTTCCGAGTCACCATGCCCATTTAATACCTGTAGGAGGTGGTGGTAGCTTGATTTTTGGTCCAAATTACAGTTTGGTGCTGCATAGTGACATTTCAGTCAACCAGGGACCACATATAGGACAGTAGTCCCATAAAATTAAAATGGAGCTGAAAAATTCCTATCACCTAGTGACATGGTAGCTATGGTAATGTCACAGCACAACACATTACCCTTGTTTCTGATGCTGGTGTAAACAAACGTGCACTGCCGGTCGTATGAAAGTATAGCACCTACAATTATGTACAGTACGTAATACTTGACAGTGATAATAACTATACTACTGATTTATGTATTACTATACATTTTATCATTATTTTAGAGTGTTCTCTTTCTACTGATAAAAACAGTTTGCTCTAAAACAGTATGTGGCGTTATGCTGACAGCAGCATGCATACCGTGTCTCTTGATAGTATCATTTTCTCTTGGGCTTGATTTAATCTCCTGTTTTGTATAGTGACATGCTGTACAAGCCTGTAGTCTAGGAGCAACATGTTGTACCATGTAGCCTAGGTGTGTAGTAGGCTATATCATCTAGGTTTATGAAAGTGCGCCCTATGATATTTGCACAGGGATGAAATCCCATAAGGACACATTTCTCAGAAGGTATCCTCATTCATCATTAAGTGACGCATGGCTCTATTTCATAGAATTTGTCGGTGGAGCCAATGTAGCTTTATTTGCCAAAGACAGAGCTAGCTGTAAGACTTTCTAACATGATTAATATTGAAAAGAATGCTTATGGATCAGAAGATTCAATCCCTTCTATTAACTTTGCAGGCAAACAGTAACTAAGGTATAGAATATAGATTTTTAAGTCACAAGAGCATAAAGAAAAGGACTATTGCCTCCCATTAATGAAAACTAAACCAAGAGTGTCTGAGATGAAACACTAGAAAAATATCTTCTTTATGGAAGATTCTAACCCAGTACTCAGATTCTTACTCCCCTGTTTCCCTTACCCCTCCAGTTTTTTTACTTTGATTATGATTGCAGATTCCTCCATCCACTGTGAAACACCTGCCTCTCCTTTAATGCTGATCCACATGTGGACTCTTTTGGATTCCTATAAATGGCCTGAGAAGGGATAGAAAAATCCAATTTATCAAATATATGTTCTGCCTCTATTCTGGCAAACATGCTCATGGTTCCACCCTGGGCCACTTTTATTGCACTTTCAGTGTTCTAGGCACTAAAGTCTGTTGCATCCTGGTCCTTTTTTTACCTGGATTACTTCCTTGCTTTAGATCAGCCCAGGCACTATTGCAAAACACATTATTCATGGTCAAGACAAGAGAAACATGTTTCTTTTCTTCCTTCTACCTCTGGGCCTCTTGTGGTTTCTCTGAGGTGAATAATATGAAAAATGATTTTGCTGTTCAAATTGTACTCTGTTGTGTACAATTTTTATAGTCAACAAACATTTTTGAGTGCCTGCTGTGTATCAGTGCTAGTTGTTAAGGCCCTTGGCCTTAAGGATCTTGCAGTCTAGTGAGAGGGAAAAAGACATTAATCAAGACCCCCACAAATGAATCAACAAAAGTTGTGCTACACACTGTGAAAGAAACCATGGCGGAGGGAGGGTGCTAAGAAAACAGAGGAGAGCTTGGTCATAAAAGGCTTACCTAAAGATAGGAGTTTAGGGTTGAAATCTGAAGATTTGAAAAAGTAGTCATTGAGAGGGAGACGGTCTGAGCTGGGAGACAGCATGGTGAGCTGAAGCGCTGAAAGAAGGTTGACATACTTGGAACATGGAGAGCAAGAGGAGAGGTCGAGTGAGGATGCAAAGTGGAGGGTGGGTCTTGTACACCATGCTAAGGATTAGGTCTTTAGAGCAGCGGGGAAGCCATTAAAGGATTTTTAAGTAGCAGAGAGATGTGATCAGCCCTGTGTTTTGAAAAGATCACCCTGGCTGCCTATAGAAAGTACAAATTGGTTTGGAGCCAGAGCAGATAGAAGGGGTCCTGTTGGAGGTTATACTAGTTCAGGTGGGACATGAGGTTGCTTGGATTGGCAGGGTGACAGTGGAGGTGGAGAAAAGTACATTGATTCAAGAGTTATTAATAATGCAAAGGCATGAGGACTAGGTGATTGGATGTGGGAGTGAAGGAGAAGAAGGTGTCAGGAGGCTTCGGATGATAGATTACTTGTTACAGTACTGAAAGTCCTGAAGACAAACTTCACACATTCTTATGTCATATTTTATGGTTATGGGAAAGCTTATTTTTTTAGGCTTTGTCCTCTGGATATTTAAAGGTCAGCATTTATTAAGACCATCTGTGTAGGACTTGCAAAGTACAAAATGTTTCTTTCATTAAATAGATTAAAGTATCTCCCAGACCATGTATCCCAGATTTATCCTTGAGTGAGTGTTTAAAGTTGCATCATAAGCCTCTGAAAATAAAGGTTTGTAATGGAAATGTTGAAAGATCTTTAGTGGTTCTATAACAGCAAATTCAGTACTGGTGCGTAGTGGCATGTAAGCTGATGATTCTGTGTAGTTGCTACTGTAGTGAAACCATTACTACCACTTAGGTTCAGAGCATACATAGTAGGCTGATTCAGGAACCATTGCTAGGCAGAGGAGTTTAATGTGATAGCAAATTAAGACTGTTGAAAGGAATATCACTTAAGGATGTGGGCATTGATTACCCTGTCTCAGTCAAGTTCCACCTTATTAAAGTTGTTTTAATTCAGTGATGCTTGGCTGCAACCTGAAAAACTCAGCCCTTGACCATGAGATTTTATTTCAAATAGAAGTGCCATTTATCCCATTAAAGATGGGAGCTGTCACTTAGCAAAAGAGTATAGTGTCTGAAGTCGTAAGTGGTCACTTTTGCCTCACTTCCCCAGGCAAAATGCCTGGGATTGGTTTTTTGTTCTGTTTTACTGTCTTCCCTCAACCCTACGATATAAAAAAAAAAAAAAAAAACTTTTTAAAGAAAAAACAAGCAAACAAACAAAAAACTCCCCCCTTACCAAGTCTAATAAATTCAAGCTCTGTAGAGCTTTTGAAATGAACGTAAACTTTTATATACACGTATATTCTTCAGGTCAAGAATCAGAAGCTTTTGTTTCTTAAAGTTGCCTGTAAACCACCAACTGAGCCCTTTGGAGGCAGGATTCATGTATCCTGCTCATGGAATATCTCTCCCATCTCCAAGGTGCCGAACCATTCAGCCATGATACCTACAGGTCAGGACACCTGGAAACGCAAACATTCCTGAGAATTGCCGTATCTGTAGGTTCTGTGGAAGTTTTTTTCCACCTGGTGGTAGAAAGTGAGGCATCAGACCTGTTACCACCATGCCTCTCCCCCTTTCCCTCCTGTAAGACTCCATTAGAGTAAAAGTCCCTGCTCTCAAGGAATCATGTCCTAGTTGAAGAAAAAATGCAATAGTGGCATGGCCTGCGTTCCTTTCCCTCTCCCTTAATCCAGGGAGTATAAGTAAACAATATGAGAGCTAGCACAAGGACATGTTTCGTTGATAGCCAAACCAGTTGGTGATTTAGAAAAGCTATTCAGGGAGAGTGCAATTATTAGTAAAGAAAGAATGAAAACTGTTGAATAGTCAAATTGGGATAACTATTTGGTGAATTAGGCTAGCTGCATGGAATGGGAGATAAGGTATGGGCGACAATTTTGGTTCAGTATAAGCTGGCTGCATGAGATCGTTTAATAGTAAATTGGAGACAGAGGGAAAGAGAAAATAATGCATCGTGAATGAAAATCAGAATTCTGAGCATAGGCCATTTTTAAACAATATTTCAGCAAGTTTTGGATAGCTATTGAATGTGCGAAAATGATTGTTATCTTCAACTTTAAACAAGATCATTGTCTTTGTTAATATTTTGATGATTTTCATTCTTAAAGAATGAATGTTTAATCTGACAGAAGGAAAAAAGTAGTTTAAATACAGGGTGGGGCAAAAGTAGGTTTACAGTTCTTTTTATGGTAAATAATACAGTAATTAATGATAATACAAGAATAAACTTTTTCACATACAACTGTAAATCTACTTTTGGCACACCTGTATAGAATTTAAAATTTCTAGAATAAAATGAACATAGTTTGAGGCTAAGAAAGAAGTAACTATTCTACACGTATTATGTTAATTATAACAATAACCCCTTAATGCAAGTCTGATATAATGCCCACTTTATAGCTAAGGCTATTGAGTTGCAGAGAGGTAAGCTCTGCCCAAGATCATTTGCTTAGGAAGCAGTAGAGCCAGCATTCAGTCTCAGGTGTTCTGACTTAAGAGCTTTGCTCTCTGACCCTGCCTACCTCACAGCTTTTAACAACATAGGAGAGACTCTGCGGACTACATTGAAAGGAAAGGGAGACATAGAGACAATAGAGAGGTCATTTCAAAAGCAATAGTCACTTGAAAACCATGCAGGATAATATGGAAGAGAAAGGGGCAGCAGTGACCACTCAGGGAAGGTCAAGGAAAATGATGGCTGAAATGAGGCCTAAAGAGTATAAGCCTGTAATGCAGTGCTGACGAAGAGCATCTCAGGTAGAGGAACATGAAGTGTGAAGCCCCTGAGTTTGGAACGGGGGCTGTGATGTTTGAGGAATAGAGAGAGGGCCAAGGTGACTGGAGCATGATGAGTTTAGAAGGAATACGGTACTTGATGAGCTTGCAGGTTTAGGCAGGGCTCTGGGTTGGATGACAAATTATGTAATCATTTCGCTCTGTGAGATGGTCTTAGATAAACAGAATGGGTAATAAGGTTTTTTGGCCACAGGTTTGTGGACCAGATGCACAAATAGCAATTGCACAGATAAAGAGACGAAAATTGTATTAACGAAGTCCACTGGGTCCTGTGGGATCACAGAGCAGGCAGCATCTAGTCTGCAGGGCTAGGTGCTGTCAGAGAGCTGTCTTAGGGTGAGAGGGAGGGAGGAAGGCACTGTATGCAGAAGCATGAAAGATTAAGGCAAACCCTGTGGACAGAATGGCTGGAAGGTTGGAAAGGGGAGTGGAGGAATGAATGAGAGGACCCTAGAACGTAAACCCTGAATGACTGAACACTGCGAATGGACAGAGCCAGGGTATAAGGGATAATCTGGAATGAACTGCAGACTAGATTTTAGTGAGGAGAGAAGTGTCTCTGTAGGAGATGATGAGACCTAAACTAGGAGAGGGACCAAGAAAATGAATGTGAGGAGAAAGTATAAAAATAGAATTACCCATTGTAGCTGATGGGAGGAGGAATCCTACTGGATAGACTAAGAAGGGAAGAATGCCTTCAAGAGGACCAGAGCTGTCTGCAGCAGTGATTCTCAACTTCAACAGTCATCACAATCACCTAGAGAATGAGTTAAAACACAGATTACTCAGCCTGTGCCCAGAATGTCCGATTCAGTTGGTCTGGGGTGGGGCAGAGAATTTGCGTACATAACTAGCTCCCAGGCAATGCTGTTGCTAGTGGTCCTGGGATCTCTCTTTGAGAAGTACTGGTGTAGAGAACCTGTGGATTTGGAGGCTGCAAAATCAAAAATTTGTTTGGTTTGGTCATATGATATTTCACAGACCATGCATGGGTCAGTCAAGTGAAGGTGTTTACCAGGTGGAACTCAGACTAGAAATCGGTACTGGATGCAAAGGTCTAGCTCATTGGCAGGAACGTGATGTCTGCAGCTCGGGGAGTGGATTGGTAGATTAAGGTAGCACATGTGGATAGAAGACAGAAACATGCTCAGAAAAAAAAAACATGGAAAGTGCCTTATTTTAGGTGCTGGGAAGGGGAAAGATGAAAGAAGGCATAGGCACAAGTAAAATGCTTTAGAGAATATTGCCCTCTAGGAAACATGGCAAAAGGTAATTTCTTTAAGGGTGGAACCATCAGCAATTTCAAACACTACAATATTTGAGCAAGGTCTGATTAGAATTAAGGATGCAGCAAGTTTATCTGCCTGTCAAATTGACCAAGGATACTTGGGAAGGACTGGAGTAGCATCTTCAATGGCATCTCAGTAAATAAGATGACCCAGGAAAACTGAATCACATAGAAAAGAAGTTGAAATGGCGAAGGAAGGGTTTATTAGAGAATTGTTACTGTCATAGAGGAACATAGCCCATCTGGGGTTATATCCCTACTGCCTTCACCTCCCCCCACCCACCACTCTGTGTGTGTATATGTAAATACATGTTATACAGGCTGAAGCAAAAGTAGACTTACAGTTGTATGTATAGAAAATAATACAATAATTAATAAATAATACAAGAATAAATGTTGTTTTGCATACTCACAACTGTAAACCTTTTTTTCCCACTCTGTATATATTTTAAGTTGAATTGTAATCATGTATTTATGATAATATATAATATATACTATATGTAATGCAGACATTATATTACAATATGATTATAATGCACATTAGGCATTTTTTATATTCTTTTAGTTTGAAATCCAGTAACTTGTAAAGCTCTGATTAGAGCATAACATTTTAATATTTGAAGTTGGGAAAGGAAAAACAAAATAGCAATCAGTAGGCTCAGCATTTCAGTAATATTAGCTAAGAAAGGAGGTCTACTGTTAAATTCTAGTTCAGCCTAGTGATCCCGAAAGCAACACTGAGACAAGTGGAGCTTTAATTGCCCAGGGCTTAAGTCTCTTCTGGAGAGGAAAGAAGTAACTTTCAGTTGCTAGGAATCCTGACTATTTCAAAATGAGAAATGTCCTCATGTCTGCTCCATTATAAATTCTCTTCAAGGTTTCCCAGCCTTCATTGCATTTTTAAGCGTTGCTTCTGAGAAGTATTTAAACATGCCAACAGGGAGACCTGATTGAGTTCACTGAGTATAAGAACTGGTACACTGAAACTTGAAGAAAAAATTAACTTTGCATTGTCTAATTAGGTTTATAGGCTTGCTGCAGAGCACCCTGGTTTCCCAAACCTAGAAGGTGCAATTAACTGTAGTATTACATCAATACCAACTAGTCCGCTAATAGGCTTCCAAGCGAAGCAGTTGGAATTTGTTGTTACCAAGAATATTTTAAACTGGATGAATTAAAATTAAATCATATACTATTGGGAGCAGTTCTATTTGAGACTAGAATAGAAGAGATGACCTAAACATTTTTTTCATCTTTAATCTTTTATTGAGTCCCTGGATTTAAGAATACATCTGGGCCTCAAGAGGTATGCTACTCTCTTCAAGAGTAAACTTACATGCTTAATGATTATTTGGCTTAAACATACTTTTAGCACTTACAGTTCTTACCTTTATAAAATACTTTATAATATGGTTTAGTGCTTAAGTATTGAGGTACTTATTGTGAATACATATATTCACAAGTATGTGTACACTTTATAAAAACAATTGGTGTAAATATGTTTTAAATAGACATTAACCAAGAAACTGCCTAAACTTTTGTCACTCTTATGAGAAGGTGGGTATGTCAGCATTTCTGTTTATTAAATGGTCTGTAATTATCCTTAGACTCTTGATTTTCATTTTTAATAAAAACACCAAAAAAAAAAACCTGTGATAAGAGATTCTCTTTAATGTGAGGAAGGTTTGCAAGTCACTTTTAAAACTGTGTGAATGCCTCACCCTTCTCCAGCTGGAAGCCTTGTTTAAATCTGACTCATTGGGTGTTGCTATTGAAGTGAAACAGTAGACCTAGGTTCTTAATGTAGTATGAGACACTTTGAACAGTTTTGTAGAATCTTAAGAATGAACACTTGTAAAGAAGTAGTAGCATAACATCAGTACACTTATCTTTATGCTTCTGTGAGAATTTCTTTTTTGATAAATTCTTTAGAAAACTAAATAGAAAACAATAGAACAGTAAGGTACAATTGTACTTTTATAAAAAAATAACGTTGCTGAGACATGATGTTCGGAGTGCTCTAAAGATTCAATTGTTATCATTTACTATTGCAATTGAAATAATTTTTGTCTGTTGGAATTTGAAATAATATTTCACTTATAGTTTATTAACGTCTATCATGGAAAAGCAATTTTCTAAAACAGTAGCACAGTAGTATACTTAAGTGAGTCATATAAATTTCATTTTCCCAGAATATTTCAAAAATACCTGAACAAAGATATTGGATATAGAAAATTGGAAGAGTGGAGCATGATATGTAGATTCTGTTTCTATTTAGATTTACAAATTATTAGTTGTAAAAACATTTCAAAAATGACTCAGGAACAGTCATTTTTATTTGGAACTTCTGGTCAAGATGGTGGCATAGGCAGACATGGCTCACCTCTTTGCACAACCACATCAAAATTATAACTAAATTAGAGAACAGCTGTCACTCAGAACCATCAGTCATCAAGATGAATGGAAGGCTGACAACTACAGAATTAAAGAAACCACATCCACCCAGACAGGTAGGAGGGACACAGATGTGGAACAGGCTGGTCCCTCACTCATGAGTGGTGGATAAAAATTTGGGAGGGATGTCTCAGAAGTGAGGAGTCCCAGCTCCACACTAGGCCACAGAGTCCAGGGTTCCAGTGCCACAAAGATAAGTCCCCAAAACTTCTGGTGGCAAAATCCAGTAGGGATTGAATCAGTGGAAGAAAATGCTGAAGCCCCAAGCAGTTCCCCTTGAAGAAACCATACACGGACTCACCTACTCAGACTCACTCCCTCTGAGCTCCAGCACTGGGTAGCAGCTTGAAAGGCATCAGTGGCATACAGGGAGAAACTGAAGTGTCTGGCATCAAGGCGAGCTGAGGCCATTATCCCCTTTCTAAGCCCACCCCCACGGAGCCAGCAAGCTGGTGCCATATCTGAGACTCCATCAACCTGCCTAACACTGTTTGACCCGCCTTGGAGATCCCCAGAGACTCCTCCTCACCCAATTTAGGGGCCCAACCAAGCTGCTTTTCCATATGAATGGCTGGTCTTGGCTCACACTTCACAACTTCCTAAATCCTCTCAAACAAGCAACAGCTTGGCCCCAGTGAGCCCCAGGCCTGGCACTAGCAGCAGCCAGCCTAGATTATAACTTGGCTTTGCCAAGGAAACCCTAAGCACAGCACAAGTAGCAGCAGTCTCAGATTGCTTTATAGCTCAGGCAGAGTGGCCCCAGGCAAAACACAGGTGGGGGCTGACCTTGGCCTGCACCTCTGGGAAACCCCATCCAGTGGACAGCTACAGGATGGAGCACCACCATCCTGCCCCTGTACAACTCATCCTCCATGGAGGGCGGAGATTGGTGGTCAGTAGTCACAGCCAATCCATACAGCTGACTGGCCTAGCTAAATCCCTCCCATTGACCTGCCAACAGCAACCAAGGCTCAACTACAAGAGGAGGCTGTACTCAGAGGGTGCAACTCAAGTACGCAGCTTGGGCGCTAGGGCAGGCTGTGCCACTGGACCCTACAGGACACCTACTACATTAGGCCACACTAGCTTGGTTGGGCCCCTAAGTTGGGTGAGGCCACACTACCAAGACACAGAGTCAAAGAAGTTCTACCTAATACATAGAAACAAACACAGGGAGGCTGCCAAAATGAGATTAAAAACATGGCCCAAATAAAAGAACAGATCAAAACTCCAGAAAAAGCTAAATAAGCAGTCTATCAGATGCAGAGTTCAAAACACTGGTTGTAAGGTTGCTCAAGGAACTTAGGACCTCAGCGGCATAAAAAAAAGATCTAGTCAGAAATGAAGGATACACTAATTGAAATAAAAAACAATTTACAGGGAAACAACAGTAGAATGAATGAAGCCAAGAATCAAATCAATGACTTGAAACAAAAGGAAGCAAAAAACAGCCGATCAGAACAACAAGAAGAGAAAAGAATCCCCCAAAATGAGGTTAGTATAAGCAGTCTCTGGGACAATTTCAAAAGAACCAACATTCACATCATAAGGGTGCCAGAAGGAGAAGAGAAAGAGCAAGAAATAGGAAATCTATTTGTAAAAATAATGAAAGAAAACTTCCCTAATTTGGAGAAGAAAATAAACATGCATGTATGTTCAGGAAGCAGAGAGTCCCAAACAAGATCGATGCAAAGAGACCTACTCCAAGACATATCATAATTAAAATGCCAAAGGTTAAAGATAAAGAGAGAATCTAAAAAAGCAGCAAGGGAAAAGAAGTTAGTTACCTACACAGGAGTTTCCCTAGGACTATCAGCTAATTTCTCAAAAGAATCTTTGCAGGCTAGAAGGGACTGGCAAGAAATATTCAGTCGTGAAAAGCAGGGACCTACAGCCAAGATTGCTCTACCCAGCAAAGCTAATGTTTATAATTGGAGGGCAGATAAAGAGCTTCCCAGACAAGAAAAAACTAAAGGAATTCATCATCACAAAACTATTATTATATGAAATGTTAAAGGAACTTATTTAAGAAAAAAGATTAAAGCTATAAACAATAAAATGGCAAAAACCAAATCTTATCAACAAATGAATCTAAAAACATACTAAGCAAACAAGAAGAACAGAGACAGAATCATGGATACAGAGAGCATTTTCTTGTTTTTGTTTTTCTTAATTTAATTTATTTATTTTTAGAGGTGAAGGGAGAGGGAAAGAAAGGAAGAGAATCATCAATGTGTGGTTGCCTCTTTTGTGCCCCCAGCTGAGGACCTGGCTTGCAACCCAGGCATGTGCCCTGACTAGAAATTGAACCAGTGACTGATTCGTAGGCTGGCACTTAATCCACTGAGCTGCACCAGCCAGAGCCAGAAAGCATTTTGTTGGTCGTCAGATGGGAGGGAGTTGTGGGGGAATAGGTGAAGAGGAGAGATTAAGAAGTACAAATAAATAGTCACAGAGTAGCCGTTAGGATGTAAAGTACAATATAGAAAATTGAGTAGCCAAAGAACTTATATGTATGACCCTAGGACATGAACAATGCTGTGGGGATTGCCTGAGGGAGGGGCATATGCTGGGGTAGAGTGAGGACAAAGAGGGAAAAATCAGGACAATTGTAATAGCATAATTATAAAATGATTTAAAATATAATTTTAAAAAATAAATTTTTATTTGCTTGATTGTTTAATGCTGCTATGAAAAATAGGTATTTGTGATGGAAAATATTTGCCAAGAGAAATTTACAATGAAATATATTATACTGGAGTCCGTTGTCAATATCAGCCTATATACCTAACCTAGACATTTTCTAAAATATTTGACTTATTAGGTATAGGTTTAATTATACTTACTTGGAATTGACTTAAATCCAACTCCTTCCATTAATATTCTTCTGGAAATATTTATCAGACAATCTGATTATTATGTCCTAACTAATCCCACAAAATTAGTTTTTTAATCTCTAATATAACAAGGTGTCCCATGTAAATCTTATTAGTATTTGTTGTCTTTACAATCTCTTTGCAGAGTGTTACAGGTTTTTTAACTGATTTTTTTAGAGTAATGGAGAGAGAAACATTGATTTGTTGGTCCATTTATTTTTGCATTCATTGGTTGATTCTTTTATTTTTAAAGATTTTATTTATTTATTTTAGAGAGAGGGGGATGGAAGGAGAAAGGGAGCAAAACATCGATGTGAGAGAGAAACATCCATTACTCAGTTGCTTCTCGTGGGGACTGAACCTGCAACCCAGGCATTGCCCTGATAGGGAATCCATCTGGGGACCTTTCACTTTGTGGGAGGACACCCAACCAACTGAGCCTCACCTGTTAGGGCCATTGGTTGATTCTTGTGTCTGCCCTGACCAGTATTGAATCTGCAAACTTGGAGTATCAGAACGATGCTCTCACCAACTACAGTTCTGTTTTTTTTCTTTTGAAAGAAAGCATTTAAAACCCACTGTTTGAAAATCTGCTAGCTCTTGCCAGGGTGATTTAAAATGAATTTAAAAAATCCATTAGATTTTTGGCAAATAAGCTCTCAATTATGGTACAGAAGAAATGACTATAAACAAAGTGCTTTTTAATGTAATGATCTGGAAATGCCTGAAATCATATCACTTTACAGATGCAGACTTTTCTCCTGTAGTGGGGTGTTTCATTTTTTAACTAAAATATCGCTGTCAAGATTGAAAATTTTGTTCACTTAAAATATATAATTACATTTTAACATTTAAGCAAAGATTGGTAGAATTTGGCAATATATGCAGTCAGTTTCATTAACTGTTACTCTGTGCATGATGGCCTCTGAGGAAATTCTAAGTTCAGTATTTGTAAAGGTTGGAGGAGAATGTTTTTATTGTGGTGGTCAATTAAAATAAATATGCTTTCAGTGCAGGGAAATTCTAGTGTGTGGTAAGGAGAAAAATACTTTTAGCAAAAAGTTTTCTAAAATCCTGCATTCTAAAATTGTGCTAAAAGAGGGTGATTTCCAAATCCCTTGGTATTTTATGGAAATACATTTTCTGTATGAAATTAAGATCAATCTTACTTTTCCTTTCATAGTTAACAGTTAGACTCTAAAACCTGGCACACCTTTTAAAATAAATGTAGCACAGTTGTTTACTTCGGAAATTTTGATGAGTGGTTATCAAAACTTCAAAGAGAATAGAGTCCAGAATACCACACACTTTTTCCCAGGTCCTGATGTCAAGGAAAGAACTGGTATCAACTGTAGTATGGGTCAAAGTATGCATAGGCTACATCAGTATGCTTAGATTACTTTTCCCAGCATCCTCTTTGAAATCTGAAGAATGTTTTAATGAATATGGCTTCATTTTAAAAACTTTCCATAAATTACGACCGCAGGAAGAGTGCCAGCCGCTCTTGTTTGAGCATCCATAAGGGTGACTAAATTGAAGAAAATCGCAGCCAGACAGTCTAATAGCTTCATAGTGGCACAATAATGTTTCTTAAGAGGCAGTTTTCATCCTCGACCTCTGCTCAATTAACTGGTAACACCAAGAGAAAAGTAAATGTTAAAATCTTTGCTATATGTTGACAAAAATCACTTCCTGATGATCAAGTGAATGGCTTGAAAAATGTATTCTGATTTGCATTTACTCTTTTTTTATTTTAAATACTATCAGGTACGTACTTGTGTTTAAAAGTAAACATGTCTTGTGTGATGATTTATGACTTGGAAGGGCTGATAAAATGCAAAAAGAGTAGCTGAAGGGAAATTGTTGTAACAATTAAGGAATAGATTTTTAATATTATAAAAAATGAGGAACTTAAGGTAACTGCAAAGATAATATATAATTTGTTCAGTACTTTTGTTTTCTAATGAATAGTGATACTTTTCCTACTGTGCCTTCAGTACTTCATGAAAATAACTGCAATCTATTAACTATTTTATTTTTCTCCCTCTAGACAAAGGATTCCTTTCTTTGATTATGAGGCATTTGTTGAGTGGTTGGTCAGTTTCTTTGGGTGCTGATGGGTGCTAAATGTGAGAATGATTCCTTCAAGGTTAAAAATTTCAGTCATGTAGCTAGATAAACCCAGGTATCTAGGTAAGCCAAACCTGCCATTTGGTCACACAGCATGTAGCCTTTGAAGGATGAGGCTGGCAGCATACTCAAAATTTTCTAACGTGTACAGGTTACATTATCGGAATATACCCAATTCTTTTTTATTAAAAATAATTGAAGATTCACAGTCCTCTGTCATACCCATAACTCTGATGAGTCAGTCCTAATAAGAAAGTATTTTATTTCTAAAATTAGGTACAATGAGCTTTTTTAAAACCTTATGCTTTCTGTGTAACTCCCCACCCCCCATCTCCTCTCACAGGCTTTAAAGAAGCTATTGCTTCCTGTGAAATAGTGACTAGGAATGGAAGAGAGATAGAGCCTTGGTTTTCTTGCAGGAGATTCCTTCTGTCAAAGGATTGCAGGTTTTCCTTGGTGGCACAGACAGCTTAAAATTAATTTTTGCCTCGTGTACGCAGTGATGAAAATCACATCAAATTTAAATTACTAAGTGAAATGTTCTTCTGATAACTTTTTTTTTAAATGAACAACAGATGCAGAAGTGTTGTTGTTACTTCAGAGGGTTCATATTCTGAAAGTTGAAGTTTCAGTCTCCTCTCTGTTTCCACCATCTCTTATCAGGTGACTATCAGCATTGGTTCACTTCTCAGTTAGTAGTAAAAGGATGAGAAAATATACAGTGCCGTGTTAAGTCAGGTTCCTGATTTGTTTCTAGTGCCTTCCATCTAGATATATATCTAATTTACTTATGTTATGTCCTAAATCCATGGGCCAGTACTGATACTCCTAGCCATTTTTATTTAGGATATCACAAATGTACATTTAAAAACATTCATGGTGATGGAAGGTGAGTTGATTTGGGATGGTGAACACAATATGATATACAGCTTGTGTGTAACAGAATTGTACACCTGAAACCTATATAATTTTATAAAGCAATGTCACCCCAATAAATTCAATTACAATAAAAAAAAACATTGTAATAGGTGACTAACACCCCAAAAAGTAAAACAACAAACGAAACCCACCATGCTTTAAATGGTTTGTGGTGAAGCAAAAAGCATGAGAAATTTGCTGCATTTCAATCTGCTTATTATCATTTGGAAATCAGCTTCTTGCCCAGGGAAGTTTTAGGTTGATTGAATTCTCTTCATTGCTCTGTGGCAGCATGTAGCAGTGAGCATGACCTCATTTAAATATGTTTAAGGAGTGATTGGTGCACCAAGTGGCACCTGTAATCTCTAAAGGATAGTGTCATTAAATGCCTAACATACTGCTAGGAGTGAAGATCAGTAAGTTGCAGAAAGGAAAGTGGAAAAATTCATTTTGAGGAGGTAAAGCTAGTATAATTTAGGACTTGGATTACTAGAATTATTTCACTGAGTGAATTTCATGATCATCTATGAATATAGGTACTACATCAGTATGACTTTGTGTTACTGCTGAAATGGCTTCCTGTCCCAGTCAGGTAATAAATTAAAATATTTTGTATATTTAGCACAAGCTACGGCTCAGGAATACTCAGAATTGTACTGTAGGCTAGTTACCAGGAAGTAGTAGGGGTCAAATCTGGACTGCTGGGGAAGTTTTTATTTCCTTGTGTAAGCCTCAGAGAACCCACCGTTCTCCTGCTTCTGCTGCTGTTGCGTGAATGCTAACAATTTCTGTGGTTATGTAAACTGTACGCTGGTCAAGTAAGAGACATCAACTCTGTTTAAGTTCAAGAGATTCAGCAATCTCATGGTTTTAGAATAATCTGATATTTTAGTGGTGTTTTTTTGCCTTTTTGTCACTGTCTCATTGAGAATTTGAAAACCCAAATAAGTTCATAATTAATGAATAAGATTCCTAGGGAGGGTACATTGAAGTTGATTTTAGTATTCCTTACTAGGGCTTGAGTTAGGGAGAAGAAAAGGGTGTGTTATCTAAAAGGAGAAGGGGCTTTGCTATAAGTACAAAGTCACAGTTTAGGCCAACCATTTGTGTTGCAGGTAGAGGGGAGTAGAAAGGATGAGGGCATCTAAATCACATGGTTTTTCTCTTCAAAAATAATTGGATTGGTAACTCTGTTAATCCCCATGAATACTAAATAACCCTGGGAAATTATATTGATGTTTAATTTACTTGCTGTGTAATATATAGCTCCCTGAGAACAACCTGGTGGATTAAAAATAAAAGCTGACATCATTGTATAGTAAAAGTACACCTGGGCTCTGACATGGGTTAAAATCCGGGTGTAAACACTGTTAATAGCCTTAGTGAGCTTCACCTAGTGACTTCACTTCTCCAAGCCTCCTTTTCTTATCTGTACAGTAGACATAAAACGTACTTCATAGCAATGTTCCTGTGCTTCCAAGCAGGTTAAGTTTATCAGAGCTCGTAGGACAGCGTTTAACTGGCAGTTTTGCACATGTTGTTTTCCCTTCTTGGGTGAGCATAAAAATGTGTACCTCGTTTCAAGAATGGTTAAAAGAGTGAAAATAATTAATTATGCAAACTTGTTATGCATTTATTATTTTGAATTATAAGTGAAAAGGGGTTGAGTATTTTCTCCTGGACTTTTAGGCATTTGCCTTAAAAGTTATGTCTTTTATTGCACCAATATTCTAAAATGGGGAAAGAGGATAATGCTATCACTTATTTACTTAAAAAATATATTCTTTTTTTCCTGAATGTAGATGTATGTTCATTGTAGAAACTATTAAAATGTTAAAGCAAATAAGAAACTAAAATTCTCCTATAATCCATCTTATTTAAAGCTATTTATCATGATCTGTTTAGTGTATTACTTGCCCAAATTTAAGTATATGCAGTCATAGAATATATATATATGTATATGTGTCCATATACATATATATATATATATTCCTCGGCAGCCGTCCGTCTCGAGAGATGATGGTGTAGCTTCTTAAGTGTCTATCTGCACCGCCGAGAATGGTTGTGCAGTCCGACTCGGGAGTGACACGGTATCTGTCTCCTCCCGTGTTGAATAGACATCTTACGATGACGCTGGAGTGTCCTCTCCAGTGAAGCTGAAGCTACAGAGCCTCGAGAGACAATGGTGTAGCTTCTTAAGAGTCTATCTGCACCACCGAGAATGGCTGTGCAGTCCGACTCGGGAGTGACACGGTATCTGTCTCCTCCCGTGTTGAATCGACATCTTGCGATGACGCTGGAGTGTCCTCTCCAGTGAAGCTGAAGCTACAGAGCCTGGGCAGGGTGATATGGAGGGTCTGCTGTTGCCCATGCAGCAGACCCCCCCTCTCTTCGCAGCTGAAGGGTCCAAGGGAAAGACGGAGTCAATACAGCTTGGCTTCAGGTGCACCGCAGGAGTTGCCGGTGTTGACTACAACGTCGAACCGCCTTAGGGACTCCGGCTCCGGATTTTCTGTTGGGGTTTACTCCCTTAGCCTTTCCCCTGAAGAGGTATGCCGCAAGGCAGCGGAGGTTTTTTGGAATCAGAGTTTTCCTTCTCTGATGTGCCCTGACTGGAAGATCGAACCAGCGACACTTAGCTCGCAGGCCGACGCTCAATCCACTGAGCCAAACCAGCCAGGGCTATATATATATATACACATATATATATATATATATATATAACTGTGGGTTGCCTTTTGAATTTTATTGTAGAAACATTGTAATTTATAGATTGTTTTTCGGATATATACTGTTTTCTAAACTTTTACTCTCTGGTAATTTTAGCATTGAGATCATTTAAAAAGTAGGGAAAAAGAAAATCCTACATTGTTGTTTACAACACATTTGCAAAATTGTTTTTCATCTGCTTCTTAAAAAGCACATAATATGATTGTGAGTTTTATAAGATGGTTATAAAAGTTGCTGTTGAAACTAATTTGGGGTGCTTCTTGGCTAAAGCAACAATTAAGTGGAGAAAAACAGAAGTGATCTGAGGGAGAATGACAGTGGAAAAACGGTTTTCCTTGGCAGTTGCTTATTTTACTATCTTTTCCTTATTCTTTGCTCTAGCAAAGTCCACAACTTAATTTTAAGTTGTGGTTACTGAACACTAAAGCTTTTAAACTTCTACTTAGAGAATAAGTATTAAGATATCTAAGTCATGGGAATAATTATACATCACAGTAAATGCATTGTTAATTTTATTCATTAATCTTGTTCCTATTGTTGTGAAGAATTTTTCTTTCTACTTAATGAACTCAGCCACTTCTGAATTTTCTTAACTATTTTTCTCCATATAATGAGCATTTAGAAAATAAAAATGAAAAGTATACCCTTTCTCTTATCACTGCATGGTTGGACTATACCTACATGACTGCACAATGATGTGCCTTCTTTTCTATGATCATCTGATTTTAAGTTCACACACACATGTTGTTTGCATACTTATTTATACATATATATGGTAATATAACAGGTCAGCATTGTCTCTTTCCTATCTTTGAAGGGAGCCATATTCTAATCTGAGAATTGATGCATCGGCCTCAAATACTAGGAAGGAACTTCTGAATTTTTACTTTGCCTTCTACTAGGCATATTTATATTCTCAATTTAATCTTCTGACATTTTACAGATGAGGAAATTTGCAGCTTAGAAAACTTCAATGCCTTGCCTGAGGTCACTTGGCTTTGTAGGTAATGGAATCTGAGTTCAGACCTAGGCTGACTGCAGAGCCCTCTCTCTCAGGCAAGGTGTTACTCACAGTAGGACTTCCTACACTGTGTTCTGTGGGCCCAGATGTATTAGCAGGACTTACTTTGAGGAAGGTTCTTGGACCAATAAGATTGAGAAATGCTGAGTGCTGTATCTTCCTCTCAAGTATTCAACAGCGCACACGGGTATGTTAAAAGCTCTGAATAGTCCTACAGAAATAAACTAAGACTTTAGCTCATCTTTCACAAACTGATCTGGTCACTGATTCAATCTTAAAAGAACACAATTGCCCTGAGAAAAGACTTTGCTAATAGCTGAATCAAAGTAAGGGAGTGACTGGGTGATACTACTAGCCAGTGCTTTGTGGATAGATGCACCTCGCTCCAGGGCAGGGATCTTGTTGCCTGGGCTTGCAGAATTCTGCCTTTAGGCCGTTACTCTATGTTCCTGCTTGGCATATCACCCAGCTGTCTAAATCTTTTGTTTCAATGTCTTTCCAAGTTCCCTCTCCGAAGCTTTCTTTATCAACTTTAGACCACACTGTTATCTCCAGTCTCAGAAAGGTCCCTCATTATGATGTGTAATTATCAATGGCCATTATACTCTTTGGCTCCTGGCTACTTCCTCAGTTGGTCTCCAAGCTCCTTAAGGGCAGGCCCTATAGTACACTACTCTCTTGGACCCCTGCTGATTAGCCTCTGGTCTTACTATCCTAAGAAGAGAGGTCCAAGTTCTAGTGGATTTTGTTCAGTTGACAAATACTCATTGTTTCTTGGTCATGACCCCCCAGTGAAACTTGCACTTCATTCTTAATCCTTAGACTTGAGAAACCCATGTAATCAATTTACAAGACACTAACATAAGTAATCATGCTCCCTTTTATTGCTTTCCAGTATGGCACAACCCTCTAATCTGGCTGTATTATTCATCAAAAATGATTCCAGTTCTATTGTAAATTCTCATACCCAGTGAGTATTTCACAATTACAGAAAATTCCTACTGGTCAGTTAAAATAGGTTTCTTAGAATAGCCCCTGCTAGGCAGTCCCCTACATCTTGCCCCCTTGAAGCCGCTGAGTATTTATATTTAGGAATTTCTTTTATACAGGTGTTAAAAATCTTTCACAGGCCAAAAGCTTTTCTGAAAGAAGGAGTTTATTGAGCCAAACGCTAGCCACAAAAGGATCGTGCAGCCTAACCCACCAGCAGGAGCAGGGCTAGATGGAGAAGGGGGGTCTTTTTTACATTATGTTCTGGGAAGACAGATGTAAGTTGTATGGAAAGAGTTTACATTGACTGCAGATATGGTAGGATGGGAGAAGGTGAAGCAGAAGCAATTCTAAGGTGGACACACAGTCCATAAGGAAGAATTATTTCCTACTTTAGATTGATTGCGGGTAACAGTCCTGAAAGTTCATGCAGAAGCAGGATGGGAGCATCAGGTGGTCTCCTGCTTTGTTTTAGATAGCTGCCTGGAAGTTGATTCAAAGCGCCAACATGTGTTCAGGAATGTGAGCACTATTGTCAGTTGGTCCACAGCTCTTGTCTGTTTCTCTCACTGCTGTAATTTAATTTAGGACATCTCAGAATTTTTCTCTTGTTATAGGAATCCCAACAAAGTGGTTCCTTGACTTGGGTTGTGAGACAAATGGTTTTAATAGCTATTAGATTGATGTTCATATAGAAATAGACAGATGTTTAGTGTTTAAATTACATTTCAGGTACTGGAAACTCATTTCAAAACAGGTCCACCAAGCCAAATAAACATTTTGCAGGCACATGCACATAAAACACCAAAGCCGTATCTTATATGTTATATGGATACTTTTTCTGCATAGGCAAGATGTAGTGAAGCCTCTTAAAATATGAGTCTAATAAAGTTTACACTGAAAGTGCTACCTTTTCTTCTGGAAACTCCCTGTAGTAATCATTGGATATTCTTCCTTTGCTCTAAGGAACTTCTGTGTACAAAATTAACATCATCTGTCTTGACTGGTTTCACTCCATATTCAGTGTGCACAATGCCTCTGGAAGTCTTTGTATGGTATCTGCTGGGAAACAGATGATTTCCACTACCATCCCAGCTTTCCCTGGGGAAACACAGGATGAGTAGACCAACAATTCAATTATCAGTTGGCTTTGTAGCTCTATGTGAATGTTAAGGGATGGTAACTAGACATTTGGGGGTTATATCATTAAAATATGTATTTGACTTCTATAGCAGACATCTAAAAAGTTAAGGTTCTTTTTCTCTTTCATCTATGACATCATCAGGAATGCATGCCCCTTCTCCATTGTTATTCTGTCATTCCTAGACAGTTGCTCTTATCTGTGTGGTCTGAGATTTCCCCACCTTGTGCGCACTCGAGCCATAGGAAGGAAGGAAACAGGAGCATTTGCTTCCTCCATCTGTACCTGTCACTTTCAGTCACATCCCATTGGCCAAAAAGTAGTCACTCTGAGGGAAGTTGGAAATGTATTTTTGCTATGGGTGGCCATGTGCATAGCTGAAAATCAGTGGTTAGAGGGTGATTAATTAATGAGTGAGAAGGAGAGAAGGCATATTTGGAGGGCCAGTAGTCTTGGCCACAAGGTAATAGCATAGAAGTTTAATGATAAAGTTGTAAAAGCAAGAGTCAAGAGCACATTAGCTCAAATTTTAGTTCCACCTAACTTCTCCTTCTCTAAAAAAATTAGCCCAATCTTGGTATCTGGTATAGGTTTTGTCTTCTCACCCAAACATGAAATTTGTCTGTTTTTGTATTAATTTACTTACTATTGATTCCTAAACTCTTTCCAGACTTGTTTGTTAAGTTCACATCATCAGGACCAGGTTTTAACTTTCTCTTATGTTCGCATTATCACCAAGCAATGCTTTTTAACGTAGGTATTCAGTAAATTTATATCACATGGAATTACAATGGATTTTTAAAATTCTTCCTGTTTTGTTTATTTCATTGTTGATGGAGTCAGTAGTTTCTTGTCTTTTTTTCGGCCAACGGAAAGAGTTCATACTCCATGCATCAGATGCTTATCCCCTTTCAGAACTATAGAGGAGGTATGGAATTTTCACGGCTGGTGAAGATGTGGTATCACAAAGTCATTCTCAGGACCCTTTACTGTTTACAGTCAAGGGGCCATAGAAAGGGTTATGTGTCATTGGAGGAAGTAGCAAAAGTCTGGATTCGCATAGCTGCATTAAGCGGTAGGTCTTACAGTGGGAAAAATGCACTGGAGTATTGATAAAAACAAAAATGGAATATTGAGGAAACAGCGTGGTTGCAAGAAGGGCTACTACCACCCTTAGGGTGTCGGAGAGAGGAAAATGAAGAGGTTGGCATTATCAGAGTTTAGAAGTTCACACGAAGGGCACTGTAAGTTGGGGTTCAGATCTCTGGGGGAGGCCTGGGAAGACCCTCGCCAGTTGCTGATTGCACCTCTAGAATGTAATGAGTTTGGGGGATAGAGATCAGTTAGGTAAATGGTAGAAACTAGAACACTCCAGCTGCCATGGTGAAGCGCCTTGACTTTGACAGCAAGCGAAGAACAATGATCTCTTAGGCCAGCCCGTCTCCCCTCTAGAAACCCTTATTGGTAAAGCCTAACGGCTGACAGTTAACAAAGGAGAAATGTCTGCAGAGTTCCGGACCGTACTGCAGAATATACAATAGAAGGGTGGGTTTGGAGCTGAGAGAGAATAGTTTAATACCCTACACAGTACTTGATACAAGGTTTTCCTTTGGAAAGTTTGTGTTGGAAGGTTTAGAGTCAAACAGCTCGATGAGAGAACAGTGGTCCGCCCAGTCTTGTATTCTGTCTTACACCCGTGCCATGGCTATTTCCATGCAAGAGAGCATGACTTCCATTCTTTCATCCTCATAGGTTAGGGATGCAGCTTGGATTTTCCTTTCCTTCCTTTCAAAACCCTTTCTGAAACTATCACTCATGAATTTCTTCAACACTTTTTTGAGTCTGTTTATTTCTAATGTCTGTGATTCATTAAAAAAAAAACTACTTAGTGAGACTTTTTTGGTGTCTTGCATTGTGCTGGGCCTTGAGGATACAAAGGTGATTGAGATACAGTCTCCATCCTCAGGGAAGTAACAGCCTAGTTTGGAACACAAGGTGAATGTGAGGAAACTGATATTATGTATTAAGTACTAAAATAGAAAGACCTGTACCTGGAAAGTGGAAAAGAGCAGGCCCAAGGAGGAGAAGTAACTTTGGGCTCATCTTCTAAAGCAAGAACTCGCCAGTCTGAGGGAGGATATATGTGGGCGTGAGTTGTGGGGGAGGGCAGCAAGTAGAAACTACAAATGTAGGAGGAAACAAGGAAATAATTATTAAAGTGACATTGCTACATATTTACCATTTGCTGTATGAAGAAACATATTTAGTTGCCTATAGTGGAGGTGCCACACACACCCTAGGCTCGGTAGGAAGTTGCTCTGTCCAGCAGAGGCTTCGTGACCACGGCGGAACAAACTTTTACCCAGGACACTTTGTTATGTCTGGGGGAAGGAAGGGGACTGCCTCTCTAGTGGAGACCAGCAGCCAAACCTTCATCCCTCGTGTCTTCTATTGAGGAGGATACATACGAGAGATACAAGGTTAAAATTCATAAATTGTCTATTGTATTCAGGCATTTGACAGTAACATATAACATACACTAATTTGGGAGTCACACTGACTGATTAGAGTCAAGGTCTATAAAACATTTGGACCGAGTGCAGGGTTCTATATACTCCCTGCTGAAGATAGCTTACACTACATTACTGATAAGGAAAGCAGAGTAAGTTTTAAAGCACAATGAGCTTAATAAGCGCTCTTTCATCCAATTCCCATGGCAACCCTCTGAGTGGTTGACAGTTATGTTCTGCATGCAGCCTTATGTTGAGACTTAGAGACAAGCGCGGCCAGGAGACTGGCGGCTCGTCATGCTCAGGCCGGGGCTGGTTCCTTAAACCACAAGGAGCGGTTGCCCACAGTTGCCCTAAAAAGCCCTCTTTTTGGCTTCATGGGAGTCTCCTTGTTCCATAATTTTGAATTTGATAAATATTCTCCCTCCCACCCTGGTCCGGTATGATTCTCTGTACTTTGGCCATATGCTTGCTGAGATAATTCACCTTTAGAAGCCAAAAAAGTACTACTGTTTTTTACTTTTTTTTTTTTCAAATTGAGCAGACTTGTTCCTGGTTTATTAGTTGTCTCTCACAGAACAATTTATGCTTTCTCTTTATGAGCCCCCCCCCCCCCCACACACACACACACTTGTAGGAAAGGCTGTCTTGAGAGGTATGAGAATTGGCGCCACACAATGAAAGATGCCCCGGCTGCCATACCATCAGAAGGGGATGTGTAATGTCACTTTTATATGTACAGGTGAATTCTTAAATTGTCAATATTGCCTTGAAAGGCAATAAGTTAATAGTAGGGAAAAAATAAAAATGCAACTGTCTTAGTTTTTCTCTCTTAGTCTGCCAGTGGTTAATGTTATCCTATGTATAACATTATAATTCAAGGGACCTTGTAACATCTTAAGCCACATCCTGGTCTCAGTTCCCTTGCCCTATCCGTAGTTTGGGAGGAATAACCCTGTCCCATAGATACAGCTAATTGAAACAGGGGTGTCTAAGCTAGGTCAATTATATTTTTGGTCCTGGGATTTTTTGGTTTATGTGGCATTGACCACTAGAGCAGGTGCACAGTTGGTCTGTAGACATGGCATCAGGGTCAGGCAACTCCTTAAGCAGTAAAGTTACATACCAGGCTAAGTTATGGGGAAGGAAAATCTGAAAGTCCTGCCAAGGAAACCATCAGAGAAAGCAATGAAGCAGACTCTCTTTCCAAAAGCAGTTATGAAAGATTGTTATAGAGAGGGACAGACAGAGACACAAAAAGACTCTACTTCTGCCTGGGGACCTTCTAATTTTCATAAGACCTACCTGTTCTTCCTGCAAATTAGGTTTTGTGACATTTGGCCAGATTCTTATAATAAATGCCAGTTTACTTAAGTTATCTTAAATGGGTTTCTGTCACTTAATACTCAGATTGTTTTAGAGTAACATACACTCCATAGAGAAATGATCTGCTTTAACTTAAAGGAATTGCTATCATGGATATTTCATATATGAGCCAGGGAGTACGATTTTTGAGCGGTACCTTCACCGCACATACAGGAATTTGCTGCCCTGCCCCTTATGTCTCTTTATTGCTACCTCTTTCTTGTCTCCCCCACCTCAACTTTGTTTTTGTGGTATGGTAATCAAAGAAGATGAATAATGTTTTTATACAAGAGTAAGTTTTGTTTTTCTATAATTTTTAAAGATGCCTGGCTTTTTTATATGTTTGACAATAATCATTAACTATGATATGCAATATGACTTTATATAGTATATATAAAATGATATTTGAAGAAATTTCTATGTAAATGAATAATAACACAGAAGGCAGCAAAATAGGAAAAAGGAATGACTAAACTCTCAAATTTTGGCATTTTTGTTGATATTGTTAATAAGTAGTTCATTTGCTTTAACTAAAAGCCCAAAACTTTAAAAAGAATTTTTGTTAAGGAAAAGTATTTTAACTTAATTTCTAAAGAATATGAATTTAATGAGTTGGACATAATTTTGTCATTTACTATGAAGATATCTCAGTGGCTTATAAAATAGGTGGTTTTACCAAAAACTATAGACTATTCCGTTTTTAAAATGAGGCTAAACATACCCAGTTGTTAACAATACTTACAATTTATTGCCTTATTTACTCTTGAGTTTTTGGTTAACATAAATTTAGTTCATATGCTTATGAAGTTATAGAATGAAAACAATTAGACTTAGTTTTCAACTTTCCTATTTGTAAATGGATTTCTTTTTGATAATCTAAATATTTCTTTAATCGTTCAACTGTTCAACTGATTACTTCATGTCTTTATTATTTATTTTACTGTATTCACTTAGGGTACAGAGTATTAAAAGCATTAAGAAGACTAATGATGTAAACTAATTGGAGTTCTTATTGTCAGATTTAATATAATATGTTAATATTCAGTATTTATAGAGTCATGTTTTGTACATGTCTTGAGTTGTTTAAAGGACAATTTAAAGTTAAAGTAGGCAATTTCCTTATCAACTTAGAAAATCTGTCTTACTGGTTGAGGGTAAGTATATATCACATCACAACTTTTAAAAAATATTAGGGAAGCTGTTGGGAACTTTTTTACCAACACTTTCACAATCACAGTAATATTCTGTGGCTTTGAATGTAAATTTTAAAATTTATTATGTTCAGAAACAAGGGAGAGATGGTGTCTGCTGATAATAAAGTGAAACTAATATCAATATTACAGTCTGAGCACTTTCTTGTAGGTGGTTTCATCTGAGTCTTTGATTAGGATTTTGTCTTATAGGAGATACTTGTAATCTGGCTTTTAGCTGTAACAGCACCCAGACTGAGCTTTGAAACCTGAGAACTTTTGGCTTAGATTTTCTTAGCCAAATTTCAGCCTAGAAGCAGTGGTTCAGTGGCAGATGTTAATTTTCAGTGCTGGTTTAATAATAAAAACTCAATTTGTCCATAAGGTGTTGTTTCACACGCACATAAAGTATTTATAAAGCCATTTCTTTCCTTTAATGTTAGGACTGAAATATAAAATCTGCCTTTAGGATTTGCCTCTTCTCTAAGTATTTGTGACTAAATTTAGTTATTTCTTAAAGGGTAAAGGAACAGTCTATAAAACTGGTAGGCAGAACAATCTTCCAAAGATTGAAGTGACTGGCTGTAGTCCCAGGCTAACTTTGGAGTGAGTTTCATACATGGAGCAGTTCTCTGAGTATTTTTCCATTCCAAAAGACCTTCGCATGCTTCAGGTGGTTCTCCAGGACCTTGGGATCATCCTGCAAAGAAACAAAAGTGGCATAAAAACATCCCTTCACTTCCCTGTGCCTTTAGTATCGAAGTATAGCTCAGAAACCTATTTTATTCCCTAGGAACACCAGATCCTGAAGATAATTTCTCAGTGTAGGAGCAGAGTTGTCCTTAACCTGGTTAATCTCCTTGCACAATCTGTAATTATTGTTAAGAATTTATGTTTTATTCCATGCTTACTATGAATGTTGTTCCTCTTATAAAACAGCTATTCAAATATGTTGCTGATTTTTATGATAGGAAAACAAACTTATGCTTGGTTTACTCAGATGTGTAGTCTCTTAGACAATAACACTAGGTCTGGCATGGAATCCAGTGAAGCTTTCAAAAATGTCATGTGGGATTTAATAATGAGGAAAAAGAGTACACATCACCATGTGGCTTCTATTGACATTTTAATTTAAACCCTAAAACTAAAATATGCCAAGGATAGCTACCTTCAAGTTAATATGTGAGGCGGAGGCTCGGTTGGAAGCTGCTCTGTCCAGCAGAGGCTTCATGACCACAGTGGAACAAACTTTTACCCAGGACATTTCATTATGTCTGGGGGAAGGAAGGTGACTGCTTTCTCTAGTGGAGAACAGCAATTAGACCTTCTTCCCTCATGCCTTTTATTGAGGAGGATACACATGAGAGATACAAGGTCAAGATTCATGAATCATCAATAGCTTGGAGGCGTTAGGATTACAGATGACAGTAACAGATTACATGTACTAGTACAGAGGGTACAATGACCAGTCTGTGTCAGGGTCTATCAAACATCTTGACGCCACACTGGCATTAGGTGCAAGTTTTCATACATTTCTTGCTAGAGATTGTTTATATTAAAAGATAAGCAGAGCAAGTTCTAAAGCATTATAAGCATTCTTTAAATCCAGTTCCCACGGAAACACTCTGAGTGGCTTTCGGTTATGTCTCCCGCGCAGCCTTATGTTGAGACTTAAAGACAAGCACAACTAGAATGCCAGCGGCAGTCATGCTCAGGCCGGGGCTACAATTCCCTTAACCACGAGGAGCGGTTACCTACAAATATGGAGGTTACTAATAACCCCAACTGCTTGCTGGCTGTACTTGCTTTCAGATGTGAATGTGATGTTTATAGTTTTTTGATAATTCCCTTAATAATAGGAAAAAATAAACCCTTGGACAGTTCATTACATTAACTTAAATAAAATGACATTACAGTTTCCTAGTTTACATTTTAATAATAAAGAGAATCTGAATGTGGAATGTACTTCAGTTGTTTAAAATGAAAGCATTGTATGTGTTCCTCAAGACCTTCTAAAAAGAGCTTGAATTTCGAGCGGAGATAGGCACTGTTTGTTGGTAACGTGAAGACTGTTGTTTGGTTGTCATGAAAACAAATTAGTTTGGCGATTATGGTGCAATCGTGTAATAATGGCCTAACCTGACAGCCTTCTCCATATTTGGACTTTGTTTGCTTCCTAACGTTCTCTTCATTTCTTCCTGTTGTTTAAATATCAGATCAATGCATGTGAAAGCTGGGCTCTTTGCCCAGACATCTAGAGGTACATTTGAGAGGTATTTGTGTTACAGAGAAGGTGGAATTTTTAGATCATCTTTTCCGTTTTTGTTTTTGCAGGGACACAGCAGAAACTATGCCATTTAGAACTGTCTAAGATATGGGGAGTAGAGATCTAATATCATGAACGACTTTTTTTTTTTTTCTTTTTTTGCAGACTCTGGAAAATAACCCCAGAATTTTAGACTTTTATCACTAAAATTATATTCCTATCTTAAACAAAATAGTACTGCTATGTAAGATTTCTGTAAACTAAGCTTTAATAGATTTGCATCTAGAGGCTATTATAACATGTTTTCTTAGAACAGTAAAGAAACTTCATGTATGTGAGGGAAAAAGAAAGGATAGGGATGGCTTTGATAAACCCTGGACCAGAGACTTATGATAAAAAATAATTCATTTTCTAATTCAGAAATGTGAAAAAGACCTTTTTCTTCTTTCTCAAATCTTCCCTGTAAAGAGATGAAAACTGATTACACAACTAGTCATCAGAGATGTTCTTATTTTGTTTTGAGCTTAGATTCCAAATCTATGTTCTCAAATATTAACAAGAGAACAAGAACTCTCACCATACTTTCTTCTTGTCTGGGAATTGTACCAGCAGCAGTGTAAGTACAAGTAGGCAAGGGGGAAGGGGGTGCTCTCCTCTGCTTCTGCTTCTCCTTGACTAGCCACACCTCACTTGGAGTCACCCCAAAGCCCAGACACAGGGACACCCCGGCTCTGGCTGGAGAGGAGGTGGGAGATAAAGAAGGGAAGTGTACTATAGTGGGAGGTGGATAGGCTTTGGAGCCAGAAAGTTCTGAGTTTGAGCCCTGACCCCCACTCTTAGCTCCTCCGTGAAATGCGGCATGTTACTTAATCATCCAGAGCCTCACCCTCCCCTGATCTGTAGAATGGAGATTATACCACCTTCACAGGACTGCCAATTAAACAGAACTTAATGAGTCATTTACATGTTACATGCCTGGCCTCCCTCACCCCTGTTGCATTCTGGGGAGCCGCAGGGGGAAGAAGGAAGCAGATGCAGAAGCCAAGGACTCTGCACGTGAGGAAGGAAAGGAGGAAAGTGAGAAGTGGTCTCCAGGAATATAAACCCCAACTAAAAACCCAAATTTCCATAACATCACAACTATGGAGAATGATACAATGAAGAGAAGTGGCCAATACTTTTAGTTGAGGATAAAATACTTTCTTGCATTTGGCCATTATTATTTGTTCTCCCCATTCAGAAAAATATCTAAAGGGAAAGCTCTCCTTTTTTATTTATTTTTTTGTTGTTGATTTTAACTTTTTAGACATAAAAATGTGAAAAAGGGGAGGAGTCTTACTTAGTTTGTCAAGGGAAGGTGGGAAGTTGATCAAGTGGGAGGTATGCTAATAAGTTAACTGATTTCTCAGCCTTGTGGCCCTTGTGGCTCTTCTTAACACTGCTGTTGACTTGCTTCAGTGATGTTACTGAACCTGTTTCTTTAGAGAAGAGAGGTCTGGGGAGTAGACCACTTCTTAAAGGAGTGTCCACAAAATCACTCAGAGAGGAGACTCATCTTTGTATGGCCCTTCTCAGAGTCCTCCTGTGAGGGGCTCCATTAAAAGTATAAGAAATTCCCATGGTCAGATAAGTTTGGAAAAACTGTTTATTATAACCCAGTCTTAAGGATTCACAAATCTGAAAAACGTTAAAGAAATTTGTTTAACCTTGTTATTTCAGTAAATAATGTTTGGGAACTTGCTGTATGTCATAGACTATCATAGGCTGCCTCAGGGAGAGCTGGGGGAGGTGGTGAGACAGGTAAAAAGATTGAAATGATGATTTCACATAGTGATGCATACTTTGAATATCATAGATCAGTGTGAATGGTGTGGGTGAGAGGTAAGACCTATTTTAATTGGATGGTCATAAGAGGCCTCTTGAATGGGTGATATCTGAGCTGGAATCTGAATAGCTGGAGCTGTACAGGTTGGTGCAAGTGAACTGGGCTTGCCAAAATTTCGGAGGGTAGAACCCTCTAGAAAGAGAGAAAAACAAAAAAGGAATTTGTGTTCTCTGGGGGACACTGAGGAAAATAGAGGCAAAGAGCACATGTATAGGAAGTATTTCCTCACCAGAATTTTGTCTATATAATATATAGTTCATCTTTATTCAGCATTATATGCTAGAGACACAGAGAACACAGTTCCATTTTAAAGAATAGAGTCATTTGGAGGAGAAGGAGTCAACATTTCAGGAAGAGGTGATAACCTGCATGATGGAGGTGGCCTGATGCAGTGATGGAGGCTAGAGCCAGACTGCCTAAGTGCAGCTCTTCCACTTCATCGGCAGCCGTCCGTCTCGAGAGACGATGGTGTAGCTTCTTAAGAGTCTATCTGCACCGCCGAGAATGGCTGTGCAGTCCGACTCGGGAGTGACACGGTATCTGTCTCCTCCCGTGTTGAATCGACATCTTGCGATGACGCTGGAGTGTCCTCTCCAGTGAAGCTGAAGCTACAGAGCCTGGGCGGGGTGATATGGAGGGTCTGCTGTTGCCCATGCAGCAGACCCCCCCTCTCTTCGCAGCTGAAGGGTCCAAGGGAAAGACAGAGTCAATACAGCTTGGCTTCAGGTGCGCCGCAGGAGTTGCCGGTGTTGACTGCAACGTCAAACCGCCTTAGGGACTCCGGCTCCGGATTTTCTGTCGGGGTTTACTCCCTTAGCCTTTCCCCTGAAGAGGTATGCCACAAGGCAGCGGAGGTTTTTTGGAGTCAGAGTTTTCCTTCTCTGATGTGCCCTGACTGGAAGATCGAACCAGCGACACTTAGCTCGCAGGCCGACGCTCAATCCACTGAGCCAAACCAGCCAGGAAAGCTCTGCCACTTACTTGCTTTATAACTCTAGGAAAGTTATTGAACCCCTGTGACTGAATAGTAGGGACCCTGATAGTGCAAAGTTCTTAGAACAGTGCCTGAAACACAGGCACCACGGGCTAAAATAAATGATTGTGGTGTGATATGCCTGTCACAATTGCTATCATGGTCATTGTCACCTTCATCCGAAGGCAATATCATCATCATCTTCATCGTGGAAGACTGCCTAGTGCCGTGGCACAGCCCAGATGCCTGGACGTCCTTCATTCTCTCTTAATGGGGCCGAGGTTTGCCCATGATAGTCTTATACATCATCACCCACCATATAGGCACTATCCTTACCCAACAAAGGAAATTGAAAGTTGCTTTATCTGTTTTCTACCCAAGTTAACTTTTTTTTATTAAAAAAAAAGTCCTTGAGAATTTATAAGTCTTAAATTTGATCATCTTCTATTTTGAGCAAGGAGAGAGAGGTGCTAATAAAGTTGAGGATAATGTGGACCAAATCAGAATTTGCAATTAGCCATTTACTAGCAGGATTAGGTTAGATGAGAGTTATGGTTCTGTAATAATAATGATGGATTATCTTAAGTGATCTGAAGGCACTAAGTGATATACCATGTTCCTTCAGAATCAACAAAAGTTAGCATTAATCTCGAACAGTTTTAGCATTTTATTGATTTCTAAGTCTTAGAAAATTGGCAATCCACTTATAGAATAGGAAAGGCTCAGTTGCAGCAAACATTGCAAACCTGAAGGACTCTTCTCCTAACCATTTAGATAAATACAATAAGAGATGTTTATAAAGCTGAATAAGATATTAAAATTCTATTTGTACATGAAGAAGCCATTTATCTAACCATTTATGTATCTTAACTTATGTAGCAGCCCTTTGGAATTAATCTAATTGCATTCTATTGAAAGTCACTCACCTTGTGTAACATGACAGTTATATGCCAGGAGAATGAAAATGTCAGGTCTTCCCATTACAACAAGCCAGATTTTCCCTTAATTATTTAAGGCAGAAAGAAAGCCACTCAGGTTAATTTGTTTTAAAGTTATTTTTATTAATCCTTATATGTCATATGTGGTGCCGTGTTGTAAGACCAATTTGTTCTTGGACACTGCTTTCCAAAATCTATAGGTTTCTACTCTTTAAAAAGAGAAAGAAAAAATTACTATCTCACTTGACATATTATTTTATCCTGGGAGATCCTAATTAACACACAATGTCTGAGAGCTGACAACCTCCTACATATTATTTTATAATTCTATGTGCAAGACTGTTACTTTAGTTACTTGAATAACATCTATTCTCCATAGCTTGCTGATAGTAGTTTTATTATTCTGTTTTTTATTTATGACTGTCTGGACTTTAGAGTATGCTAAGGAGTGGGAGGTGAGTGTGTTCTCATACAGGATGTTGAAGCAAATTATTTTGCATGGTATAGTTACTTCCATTTTTTGCACAGAGTCCATAATCCTGAAATTCTATATTGTAGAGTAGTTTGAATCTTGGTTTTAATTTCGGTGAGATAGAATTAATGTTTTGAATGAGAAAAGGATTAGAGTAGCATTTCTTAAATATCACTTTTGAGCCACAGCTTAGAATAGAGAGATGTATCACAGAAAAGCTTAAGAGAAAGGGAAAAAATGAACATTTATGGGACAGCCACTGTGTGCTAGGGATTTCATAGAAGACTTAATTCTGCAATAAACCTTCAAGAAACGTCATACTATCCATCTCAAATAAATTTGTTCAGATTAAATATCCTGCCTAATAGTTTTGTAAATTAGTTTTGATTTGATTTGATTTTCTATGAAGTTCAGAGCTAATTTTTTTTACTTTTTAGTAACTATATAATACCTCGTAGAATGAATTTTGTGTTTCCTTCTTTTTCCCAATTTTCTTGCCTTCATTTCACTTTTCTGCCTGATATTTTAAAAATTTTATTTTTGCCATATGTTTTAGGTAGACCACACCATATCCTTTTCAGCACTGGCTAGGATTATTAAATTAATGAACTAACTCATTACAAACCTGGCCAGTGTCACACAGGTAGGAAATGGGAGAGCAAAGTATTAATATGAACCCAAATACTTGCTGTTCCCCATGCACCTTGCTGCCTTATGGGATCCAGATAAAAGTAAAGAGAAATTTTAAGTGCTTTGAATGAGTTCACAGCTATTTGTATGACTAGAATACAGTCTATTTTGAGCAAAGAGAACTGGGTTATATTCTGTTTCTATATTGAGCCAAACTAGAAAGTCATTTTTAGTCTATAGGATTGAGTCTAACATTGTATTAACTTAATGAAATTGCCAGCTCCCATTCAGGCCAATGACCAGCAAGTGATATCAAAGAGGACATCTTAGAAAAAGCACCTTTTTCTAGTAATTACTGATTGTGTGTTACAAGCTTCCATGTTAATTGGCTTGGAGTGCTTACAGTGCTTCAGCCAGCTCGCCCAGAACCCCACAAACACCTTTTTATAGACTTCCATTAGGATGCCATTTTGTGGCCTTTCCTTAGTAGGAAGGTAGAGAACTTTCCAACTTCTCTGTCTCTTAATGGCTTTTGAAGTTTTGAGAAAAGTGACAGGTTTATTGTAAATGTATGCCTGATCTTACAAAGAGAGGAAGAGAAGAAAATCTTTCTTAAAAAAAACACATCACTCACACACACACACACACACACACACAGAAGATTCTATCTTTATGAATTGTTTATTAGGAAGTCTAATTTTTTAAATTCATAATATTTGTTGCTTTTTCTTCTTTTTGATCACGATAGTTGCTATTTTATGGCAATCTTGTTACTGTATACCAATTTTTTTTCCCAAAGGGTAACACTTCTATATTTTTGGAAACTTGAGAAGCAAACATTTAAAGTGCTTTTGCTTGTTTGCTCCCAGTGTCGGGAATGATATTAAAGAAAGCTACTTAGTCATCCAGGATGAGTGAGAGTTCTCTGAAAGGGAGACACAGATCATTGTGGGTCCAGCCCTGCGCCAGACATTACAGAAGTCAGAAACCACCGGACTTCTCCCTAAATTTGGTGGACAGAGGAGGGAGGAGAGCCTGGGAGTTGATTCTTAGTGTAGGTTGTCAGTGGCTACGGGGTCTGTCGTCCTGCCGTTGATCTTGCATGCAGTTGCCTTTTCTTGGATGACTCTCTTCACTTTTTTCCTGCCTCTTCAATCCTCATTTAGCTGCCAAAATCTAGTTCATATCCTCCTTTTGCTCCAGGAAACTTTGCCTACTCATTCTATTGTAGTTCACAGTGATTGTTTCCTTTTCCTGGCTATTTACAGCATTTGTTTCATTTCATAATCTGGCCCTTGATTGAATACTACTGCATCTGGTATTTCCTAATGGAAGCTATCAATTTGTTGAATACAGACCAGGACCTTGTTTTTATTTTACAGCAACCCCTTGAAGTGGAAACCATTATTATCTTAAATGCACAAAATGAAGAAACTGAGTTCAGAAAGGTTCAATCCCTTTCCAGTTACAAAACTGGGAAGGCATCAAGCCAGGTTGCAAACCTAGATCATTGCGTGGGTCTCCAAGTGCTTTCTCCCTCTTAAATTCTAAGAAATGGGAAATAGAAAGGAGCATCAAAAGATGAGGGGGAATTGTCCTCATGTCTGCACAATGGACAGTGTTCCCCGGAGGTCTCCTGCTGGGGGTTGAGGGATGGGGTAAGGAAAGATCGTCCGTAGCACCCAGTTCAAAGTCTTCTCCCCACTGGAGTGGTTCTGGAATTGCAAACCTCAGCTTGCAGTCAAGATGCGACACTGTTGCTGGCTGCTGCTGTCTTTGGAAACTGCCTTTGTTGCTCCTTGGGCCCTCTCTGGAAAGGGTGCTTTGCTTCCTGTCACTGTGACCATCATCAGCTTCTCCACTTACATCTCCTGTGCATATCTGCTGGGGTTTACCACCCAGGAAGTGGTCTCCATGTGGGCTTGACTTTGTATTACCTCATGTTGACTTGAGTGTGGAATGTGATCATTTGCCTTTTCCTCACTTCTTTCTCATCACCGTCCCAATTATAACTTTTTTCTTTTTTTAAAATGTATTTTATTGATTATGCTGTTACAGTTGTCCCAATTTCTTTTCCCTCTGCTCCCCTCCACCCTGTGATCTCCCCCCGCAGTTGTCCCCCCACCTTAGTCCATGCCCATTGGTTGTGCATATAGCTCTTCTCAACATTTTCCTGTCTGCTCCACTCCCTCCTACTATGCTTCTTAATTCCTGTACCATCTCCCTCCCTTTCCCCCTTCCCGCTCCCTGCTGACCTCCCCCCAATATGTTCCCCATACCTATAGTTCTTTTTCCACTCTCATTGCCTACGTAGTTTGCCTTTGTTTCGATTCCCTAGCTTCTGTTGTTGGTTGTTGTGATGCAGTTTTCATTTTAATGTTCATAATTTTGATCCTCCTTCTTCTAAACCAGTCCCTTTAACATCTCATATAACAGTGGTTTGGATCTGATGAACTCCTTCAGTTTTACTTTGTCCTGGAAGCACTTTCTCTCCCTTCTATTCTGAATGACAGCTTCGCTGGATAGAGTATTCGTGGCTTTAGGTTTTTGATTTTCATTACTTTGAATATTTCTTGTCAGTCCCTTCTTGCCTGCAGGGTCTCCTTTGAGATATTAGCTGATAATTTAATTGGGACCCCTTTGTACATAATTCTTTTCTTCTCTCTTGCTGCTTTTAAGGTTCTCTATCTTTAATTTCTGACAATTTGATTATAATGTGTCTTGGAGTGGTTCTCCCAGGGTCCAGTTTTTCTGGAACTCTCTGTGCTTCCTGGGCCTGTAAGTCTATTTCCTTCCCCAGGTTCAGGAAGTTCTGCTTCATTATTTTTTCACATAATTTTTCAATTTCTAGTTCTTCTTTGCCCTCTGGCAGTCCTATAATTCGAATGTTCATTTGCTTATAGCTGTCCCAGAGGTTTCTGAGCCTCTCCTCACATTCCTCACTTTTTGTTCCCTCTTTCTGCACTGGTTGACTGTTTGTTCCTTCCCTATGTTCTGATTTGTTGATTTGCTCTCTGGATTTTATTTCCTCACCACTTGTCTCGTGTGTTTTTGTTCGTTTCAGTATGACTAACTTTCATTCCTTCCCCGTCTTGTTCCAAAATTTTTGTTAATTCTGTAAGCCACCTTATGACTATAGCTCTGAACTGAGCCTCAGAAAGATTTCCTATTTGTTCATTGGTCAGGTCCCGCATCTGCTGCCAGGTGAGCTGCGTCACCAGGATTTCAATCGTGGTCTGCTTCATCCTGACAGTTTTGTGTTTAGCTTTGCTTCCTGGGTGGGCTGTAGGGGGCAGAGCCCCATGCACTCATCACTACCCAACAACTGGTGGTGATCAGTGACCTTCTTCACCACACTGTGGCGCTCTGTGTGAGGGCAGGGGTCCAAGATGGATTCCTGCCGTTACTCTCCACTGAGAGACCGGGATCCTCTTCCTCCGTCCCCACACCCTCTGAGCCTCACAGTCTCAGGCAATAGGGGTCTGTTTTCCCCAGGGTTGGAATCGCGAGCTGATGGGTCTTGACTACAGCCGAGATTACTCCCCTGGTGTTTCTCGCAGTCCCGCCGCTGTCGCTGCTGCTACCACAAACAGCACCGCCCAACCTTTCCGCTCCGATTTTCGCCCCTCCTACCCGTCTGGACGAGCACCACTGGTTTATAACTTTGTATGTTGGGCTTCCATGTAGTTTTATTTTCTGGAATTTCTTGTTATCTTTGGTTTTGAGGTAGTTGTATTCCTACTTAGTTGTGGAGGGAGACAGAGTGTGTCAGTCTAAGCCTCCATCTTGGCCAGAAGTCCCCAATTATAACTTTTCAGTACCTAGGACTATGTAGTAGACTCTAAAATGTATGTACATGAGAGGAATAACTAAGTTGCTTCCGTCCCATCATCTATAGGCTCGTAATTTCCTTAAAATAGGTTTCTAGAATTTTTATTGTTGGGTCAAAGTGTATGTAAAATTCTAATAAATAATTTTTTAGAAAGGTTATATAAGTTTACTTTTCTACCAGTAACTGAAAACATCACCAATATTGGATATTATAATTTCAGATTTTGTTAATTTTATAGGTAAAGAAAGAAATCTTATTGTTTTTAATATTTTTAAATTAATAGTGAAGTCGAGCAGTTTTTAAATTTACTAATTAACCACTTAAATATTATTTTGTAAATGAACTATTTGTTTTTCCCTGTTTTTTCATAGATGTGTTTATTTTTTCCTACAGAATTGTAAGAAATTTTGGGGAAGTGGGTTGGGGCCAAGATTTAAGAATATTAACACTTGGGGTGCTGTACAGTAGTCCCTCTCTAAATCGCGGTTCACTTATCGTGGCCTCACTGTATTGCGAGATTTTAAAAACTATTCTATTCAATTATTTATCATGGATTTTTTGCTATATTGCGGGATTTTGCGGTACTGTATATGTATGTTGTTAAAATTGCGTAGGTTTAAGAGTGTATAATATGTTTAAGAACATAAGTAGTGTTTGAAAGTATGGAAAAGGTTAATAAGGGAGTGGAAAAGGTGAATAAGGGACTGGGAACAGTTTATAAGTGTGTGGGAAGGGTTTATAAAGCCTTAAAATATATATATAAATACTAAAACAAATGTAAGGTTCCTACTTCGTGGATGTTCACCTATGGCGAAGAGGGGTCTAGAATGTAATACCCTCAATAAGTAAGGGAATACTGTATACATTACAAATATTTCCCCCCCCCCAGTTTCTGTCTTTTATTCGTGGTATTTTTTACATTAAAATATGAGTCAGCTCTGGCTGCTGTGGCTCAGTGGATTGAGCATCAGCCTGCGAGCCAAGTGTCGCTGGTTCGATTCCCAGTCAGGGCACATTACTAGCTTGCACATCAGGTCCCCAGTTGGGGGCGTGAGTGAGAGGCAACCACACAGTGATGTTTCTCTCCCTCTCTTTCTCCTTTCCCCTCTCTCTAAAAATAAACAAAGAAACAAATTATAAAAAAATTAAAATATGATTCATAATTAAAGTAGATTTCTAAAAAACTAAAAATTAAGAACTACAGTCTATTCTGTAGTTAGGAAATACACAATTCTTCCTATTGATTTAACAATAGAAAATTCCTATTTACTCCTTGATACGAAAGGTGCAAATTTGGCCTACCCTTTTCTGTTCACCTCTCATTCAGCTAATAGTTGAAATTGTTCAAAAGTTCTTCTCTTGTTTACCTTTAGGACTTGAAATAATGCACCTGATCCTTTATTTAATTACCATTCAACAGTATCTCTCAACTGCCCACTTTATAAAAGGAGATTATTAGCACCTCTACCCTTTCTGCTCCCCTTGTCTCTCTTCTCTGTCTGCACCTGGAAACTCTGGAGTTCAGAGCTTTTCCAGAAGCTTCCCTCTCCTGTGTAGTCTGCAGAGGACCTGAACCCATCTCCGTTGCCTCTCGTTCAGCTGGTTCATCTCCAGCCAGCCCTCCCTCATCTGCCTCCTGTCTTCCAGAAAGGCTCCTTTCTGCCCTCTGCCTTTCTCTTATCTATTTCAGTTTTTCCTCCTTTTATCTATCTTTTCAGTGGGATTTCAGGAAGACAAAAGGCAGCTGTGCCTAGCCTTCCATCTGGAATTGAAGTTTATGGTGGCTTTGGGTGGACAGAATTTAAAATTTTTTCTGCAGTCAAACCTACAAATGACTTTTTGGTTTCTGTCTTCGGTGCTATGTTTAGAAAGTCCTTCAATTTAAGAATTTTTTTTTCAGTACTTGTATGAATTCTTTCTTAAATTTAAATCTTCGTTAACTTCCAGAATGTATTTTGGTTAAGTAGAATAGTTTAGAGATCTATCTTTTGTCCAAATGGTTAGCCAATTGCTCCAATATCATTTATCAAGTAATCCAGTTTTGAAGTACTGCTTTTTATTAAATACTAAATTCTTATCAATACATATATTTGTGTCTGTTTCTGAACTTTGTTTCATTAGCCTGTCATTTTTCTACACTGATGGCAAACTTAATTGTTGTGATTTCAGAATTTACTTTTAATATCTAGAGGATGAGTCTCTCCCCCATTACCCATCATTGCTCTTCTTTTTCCAGATATTCTTAGCTGATGTGTGTTCTCACTTCTCTTCTGCAAAGAACAACTTCTTTTTTTTTTGTATTATTACAGATTTGAATGAGATTGCAGTAGGTCAGTCTGTGTCTTAGCTCTTTTTCAGTATTTTTTTCCAGCTGGGTGGGAGAAACAGAACTTCCGTGTTACACTGGTTCCCTGTTCCATCTAGGTTTTGATCTCAGTCACTCCAAAGACTAGGATTGAAAAATACAGCATATTGCCAATAACTAACTCTTTCTGATTCTGTGAACGTACACCCTCGTGGACATGTTTTTGCAGTGACTTGGAGCCAAAATGAAAGTGGTCACTTAGCCAGATTTCACTATCAACACTGCAGGTGTGCTTCCACTACCTGGCACCTGCCAGTACCTCAGGGCACCTAATCTGCTTTCCTTATCTCTGGCAATCTCCCCAGTCCTCATCACTGCCTCCCTCAGTAATGTGGAGACGCCCTTGAGGCCATTTCGGCAGGTTCCTTCCCATCCCATCTGGCAGCCCATCCATGGCCTTCCCTTCTAAGGTGTGGAGACAGAAAGGCCCTGACCTCTGTGCTCAGGCAGAGTGGGGCATCTAGCAATTAAAGAAATTCTGATTTACTTATACTCACACAGAAACACTGCAGAATGAACATGACTCACTCCTGCCAGAAGAATGAGTACTTGTTTCCTGGCAGGAAGAGTGCCAGCAGACCTGTGCTTTGGAGTCTCTGTGGGCACGGAGCCTGTGGTTGAGGGAGATAACATTTCAGCCATCAGCAACTCACTTTCATTGACTCTCTCATAAACATTCTTAGAGCAAAATGAAAAATAGTCACTTTTGCACAAATCTATCAGAAGCCAAGGAGAGCAGAAAATCACTTACACTCTTTTTTTTTCCTTTGCATTTGCTGTATTAGTCACATACTGTTTTTTATTTTTATGCTCTAACAAAAAAATTAAAATGTTAAAAAGTAATGTTTTCCATAGAAGGTACTTTACTGAAACTCTTATTCTGGCACTATCCAACAGAAAAAATAAGTGCAGTCACGTGTATGATTTAAAACTTCTAGTAGTCACATTAAAAAGTTTTAAAACCCCAGGTAAAATTAACTTTAACATATTTAATCCAGAGTATCCAAAGTAATATCATGCAGTCCATGTAAAAATATTGAAATACTTTAAATTTCTTCTTTGAGGTCTGGTTTGTATTTTATACTACACCATGTCAGTTTGGACTAGCCACATTTCAAGTGCTCAATAGCTGCATCTTACTCCTAAATTTTGGATTATTTTACTTTGTCCTTGTATCAAAAATAGCTATTTCTAGAAGTTCTTACCTCTAGAAGTATTTGTCTAGAACCACCTGGAAACTTTTTCAGTGTAGATATTCCTCTCTGAATCCCCACCAGATCTCCTGAGGTAAAAACCCTTCATGTGTGAGGCTGTGCATGTGTGTTTTGAAGAAGGTACATAGGTAATTCTGACCAGTAAGTACGTTTCATTAAAAACCACAGAGCTAGTCCAGTTACTTTTTTAAAAGTTTTACCTACGACTAAACACATCCAGTAATGGACAGAAATGATACAGACCTGAGTCTTCCAGTGACAAATCTGGCATCCTTTTTGCTGTATCACATATATCATCATTTTTTAACATGCTAGGTAAGAAAGCATGCTAATATTATACATAGATTTTCAATAACAAGAAAGGGACTGGCAACAGAAGGAATTTTTGGATTGCCGAGAAATCAAATGCAAAACACCATAACGGTGCGTGTCTAACTACTCTTAATAACTGAAATTTAGTTGTTACGGACATGACTGTGTGGACTCTATATGTACTTCCATTCTCTTGATGTCTTTTAAGACATTAGCATTAGTCTGTAACAAAATGGAGTGCTATTTTGAAACTGCTTTTGAAAATCTATATTGAAATAACAATCAGGTCTGTTGTAATTATTTGAATGGATCTCTGGACATCATGACCTAATATAAAAGTTCTTCAGCCAGTCAGCTTTAAAGTATGAAAAACATATTCAACTCTTGAGTTTTTAGGTTAAAATTTCATATTGTTAATGACAAGACTGCCAGATATCAGCAGGCAGTATGGTTGACTGCTCTGTAATTTTATGGGGATTCTTTATAGGGTGAGTCACAACGGATTTCTGACACACAGCTGACAGGGCAGCATTGCACTGAAAGATCATACATCTCAGAGAGGTCACCCAAAGGTAATGTCGGGATTATTTTAGATGAGTTGAAGATACGGAGAAAAAATGTTTTTTTTTTAAATGTTTGCTTTTTATCACTAATTTCGTATGAAGTGGTTAAACTTAAAAGATTATCCAATAGTTTTATTTAAGGCAAATGAATTTAACAATGAAATATTTTCATAGTTCATTCACTGATATCCTTGCTTATTAAAAATTAAAGTCAACACAAATTGTTAGTAATTAACATGTCCTATTACATAAAATAATGGCATCTATAGTACCCTGCAAATAACTGCTACACTTTTTTAAAAGAGTTTTAAAGTTCCAGACTGCTTAAACAGATTTTTAACAGTAATCAGCATGGTTATATAGCTTCCCATTAAGTCTTGAGTTTAGATTATATAGATTATCTTTCTTTTTAAAGACCATTTTTTTACAGTAGTCTTAGGTTCACAGCAAAACTGAGAGGAATACACAGAGATTTCCCAAATACTTCTTGCTCACCACCCGCCCCCCAACCTGCATAGGCCCTCCATTATCACCATCCCCACCAGAGTGCGATAGTAGTTACAACTGATGGACGTACGTTGGCACATCATAATCACACAAAGTTCACAGTTTTCATGAGGCTTTACTCTCACTGTTACACATTCTACAGATTTGGGCAAATATGTAATGAAATGTATTCATCATTATCGTGCCTTACATTGTATTTTCACTGCCTTATGCATTCCCTCCACCACTGATCTTTTTACTGTCTCCATAATTTTGCCTCTTAATTCTTTTTTTACAAATGAAAATTTCAGACTGAGATCCAGAGAGATCAAGGGATTAATTCCAGGGCACATAGAGATTCCTTCTGGTCTTTCACCGTCTTCTGACTCACTGCACAGACTTTCTGTTTTCACTGGCTACAGTGACTTTTTTGTTGGGTTGTAATTGCATATTAAGCTGTGATATGCTATAACAAAATGATTAAAAATATTTTGAGATCTATTGGATTTATAAGTACAGTAGCATAAAGATAATAGCAGCATGACTTAAGTGTTTCAAAGTACTATCTGTATTTCCTTCTGTTTGTCTGTCATTGGACATTAAATAGAGAATAATTATTTCTTCAGAATTGGTGTCTTATGACTGAATACAGTAGCCAAATTTTTAAAATACCTTTTACGGAAAATACTAAAACTTGGGACCGCATACTTGATCATTTCAGGAAAAATTCCACTTTGGGTAACTGCATATAATCATATACATAATGCACTGGGAAGTACAGGTTACTCTTAATTGACTTCTAATATATTAAATATATGAGAAAAATGTACACATTTCATTAATAATTTTAAGTTGATAAACAGAAGACTCCTTATGGGGAGTGCTCTGATTTATTCTTAGTATTCAAGATCCTTTATCTAAACAAAAAATATCATTTCTAATCCATGGTATTTTTTTTTAATGCTCGAAAGTGTTTCTTTTTTTACCCTCACCCAAGGACATATTTTTCATTGCTTTTATAGAGAGAGGAAGGGGGTGGGGCGAGAGAGAGAGGGGGGGGGGAGAGGGAGAGAGGGAGGGGGTGGGGAAGAGAGAGAGAGAGAGATACATCAATGTGAGAGAAAAACATCGAATGCTTGCCTTCTGGAACGTGCCCCAACTGGGGATCTAATCCTTAACCTGTGTATGTGCCCTGACCAAGAACCAAACAAACCCTCAGCCTTCCAGTCTACAAGCCAGTGTTCCACAGGACAATATTTTTATTGCAGAATTAAAACTGATAAACCTGATCCTCAACTCTGTGTGCTCTTCAGATTTCCCCAGTGAGGAATGGTTCCCCATAAAGCTGGGAGCTTGTTAGAAGCTGAGCATTTGCCATTTGAGAATGTTAAGGATGACTAGGCTGAAAGCTGGCAAGAAAAAAAGAGTTATGATTTCTATGGCAATGTTTGTAAAACTGGTCAGGCAGTGATCAGTAGTCTCCAATATAATTGGACTGTGATGGACAAATATGAATAATTATACATTTTCTTAGAAGAGTTCCAGATTCATATTTTTATGTACTGTACTTTACAATAAAACAATGAGCCTGTTTGTACACATCCTGAAAACTATAATTTGATGACTATGTGGTGATTATTTCTTAGTAATTTTTAAAAGTCTGCCAGCCAAAAAATTTGTAATAAAATTGTCTTATTAATTACAAAAACACAACTGTTCCAATAAATATTAAAATACCAATAAGCATATAGCACATCAAATCTAGTTGCACTTACAAACTTTAGCTTTACAAGCCTTTTTTATCCTTAAATGAATTACATAAACATTCTTTCCTATTATTACCAAAAAGGATGCTTCATAATTTTTTTATAGCAACTTTGATTTTAGTCTGAGGGCTTTTAGATAAATTGAAATGGATTCTTCCACCATGTGATTCTGAAATGTTGACCCCTACACTTTCCTGATGTTAAATACTTGACTTTATAAAATTAATATAGGGGCTTTTCTATTGCTCCAGGCAAATTTGGTAGATCTCAAACAATATCTAGTGTGCAAAAAGGTCAGGATACCTCTGAAGGTAGCATACAACACAATGTTTGGGAGTAGGGTGTTTGCAAGATATAACTAGATGTAATCATTAGCTGTATTCTTTAATCTTGATATTTTAGTAAAAGTTCAAGTGTTTCCTTTAAACAATCAAGTTCAGTTTTAAAGACTGGATGAATACAAGACTCTAAATAAAGTCTTAGATGAGTACATGTTATGATAAGTATTTCAGCCTTTGGGTTTTGATAACCTAGTAAGCTTTACTTTTAGAAGTAATTAACTTATGATTTGACCTAGATCACCCTGTAAAGTCATCGTAGTTTCAGGCTTAACTCTAACTAGCCTTCCCCTTGGGACACTAGGCATTGTTCCAGGAGAAAGAGCACCATCTCAATGTGATTAAATTGAGTCTACAGGGGACTAGGGGCACTAAGAAAATACCAGATTTTAAGAAATCTTCAAACAAAAAAAGGGTCATACAGACCCAGATGAGCCCTCAGGAAAAATGAAATGCTTGGTACATGTACACTTTGTTGTACACTCTGAATAGAGCTGTTCCAACCAGGAATCCAAATCAAATTCTCAAGCCTGGTAGAGAGTCAGATTACAGGCACTTGGCAGTCGAGAGTCTTTAGAATGCCTTGACAGAATCAAGTAGTAACCTGTCACCCTTGCCTTTCATTTGCTCTCAAACTTACAGCTTTATGAATTTTTTTCATTACATTCCTTCCAGACTCAGTAGTTGGACAGCATTTTCCAAAATATTATTCAACACCTCTCTTAATACCAGAGGCAGTCCCCAGCACATCCTGGCATCCAGCCCATAGTCGTATTTCAGGAATACAGTGGTTGCTTCGGTGATGGCCAGATGCCAGGTTATGAAGCCAACTTGTGGTTTGGACGCGGCGTGGACCCATTCCTTTCTGTAACCCTATCGTAATTGCCTGCTTTCTTTCCCCACCCTGACCAGAACCTTAGCTCCTAGAAGGCAGATGCTATGACTTTGTCTCTGTTATCTCCAGAGTGAGTCCACCAGGGACATGGTGCACAAAGAATGTAGGTTGAAGGAGCAAATCCAGCTATCCAAGAGGTTCTGAGTTCATCCCCTCAAATCACAGTTTTTCTCTCTTTAATACCCTCGAGTCCTAAGGAGAGCTGGATTGAGTGAAGATCAGAGCTGCTAACTGGGGGAGGGCCCATTGCTGACCCAACCCTGAGAAGTGCTGAATATGGAACCTTATTGGGCTCAGAGAATCCCCTCAAAGAGCATTCTGATAATCCCTTGGGCATTCAACTCTTGGGGTCCTAAAGAAATTTCTAGAGTTGGTCCAGGAGCTGGGATTACAATTCCAGCAGCAGTAATATTAGTGTTTTTCTTTAGCTATAAAGACAGTAATCTTATATTTAAAAGCAAAACAAACAAAAAATAAAGCCTATGTGAATCTATTTCTCTGGACAGTCTTACAAAAGGCATCAAGCTAAAATATTCCTTAAGTCTTTATTTATGGGAAGGATAAAATTACATGAAAATGAAATTGATAATAAGAATTCAGGAAGCAAGGTCATGTTATTATAGAAATTGAATAATGCTTTAGGTTTAACTGTTGTTGATAGGGTGCCAATATCAAGCTTCTTCAGGTATGTGAAACAGTAACACTTTACCTTTTTGAATTAACTGTGAAACTCATTTCTAGTTAATAAAATGTTAGAATTATAGAACCATATAAAAACTACAATTCTTTTGAAACTGTTGTAGTAATTAGGATTGGGCTCGACAATATCAACTGCATTTTTACAAACATTCAGTTTTTTGAGACTGCCTTTAATGATTACTGCGAATTATGTCCGTATGTTGTTTCTATGTAAGATGGTTCAATATGTTAACTTCTCCCTCCTATGACATTTTTTCAACCACTGATTTACTTTAGCAAACACTTCATAAAAAGTGCAAAGGTAAACTTAAACCTTGTATGTAATAAACAATTCCAAATCAGTAGAATTTAAATAAAAGTTTTATATATCCTACTTTAATAGAAAAAAATCATTTTCATTTCTTGGGGCAATTGTCCGTTAATTTGCCCTACATTACTAGTAAGCATCTGACATCTACAAGAATGTAAAGTTGAAGTGAAAAATATGTTTTAGGCCATGCATTTTAAAATACTTCTCTACAAAAAAAAAAAAGAAAAACAACCAAAATTATTTTGCATTACTTCTTATGTAAGTTGGATTTAATATCTGCATTTCCCAGAGATTCAAGTGTTAGTCTTCTACATTTCTTTGCCTAATGATAGGAGAAAGTGGTTTTGCCATTTGTATTTTTTTCTTAAACCTTTCTACCTGTCCTCATCCATCTGTTCTTCAAGACCCACAGTGAGGATGAAACTTAATATATAGTGAACTTCTGTGCAGATTTGGTGATGCGCAGATACTTGGCCACCGGACTGCATTCTGTCATTAAGGATTTTGTTGATAAGCTTGCCACCTTGCTTATAGAAGATTGTCCCTACTATTAGATGCCATGTTTTAAAAGGAAAAAATGCTAAGAGTGGTGACAGTTGTTTATAAAGTACCATCATAAAGCCATCAGGCTCCCAAGAGTTCTCTGATTAAATTTCATAATAACCTTAATTTCTCTAACTGAATCACTTCATTAAATTTTCTCCTGGCTTCTACAGAGTAGGAAGACAAATTAAATTCCAATATCTTATGCTATTCATTGGGCTTGGCAGAGTTTTCTAAAAAGTTTAAATGATCATAAAGACAGATTATGGATTCTGGTTTACCCTCAAATCTTAGCATAGACGTTTTCTGATATTAAAAAAAAAAAAAAAGGAATCGTATTGAACTGCTCCAGGCTCAGATGAGATTGTTGGAATTTGGCATTTGGTGAGTAGTTTTATTCTAACTACTTCTCTAATTGACTAAATGTGAGAAAGTTTTTCTGTAAGCTAAAAAGCTTTATTTGAGAACAAGATAGTATCACACTTAACTAAAATTCTCCTGGAATATTTTGTTTCCTTTGCTATAGAAACAATATCCAACAGTGGCCACTGAGAAGGATGTGAGTGTGTTTTAATGGAGGGCTATTTGAAGGAAATTCTATATACTCATTCTAAAGAGAGCAACTTGGGCAAGTTTCTCAGCTGCTTATATGTCCTGTTTCTTTTTCATTTGAGCTGTATTATTCCATTGTCTTGATTGTAGAAGGACTGATACCATCCAGTACAAATAATGTCAAAATTTTCTGCCCAGAAGTCATTGTAAATATTAAAATATTTTAAGTAGGGAGTGAAAAGCATATGTGTACTTATAAATTTTGGCAGTTGCCCAGTGCTCCTATTCATTCATTCATTCATTGATTCATTCATTCTATTTAACAAGCATTTACTGACCCCTGCTGTTTCTAGCACTGTGCTAGATGTTCAGTAGTCAAAGATGAATGAGTCATGGTCCCTTCTCTTCAAGAGCCAGCAGCTTCCAAATGCTTGGTCATTTTAGTTGCTCTATTTTTACTTCTTTTCCTCAACATCTGTCTTCCTACAGATCTGTTAGGTCCTAGGGTTATAGCAGTAAAAAGACAGAAAAAGTATTTTCCTTTATGAAGTTATTCTCTAGCCTGGTAATAAAAGGTAACATGAATAAAGTAAAGAAGCAACCAATACTGAGCTGAACTTTTCAAATAGAGTAGAGCTATCAGTCATACTAGTACAGAGACATAACTCTTTGGTGGGAGGCTAATTAATACATGGAATAAAATTAGAGGATTTTAAAAATATATACTTTAATTTTTTAGAGCAGTTTTAAGTTCCTAGTAACACTGGAAGAAAGGTATAGAGATTTCCCATTATGTCCCATGACCCCACACATGCATAGCCTCTCCCACTATCAATGTCCCTCACCAGAGTGCTACGTTTGTTATCATCAATGAAACCTATAATGAGACATCATCATCACCCCAAATGCAGAGCTTATATTAGGGTTCATTTTTGGCGTTGTACCTTCTGTGGGTTTGGGCAAATATATAGTGACACCTATCTGCCATTATAATATCATACAGAATATTTTCACAGCCCCAAAAATCCTCTGTGCTCCACCAATTCATTCATTTCCACCCCTGCCCCTGGCAACCACTAATTTCACTGTCTCTATGGTTTTGCCTTTTCCACAGTGTCATATATGTGGAATCATACAGCCTTTACAACTGGATTCTTAGTAATATGTATTTAAGATTTCTCCATGTCTTTTCACGGCTTGAAAGCTTGTTTCTTTTCAGTACTGAAATATATTCCATTGTCCTATGTACCACAGGTTATTTATCCATTCACCAACCTACTGAAGGACGTCTTGGTTGCTTCCAAGTTTTGACAGTTATTGTGACTATAGCTGCTATAAATATCTGTGTACAGGTTTTTGTGTAGACATACGTTTTCAGCTTCTCTGGATAAATACCAAGAAGTCTGATTGCTGGATCATGTGGTAAGAGTATGTTTAGTTTTATAAGAAACTACCTTATTAAGAAAGGAAGGGAGGGAGGGAGGGAGGGAGGAACCACCAAACTGTCTTCCAAAGTAGCTGTGCCATTTTGCATTCCCACCAGTAATGAGTGAGAGTTCCTATTGTTCCATATTCTCACCAGCCTTTGGTGGTGTCAGTGTTTTGGATTCTGATCATTCTAATAGGTACGTTGTGGTCTCTTGTTTTAATTTGCATTTCCCTGATGACATATGATGTGCAACATCTTTTCCTGTGCTGCTTTCCCACCTATATATCTGTGGTGAGGTGCCCATTAAGGTCTGAAGGGTGACTTTTTAAAAACCATAGTTTACCTTCAACATTATTCTGTATTAGTTTGAAGTATACAGCACAGTGGTCCAAGTACTCCCCCCAGTGTTTACAGTACCCACCTGGCACCACGCAGTGTTATTACAATATTATTGGCTATATTTCCTATGCTTTACTGTACTTCCCCATGAATATTCTGTAACTACCAATCTGTATTTCTTAATCACTTCGCCTTTTTCGCCCAGCCCCTCAACTCCCATCCCCTCTGGCAGCCATCAGTCTGTTGGTCATTTGTGTCTGTTTCAATTTTGTTTGATGGTTTACTTTTTTCTCTAGGTTCCACATATACATGAAATCATACGGCATTTTTCTTTCTCTGACTGACTTATTTCACTTAGAATAATAGCCTCTAGGTCCATCCATGCTCTTGCAAATGCTAAGGTTTCACTCTTTTTATGGCTGAGTAATATTCCATTATATATGTATGTAAGAAAGGTGTTTTTTGTTGTTGTTGTTGTTGTTGTTGTTTTTAGACTAATTGAAGTTATGGAACCACCAATAGAAATAAGAAAACTACAATCTAAAATAGAAATTTCTAGACTCAGACTTGGGAGATTTCTTACTTAGCATTTAACTTAGTGAAAACTTTAATAGTTCAATAATAATTCAGTAGTATTAACTATTAAACAGTTATTAAGTTGACTGACTTTATTTGAAAAAGGTAAAAGGCATATACCAGTTTTAATATAGATCTCTGACTCACATGTTGGCAGGCTGTGCCGTCACATCAGACTTTGTTATATGGGAAAGGATATTAATTAATTGCAGTTACCTCAGTGTTGTGTCATTCAGATTTTTGACTCTACCCACTCTTTAATTACTGCTGCTTGAAGAGATTGATCTAATGAGAGATATACTTAAATTTTACCATGAGTCAAAAAAGGACCAGACACTTTGTTTTCATCACTTTATGCTTTATGATACCACTTCTCAAACTCTCGGTGCTGGAAGAACCAGTTTTTTTGTTTAGTTATTTCTATCCAATCACAAATCAATACTTCTGTGCAAGTGAATTAATAGAAAAACGAAAAATTTAAAAATATACAAAATGCAAGCCCTAATTCGGCTTAGAAATGAAATTAAGCTATCAGATTGCTTTCAAGCTTTTAAATGCTGCCTTTTACCTTGAATATCTACCCCCTAAAGGATCCATAACACAGTTCCGCAGTCTCTGTTCTGCAGCATCAGCACGTGTGTAGCAGTCCCTCAATAAACGTCTGCAGAAATGGAGCCTTGGTTTCACAGAGAAGATCTCACCATTATTCTCGTAATCTGTATCCCATTGTTATGTTTGGTATTGATTTGTTTTAAAGTCAGCTTTTTTCTTTTTTAAGTTATGGATATGAAACTCTCAAAAAAATTTTACCTGCTGAACACTTCTTTGGAAATTTTAAATTACCCTACCCCTTCTTAATCTAGTACATTTAAATAGATCTTTTCATGTAAAGTGCTCTCCCAGGCATTATCTCACTTGACCTTCTTGACAGCTGTGAGGTTGGGTACTTATTATTTCCCCCATTTTACCAAGGAGTGAACTGTGATTTCTCTGAGATTTTAGAGCTAATTAGTGGAAGATATGGGCTGGAACTACAGTTCCTCACTCCTCTTTCAGAGCTGTGACCAAGCCCCATCAGTGTTTTAAATCAGTCTCCATCAGCATTTTGACTAAGGTCAAAGCACCAGTCTGCTAGTTTCTGGCTCGGGATCTTTTTTTGACAATAGTAATATAATTTTTTTTCACAGTGAGAATCATCCTTTAACAAAAATTTCATCCTGGCCTCAGCACTTGTAAATCAGTTCTAGGAACTAGGGTACTTCAGGCCCTTCTTTGCTAAAAACACTCTTTTAACACTCGGCATACGTTCCTCATCCCATGATTTTCTGAGGAAGAAAGGTACTTGCTTTCTTAGGCTGCTCCCCACTTGTCCCAGTCTGTCCTCTCTGTGAAGCTGGAGGAAGAGGGATGCCTGCCCTGTTACCCGCTGGTTCACAGAGATGCACTTCCACTGGTTCTGTGAAATTAGAACAACCAGCATAGCGGCTCAGTTTAACATTTGTATATGCTAAAGTGACTAACTGAAAATAACTGTATTTTTCTCTGTAGAAATAAAATCACATGAGATGAGTATACCATTCTAAGGTATTATAGTTTCCTACATCCTGATATTTACCTAGGCTAGAGGGCCTCATTGCAAGCTGAATCTGTGGATGCCACATACCTTCTGCTTCATGAACCTCATCCCTTGTGTGGGCGGAATGAGTGCTCTCAGCGAAAGAAATGCCCGATTCTTTTTTATTTGAATTGTGTATTGTTAATGTACTATTTGTTACCATCTTGCTTTGGAGGCATATCTCTGGCCTTTGCTTTTATTGGAGGATCTTGAAATACCCTAAGTGTCTATGTTGTATAGTTTTTAAAACTGAATCATTTATCAGTGCACTGAATTTTGGCAGCCAACAACATACTGTCTTTGCTTTATGATGTTTTCTAAACTAGAAATGACATGCTTTAAAATTAGGCATATGTCAAATATATTTTAAGATGTGGTTAAAAGACAATATAATTTTTAAATGACCTCAAAATTAATGCTTGAATCCAATCATTCTTTTTAATTTCTTCTTTATAATTTACCATGAATACTTAACCTGCTTTGGAGAGAGATCAAGATGAGGACTTTTAATGTAATCTCTTTAATATTTGAAATCTAATTAATTTTTTTTTAATTTTAACTCCTTTTAAAGAAGTATCTTGAAGATGAACTGGGTGCAGGTACAAGTGGGAGAGGTCAATAGAGAACACAGTGTAAAAAGGATTTGTTGTTTTTTACAAAGATGCTCATCTTCACGTAAAGCACTGTGCAGGGCAGGACTTGCGCTTCCACTGCAGAAAGGCCTCATTTTAGATGGAATTCACTCTCCTTTTAACTGATCTATAATTAATGATTGAATGATTAATAATTGAATTCACTACAATCTGGGTTTGTGTGTGTGTGTGCTTTTTATAAAAGATTTAGTAAAATCGGGAGGTTTTTGATTTTTGTTTTTAATATTACCTAAAGTTAGATTATGTCCTCTAATGAAAAATATTCCTAGCTCTACCCTGTGTATGAACAGTCAGCTTAATTCACTTGCGATCATAAATATTATTTCTCTGAGCCTTCTCTCAACTGTGGTTGGTATGTATTTTCTCTCTCTCTCTCTTTTTAATCACTAAGTGATATGTAGTGATCTTTGGCAATCAGCAAACTTTATAGCTTACTGTGATGTAGAACCTTGTGGGAAGACAAAAATCTCCACTTATTATATAAACTGCTTTCTAAAGGGTCATTTTTTTCAATAAGTAACTTTTAAAACAAGTTTAAGAGGAAGCTTAACAATTTTTAAAAACTTGATACAGCCATATGCTCAATATAGGAAATATGGGAAATCATGAGATAAGAAAAATTATCATCTAAAATCTTACATAGAGGCAAGTACTACTTTTATCTTTCTTTCCTTCTAGTCATCATTTCCATGCCTTTTTTTCATATTTGAAGTCATATAGTGTAACCAGTATGTGTAATCAATGTATGTATCCTGCTTTTTAAAAACTAACATTATAAGGATTTTCTACAAGGATTATTTTCTCAAACGTTTTTATAGTTCTGTACTACTCAGTCATTTAAGTACAGCATAAGTTTCTTGACTATTCTCTTATTATAGACATTCTGTTTGTTGCTAGTACATTTGCTGGTGTGTGCTGCAGTGCACATTTATGCATAATGTCTTTTCTGTAATTAGAATGATCTCCCTAGCATATATTCCCAGTTTTGAAATTTTATAATCAGAAGGGATGAATGTTTTTGAGGCTTTTGATACATACAGCCCAGATGGTCCTACAAAGGACTCTACCAACATTATACTGTTTGTACTTTTCTAGGAGAGGTTCCAAGAATGTTGTCACTCTAAAAAGGTTAGGGACCACTGATGTATGTTTATAAAAAGAGACTTTATGTTTCTTGAGGTCACTCTGCCATTTAGCTTTCTAGAAGCCTAGCAACAAGCATAGCCTGAAGGAGAGTGCAAGCAATGTGTTGAAAACATGATGTAATGAGACCTATATATGAGCACAACTGAGGACGCCCTTCAGGAATACCAAGGTGCTTCAGGGAGTAGAAATGGTACCTCCTCCGCAGTGTCAATTCAGAAAAACCTTATTTTACTTACTTCATTTATCTCTGGCAGACAAATAGATTTTTGAAAACCATTTCATGTTTCTGTGAAATTAGAACAACCAGCATAGCGTCTCAGTTTAACATTTGTATATGCTAAAGTGACTAACTGAAAATAACTTTGTATTTTTCTCTGTAGAAATAAAATCACATGAGATGAGTATACCATTCTAAGGTATTATAGTTTCCTACATCCTGATATTTACCTAGGCTAGAGGGCCTCATTGAAAGTTATTACTGGTTTTTGAAGTACTAATTGGAAGCTTAGTAGTTTCAAAAGTTTAGCCATGTCTGAACTATTTTATTATTGAACTATTTCATTACTAATTCTAGTTAATAGCTTTATGTTGGTTTGAAAATAAAGGAAATTTTATTGAAATGAACTTGCTGAAATTAACAGTGATTATAAGGAATATATTTAGGTTTTTGCATTTTAAAAATCTTAAGGATAGTTATCAATTTATATAGCTAAAAGTAATGAAAAACTTGTGGCTGCCTCCTTCTGTGGAGAGATGAAAGAAGTTAAGAACTAGTTTCATAATTACTTCTTTCTTTCTAGAGTACCTTATCAACAGAGTGATCATTTCATTTCAAGAAACTTTTTGGCACTTTGGGAGAAGGAACCTTAGAAGCTGGTGAGCAACAGGAAGCAATTCTATCAATTAGCTGAGAGAAACCAGTCAATCAGATATGCTAAACTTAGCTGCTCTGACACATTCCAACCAACCACAATCACACAAAAGCTGCCAAAGTACTACAACTGAATTATGTTAAAAAATTAACATAAAGTACACTCTCCTTTAGAAATATGGAGCCTAGAAGATACCATGTTTCCTAATGAATAAGTATAACTATTTTGTATATGGGTGTAGGAATAAGGGAAATCAAAATGTCAGAGAATTTAGTAGAACATAAGATACATACTAGAAACTCTTAAAGGAGTAAAAGACTATATAAGACTCTCCTCAAGTAGAGCTTTTAGTCTGGTTGAGGAAGAAAAAACGAACACATAGGAAAGTTAGAGGATTGTAAAAGTATTAAAGAGCAGGAATTAATAAGGGAGAAAAATATCACTGGAACTAGAACAGATGACAGAGGCTGCGTCTTTATAAAAGGAATTGTAACTGAACCTAGAAAGAACAGAGGAGGAAACCAGGACAGTGCTGTAGGCTAAGACAGCAGCATGAGCCAAACTCTAGAGGCTGGACTGAGAATACTTTGTTTGTTTGTTTTATTAAATTTATGGGGGTTTCAGGTGTACAACTTACATAGGTTTCAAGTGTACAATTCTATAATACATCATCTCTGTGTTATTGCATTATGCGTTTTTCACCCAAAGTCTCCTCATCGTCATATGTTTGACCTTTTCCCTTTTATCTCTTCCCACTCCTTTTCCTCTGGTAACCACCATACTGTTGTCTGTGTCTATGAGTTTTTGTTTGTTTGTTGCTTTCAGTTTTATATCTTACATATGAGTGAAATGATGTGCTTTTTTACTTTTTCTGACTCATTTCACTTAGCATGATATTTTCAAGATCCATCCATGTTGTCACAAATGGCAGTATTTCATCTTGTGGCTGAGTAGTATTCCTTCATATATATGGACCACATTTTCTTTATCCAGTCATCTATTGACGGACACCTCGGTTGTTTGCATGTCTTGACCACCATGAATATTGCAGCAATGAACATAGAGCTGCATATATCTTTGCAAATAAATGTTTTCAAATTTTTTCAAACCCAGAAGAGGGGGTTCCTAGGTCATATGGAAACTCCATTCTTAATTTTTTGAGAGATCTCAATGCTGGTTTCCATAGTGGCTGTACCAGTTTACATTCCCACCAGCAGCATATAAGGGTTCCTTTTTCTCCACAACCTCTCCAACAGTTGTTATTTCTTGTCTTATTGATAATCGCTAGAGGATGCTTTTTTATGATCTCCTGAAGGAGTCTGGCTCTAGAGTCCAAGGAACAGCTTGAGTGAATAAAAATGGGTGACATTAAAAGGCCAGGCAAAGGATTTTGAATGTGACATGTTAGAAAAAGATGCAGAGCCTTTCAATTTTTAAGAAAAGAAATCCCTAACATGCACCATGAAAGCAGTGTTTAACACAGGTCAGCCTGATTGCATTGTGTAGAATAGATTAAATGAGGGAGACTGTTGGAGTAAGTCAGACACCAATGGTGAGAGTCTGGATTCCAAGGAAGAGAAAAAGACATGTGTCTGCACCAGATTCCATCCTTCCTGTTTCAGGAGGGTACTGCCCTCCTCCTGGCCAGGCCACTCCCACCGCTGCTTTGGCTCCCTCCCATCCCATCCATATTCTCAGAAACTTTCTACTTCTGATTACTCCATCTGTCACAGTATTTATAATACCTAACCCTTGCCTCTCTTTAAAAAACGATCAGGACTTTCCCATTAAAAACAAACAAACAAACAATTCCCTCATTCCACCTTATTTCCTCCAGGGACCTCTTCGTTTCTCTTCTTCCCTTAACAGGCAATTTTGACAAATGCTGTTTATTTTTGCTTGCACCACTTCCACACCTCCTGACTCCACACTTCCACCCACTCCAGTTGGGCCCTTGACCCCATTACATCACCAGAGCAGCTCTTACTAAAGTTATCAGTCAACTTCCCCTAACCAAATCCAGTCCTTCTCTCACTTGGCTTCTAAACAGCATTTAATACTGTTCACTGTTCCCTCTGTCTTGGACACACAGTCTTGGTTTTGGGTTTTCTTCTAACATGTTGTGCGAGTTCTTCCTCTTCCTTGGTAGACTCACTGCCCCCCTCAAGGCAGGGTCCATGGCCCTCTCCTCTTCTCACTTTATAATCTCTCCATAAATAGACTTATCCAGGTCCTTATGTCAGTTATTGGCTATCGAGATGTCTGCCAAATTACTGTTCTCCAGTCCGAACCACTTCACTGAGATACATAGAACATGTTTCCATCTTTTCTTGAATGTTTCAGAAGCACTTCAGACTCAGCATATCCGAAAACAAATTTGTCATCCTTAATTCCGACCTTTTTCAGTGTTTCCTCTTGCCATAAATAGCATCCAGATGTACGAATTAGAAACCTTAAAGTCATTCCTGACACCTCCGTCTCCTTCAGCAGACATAACCTGTCCATCATTAAATTACTTCATTTCCTATTTAGTCCTCATCCGCTCTGTCCTCCATCCAGTCTGTTCTGACTCCTCAGCCAGCAGGCTCTTTTCAAAATGCTCCTGTCCCTTCCAGGAGCATTAAAACTATGAACTGGCTTTTCATTGTTCTCGTTAAGTTAAGACCATGGACACCAGTTGCTGCTTGGGGGGCTGCTACCTAGCCTCAACCTTACCTGCCACCAGGTCCCCCTGATTCTTTGCACTCCAGCCACATTTAGTCCTTATTTACCATAGGCCTTCTTTGTTTTTGTTTAGCAAGAGTTTTATTTATTTTCAATTGAATTTATCATGGTGACATTAGTTAATAATATTATATAAATTTCAGACAGCTTTATAATTTGATCCGTATATTGCATGCTTACAACCAAGAGTCTGGTTTCTTTTTATTACCATATATGTGACCGCCCCATCCAGTTTTCCCTCTCCTATCCCCCACCCCCTCTAGTAACCATCACTCTGTTGTCTGAATCATGAGTTTCTTTTTGTTTTGTTTTGTTAGTTTGTTTGTTCCTTTTTTGTTTTATATTCCACATAAGTGAAATCATACCATAGGTCTTCATGCTGTAGGGACTTGGCACAAACTGTTCTCTACCTGGACCTTCCCTCCCCTATCTACCTAGTTAGCTTCAGATCTCTGCTCAGTAATCCTTCATTCTCAAGGAAGCCTTCCCTAAATCCCTAGGTTAGATCAGCCCCCTGAAAGGGTCTTAGAGCACCATGTTTGTATGATTATTTGATTATTGTCAACTCCACTGACAGCTCCAGGAGAGGAGAGATGTATTTGCTTATCCTTGTAACCCTGTAGCCTGGTACAGAGAAGGTACTCAATACGTGTTTGTCAATCCATCAGTTAGATGTTCATTTCAAATGCCTAGGGCAGAACAGAGGATCTTAGAAATGCCTCTAGCTCTTTAGATGATAGAAAAGTGTAGGGTATTTCCCACTGCAGCTGGGTAAGAGATGAACTGTGAGCAGTCCTGAGGCCCTGCTAGATTAGATCCATGTTCTTGGGGCCTCCTCCATTGTATCACAGCTGGCGAGTGAGTCATGCTGTGGAGCTGAGACTGAAATACTTGCCTTGCCTACACCTTCAAGCCTCGGAATTCTCATTAATTTGACAACTTGCCTGTAGTTTTTAGCCCTGTTGACCACTCCTTGGTTGAAATTCTCTCCCACATTGCTTTCCCAGTATTTTATTTCCAAATATTTTTCTTATCAGTCTGAAAACATCTCGGCTCCTCTTCCTGTTCCCTTGCTCCATCAGAATACTCATTCCAAAATTCAGCCTTGATCTGGCATGCTCCCCTCTCATGGCTCCCATTTCTAAGAGGATAAATTCTTAAACTCCTGGCATTCCTTAAGAGGCACTCTGAGGCACTGCCAAAATCTTGAGTCTTATCTCCTTCCACCTCCCCATATGTGCCCTGTACTTGTTACACCAAACCATTTGGAGTTCCCTTAATATTACATGTTCTTTTATGCTTTTGTGCCTTTGCCTCAGGCTAGAAGGGCTGCCAACCCCCCACCCCCATGCCCTTACCTACCAGCCCTTCATCCTCTCTGTGCTGGGGAGTGTCTGCTGGTTTTGAAACATAGATCATGTCACTTAGAGCCTTCTTAAGCACCCCTTCCCCCAGGCTGTGACTCCCTCAGAAGCAGGGCCTATTCATATAACAGTATTTTAGAGAGTGCCTGGCAGATATTAGACCTGTAATAAGTATTTGGATAACTAAAAGGACAGTTCATTTATCTTTTAATGATGCATATAAATACTAACCCAAATGCCAAATAACACTCATGACAAACTAGAGTATCTATTGCTGGCTCAGCATTCCCTCCTGAGAGAGATCAGGCCTGTTGATAGTTGAACAGTAAAATGTCAAGTTTATTACAGAAATAACCTTGATCTTCTCTGAATGTGTTTTTTTCTTTCTCACATAGTTATGTTTCCTTGTCACACCCTCCTAAAATGGGTTTCTAGTCATGACATGGTAGTAAAATGTTGCTTCACACTTTAAATTGATGCATCTGCCCTGAAAACTTTGAGGAATTTTTTGAGGTGATTTTTTTTTTCTTTTTAGATTTGCAAGAGAAGATTCTTAGTCAATCAAAATGTATGGGTTCCAAGACCCACATCGCAATTCTTTTTTATGAGCTGTTATGAAAGCCAAGCTTCAGGGCAAAGCAAGGAAGCACTAGAGGAAAAGCTGTTTCATGCATTTCCAGCTGCAAAAAGTAGTAACATTTCATGTGGGAGTGATGTATTCATTCTAGAATTTCTCCCCTAGAGGGATAATAGGACATTGCTTTTTCAGCTTTCAAAAGGGTATTACAAACATTCGCTCCCAACACAAATACCACATTTGACCTCATTCTGCTCTCACTCAGTAAAATGTTTTTCCTTACTATCATAAAAATTATTGATGATTCTGTTGGTAATGTAATTTCTGATAAAGTTTTCATGAAGCTTTGAAAATCATGTGCTTTTACTGGGGTTGCCAAATACGAAGCAGAATTAGAATTAATCAGTTTGGCTTTGGGTAGTATTACATTATGAAATGCATTGTTATTGGAACAGGATAACAAGATTCAAAGGATAGGACTAAATAAGCACTTTCCCATTGGGTATTTTTTTTTTTAACGTTAACAGTGTGGACCCAAGTGTTGGTATGGGATTGCTCTTTTGTAATATTTTACAGATGATCCAGAAAAGAAAATGAAAGGATATTTTTAGCTCTTCTAGGTAAGAAGGTAGAGTTGATTGGCACACACTGGAAGAAAGTTCCACAGTATTATGTCAGTGGGCAGAAGAGGAGCAGATGGGACCTCATTCTCAATGAATTCAGCTTTTAAGTAGTTCCTCCTCTCTCCACCTGATGAAATGCTGTGATTGTTCTTTTGAAGGGTCTTATTCAGCAGAGTTAATTTCTTATTTCTTATCCCACAATGCTTTTTGGTTTTAAAATCTATATTTTCTCTCTCCATGTGCATACATAATATATACGCATACATAAATTATTCATGTGTTTAAAAATCTTCACAGATTCTATTTTATAATCTTTCTCTCATTGCTTTGCTTTCCTATATTTTCTCCACACTTATTCTCCAATACCTTTCTTATTTTCAGACAGGTCGTTTAGTAGAAATAACTAAGTAGGGTACATATTATAAAATATTTTGTGTAATTTACTTTTTTTTTTTTAAGAATGAAGATACCAGTCAAGAGCTTCCTTTTTTAAAATCCAGTAACTCCTTAGCTCCCAAACAGAGAGTTAAAATCTACCCAATATTTTATGATATATTTTTAAATATATATGTTAGATATATCTTACTATGTTTTATATATTTTTAAAGTATTGTAATCTGCCTTTTACTAGCTGTGGGAGATGGAGCTTTTAAATTACATTGGCGTGCCTTGTATTTATAGCCCAGTCTTAATATCTGTGCTCTTACCGCTGAAATAATGGCATAAATTTGACAAATAAGCTTCATCACCTTTTGAAATATACTACAAAATTTTTTACTGATCATTTATTTTATATTCATGTTTGATTCTTAAAATTCACTTTGAATCAATTAAAGATTTAATATTAAATATTCACAATAAGAAACACTTCTCAACCTGTAAAGTATATATATGATTCAGGTCATGAGCTGAGGCATGAACTGAAAAACAGAAATTATTTGAATTTCATAAATGTTTAAATTTCATATGTTTCACATACTTTTTGGTTAGCTATCTATGAAAATACTATAACTTTGATCTGGACCATTAGATAGTCTTACGGATAAAAGTTTTTGTAAATGAATAATCAGTTTGTTAGTGTGTTTTCACTATTGTAGACATGAACCTGTATTTTGGTCCTTTATTGCCCATTTCTTCTTTTAATTTGTTCTCCCTTGAATAATACCTGATGTTTTTCTGACCCAATTTAGAATATCTATCCTATTACTGATTTACAACAGGGCCAAATTTAGCAGGAAACCATTTGCAAGATAAATTGGCCTAGAGGACCAAGACTAAGAACTGAAGATTTACTTTCTTGTGTTTAAATAAAGTATTCATTTTCCAAATTTCACTTGCAGACATGCATTGTTTATCCAAATGTGAAGAAGAGAAGACACTAAAAAAAGGATTATTCAAATTTTAGATCTGTAGGGAGAATAATGTTTTCTAGTCATCTTATTTGGATTCCCAGAATGCTGGCCTAAACCAAGCCAAGCAGTGACAAAAGGCAGTGGATCCAAAGTCAGTTTCTATTCCATCAGTGTAATAATAGGTGACTCCCAGCTAGTTGCTCTCCATTTCCTCAGGTCATGAAGAAACACAGTCTGAGTACCTACTGTCTACTTGGTGCTTGGGACACACAGATAAGTCGTACACACTCACGATCCTCAAAGAGCCCTCAGTCTAACTGGGGAGAAATATGTAAACGGATACTAAGGCAGTGCCAGAAGAACAATGCTAGAAATATTCACTGGACTATGGAAAATAGGACATTAGACATCATGGTGTTAATACAGAGATGGAATGTGTGTGAAATCTCCCCTTTTTCAGTTGTAATTTTAATTTACGTGTTGAAAATTGACAGTTTTTATTAAATTTGCGGTTTACAACCTGATAGCTTTAAAAATGCAATGCATTAACATGGTTTTTAAAAGTTTTTAATTTTATCATAATTTTAAGCAATTTGATCACTTTAGTTTGGTTGAATTAAATTTTGTTTTAAATTACCCTATTCTGAGGAAATGTAATGGATTTTATTACCCATGCTTACTTATATCACTGTCAAAACCACTTTTAAACTATACCTAATCACTGGAATAATCTACAATATAAAAGATCAAACAGAAATTAGAATACTTTTATACTTCAGAAGTTTTTCTTTTTAGTACCTCTAAGACATTTTAAATAAATAAATGTATATCCTATAACGTCATACTTGTTCATTAAGTATGGGTTCTAGTGAAGTAAATAAAGATAATATTTCCTGTCAGTTGAAGAGTGATTTTCCTGAACCGTGAATGAAAAGGTGCCTTCCCATAGAGATGAAAAGACAAGTAATACTCACATATAATATTCAATAATATGAGTGATATTAAATATCAAAAACTTACTGTAGTATCTCTATACTTGAAATAGAGATGACCATGGGAATTGGACACTCACTGATTTATAACTTGGGATGCATCAGTACATAATTATTATCAAAGTATAGAATATTTGAAACATGATTCAGTATTTTTATAAATATTAAATTGAAAAAAAGTTAACCCAGTGGGAAGAAACCTTTTTCTGACTCTTGTTGGGTTTCTTAGATGATTTTAAATGCTTAGAAGGAACCAGAGTTTTTCACTATAAGCATCCAGATTTCATTATTTTCCTGGAGGAAAAAATCTTGTGGGGATGACAGTACATGCCTTTGCCTTCTGCTTGAAAATGGAATTCACAACCGCCCGAGGGAGTGGGCCCAAAAAGGTGCTTGGACCAGGATAAACCAAGAGCTCATTTCAGGCATCAGAAAATGTGGATAATTTTAGATAACCCTCAGGATGTTGTTGTTGTTTTTCTTAAAGATTTTATTTCTTAGAGAGAGTAGAAGGGAGGGAGAAAGAGAGGAGAGGACCATCAATGTATGAGAGAAACTTCCATCAGTTGCCTCTCTCACATCCCCTGCTGAGGAACTGGCCAGCAAGCGAGGCATGTGCCCTGACTGGGAATCGAACAGACATCCTTTCAGCTCACAGGCTGGTGCTCAACCCACTTAGCCACACCAGCCAGGCCTGGAAGTTATTTTTAATAATTTGAATAGTTGATTGCCCCAAATAGCTGGTATTTTTCTACTGAAAATATAATACTTTCATTATTTATTCTTGTTATTATTTAATGGTGGCAAATTATCAACTCATTTTGTCTCATCCTAATGTGGGTAAAAAATTGTGTCTAAGCTGAGGAAAAAGAGCCCAAGCCTTAAAATTTGCCATATCTAGATATTCCGTAGTTGATCATGATCATTCCACAGGATGCATAAAGATTTTCAGAAAATTATTGTGTCAATGCAGATGGATACTGCTTTAAGAACACCATATGAAAATCCAAGTCTGCAAACGTTGGCTAACTAGTTGCACAACTATGAGGTTTATTATGAGACTTTTATAATGGAAATCTCCTTTTATTATGGTGACTTACTGAATGTTCAAAAATGTTATATAGCCAACTTTTTAGGACAATGCCTATTAATTTTCATTTAGTCACAATAGTACAGGATAGATCTGTATTATATCCTGTGTTTTATATTTTGCTTATTTGGTTAAGGAGGGTAGCATTTAATTGATTCAAAGTGCCCTCTTATGAACCTGGTAAAATGTTTCCAGTAGGTGGTTAAAAGTGCGCCACTAACTTACCCATTTGTAACTGTGGTTGTCATAGTACATCCTAAGACTTTAGAGAGAAAAAAATAAAAGGAGTAATCATTAGTTGTCACGTAATAACAGCTCTCCACAGTTCAGAGTCTCAGCGTTTCAGTCCCTAGAGTAAGTCTAGGTCAGGCTGGCTTACTGGGTAGTACTTAGCCTTGGACTGATGATTACCCTGCCAAAGTCTGACATATGGTACTGGAGTTGCTCACCTGAGTTCTTTTGGTGGAGCAGTTACTGTGATGTCAACCATGCTGTCTTCTCCATTCTGTTGCCTTTTAGCTTATACCCTGGCCTAATACCTAGGGGAATAAAAGAAGAAGAGTAGGAATTTCTCCTGAATCTGTTTCTTTCAGAAGATAATTCTTCATGAGAACATAATACATTTTCTTACTGATAAGCCACACCCTTCTTTATTTTCAATTCTGCACTAGTTACCAACAGAGACATTGCTTCTGGCCTTAAATCTCATCCTAGTTTATGGGTCTGTACTTGGAACAGAGTCCTTTTCCATGAGGAAGGACATCCTAAATATTCAAGGACTAGTAAGGTGTCTGTTTAATCTTAGGTTTATCCATTTTAAACCCTGAGTAAGCAGAGACAAATGACTTGACCTACCCTTGGTCCTCCTTCCACGCTTCATAGGGCCACTGACTCCCAATGCAGTCAACTCTCAGTGATCTGAAAGGAGCAAGACTGGATGGTCTTCAGACAGTTTTTAGCATCAAGTCAGCAGGGGACAAATCAGCTTAGAATCCAACTCTAGTTAACCAGGGAGGAACAGAGGTACTGAGGCTGGAATACGGCAGGCTCCCACTCATATCCTGCGGAAAGCTGGTAAGAGTCTACATGCTCGACTTGTTTCTTTGGAACTGCAGCACATTTCTGTTTTTAGCACCTCCCTCCCTGCTCTCTTTGCCCCTGGTTTTTCTGCTCCTTCAAGGTGAGAAAGTGCAGCTAGAGAAAGGATGCTGGTGGGATTTTTCTAAATAAAGGTGTGTTTGTTTGTTTTTATCAAGAAGGTTTTTAAGTCATAGAATTAGATTTGACTTGTTATATGTTTAAGTTCTGTGACTCATGCAGAATGATAACCAAATGTGCATTTTATTAGCAGTGGTCACTTTCTAAAGCTAAATTGTAATTTCTCAAGAGCTCATGTGACTTCAGAAGCTTATCATTAAGAGCTTAGTTTTCCAGGGTTTTCCTATAATTTCAAATCCAAACAAGCCCATATTACTTTCATTTGCTCTAAAGACCGTTTTCCTAAATCCCTTCATATTCATATCGTTTCTACCAAGGCATGACCATCTTGGACAGATATCACACATAAGTAAGATATGGGGGGTGAGGGAGGAACTTTGTAAATTGTAAGGTGTAAAGTGAATAGTCTGATCTGATTTTTCATAATCCCATATTTCCATCTGGTGATAAGTGATTATATTTTCTAGTACATTTCCACCTTTATGAACATACTAATGTTAAAAGACTATCTACCAATTCTCTTTCTATTTCTAGTCACCAGTGATCCATTGATTTTGACTGTACAATAAGTCAGCTGGTACTTATGAAGGTATCACAGTATCAGTGAGTCAGAAAGGCAGCTGCTAATTTTCATTCACTCTCATGAAGGAGTAGTTTTCCTTCTCAGGGGAGTTGAGTGATTATACTGCTTTACAGCCATTCTTTGAATCATATAACATTAAGATTTGACATGATTGTTCTTAATTGACTTGGGACTAGGCAGACAGCTCTCATATTTTGTTTTGCCTTCAGCTTTAATGACATACAGGTTTCAAGAAGTGAGCAAATTCAGTTTTTCTAGTGAGTATTACATAGCATTATTAAGGGTACAATATTGTGCACAGAATGTAAAGTTATGTCCATTCCCTTGCTGAATTCCTAAAACATTGCCAGAAAGGTTACCTAAGCCCTTCTTTTCCACTACATATTCTTCATTCTCTCTTTCCCTTTTCTTCTCAGAATCTCTCTCATAACCAAAGAACAAAGTTTGGGATTCATTTATTTATTCTGTAAATATTTACTGAGAATTTACATGCCAGGATAAGCATTGGGAATGCAATGGTGATAGGCATGATCCCTACCCTTTTCTAAAACTTAGAATCTAGTGCAACGGGGTTGGAGGGGGCAGGCAAATCATTCCCACCATCTGTCGTTGTAAATAAAGTGTTATTGAAATACAGTCATATCCATTCATTATCATATTTTCTGTGGCAGCTTTTGCAGCATAATGGCAGACTTAAATAATTGCAACAGAGACCTTATGGTCTGCAAAGCCTAGAATGTTTACTACTTGTCCCTTTACAGAAAAAGTTAACCAATCCCTATTCTAGTGAGAATTGTGGAGATATAAGTACAGGCTGGAACCTGGAAAGCCTTATCAACCTTGTTAAGCAGGATAAATTCTCCATAGGGAAGAGGGTCAGTGGGGGAACATTGTAAGCAGGGAAAGTAACATGTTTATATTTCAATGTTAGAAGTCACCGTGGCTGCTGTGTAGAAAAAATAATGAAGGAAGACAGTAAGTGCATGCGTTAGAATGGGAAGCACTGCAGCACAGTGGTTATGAGCGTGGGCTCTTGAGCCAGACAGCCTGGGTTCAATTTTGACTGTACCATGTACTGATTCTGACATTAGTAACTATTCTGTCAGATTTTGTGTCTATAAAATTGGGATGGTAATCAAAGAACCTAACTCTCAGGATTAAGTGAATTAATATATGCAAAGCACTTAGACCATAGTGTTTGTAATCATCACTATTATTGCTATTGAAGTAATCCTGTTAAGAGATGAGGGTGGTCTGAACTAAGGCAGTCACAGTGAGGATAACGGAGAGAAGTGGCCAGATTCAGGAGCTAAACAGGTGATAGAGTTGACATGAGTCCATGCGTGATAGGATGTCAGCAGAGTAGGTAAAAGAGAACAAGAAGTGAGGATGAAATGCAGGTTTGTACTTGATCATTTGAGTGGATGATGGTTCCATCCCCAAGGTAGGAAAGACAGTAATCAAAACAGGTTTGTGATGCAGGCTCAATGATAAGTTCAGGTTGGGGTATCTGAAATTGAGGTACCAGATTGATATAAATGGGAATATTCAGGGAGCAGTTGACTATAAGGTCCAAAGATCAAAAGTGTGGTGTGTGCTGAGGAAATGGATGTAGGAATGATAAGTATAAATCTGGTCACCTAGTTTGGAAGAGATTGAGATACCCAGAAAGAGGGTAAAATGACAGGTAGACTTTTAACAGAACTGTGAAGAACTCCAACAGTTAAAATTTAGACAAAGAACCCTTAAGTCAAGAAAAGATTAAAACAGTTTTGGAGGACAATATGCATGAAGTATGAGTCCATTAAATAGTTTCATTGAGGTGGCTGAATTTGAGAAATACTTAAATTCACAATTTGTATATTAGCATAGGCCAGCCTACACCGTACCATGTATTTCACAATTTGGCTACCTTGATTTCATTTGCTATGATATTCCACATCCTTCCAATATGTGACTTTTTTTTCCCATATGGAATATTAGGCAACATAGTGGATAGTATGGTTCTGGATGCTGACATCTGATGACCTACTTTTCTATATTTTTTGACATTTCCTTCCCCTCATTTTTTACCTTCCCAGTTACTGATTCACCGGAACCTTGATGTAAAAAAATTGAAGTGAGAAAGAATGTGTTTCTCCTTTTTGTGTTTTATTTCATTCAGCGTTAACAACTTGGGTCCAGTATCTTAGAGTTTTGTAATGATTTCTCTATTTTAATTTGTTTACAACACTGTCATAAGTGAGTATAATTTTGGAAAGAGCCAGGAGATAAATTGGAGAAATGGGTACTTTTCCCATCATCACAGTCATTTCTAAGCTTTGGTGCCTACCTGTCTGTTACGGTCATGCTTGGCTTCCTCTCCTTAGTACTAGTCAATGCTTACATTAACCCTCAGTACTTCATGAATACAAGATTTCTGGCAAGACTATCTCCTACCTCCTCACCTCGGATCCTTAGTTGGGCTCACAAGTCAGGCTCCAGCTAAGTCTCTCCTGGAGGGTGTGCTGATGAGAAAGTCCTGATCCAAAGCCTTATCTACCTATAAGACATGCCTGAAGAAAGCATCATATTTAAAGAATCAGGCTGAGTGTTGTGTTATATATTTCATTATGTGTTATTGGAGGAAAAGGCTGGTTTGGCTCAGTGGATTGAGCGTCGGCCTGCGAGCTAAGTGTCGCTGGTTCGATCTTCCAGTCAGGGCACATCAGAGAAGGAAAACTCTGACTCCAAAAAACCTCCGCTGCCTTGCGGCATACCTCTTCAGGGAAAGGCTAAGGGAGTAAACCCCGACAGAAAATCCGGAGCCGGAGTCCCTAAGGCGGTTTGACGTTGTAGTCAACACCGGCACCTCCTGCGGCGCACCTGAACCCAAGCTGTATTGACTCCGTCTTTCCCTTGGGCCCTTCAGCTGCGAAGAGAGGGGTGTCTGCTGCATGGGCAACAGCAGACCCTCCATATCACCCTGCCCAGGCTCTGTAGCTTCAGCTTCACTGGAGAGGACACTCCAGCATCATCGCAAGATGTCGATTCAACACGGGAGGAGACAGATACCATGTCACCCCCGAGTCGGACTGCACAGCCATTCTCAGCGGTGCAGATAGACTCTTAAGAAGCTACACCATCGTCTCTCGAGACGGACAGCTGCCGACGACGATTGGAGGAAAAGTTGGAACAATTTTGAAATGGACCAAAAAAATTACTGAGTACAGTATACTCTCTGACTCAGCTTTCTAGGTTATCTTGCCCTTTTATTCTCTCTGGGCTGTTTTACAATCCTGCAAGTAATATAAACTGACAGTAAATGCAAAGGTTCTTGTCCATTGAAAAGGAAATTGTGTACCGGGGAATGCAATTGGTTATTGCCCTCTGGGTAGCAACAGATTTTACCAGTTTTGCATCTATTTGTAGATTCTCTGAAGTTTTTTTTAAATTTTAAGATTATGCTTGACCAAAAATCTATTCCAATCAGGCATCACCAAACCAGAAGTGGTTAGGAGCACTCCTTCTTTACAGTATTCTTGTTATTTATATATTTGTCTGTTCCTTGAATTTACCTTATGTCCAGTTGTAATCGTCGGCAGCCGTCCGCCTCGAGAGACGATGGTGTAGCTTCTTAAGAGTCTATCTGCACCGCCGAGAATGGCTGTGCAGTCCGACTCGGGAGTGACACGGTATCTGTCTCCTCCCGTGTTGAATCGACATCTTGCGATGACGCTGGAGTGTCCTCTCCAGTGAAGCTGAAGCTACAGAGCCTGGGCAGGGTGATATGGAGGGTCTGCTGTTGCCCATGCAGCAGACCCCCCCCTCTCTTCGCAGCTGAAGGGTCCAAGGGAAAGACGGAGTCAATACAGCTTGGGTTCAGGTGCGCCGCAGGAGTTGCCGGTGTTGACTACAACGTCAAACCGCCTTAGGGACTCCGGCTCCGGATTTTCTGTCGGGGTTTACTCCCTTAGCCTTTCCCCTGAAGAGGTATGCCGCAAGGCAGCGGAGGTTTTTTGGAGTCAGGGTTGTAATATCCTATGGATTCCCCTTTTAATTAGAAAGTCAATTAAAATCTATTACCCACGTTAAAAAAATTATCTTGTTATATATACATAGGTATGTTTCTTCAAGCATATATTAATAACATCTCTAGAGAGATTCACAAGAAACTGCTGACTATGACAGCCTCTACAGAAGGGCAGGCAGGAAGACTTGATTTTTACTCTCTGCTCTTTTGAATCCTTTGAATATTTTACCATATGTTTATATTAACTAAATAAATAGATAAAATTTTAAATTTCATTTCTGAAATCATAGTCCTTACCAAAATGTCAACATCAACTAAATTCACATATGAATTAACTGACTTTCTAAAAAGAAATCTTTATCTCTAAATAAACTGCCAGTAAATAACAACCTACCTGTCAACGTCATATCTAGAACCTTACTTCTGTATCTTTTAAAACAAAGTTTTTAACTTCATTTTGAAGCTAGCTCTAACACTGTAGAAACATTTTGGTCAGTCTATTTTGACTCTATTAAAGGATCACATAATCTTAGCGTGGAGTGAAGCGGCAGACCAGTCAGCCTATTTTGCAGTAGTTCTGAGTTCACCTTGCTCCTTGCAAGGCTATGCATACTCAATAATCCCCTTGTCTAATTATAGCTAGCAACTCTCCCTTTAGGCTAGAGGCTCTCAAGCTTGGATGCATGGTGAAATCACCAGGGGAGCTTTTAAAAATATAAATGCACAGACCAATTAAATCACAAAGTCTGGGGGTGGGCTATCAGTATTTTTTAAAGCCACTGGGTTGATGCTTATGTTGAGAACACTGCTTCATACCGAGAATAGTGCTGGGCTTAGCAAAAACTTCACATTACAATAAATACCTCAGGAGCAAAAACACTTTGAATCCTGAATGAAAGATCTATATACATGATGAGGAGGGTCCAAGCAGAGAAGGGGGCAGACTTTACCAAGTCTCCTTACATGCAAAATCTTTCTTTTCCTGGGTTACTTCTGGAATGGGACAAGTAGGTTTTGAGTATGATTGAAAAGCCCACACTGACTTGGTCACAGTTATTAGAGCTTTTTAAAAAATAGTTCTCAATTCAGCTGAGGTCTTACTGAGTAGAATATACCAAATTGGGACTGTTGAATGCATATGTCCGCCTTGTTCCTCTGCCATTAGGGGCACGAAGCCAGCCTAGTGAAGGGTGACATTTAATACCACTGCCACCATATGGCTATGTAACTGACACAAAGCTATATTTATCATACACCGGGCAGCTGGGAAAACCACATATTGCACAACAGGACCTATTATGTGTCCATTTTCGTGAAAGGTCCTAGAACCTCATTGCTCTAACCCATAACAATGTGCTTTATTAAGAGCCTTTGGTAGAGAGTTAGGTTGAGAAGGGGAGAAGTAAAAATGGCATCCGTTCATTTCTTTTGGAATGGTGAGGCTGGGAAATAGTCTATTTCTTGGCATGTCCTTCCCTTCCCCTTAAGATATCTTCTAATGGAAAGTCCTGATTACTGGCCTGCTTCTGTTTCATGCTTTAAGTCATTTTATTGTTTCCTCGATTGGTATCATAATAAACTCTGCTGTGGTTTGCCTTCATGTACTCATTGTATATCCCCCTCCCTTTTGTATAGGAAGACAGAGATGTCAATAACCCCATGCCTAACCGAGGAGGCAATGGATTAGTTCCTGGGGATGACAGATTCAAACCTGTGGTACCCTGGCCTCATGTTGAAGGAGTAGAAGTGGACTTAGAGTCTATTAGAAGAAAAAACAAGGCCAGAAATGAACAAGAGCGCCATGCTGGAGGAGAGAACCAGAAAGACATAATGCAGAGGCAGTATCTCACTTTTAAGCCTCAGACATTCACCTACCGTGATCCTGTGCTACGCCCCGGGATCCTTGGTAACTTTGAACCCAAAGAACCTGAGCCTCCTGGAGTGGTTGGTGGCCCTGGAGAGAAAGCCAAGCCATTGGTTTTGGGACCAGAATTCAAACATGCAGTTCAAGCCAGCATTAAAGAGTTTGGATTTAACATGGTGGCAAGTGACATGATCTCACTGGACCGCAGCGTCAATGACTTACGACAAGAAGAGTAAGCACCCATCCTCTTCTTTCTAAAATTGGGGCAGCTGTTGTTTTGACAGATGTTTAGTTAGATTCTTAGAATGGAGAAAATATTCATACCTTTATTTTAAGGAGATAAGAGAATCTTTGGTCTGCAAAATGGCCAGAAGGAAGAGATCTCTCCATTTGTGCTGTGATATGGAAGGTAGGACATATAAAATTCTGGGATCTTCCTCATGAGCCCTCCTCAGAATCTGGGGTCCAGACCACCAGTCTGTGAATTTTTTGTTAGTAGTCCACAGAGAAAAAATGAGCTGCACCAGGATGTAAATAAACTATCAAATACTTTGTTTAGTTCAACTGACAATTTCTTTATAACAAAATTTTCTTGGTGTGTTGCTTTTCATTCTGGATCTAGCTCCTTTTTTGTTGTGGACCAATAGCAAACAGTAACACTGCTCTAGATGTCTCATATAATAAATTAGATATTTATGTTTCCTTTAATTTTTTGCCTCAGAACTGAAACGCCTAAGTATGCAAAAGGAGCACTCAGACAGATAAAACTATGGCCTAAACTTTCAAATTCTTTTCGTGTAGTTTAATTTAAAATAAAGGATTTCTAAATCTCACCTTTAGACAGATGGTGATTATTGAATGAACTCAAAGCTTTTCGCTTTCAGTTTATTCAATAACCAGTTCTGCTCGTCTAGGACCTAAATGATGTCCATTGATGTGGATGCATATTTAATTCACTGCTACCAGAAAACTCAAAATGTATTCCTGATGGTGCATTACTGAGAAATCTTCATTTTAAAAGGTTAACACAGCATGTGCATGTGCACACACCACAGCAGCACTCTTTATAACCACAAAGTAAAATTTTGTACCTAATATAGGTCAGTAGACTATGGAGATTCATGTTTATTGGTAAGTGAGAGGGGGTGAATGAAATACGTGAAAAAAATAGAAGGCATAGAAGTACAGAGCCCTGATGTTCAAAGGCATGACCTCTTATAGAGAGAAGATTTAGAGCCTCTCAAGGGACTGTGAAGGAAGAATCTTGGAGCAATTTATTCCTGATCAAAGTAGACATTCGCCTACTCATACGGCTGCCAGATTTCACAAATAAAAATAGCAGTTGCTCAGTTAAATTTGAATTTCAGATAACAGTGAAAAACATTTAGTATAAGTATGTCCCAAATAGTGTATGGAACATATTTATACTTAAAAATATTATTGTTTATCTTAAATCCAAATTTAACTGGGTGTCCTGTATTTTGTTTGGCAACCCTTCCATTTGGGGGCGGGGGGCAGGATAGTTATTATATAGTTAGAATTGCCATGCAAGTACCCTTTGGGCCCCATCATAACAGGATCTGCAGCCCCTCCTCTGGAGTGTGTCTCGATTATCTAAAATATAACACTCGGTTGTAGTACTCATCTCTCTTACGGAAGGTTCTCTGAGAAACTATTGATGGCATTCTCATCACTGTAACAGAAGAAGGGAAAGAAGGATTCTAACATTTATTGACTTACCACTACATGCCAGGCCTTACTATAATGTTATCTTATTTAATTCTCACAAGTAAACCATGAGAGAGTTCTTACCTGTATATGTCAAGTCTGAAGCTTAGAGCTGTGCCTTCTTTGTATTTGCCTAGCAGAACGGTAAGCTGTGACTTAACCCCACGGTGGCTTACTGTGAAAGCCCCTTCTCTTTCCACCACACCGCACCTCGAGGTATGTCAATAAGCCTCAGCGCAGCGTTACAGTTGGAGGGTGAGCTTGGTGTAGAAACGGAGATTTTAGCACCAGTATAAATCTAGCTTACTTCTCTATGGAGGAGGTATGCTGAGAAAATCAGATGACAAGACAGAACAGGACACAGGATGCGAGTCATCTTCTGTGCCTCCCTCTCCTTCACCCCCACATCCATTCTATCCACAAGGGCTCTTGTTTCTACCACCAAAATAAGTCTCAGATCATGTCTGAATGCCCTTTTTTCATCTCCACTGCCACCACCCAAGTCCAAGCCACCATCTCTCAGAATCCTGCAAGAACCTTCTTCCTGGTCTCTCCATTTCTACTCTTGCTTCCTACCTTACTCACACAGAAGCCAGTATGGTGTGTGAACCCAATGTAACTTGTCCAAAACCATTCTTTGTCTTGCCAGTGCACTTGAATAAAACTCAAACTCCTAACCAGCAGCAACCCCTCTGCCGTGACCCTTCCCTGCCTTGCCAGCCTCCTCTACGATGGTGCTCCTTACCCACAGTGCCCTAGCTGTGTCGACTTCTCCCAGTTCCTTGCGCTGCCCTTTCCATCTCTGTGAACGATTTTTCCCTTTTTAAGGCTGGCTCCTTCCCATCCTTTAGGTCCCAGTCGAGCATCCTTAACCATGCTGCTAATTTGGTAACGTCCTGCTTTATTTTCTATTATAGCCCTCTGGCCATTTCTTTCATAGCATTTATCAAGTTTTATAATTAGATATTGGTTTGTTAGTTGTTTATTGACTACCTTTCTTATTAGATGATAAGTTCCCGAGAGCAAATAATATGTCTGCTTTCTTCACATTCTTTTCTTTACTTTTCTCTTCTTTCCTTCCTTCTCCCATGCCTTGCCAAGTATTCCCATATTCTTTTTTCTTGTGCAAATGAAGCAGTACCTAGCAATAGGGCCATTACATCTTTCTGTGCATCATTCCTCTAAGTATGTGTCCCTAAGCAAATAAGAGGACCCAAGACTATCAGCAGATGCTCCTAAACCCCTCTTTAAAATTCTGTGCTAGTGAGAAAACGTCTTATTATACCTCAGAATGCTCAAACATAATAACCCCCAGAAACTTTTCAAAAACTGAATCCAGATTATTTTTTAAACTTGATTCTTTCTTGCATTTTTAAAAATGAAATAGGCTTTATTCCTCTTTGAACCCTTAAAATTCAATGTAGAGGAACAAACAATTTCTAAGGAGAGTTATTCATAAATTAGAATGTGGACAGTCATAAGAATTTTCTCTAAAAGAAAAAGTCCAGCAACAAAGAAAACACCCCTAAGTTTTGCACATTATCTAATATGCATATCAGCACTTTTCTGCTTTTACTGACAACATGTTGGAAACAGAGCCTACATCCATGTCACTCACATATAGCCTCCCTCACACTCATCCCTTGTGGAGAATATGCTACAGGGGATGGCTTGGCATTGCTGACTTTCTGAAGCTTTAGAATATAGGCCTTACCAGCCTCGTTTTCTTGTCTCTGTCAAGCATGCAAATGAGCCACCTGCCGTGCTTAGAAACCACTGCGGAGGGCAGCTGGTCCAGATGTGATATCTGACACTGTGGTTAACTCGTCCGTTTCTGTGGCTGTTCCATAGTCTTTTCAGATGAATATTCTCTTCCTTACAAACAACTTCCCAGCTGCCAGTGTGACTCATAGTTATGTATGTTACAGCTTTGAGTTACATTCTCTGGCTGAGTAATTTACTGGCTGTTGATTACTTGTTAAGAATGAGTAACAGTATTTTCAGTGAACTGGAGGCCTACTTCTTTTTTAAAGGCTTGAGCCAAGAATGACTTAACTTGTCTTCGCATTTATTTTCCATAAAAAACATATATGATTTTCTTTACAGTTCAACAGATATTAAGTATGTCCGGTACACAAGGCACTGTGCTAGCCCAGTCAGCAGATGCAACAGGGAGAAAATATAGTCTCTGCCTTCAAGGGGCTCGCCATCTGCCCTTGGGGAGAAGGGCAAGAATACCGTAACATAAGAGCTATAGGAGAGGCATGAGCAGAATGCCATGGTTCAGGGGAATAGGAGGCCAGGTGGAGTTACAGGGGAGTCAGAAAAGGATTCACGAAGGGGGCACTAGAGATGAATCCTGAAGGATGGTAAGGTTCATCCTGGAAGAGGTTACAAGTGTTGAAGACATGAGATAGACGTTGGCTAGGAGGAAAGCAAGTGGTATCAATTACTTGGATCAGGAAGTGTGTATAGAGAAACACAGCTTACAGGTAGGGTTATGTTTAGAAGACAGCAATGCTATTTACAAAGCCTATACTGAATGTGGTAGTCAGGGAACGTTTATATAGGGAACTTTAGGAATATCAGAGTGGTAGAGGTGCCTAATGTGGATCAAGGGTTAGTGGCAGTAGAGTGGGAACTTCAGTGAAGGTTACAAACCAGAAAGAGGAGACTCAATGTAAGAGAACAGAATAGTTAGCATCAGTAGGCCTTGGCAGCAGATCAAGTGGAAGGAGGAATTGAAGATAAATCCACGGCTTTGAAGCACAGTAACACAAAGAATTGTGCCATTAACAGAAATAGGGTGGATGGAATTGAACAAGCTTCTCTGTCTAAAACCTGGTTACCTAAATCAGTGTGTTCCCTGGCTTTAGATGAATTCACACAGAGCCTGTTTGTGGGAAGAGGTGTCAAGTTCTATTTCCAAATATATTAGATTTTCTTCTAATAAAGTTTGTGATTTTATTTCCTTTACTGTGAACTAACTGCTGATGCCAACACATGGAAATTATGTTTGCCCTTTTTTGGCCCAAGAAGACAGACAATCTGAGATATATCATCCAAACAGTTTTGTTTCAAACAAATTAAATATTTTGACTTGTTGAACAAATTCACCTGTTTTTGATATTTAACTTTTCCTCCTACTTACATATCTATTAAAACTTTATTTTGTAGAAAGCTATCTTAGTTACATTTACAGAATGAAATAATAAACATTAAGGTGCTTCAAAAATTCTAAGAGCTATGCAAATGTCAACATGATTAAGTATTAATAACTTCCTTAAACTTGTCCATGGGAAATTTAGGGCTTGGTTTGTTTGTTTGTTTAAGATATTTTACATTTAAGCCCTGGCTGGTGTGGCTTAGTGGATTGAGTGACAGCCTACGAACCAAAGGTTGTTGGTTTGATTCCTGGTCAGGGCACATGCCTGGGTTATGGGCCAGGTCCCCAGTTAGGGGCATGTGGGAGGCAACTGGTTGATGTCTCCTCACACATTGATGCTTCTCTCCCTGCCTTCCCCTCTCTCTAATATAAAAATATATAAAATCAATATGTTTTGAAAGATTTTACACACACACACACACACACACACACACATATATATATATATATATATATATATATATATATATATATATTACATTTACACATACAGCTTATGCACCAGGTAATTCTCTTCTTTCCTGATTCTAAAATGCTGATTTTATTTAAGGTGAATTATGCTAGTGAGCTTTTTACTTTCTCTATCCCTGTTAAAAGCTCTCTTTGATAACTTTGTTTAGAATATAGTGCTGTAATTATAGAATAGATGCTATTTTCAAAACATGGATTTGACTGAAATGCTATAGATTCTTTTTTAATTTCAGTTTCTACATATCCTGGCCTATGGGTTTCAGTTAGAGCTAACTGAAACTCTTAAGGACCCTCTCAAAGAGATTAAAACAAATCATTATAATAATATATACATCACATACACATATACGCATATATAGTTCAGTACTTTGTCTTAGTTTCTATTAAAATAAACAGTGATTCTATACGACCCCATCTAAACTACACCTGCCACAATTATTAACATGTGATCCTTTTCTCTCATAGATTGCCCATAATATGTCTCATTTTTCAAACTACAATTTGGTAGCCTTAAGTCTAATCTGTAGGAAGCACATTTGAAATTGGTTTCAGATGACCCATGACAGACATGTTACTTCTTTTATGTACAAAAATTATTACTTTCTAACTGGCCTGAAAATTTTTACTCTTAGAAGCTTCTTTTTGTGAGTTCAAAGGTTTGCCAAATTAACTTTAAAGAAAAATTGTGTTCTGATGCCTCTTTTCTTCTTTCTTCTTAGCACACATATAGACACAAGCACACACACCATACATTGCATTTGGGGATTTTCTCAGTTATGGGCAGAGCTGATCTTTGTTTAGAGTCCTGGCTGACAGCATCAGATGTACGCATATTTAGTCAAACTGAAATTATTATAGTGATCAGGGGGTAACTTATGTCACCCCAATTTCCACAGCAATTTATAAGGGCATCACATTCATAGAGTAAGCCTACAAAAAAATGGAAAGAGAGATAATTTGTTGTTCTAAGCAACCCTTAGAAAGGAGCAGCAATCTTGAATTCCCCTCTCTCCTTAATAGCGTTCTGGGGTGGCTCACTTTCCTTGATGGAAATATTCTTCTAACGCCAGGACCTCATATGATTGATAAGGTCCTTCCCACTCTCCAGTCATTTTCCAAGTTGCTCTATTAAAAAGAGACTTAGCTTCATTCCCCTCCCTTCATCCTCCCTGCCCCCTGAATCCCACCACCAATATTACAAAAGCATAAAGTGTGCCTGGTTTAACAATTAGAAACTCAGGTTGCTTAATTTTGTTTTTCTGCAGTCCTTTGTCCCCCAGCCAGAAATTTAGAATAAGTTCCCCTGGAGGCTAGTTAGAAAAATATTTATGAGAGTACCACCAGATTATCCCATGACATCCCACACCAGTGACAGGCAATTTCAAGAAAACCTTGACTTTTTTTTTTTTCCAGCCTAAGTTTCCTACCCATCAGGAGCACTGACACGGAGATTAAGGGGTGTTTTTTATGTACCCTCTCCTACTGCAGCATCTCAGTTTTGGAGCTAACAGTCTTTTCAAGGTATTTAGTCATTGTTCTCTGCTAAAAGGGTATTAGTTGCTCACCAAAGAGCCTCTGCCAGTAGACCCAGACATACTGCACAGTGCAATGTGGATGTCAGAACACAAGCCCCTCCCTCAGAGGGTTGGCATATCCCCCTTTGGTAACTAGTAGGTGCAAGCAGGGCCATTAGACATACAGCCTGTTGCTCTGATGTGTCTCCTTGGTGCACGCTGGCTCTCTTGTGGTTAGTAAGTAGGGAAATGGTATCAATTCACTGTGGAAGTCCTGGTGGCTCCTAGATTTCCTCCTGTGTGTTAATGTGACCAGGAGTGTGGAAGTGATCAGGGGCAAGGTTTCTTAGAGTTAAAGTGACCTCCATAGCAATATATTTATGAAGACTAAGGAAAACACTGACAATCCTCCAAAAGTATTTTTCTTTAGTCTAGTGCAGGGGTCGCCTAAGACCATCGGAAAACACATATATAATTACATATTGTTTTTGTGATTAATAACTATGCTTTAATTATGTTCAGTTGGTAACAATGAAAATACATCCTGCATATCAGATATTTACATTACGATTCATAACAGTAGCAACGAAAATAACTTTATGGTTGGGGGTCAGCACAACATGAGGACCTGTATTAAAGGGTCGCGGCATTAGGAAGGTTGAGAACCACTGGTCTAGTGGCTTCAAGATGCACTGCACCTGCCACTGTGCTGAGCTGTATGGGGAGCTGCTGGTGCATCCAGAGAAGCAGAGAGGAAATTGATTGATGAAAAAGGCTCTCTCTGGATCATATTCTTAATTTTGGTAAAGTGGCTCTGTATTAGAAGTGGATGTCTCCAAGGATCTACAAAAAGGAAAACACAAATCCCTGGGTTTAAAGGTTTGTGGTGCAAAGTGCACACATCAGTGCTGATTTTAACTCTGCTGATTGATTTTCCTCAGGGCTCTGGCCCCAAAGTTCCCTAAGTTTTGAGTGGTCTGGTTTGCTCCCTGTTTTTCCTTTAAATCCTACTGTTTTCTTTTTTTTTTTTTAAGTATGATTTAACAAAAAAGGAAATTTATCAGGAACAAAAAATAGGTATGGCATAGTAGCAGAAGTGTCTGTATTGTACCTAAAGAGTAGTCGGAGCCAAACTGGTGGGCATTGGACATAGTATGACTGTGAAATCATAATATAAGGTGTTTTCCACATTTAAGATTAGTAAGTTATGTGAAACTAGCTAGCTGGTTAGTTGTTAAGCCAAGCATAAACCAACATTTAAGAAAATGAAGAACCCCAACCTTTCCATTTATTCTAGAAGCACAGCAACCATTCTAAGATATAAGCAGCACTCAGTGCATGAGAACTCACATTGGGCCATGAGTGTAGGATAAACTGACCCATTCGGAGACAGGTCTCATTATGCCATATTAGGCTATATAAATCCCAGATGACAGCCTCCTCTCTTCCACATAGATACAGGTTTTGGAGGAAAGCAAAAAGTAGGATTGGCTGGGGGGAAAAGGGGGTGCGGGAGGGATGGGTTGAATGGGTGGAGAATACAGTCTTTGCAAGTGGATCAACCAGGTCCAAGTCTTCCTTCCTCTCAGGCTGAGTTTTAACTGATGTCCACACCTCCATCTGTGGGGCACTCTGAAAGCTCCCCCATGGGAAAGGCAAGTCCTTGGAGAGAGCTGTAAAGCAGGGTTGTCAGTACCAAGTCATTTTCTTACTTAAGGATTGTGGATGTAGTCATATGAATAATGTACAACTTCTTGAATGCACTTATAATTTTTACTCATTTTAAGCCAAATATGTAAAAACGGCATTTCATATATAATAAACAGAATTACTCTTTCATCATTTTTATGACGTATAAAAAGTAAAAAGACCAAGCTAACTACATGAGTTAAAATTTTATTAAAATATAGTTTAGTTCAGTAATAACTTGTAATGTATCGCTGGGAAATGGCCCATAGTTTCACTTTCCTCTTCACTGAATTTTGTAGTTAATGTATAGGAGGAAAATCACATTTTAATAACTTAGTAACTTACTTTAGAATGAGCTCTGCCATTTTAATTAAAAGAAAAATACCCATGCTTTCTCCAGAATAGCAAGTCCCAGTGAGCAAATCAAAACCCAGGATAAAGGGCCCTGGAGAAAGATTTAAGAATCTAAACTACATGTTCTTAAAACCCTGGAGATTCACAGCCATCACTTTAAAGAAAGAGTTGTAGTAAAGTCTTTAGTAAGAGAGAATATGGACAAGGAGCTGCTGTGTCTCCTCCTTTGTGAGGCAGGAGCTCCCTCCAGAGCCAGAAGGTGCTCAGCTGTAGGCCTGCTGGTGCAGGGCCCATCCTGGTTTCTTCTCTGAATGAGAGTAGGAGAGAAATTCTTTCCTAAAAGCTTTTTTTTTCTTCTTTTTTTTTTTTAAGTCTGTATGAACCACAATTTATTGGAAAAGTAGCATCAGGTATTCTTATTTAAACCAAAGAAGAGTCTTGTTTTCTCAGCAGACAATGAAAAAACATAGATTAGGGTTTGGCTGGTTCTTGACCTTATATCAAATTCTGTCCTTGTGGCACTAGTCTCAGTCTTCACTGTCATATGCCAGGCATTAGGGCTGGGGGAGGAAGGACTGGAATTAAGGGTGTGCTGGAGCATGTCTTATAGACATAAAATGACACAGAAAGGCAGGTTCCAGCCCTAGGGCATTTTTTCCCTCTTGTTTAATATGGTTTTGGGGAAATATTTCTCACTCGCTTTAAATAAAGGATAAGCTATGTCTTCCACTTCCACGTAATTAGCTCTGTCACTGTGCTGGTGCTTGGCTCCCTTAAGACAGAGTGTCCTCAGAAATGACAGTAAGGATCAACTGCATCATTGTCCACTTGCTGAGCACCTGTGTGCTCTGGCAGCGTGCTAGGTTCTGAAAGACACTATTTCCAATACTTATAACCACACTGAAATAGCATTAATCTTTTTCACCATATTTTTGGATGATGGAACTGAGCTCAGAGAAGTAGATAACCTGAAGTTCATGTACCTAGAAGATGGCAGCACTGGGATTCAAATGCGGTTCCCGCACCACATTGCCTTCTCAGTGATGCTAAACTAATGGCTGAGGGGGCGCTACAGTACACTACAGTACCTTTACATTTTTTTTTTTTTTTTAAGAGGAAAACAAAGGTAGAAAAAGATAGCAGGCAAAGGCTTTATATCTCATTATTGTAGAATTGCTCCCTGGTTCTAAGACAGGATTTCTAAGTCCCAGCATTATTGACGATCTTTGTCATGATGACTGTCCTGTGCATGTAGGATGTTTAGCAGCATCTCCGGAATCTACCCACTAGATGCCAGTAACACATACACACACTGTCCTCATCCCTGGATGTGACACCCAGAATGTCTCCAGACTTTGTCATGTGTCACCCATAAGGCAAAATTGCCCCTAATGAAGAATAATGCTCTTAAGAGGTCAATCGAGGTAATGCTGTGGAGAGGGGTTGTAACACAATATAAATAGCAGACGTAGGAGTTGTCAGGGTTTATAGCTTGTTTTAGCCACAGAATCCCCGGAGTCCTTTCTTCAAGTAACTTCCTAGGCAAACTCTTATGCTTTGGGTCTTTGCACTTCTCTGGCTCCTCAATCCAGTTTGGAAATCACTAGACTAGATGTCTTCCAAGGTCTCTTCCATTTTAAAATTCACTTTTTCTGTTTCTACCTTACCCCTGGTTCTTTCACAATGTTTCTCTAGACACAAAGGCTGAATAGAACCAGCCAGCGAGCAGCTGGTGTGCAGCTGTTATCCCTCTAGCTGAGCGGACTGCTTTCTGTTTGGGTTTTGCCTGGTCCTGCTTCCTGAAAGGGCTGAGAGGCCCAGCAGGCCCTGGGTCTGTGCCAGGCCTAAGAGCTCTTCTTGGAAAGTAACAGTAGATATGATATCTGTTAACCTAGCTATGTAGTATCTGTGCAGAGGCCTTCTTTGATTCCAGCTATTGAGCAATATGCACTTTGGCAAAATGTGTTTGGTGTCCAGTCCAGACCCTGAACCTTGAAGCCTGCCCAGCCTGGCAGACAGAACGTCAGACTGGCTGCCGGGATACTAGGCTCACCCTTCTTTGGTTTCTCAGAAGCAGGAAAGGGACCAGGATGGATTAGCTAGAAGACAATCAGCTATTTTACATTGCCAAACTCAACCCTTCTAGCATCTCTGGGATGTAATTCTGTTATGAGAATGTCTCTTCCAGTTAACCTTTATATATGCCAGATGCAGAGGGTGGAAAAAACCGATCTGGCCACATCACCCAAGAAGTCAAAGTTCCCTTTCTCCCTTTCCAGGGACAGCTACTGTTCGGTGAATATGTGTCATGTGCTTTCTCTATACATTCATATATATATATATTCTTGGTTTTTAGAACATAAAAATCTGTGTTCTAAAAGTCCTGTAAGGCTTGTGACATAGGTAGGACTCTGCTGATACCTGGCCAGCAGCAAGTCCTCACAGCTGTGTATAGCAGGCATGGTGGTGTAGGTACTTCTCTCCCTCTCTGCTCTCTTCTCCCTCTTCCTCTCTCCAGCGATCTAGAATTGCCTCCCATTCTTCCTACTCTCTCATTCCTAGTTTTTGTCTCTTCCATTGCCATCCTCTGAGTCTAGTCCTTTGCTTTCCTCTCATTCCTCAAATTGCCCAGATAAAGGGCTGATCAGGTGGATGGGAGCTGGGGGCGTAAGATTGCACTTCTGGAGTTACAAGGCCATTTTAATGGGAATGGCTTAGATACTTCAAACCTTGCTCATAATATAGTAAATATTTCATAGACTCATAAAATTTTAGAACTAAAAGGGACCAGAGCAGTCACTTGGTACTATTGCTTTATCCTGCAGATAGGGAACCTGAAGTCCAAAGAACAGTGACTCTCTAGGATTTGTGACTTCCAGGAGTGAGTCCATGTCTTCCAGGGCCTTTCATCATAGCAAATAAAAGACCAGGGAAGTCTGTTTACCAGGGCAGTCATTTTAAATGTAGTATTTGTAGTATGCATTCATGAAACATTTTTATAGTAATAAAAATTTTACTTAGGAGCACAAGAAGTATGTTGATCAATCCCAAAGCAACCCTCTCTCTTTAAATGTGGCCACTTAAAATTCCAACTGTTTGCAGTAAGGGCCACTGCTTAAATCTAAGTTGGAAAGAGCCATCGTAAGAAGAGAGCGGAAAGGCACTGAGGCATGGTCCCAGGGCAGATGTTAAGGGAGGGGGCACATTTTACCATTGTACAATGCCTGTGACTTCGATCATGCTCCAGGACAGCATTGGAAACTTTTACTTGGATGCTAAGGAGATGCTGTGAAAGAGATTTTAGAAAATGTCTGTGGAACTCATAGAGGGCAATTTTCCACACTTGAGAGTATGTCAAATTTATGGCAAATCACCATCCAGTGGGTTCTACAATGACAGGAAACCTAGACCATGGCACAGACCGGCAAGCATCTTGGCAGTGGCCTTGCCTTAGAATAGGCTCAGTGGTGGGAGCAGCATCATAGCCCCTTTGCAGCAGGCACCACCTCAGTGAGCCTGAGCTAGAGGAGAAGGGGGCACTACATGGTACCTCTGCGTCCCGAGTTCGTGAGTGCACATGAGGTATACCTTGGGATCCCACACAGAGTTAAAAAGAGAAGAATGGTAACTAACATTTAGAGAGCTTTGCTTGCATATTCTGGCAAATGTGAGTAATATTATTTGGCTCGTAAAGTTATTGTGAATATTAATAAGCAAATATTCACCAAACAGTAGGGAACATGAGCCCCACTGGACCAAGTCTATAGTTCACATCATTAAGAGAAGTGATGGAAAAATTAAGATACATCAGGGCTATAGTGTTTAGTATGTAAATAAATACTTCATAATAATAAACACTTTTGTCATTTATAAAAATATTAGTCTGTTTTCCAATTTTACCCTACATTTCTTCTAAGAATCTTTGTAGCCTAAACTGACATCTAAGCAAGAGACCACATTGTCCTTTAAAGGGGAGGTTTGCCAGTGAACGGGGCTCATTTTCCTGTGGCTGGCTATTGGTTACTACTGTTGCTCAGTTGTGAAGATCTCTCTCTCTCTCTCTCTCTCTCTCTCTCTCTCTCTCTCTCTCTCTCTCTCTCTCTCATTCTCTCTCTCTCTCTCTCATTCTCTCGCTCTCTCTCTCTTTTTCACTGTTTTGTTTTGGGATTGGGGGGGAGGGTTTAACAGTTTCCTATAGTTTTTAGGACATATTTTTATACAAGGCATCCCTGAATATTTGACAGAATGTTCCTGACTTACCCTGAATTTTTATAACCTTATTGATTAAAGTTCTATTTTCTGGCATAATAATTGTTTTAGTTGAGAGAATGTGATCGTCTCTGTCTCTTACATCTTGCAGGTTACGTTGGAAACTAGGAGCACTTGCCCATAGAATAGAAATTCATCCCCCTAGCGTACTTACCCTTTATAGTGGGCAGTCCAAAAGGGTGACAAACTTTATAGCTGACCTTTCTTATTGGTGAAATAACTACTATAAAGTCATTATGAACACTGGATTAGCAATACAGAAGCATTGCCCCTAGAGAAGTATAGGCCTAGGTTCCTATGAGCCTCTGGTCACAACATTTTGTCAGCTGATCCGTACACAACCTTGTTTTATGTGTGTTTCTGTTTAAGCACCTATTAACGTAAATTGTTGAGTCATAACTAAACTCTTGGCCATCAGTACTAGAACTCATACCTGTGCGAAGCCTGTGTAACACACTTATTTCCTCCGTAAGGCATATCACACCCTTCTCATGGTTAGGAACACTGGACAGCACTTCAGCACAATGGTTTGGAGCCAGCAAAACCAACAACAAAAAAACACAAAAATGAGGAAAACATAGCACTGAGTAGACTATGAAAAGGACACAAGAAGGCAGGGGCATCATGTTGTACCTGCACACAGCAACTCAAGTTATGGTTCACATTTTTTACTGCTCTGTACATGTTCTCAAATGACTGCAGAACTGTCCCAAGTATTGACTTGGAGGTTACAAATAAATTTTAGAGAGTAGACAAATATAGAATCCATGAATAATAACCCACTGCATTTTTGTATATTTGAATATGGAGTGAAGATTAATCACAAAAATATTCAGCATATAGTTAATACCCCATTATATAGTCCAATGTCCCCTTATAGTAAATGCAGATCTCAATAACACTTGAAATGGTAATTCATACAGACCAGATATTTTTTTACCTGTTAATTTATGCCAAAAAGAATATCTGATAGTAGCTTTTAGAAATGTCAAGACCCCAAAGCATAGACTATTACGTTTTCTTCATTCAAAAAACAGAAATAAACTGGCCTAGTTATTATTCAGTGTAGCCCCATAATTCATCTTGCCTTTCTCCTTCACCATCTCACCCCCTACCTCCTTTGCTATGTCTTACTGCTATAATGTGCTTGGGAAGGATGTTGGAATCAAGCCAAGCTGTGCTCAGCAGAGGCTGCTGCAGTCAGTGGCATGACCAAGGCAGCATAGGAGGTTTTCTGCTCTGTTGGAATATTTATTAGATTTAATGCTGACATAGTCTCTGTTGATTAGCAGACCTGATGTGAATTAAGGTCCTGATGATCATGTAAATGTGATAGTATCTTACACTGAGGCCCTAAGTGCTTCACCTTACCTAAAGGGTTAGATGCTGTATTGAATCTGTGTAATTTCATGCTAACTAGTCTAGGCTTTTATCTGAAAATAATGTATTAATTATGTTAATAGTTACTTACTAAACCATTACTAATTTAGAGTGTATCTCCCCTACTCCCCAAGAAAAAATGATTTTTTTTAAATTTTTGCATTAATGTTTATCTTGCCAAATCACAAAGTTATTAAAATTAGAGTGGCATCCACTTCAAGAGAAGTGATTGAAATTCTTTCCAGGTAGCACATAAACAAAAGACTACCACACCTTTTTCTTACTTCAACCTTGGTCTCAAAGAAACATACCACAAAGTCTAATAGACCATACCAGAAACTCTAATTGGAATAACACAGGAAAATAAATGAATGGTGTTTGAGGGTCAAAAGTTGCAGGCGTGATGCTGGGGAGTTTCACATACTCTTGGGATCAGTAAAGCTAGAGATATTTTCCCTGCAGCTGATTGTAGGGAAGTTGTTTACATAAGTCCTGTGAAGAAAAAAGCAAGATAATACAAATGTGCGCATATTTCTGGAAGCTGGAAATATAAACTGCTAATAAAATGTACTTGAAAGTATAGCACAATTTTAACAATTCTACAGAGGCACAGAGCTTCTATTATTGGCACTATGTAAGGATGTGAGTAATTTCATGGAGAAATCTTTAAAACTAAAGTGGGAATAATTTGGAGGTAACTATAGGCAAACTTTTCCTTTAAACTGTAACAGTAACCCTTATAGTTGTCTGTGCTCCCCAGAATCAAGGATTTAACAGATTGATATCAGTTTGAGAAAACGAGGCTTGAGGTAGCCAAGGGATCAATTAAATTGCTCCTGAGGTCTTGAGTTTAGCAACCTGATTTTTTTTAAAGCCTTTTGTTGTTGTTGACAGTGTTTTGTGAATAAAAAGTTTAAGTGTTCTACAGTCTGTCTCAGATAATGAGGAAGCCACAGAAATAGCTTCATTTCTTCCACTGAGGCCTTTCACGGAGAAGATAACCATGGAGGTCCTTGCAGTGACACTAATCTGGGGCAGTCAGGCACTGCCCCAAGCTGCCTGTCAGTACTTGGCGTGATGGCCTTTCAGAAGAGCACAGAGAGCAGAGCAACCGAAAGTCAGTTAAATGTATGAGAACTATGCAGCTTTTTAGATTATCGTAGTGATGTCCACTTAGAACTATTTCAAGGAATTTCAACCTTTTTACTCTTTAGAAACACAATTGAACATATCTTGATTGCTTTGGAAAGTCTAGAATTTTTAAAAACGTCTTCAGAATATCTAGGATTTCTACAGCTTTCGGTGGATTTTCAAGAGGTAAAATTTTTCTACTCCATGAAGCATTTTATTTCTAAAATGGTGATGATTAAACACACTTAATGGTATTGGGAATATTATACTGGAACTCAGAAGAGCTAGCTTTTCTATTTGGATTTATAAAGTTCTAAAAGTTGGCAACTGGCCCTCATGAAAGATTTCTTCCAACAGAGCTCTTATATCTTTGTTTGTGTTTTCCTTGCCCACTTGAGCACATTTATTGTTGCTTCTCGCTGCTGCAGCTCTCTGAGAAATAGTAGTGTTCTTGGCCACTCTGCTCTGTGCAGGCTCCTGCTCCATCAGTGTGATTAGATGGAATAACAAAGTAGTCATGTAATTAGATGGAATAGCAAGCCAGTATCAGGAGGAAAAATAAACTGGCAGAAGTAAAATGCAGATGCACCTTCAGTAAAATCTGCAAATCCGTCAAATATCCTGCTATTGAATCAAAATGAGAATGGGTATATATAGTGATGTTTTTTGAAAATGTGCCCTTAACTTCTTAGAACAGATTGCCTTCCAGCAAAGTCACTGACAAAGTGAATGCCAGAGTTTGGTCTAATTCTGTTCGTAGGGTAAAGCTCTGGTTCGAGGGAAAGCCTTACTGTGATTGTTGAATAAGAAAAGAAGTATTAGGGGCTTGCTGATTGTGAAGATGCCAAGTAATGTTTTGTTCACTTGTAGTGGACTTGAGTATCATTTTTATTTTAAAATGTTTTGCAAAGGGAAATTTTTCTGTTTAACAGACCATTTTAAAGAAGAAAATAGAAACCACCTATCACCAAAGTAGATTTTTTTTTAAACATAGATATTCCACTGAACAGATGACCACAGTTGATTTCACCAGTCCTATATTTTGGGACATTTGAGTTGTTTCTAGTTTCTTGCTATTATAAACAATGCTGTGATGAGCAAGCTTGTGGCTCAATCTTTGCAACCACCGTTGATTACTTCAGTAGGACAGACTCTTAGTGGAATTGATAGATCAAAGGACTAAAAACTGTTTCCTTTTACTTGGTAGTATTTTTTTGACTCTGGAGTCTGTCCTCTGCTGTCTGCCATATCATTGGTCCACCTGGTCTATCAGTTGTCACCTCACACAGATGTGTTTTGCTCTTTTCCTTTTTTAAAAAATGATAGTCTCCCTTGCATGTGGCCTATCTGTAGACCTGTTAGAAATCCAGGGACGCTGTGGAGAAAAGGTAACAAATTGATAATATTAATATACTGTCTCAAGATGACATTTGACTATACCTCACTCATAATGATCACATGTTCATCCTTGTGTTCCTTGCCAGATTTCTGTGAACTGAAATGTTTTCCAGAATTGTGGTTTGAGATTTCCTGGCATCCGCCTTTTTCAGGGTGAGAATTAATATACTCTTTCAGTTCTTACCTTATAATCTTGTCCCATTTGGGGACCATAAACCTTTGATAACTAACTCCAACTCACTTTTAGCGACTCATTAGCCTAAGAGGATTTGATTTTCTAGAAAATTACAATGAAGCAAAGATATAAGAGAGAAGTAAAGATAATTCGATTAATGCAAGAAAAGAGGTAGACTAATGATTTCTTGAAATACTATCATCACATTTTCTCCTCGGCAATATTTATTAAACATCTTATATGTATCAGTTATGCTACATGCTAAATGAACAACCTGGCTTCCTCATACTTTTAGCAAGATGAATTACTAAACACAGTTAATGTATTCTTATTAGCCCCAGAGATTGCCTGTTCTATGAATTAATAAATGCTAATATAGATTTGTACTCTTTCCCACATCTATATTCAGAGTTTACAGTTGAGGGAATCTTCGAAAAATGATCTAGTGCATCTCTTCATTTTGTAGAAACGTTAGTATCAATCAATGTTTAAGACTTCCATAAGTAAGTATTATATAGTTATATTGGTAACTCCTTCAATATCTAATAGTTATCTGCTGGAAAATTATTTATTTACTACAACCTAAACTTTACCATGCTACCACTGTAACTTTATACCTTTTCTTCAAAAGTCAAAATTTGCTTTTGAAAATATAAGTTCTCCATATGGTCAATATGATTTCCTTATTATAATTAGAGTACATTGAGAAGACATATAATCTCTCACTGAGTGGTGAAACATGGAATAGGAGATGACTCAATAAACATTTCAAGGAATGTTTGCAAAGTGTGATTTTCAAATCTGTGTTGAACTTAAATTTCGAACTTGGTCTCTGCATAAGTGTTTTTACTGACTTATATCTTGGTATAATGCCATTGGTCTTCATTGACAGCCTCCATGAAAAACAGCCCAGGGAAACTCATTATTGCATTTACTATAAGGAAGTTCCCTAGAAAAAATCCCATCTGGTTTTCACACCAAGAATATTGAACTTCTCCTGAACAACTGGACCAGGATTCCCTGTTAGAAAAATTCAAGCCAAATTATGGCCTTCCCATAATAAACATGGACACAGAGGGCTCACCCAAGGCCACTGTATGACCCAGCTCAGGGTGGTGCCATTTGTAGTGCATCCTTTGTGAGTGGTGCCCCAGAATTTGCACACAAGAGTCATTAGCCCTCTGGTATGCATTTTGATATTTTTAAAGATTTTATTTGATTATTTTTAGAGGGGAAGAGAGGGAGAGTAAACAGTGATTGGTTGCCTCTCACACTCCCCCAAACAAGAGACGTGGCCTGCAACTCAGGCATGTACCCTGACCAGAAATCGTGACCTTTCAGTTCGCAGACCAGATCCTCAATTCACTGAGCCACACTGGCCAGAGCCGGTGTGCATTTTTAAAATTATATTTTATTGATTATGCTATTACAGTTGTCCTGATTTTTTCTCCTTTGCCCCCCTTCCACCCAGCAAACTCCACTCCCTCAGGCAATCCCCCCGACCATTGTTCATGTCAATGGGTCATGCGTGTAAGTCCTTTGGCTACTCTATTTCCTATACAGGACTTTACATCCCCATGGCTGTTCTGTGTCCACTTATTTATACTTCATAATCCCCTCACCTCTTCACCCATTCTCCCCGAAACCCCTCACACCAGGTGACCATCAAAATGCTCTCTGTGTCCATGATTCTGTCTCTGTTCTTCTTGTTTGCTTAGTTTGTTTTTTAGATTCAATTGTTGATAGATTTGTATTTTTTTGCCATTTTATTGTTCATAGTTTTGATCTTCTTCCTTTTCTTGAATAAGTCCCTTTAACATTTCATATAATAATGGTTTGGTGATGATGAAATCCTTTAGTTTTTTTATCTTCTCTGGGAACCTCTTTATTTTCCCTTCAATTATAAATGATAGCTTTCCTGGGTAGAGCAGTCTTGGCTATATGTCCTTGCTTTTCGTGACTTTGATTATTTCTTGCCAATTCCTTCTAGCCTGCAAATTTCTTTTGAGAAATCAACTGACAATTTTATGGAAATCCCCTGTAGATAACTAATTTCCTTTCTCTTGCTGCTTTTATAGATTCTCTATCTTTAACCTTTGGCATTTTAATTATGATGTGTCTTGGAGTGGGCCTCTTTGCATCTCTCTTGTTTGAGACTCGCTGTACTTCCTGGACTTGCATGTCTATTTCCTTCTCCAAGTTCAGGAAGTTTTCTTTCATTATTTTTATAAATGGATTTCTGATTTCTTACTCTTTCTCTTCTCCTTCTGGCACCCCTATGATGCAAATGTTGGACCTTTTGCAGTTATCCCAGAGACAGCTTATACTAACCTCATTTGGGGGGATTCTTTTTTCTTCTTGTTGTTCTGATTGGCTGTTTTTTGCTTCCTTTCATTCCAAATCATTGATTTGATTCTTGGTTTCATTCACTCTATTGTTGTTTCACTGTAAATTGTTCTTTATTTCAATTAATGTATACTATGTTTCTTTTTTTTTAAGTATATTTTATTGATTATGTTGTTACAGTGGTCCCAATTTTCTTTCCCTTTACTCCCCTCTGCCCAGTAACTCCCTTCCCTCCAGGAATCCCATCCCCCTTACTTCATGTCCATGGGTCGTGCATAAAAATTCTTTGGCTTCACCTTTTCCTATATTATTCTTAACTTCCCCCTGTCTATTTTGTACCAACCAATCATGTTTCTTAATCCTTGCACCATTTCCCCATTTCTCCCCTTTGCCCTCCCAGCTGATAACCCTTCAAATGATCTCCATACCTGTGATTCTGTTCCTACTCTGATTTGCTTAGTTGGATTTTGTTTTTATTTTTTAGATTCAGTTGCTGACAGTTGTGAGTTTGTTGTCATTATTTTTTGTTAAGCATATTTTATTGATTATATTGATACAATAGTTCCAATTTTTCCCCTTTGCTCCCCTCCACCCAGCACCCCCCATCCTCCAGCAATCCCCCACCAAGTCCATGCCCATGGTTTGTACATGAAAGCTCTCCCGCTTCACCCTTTCATATATTCTTCTTTTTTTAAATAAATGATTAATTAATTATTTTAACAATAAAAAATGACAATTCCTCCATCTCAAATATTAAGACCCTTTATAATCTTATAAAGGACAATGGGCGAAGGTCTCAAGCTCCTCTAACTGCTTCAAGCTGGACATGGTCATTGTCCTACCTACCCTTGGGTCCAGAAATCCCTAATAAGAGTTTGTTGTCATTTTAATGTTCATAGTTTTGATCTTTTTCTTAAATTAGTCCCTTTAACATTTCATATAATAAAGTCTTGGTGATGATGAACTCCTTTAGCTTTACCTTGTCTGGGAAGCACTTCATCTGCCCTTCCATTCTAAATGATAGCTTTGCTGGATGGAGTAATCTTGGTTGTAGGTCCCTGCTTTTCATTACATTGAATACTTTTGCCAGTCCCTTCTTGCCTGCCAAGTGTCTTTTGAGAAATCAGCTGATAGTCTTATAGGCACCCCTTTGTAGGTAACTCTCTGCTTTTCTCTTGCTGCTTTTAAGATTCTCTCTTTATCTTTAAACCTTTGGCATTTTGATGATGATGTGTCTCGATGTGGTCCTGTTTGGGACTCTGTGCTTCCTGGACTTGTATGTCTATTTCCTTCACCAAATTTGGAAGTTTTCCTTGATTAGTTTTTCACATAAGCTTTTGATTTCTTGCTTTTCCTCTTATTCTTCTGGCACCCCGATGATTCAGATGTTGGCACACTTAAAGCTGTTCCAGAGGTTCCTAAGCCTCGCCTCCTTTTTTTCAATTCTTGTTTCCCCATTCTACACTGGTTGACTTTTTTTCTTCCTTATGTTTCAAATCATTGATTTGAACCCCGGTTTCCTTCCCTTCACCATTGGTTTTGTGTGGATTTTTCTTCATTTCATTTAACATAGCTTTCACTTCTTCCCTTATGTGTTTGTCATACTTAAGGATATCTGTCAAGTCTGTGAGCATCTTTAACACCAGTGTTTAGAACTCTACATCTGTTAGGTTGGCTATCCCATCGTCTGTTAAGTTGGCTATCTCCTTGTCGCTTAGTTCTCCCACTGGAACCTTGATCTGTTCCCTCTTTTGGGCCATACTTCTCTGTCTTCTCATCTTGACAGTCTCCTTTGTTTGTTTGCCTCTGTGTCTTAGGTACAGCTGCTGTACCTGTTACATTGTAAGGGGTGGAGCCTTAGGTATTCATTTCACTACTCTGTGGGGCTGTATGTGGGGGAGGGGTTTGAGAGGGAACAATGCTGCCTGCTCAACACTCGCCCCTTTTCCAGTCACCTCTCCCACTTCCCCTATGGGACTGGTGCCCTTCTAGCTGCTGCCCTGGCCGTCATTCCCAGACTGTTGGATTTGCGGTCATTCTAGGACCATGGGGGCCCTTTAAACAAGTGGACTCTGCTGAGAGACTGTGACACCCCCACTGATTTTCACAGTCAGAAATAATGAGGCTTTATTTTCCTTGACGCTGGAACCATGAGCTACTTGGTCTGGTCTGGTGCTGGGAGTGCTCTCCAGGTGTCCCTCCCTACTTTTTACTTATTTATTTATTTTGGCAATTTTAAAAATTGTTTTTTATTACAGTTGTCCCATTTTTCCCCCATTGCTCCCTGCCATCCAGCCCATCCCTTCTCCCTCCGTCATTCCCCAGCCTGTTGTCCTTGTCCATGGGTTATTTATACTAGTTCCTTTACTAGACTCTTCCCCTATTTACCCCCCTTCTTTCTCTCCCCTTCACCCCCCCGATAACTCTTATTCTGTTCCTTGTTCAGTTTTGTTCATTTGTTTTGTTGTTCATTAATCTCCTGTATTAGGTGAGATCATATGGTATTTTTCTTTCATTGCCTGGCTTATTTCACTAAGCATAATTATGTCTAGTTCCATCCATGTTGTCGCAAATGGTAGGAGTTCCTTCTTTCTTTCTGCTGCTTAGTATTCCATTGTGTAAATGTACCACAGTTTTTTAATCTTCTACAGATGGGCACTTGGGCTGTTTCCAGCACTTGGCTATTATAAACAGTGTTGCTATGAACATAGGGGTGCATAAGTTCTTTTGAATTGAGGTTTCAGGATTCTTTGTGTATAATCCTAGAAGTGGAATCCCTGGTTCAAAGGGAAGTTCCAGTTTTAGTTTTTTGAGGTAATTCCATACTGTTTTCCATAGTGACCACTGTACCAGTCTGCATTCCCACCAACAGTGCACTAGGGTTCCCATCTCTCCACATCCTCTTCAGCACTTGTTTGTTGATTTGTTGATGATGGCCATTCTGACTGGTGTAAAGTGGTATCTCATTGTGGTTTTTATTTGCATCTCTCTCATGGCTAGTGATATTGAGCATTCTTTCATATGTCTATGGGCCCTCTGTGTTTCCTCTTCGGAGAAGTGTTAGTTTAGGTCCTTTGCCCATTTTTTAATTGGGCTGTCTGTCTTCTTGGTGTTGAGATGTGTAAGTTCTTTATATATTTTGGAGATCAATCCCTTGTCTGAGATATCATTGGCAAATATGTTTTCCCATATGGTTGGTTCCCTTTTAATCTTGCTGATGTTTTCTTTTGCTGAGCAGAAACTCTTTAGTTTGAGGTAGTCCCATTTGTTTATTCTTTCATTTCCCTTGCCTTAGGAGATGTATCGGTGAAAATATTGCCATGTGGGATATCTGAAATTTTCCTGCCTATGTTTTTCTCTAGGACTTTTATGGTGTCACGGCTTACATTTAAGTCTTTGATCCATCTTGAGTTTATTCTGGTGTGTGGTGTAAGCTGGTGGTCTAGTTTCATTTTTTTTGCACATCCCTGTCCAGTTCTCACAGCACTATTTGTTGAAGAGGCTCTTCTCACTCCATTTTATGTTCCTTCCCCGTTTTGTCAAATCTTAGTTGACCATATAGACCTGGGTATGTTTCTGGGCTCTATTCTGTTCCATTGATCTATATGTCTGTTCTTATGCCAGTACCAGACTGTCTTGATCACAGTAGCTTTGTAGTATAGTTTGATGTCAGGTATTATAATTCCTCCTACTGTGTTCTTCTGTTTCAAGATTGCTGTGGCTATTCGGGGCCTTTTTTGGTTCCATATAAATTTTTGAAGTATTTGTTCTAGGTCTGTGAAATATGTCATTGGTATTTTAATAGGAATTGCATTGAATCTGTAAATTGCTTTGGGTAGTATGGATATTTTAGTGGTGTTGATTCTTCCCATCCATGAACATGGTATTTGTTTCCATTTATTTGTATCTTCCTTAATTTCTTTCTTCAGTATTACATAGTTTTCTGAGTACAGGTCTTTTATCTCTTTGGTTATGTTTATTCTTAGGTACTTTACTTTTCTTTTTGCTATAGTAAATGGGATTTTTTTTAGTTTCTATCTCTGATATTTTATTGTTGGTGTACATAAATGCCTTTGATTTCTGAATATTGACTTCGTACCCTGCTGTTTTGCCAAATTCACTTATTATGTCGAGTAGTTTATTAGTGGAGTCTGTTGGATTTTTCTATGTACACTATCATGTCATCTGCAAATAATGACAGTTTTACTTCCTCTTTTCCAATTTGGATGCCTTTTATTTCTTTTTCTTGTCTAATTGCTCTGGCTAGAACTTCCAACACTATGTTTAGTAGGAGTGGAGAGAGTGGACATCCTTGTGTTGCTCCTGATCTTGGGGAATGCTTTTAGTTTTTATCCATTGGGTATGATGTTGGCTTCTGGTTTCTCATATATAGCCTTTATTATGTTGAGGTATGTTCCCTCTATTCCCATTTTGCTGAGTGTTTTCATCATAAATGGGTGTTGTACTTTATCAAATGCTTTTTCTGCATCTATTGATATCATCATGTGATTTTTTTCTTTCATTTTGTTTATGTGGTGTATTACATGTATTGATTTGTGGATATTAAGCCATCTTTGCATCCCTGGGATGAATCCCACTTGATCGTGGTATATAATCTTTTTAATGTGTTGCTGAATCATCCTGTTTGCCAATATTTTGTTGAGGATTTTAGCATCTATGTTCATCAACAATAGTGGCATGTAGTTTTCTTTCTTTGTTGTGTCTTTACCTAATTTTGGAATTAGGGTAATACTGGCTTCATAGAAATAGTTTGGGAGTTTTCCCTCTTGGATTTTTTGGAATAGTTTTAGAAGGGTAGGCATTAGTAATTCCCCAAATTTATTGTAAAATTCGCCTGTGAAGCCATCCGGTCCAGGGCTTTTTTGTGCTGGGAATTTTTTGATTACTGTTTCAATTTCACTCTTTGTTATCAGTCTGTTCAGGCTTTCTACTTCTTCTTGATTCAGTTTTGGAAGATTATATGTTTCTAGAAATTTGTCCATTTCATCTATGTTGTCATTTCTTGCCATACAGTTGTTTGTAGTAATTTCTTACAATTCTTTGTATTTCCGTGATATCTGTCATGTTATCTCCTCTTTCGTTTCTGATTTTGTTTGTTTGGGTCCTCTTTCTTTTTTTCTTTATGAGCCTGGCTAAAGGCTTGTCGATTTTATTTATCTTTTCAAAGAACCAGTTCCTACTTTGTTGATCTTTTGAATTGTTTGTTTAGTATCTATATCATTTAGTTCTGCTCCAATCTTGATGATTTCCTTCCTTCTATTTTCCCTGGACTTTGTTTGTTGTTGTTCTTCTAGTTCTTGTAGCTGTAGGAATATATTTTTTATTTGAAATTCTTCTATCCTTTTCAGGTAGGCCTGTATTGCTATGAACGTTCCTCTCAGAACTGCTTTTGCTGTGTCCCATAGGTTTTGGGCTGTTGTGCGTTCATTATCATTTGTTTCCAGAAACTTCTTGATTTTTTCTTTGATATCATTGTTAACCCATTCATTATTTAATATCATGTTATTCATTCTCCATGAGTTTGAATGTCTTTGAGTTTTTTCCTTGAGGTTGATTTCTAGTTTCAAAGCATTGTCGTTTGAGAAGATGCTTGATATAATTTCAATTTTCTTGAATTTCTTGAGGCTTGTTTCGTGTCCTACCATGTGGTTTATCTTTATTTTTGGAAATGTCCCATGTGTATTTGAAAAGAATGTATATTTTGCTTCTTTGGGGTGAAAAGTTCTATATATATCAATTAAGTCCATTTGATATAGTGTGTTTTTCAATGCCTCGATATCCTTGGTGTTTCTTTGCTTTGATGATCTATCTATTATTGATAATGGGGTGTTAGAGTCCCCTATTATGAGTGTGTTGCTGTTGATATCCTTCTTGTTGTCTTCTAATATTTTTCTTATGTATTTGGGTGCTCCTGTGTTGGGTGCATATATGTTTACCAGGGTAATATCTTCTTGGTGGATTGTTGCCTTAAGTATTATGAAATGCCCTTCTTTGTCTCTTTTTATGACATTTGCTGTGAAATCTGTTTTGTCTGATATAACTATTGCTACCCCAGCTTTTTTTTTCGTATCCATCTGCTTAGAATACTTTCTTTCCATCCCTTCAGTTTCAGTCTGTGTAAATATTTTGTTTTGAGATGTGTCTCTTGTAGACAGCATATTTGTGGGTTACGTTTTCACATCCATTACGCTATCCTATGTCTTTTTATTTTTATTTTTTTAAGTATATTTTATTGAGTATATTGTTACAATAGTTCCAATTTTTTCCCCTTTGCTCCCCTCCGCCCAGCACCCCCCTTCCCCAACAATCCCCTCCCCAAGTCCATGCCCATGGGTCGTACATACAAGCTCTCCTGCCTCACCCTTTCATATATTCTTCTTCTTTTTTTAAAATAATTAATTAGTTAAATATTTTAACAATAAAAAATAACAATCCCTCCCTCTCAGACTTAAGACCCTTTACAATCTTATAAAGGACAATGGACGAAGGTCTCGAGCTCCTCTAGCTGCTTCAAGCTGGACATGGTTGTCGTCCTACCTACACTTGGGTCAAGAAATCCCAAATAAGAGTGGGGGTGTGGAGGGGAGGGTGGCCTTCCCACAAGGGGAAGGATCATGCAAACTCCAGGTTGGTTGGCTGTCTCTGGACAATGGCATGCTTGGTTTAACAGGCTGGCATTCTTGTTGTATTCTGGGGGCAACAGGGTTAAAGGACATCATTCAATCCGTAACCACTAGATGACAAAAGACAGGTATTAATTTTTCAATGTCCCACATTAGGGAAAAGAAGGGCTTCTTTGGAGGAAGGTATGCCAGGTACATCTCACCTGTCCAAAACCCTTTTACCCATTATACTTAGTTTGGACTGAGGGAAATATTTTAGGTTTCCCCCCGCTCAGGCCTCTGGGCTCTTTCTGTCCAAGCCATTAGGATAGAAAAGAGAAACCAGTTTTAAAGTGAAGCCCACAGACCACCCCGTTCTTCACCAACCCAGCCACTTAGTTCAGCCAAACCATTGAGTCTCAGGAGGCAGCGATGCAGACAGGATTAAGTGAGGCCTATACGTACAGACAATCACTCAGGTAATGAGATCGTAGGCTTATGCCCTTTGAAAACAGGAAACACATGTTAATTTATGTAACATAACCCACATACAAGTCTCTAAATCTGTAGGACTGTCTTATCGGAAAGATATCCAGTTGCAAGGCATTTGACATTCTTCTTGCCTGTAAATTAAACATCTTTGATAATGCCACAGACATAGTTTAACTTTCAAATGAAAACAAATTTTAAATGAAAAGAAACTTTAAAGACGGTTAGCTGCACTACTTTATAGGCTACCACTGGGCATTGTGATCTTCCTTGAATCGTGATTTTTCTCCCTAAGATTACCCTCCTTGTCATTAAAGGGACTGCATTAAGTTCATTTTTAATTTATCCTGTTCATTTGCATAAACACAACAAGAGCAGCAAATGATCACTTATGATCTTTAGTTCTGCTTTGCTGGAACTTACGCAAGGAACATTTAGGGTGACCTTCAGTCTGCCCTTGAGGGCACAGAAGCTGAGCCACATACCTGGCATTCAGCCTTGCCTGTAAACACCTGTCTTTTCCAGGTCCTCCTGGTTTTCCATTGTGCCTTAAGGTCCCTTCTAGCCATCTTTCAGGAAAACAACCTTCGTTCCTTCCCTGGAAAGATTGCTATGGACCGCTCATCCATCCAAGGTACCAGGCCTTTTATCTCGTGGACTTTTATTACCTTTGAAAGTCAGTCCCAGTTGCTCAGGGCTTTTTGGTAACAACCAAAGCCCAAGCATGTCTCCTTTAGGCATGACATTCCATTCAAAGTCTTAGTTTAAAAAAAAAAAACAAAAAACCTCTATTAACAACTGGTCTTATTAGTTTTATACGAAGAAACTTAGGTCATTACTTACTTCTTTAGAATGCCAAATTCTGGAGGGATCAGATAGGGAGAAAATATATACAGTGTGAAGGAAAATCCTTGTCCTTCTAATATTCACTGAACTTGCATTTCTATTCTTTATATTTTTATTTTTCCCCCCACTAAAAGTTTTTCTATTTGTTTGTTTTTCCATTACAGTTGTCTCACTTTTTTCCCCCTCTTGCTTCCCTGCACCCTGTCCCCCCTTCTTCTACATCAGTCTCCACCCAGTTGTCCATGTCCATGGGTCATTTATACATGTTCTTTGACTAGACCCTTCCCCTTCTTACCACTTCTCTCCCTCCCATCTCCCTCTTTGTTACTGTTAGTTTATTCCTTGTTTACATACCTCTGGTTCAATTTTGCTCATTTGTTTGTGTTGTTCATTAGTTTCCTGTAACAGGTGATAGCATAAGGTAATTTTCTTTTGTTGCCTGGCTTATTTCGCTAAGCATAATTCTCTCTAGTTCCAATCATGTTGTTGCAAATGGTAGAAGTTCCTTCTTTCTTTCAGTACTTATTCATTGTCATTTTCCCCCTTTGTACTCGTGTTCCTCTCTGTCTCTCTCTGTTTCTTCATCTTCTTAAAGCAGACCCTTTAGCATCTCTTGCAATGCTGGTTTGGTGGAGATGTATTCTTTTAGCCTTCTTTTGTCTTGGAAACTCCTTATTTCACCTTCCATTTTGAATGAGAGCCTTGCTGGGTAGAGTATTCTTGGTTGTAGGCCTTTGTTTTTCATTACTTGGAATATATTTTGCCATTCCCTTCTGGCTTGTAGTGTTTCTGCTGAGAAATCTGATGATAGCCTTATTGGAGCTCCCTTGTATGTTATTAGTTGTTTCTCTCTTGCTGCTTTTAGGATTCTCTCTTTGTCTTTGAATGTTGGCATTTTAATTATGATGTGTCTTGAAGTGGGCCTGTTGGGGTTCATCTTCATTGGGACCCTCTGTGCTTCCTGGATTTGCATGATTCTTTCTCTCTTCATGTTAGGGAAGTTTTCTATCATTAGTTTTTCAAAGAGGTTTTCTATTCCTTGCCCTTCTTCTTCTCCTTCTGGAATTCCTATGATATGGATATTATTACGTTTCATGTTGTCCTGCAGCTGTCTTAGAGCCTCTTCAGTCTTGTTCAGTCTTTTTTCATTTCGTTGCACTGTCTGTGAGTTTTTGTCTACATTGTCCTCCAGCTCGCTGATCCGATCTTCTGCTTCCTCTAGCCTGTTTTTAATTCCTTCTCCTGTGTTCTTCAATTCAGAGATCATATTCTTCATTTCCTCCTGGCTCTTATTGATAACTTCCATGTCCTTTTTGATGCTGGTATAATTCTCAGTAAGTTCCTTATAGTTCTTCTGGAGTTCACTGTAGTTTTTCTGAAGTTCTTTGTAGTTTCCGCTGAGCTCATTGAGCTTCTCCATAATCCATGCTTTCAATTCCATATCTGATAGTTGGCTCCCCTCTATTTCATTTAGCACTCTTTCTGAGGACTCTACCTTTCCTTTCGATGGGGGGTTGTTTCTCTGTCTCCCCATTTTTGTGACTCCTATTGTTTGTTGGTGCTTCTTAGAATGATCTGCACTTCCTGGATCTGCCCCTGGTGGCGTCAGATCCTGTACCAGTCTGGCCCTGGGCAGCCTGTTGGAGACTTCCAGGGATCTACTGCCTTTGTCTGACTCCTTTAGTTGTTAATCTATTCAATCTGTGATTAGCCATCAGGCTTAAGGACCGTGGGTGTGGCAGCTTAATTCCTGTAAGCAGGGCTTTTGCTTCCCCTCAGGCTGACGCCACTTGGCCGGGAATGGTCTGCCTGCAGTGTGGGGATGAGTCAGCACTGGGACCCGGCCAGCCGCTTCCCCAGCTCTCCCCTCAAAGCCACCACACCAAACTCTCCCCAAGCATTTCCTGTCCTCTCTGTCTTCCCTCTGCTTGTGCCCAGGGTAAGTGGGGGCAGAATATTTTCATATGTGATCCGCTTAAGAGCTCTTTTTCTCCAGCTGTTTCTCTCCGGCTAGCAAGAAACCCTGTGGCTTTTCGCTTTTCTCAGCTGGATACTATTTTACTTTCCACTCTGTTGCTGTAGGCTGGGAAGCTCAGCTGGGGGTTTAGACCCTGCCCTTCTCAGGGGGAACCCCCGGCTGCTGAGGTGTTTCTCAGTCCCTTCGGCTGCCACCCGTGTGAGCCCAGCCAGCCCCTTCCGCGTCTCTGCACTCCCTACCGGTCACCTTGTGATGTAGCAGCCTTTTCTGTCTCTCCGTGGTTATAAGACTTCTCTCCAGCTGGTGTTCGGTTGGTTATTCCAGATGATTTCTCCAAAATTACGTTGTAAATCCAGACTAGTTCTGGGAGGAAGTTAGTGTAGCTTCCACTTACTCATCCGCCATCTTGTTTCTCTATCCTATGTCTTTTTATTGGAGTAGTTAATCCATTTACATTTAAGGTCATTATTGACAGGTATTTATTCATTTCCCTTTCTACCTGTGTTCCTCTCCTTCTCTCTTTTTCTTCTTTTTCATAAAGTGTTCCCTTTAGCATCTCTTGCAATGCTGGTTTGGTGGAGATGTACTAAAAGAGTCTTCCTTTGTCTGGGGAACTCCTTATTTCATCTTCCATTTTGAAAGAGAACCTTGCTGCGTGGAGTATTCTTGGTTGTAGGCCTTTGTTTTTCATTGCTTGAAATATTTTTTGTCATTCCCTTCTGGCTTATAGTTTTTCTGTTGAGAAATCAATTGATAGCCTTGTCGGAGCCCTCTTTCTATGTTATTTGCTGTTTTTCTCTTGCTGCCTTTAGGATTCTCTCTTTGTCTTTGAATATTGCCATTTTGATTATGATGTGCTTTGGAGTGGGCCTCTTTGGGTTCACCTTAATTGGGACCCTCTGTGCTTCCTGGACTTGCATGATTTTTTCTCTCATCAAGTTAGGAAAAATTTCTGTCACTACTTTTTCAATCAGGTTTTCTATCCCATGCTCTAGTTCTTCTCCTTCTTGTATCCCTATGATTCTAATGTTCTTTTGTCTCATGTTGTCCTGCAGTTCTCTTAAACCCTCTTCATTCTTTTTCAGTCTTTTTTCATTTTGTTGTATTGTCTGAGAATTTTTCTCTACATTGTCCTATAACTCGCTGATCTGATCCTCTGCTTCACTTAGCTTGCTTTTGATTAATTCTACTGTGTTCTTCAGTTGAGAAATTGTATTCTTCATTTCTTCCTGGTTCTTATTGATAGTTTCTGTGTCCTTTTTTATGCTGGTGTAGTTCTCCATAAGTTCCTTGTAACTTCCCTGGAGTTCTTTGTAATTGCCCTGGAGTTCGTTGTAGTTTTCTCTCAGTTTGTCAAGGTCATTGAGCTTCCTTATAACCATTCTTTTGAATTCCATGTCTGAAAGTTTGCTTACCTCTGTTTCATCTAGCACTCTTTCTGGGGATTCCTCTTTTCCTTTCATTGGGAGCTTGTTTCTGTGTCTCCCCACGTTGGATCCTTCTTGTTTGTTTTTGTTTCTTAGATTTGTCTGCTTTGATTTCCCGCCTTCGTGGTGTGAGATTCTGTATAGGAGACCTGGGGATTCAGTGGTGCAGTCTCTTTGATCTCCTGAGCTTGATGCTCTTGGGATGCCCTTTATACCGTTTGTTTAAGCTGTCTTGTTGTATTTCAGTTACTCTTTGGTGGAACCTTCCCTCTGGATAGTTGATTGAGAGTCACTCTGCCCACCTTGTCTTGAGTTCTTTTGTGGAGATGCTGTTAAAACATAAACACACAACCCAGGCAAGAAACCCCCACCCACATAATGCTATCAGCAGCAAATGAGCCAATATTAATGTAGATGTAAAGAGGTTCAGACTATTATACTATATGAAAAACAGATAAGAGTTTTTTTAACTGAAAGAAAGATGATTTTTGAGAGGGAAGATGGTAGAATAATAATAGTAGCAAGTAGGGTCAAGGCTATGCGAGACAGCAAGTAATATTTACATTGTATGTTTAAAAAGGGAGGAAAGAATGCAGAATGAAGTGAGAAAGTGGAAGTGTATAGTATTAGGTTTATATAGCAGTTATATGTTATATATTTAGTACGAGAGGGAGGGTAAACTAAACAGACAAACAAAAAAATTAAAGAAGAAGAATAGGAGGGAGAAAAGGTAGGAAAACAGATTAAAGAAAGAGTTTTTGCCCAGTACAGCCTTTGGGTGCTGTCTTTTTTTCTGGATCTGCCCCTGGTCAAAATTCCATGGGTTTCAAATCTTCTTTTCTGGCTGGCTGGCTGCCTGTGAGGAGATCTAGCTGGATTCTGAGGCTGCTAGTTTCTCACTCGTAGGCCTGCTGCAACTGTCTGCTGTGAGCCGCACTTAGTTGAGTTCCCGCACCACCCCACCCCACCCCCGGTCCTGCAGCACCCTCCAGCCATCTCAGACTTGTCTAGTAACACTGTTCTGCTGGCGAGCCAGTGTGCATGCCCATAGTCCCTGCCCAGCCTTGGGTCCTGTCAACGCTCCTCCTCCCAAAAAGTCTCTGTGTTGCCTCCAAGCTGCAGCACTGGCCTGCGTCCCTGTCTGGCAGGGCCTTTTTGTACACCTGTGTGTACTGCTTGCCCACCTGGGGTCCCTACTGAGTCTAGGGTTCCACTGCAGCTTTCCCGTATAGGCCCCTCTCCACAGCTCAGTTCTGCTTTTTTGTTTTTTTGAAGCCTTGATGCAAGCACCCGGGGCACAGGGTTGCCGGCCTAGGGTTTCCAGCCCAGGGAGTCCCCACCTAGACTCAGTTCATACAGTTTCTCACAGTCCAGGCTGTTCACTGTCATCCCATGCTTCTGGCTGTTTCAATCAAACCTTCTCACTGACTCCCTCGGCGACTTTGCTGGTCAGGGCGCCTATGGCAGGGGAAGTTTCTAAGCAGATCCCGGTTAATGAGCTGGTCAGCATCTGTTCCTTTCAGGTCCGGTTCTGCTTGGAGAGTACGGGCCAAGCTTTCTGCCCTCTTTCTCACCGCTCCCACACTCCCATCCCTGTTTGCCCTATCTGAAATCCGCACTCACTCAGTTCACTCCGTGTTTGTACTCCAAGTCCTTCAGTGATGGGAGCAAACAGACAACACTGCTACCTACTCTGCAGCCATCTTCCTCTCTCCCCACTCCTTACTTTTTAAAACGTGTGACGGCACTTCCTGCCAGTCTGCTTCTGCCGCCACTGCTGCCACCACCACACTACTTCCTCTCTGCCCCGGCTCCACCCTTGCTACCTGTCTGGATGAGTATTTCTTCTTTATATCTTTGTTCGTTGGACTGACATGCAGCTTGATTTTCTGGAATTTCTGGTTGTCTCTAGTTTTGACATAGTTGTGGAGGGAGAGACACAGCGTGTCTATCTAAGCCTCCATCTTGGCCGGAATTCTATCCTTTGTTTCTGACTGGATCTTTTTTATGCTGCTGAGGTCCTCACTAAGTTCCTTAAGCATCCTTATAACTAGAGTTTTGAACTCTGCACCTGATAGATTGTTTATCTCCATTTTATTTGGCTCTTTTTCTCAAGTTTTGATCCGTTCTTCATTTGGGCTGTGTTTGTTTGCCTCTTCATTTTGGCAGCCTCCCTGTGTTTGTTTCTATGTATTAAGTAGAGTTGCTTTGACTCCACGTCTTGGATAGTGTGGCCCAACTTAGTAGGTGTCCTGTAGGGTCCAGTGGCACAGCCTCCCCTATCACCCAAGTTGGGTGCTTAATGTGCACCCTTCATATGGTCTGAGTACACCCTCCTCTTGTAGTTGAGCCTTGGTTGCTGTTGGAAGATCAATGGGAGTAATTTACCCAGGCCAGTCAGCTGCAAAGATTGGCTGTGACCACTGACTACCAACTTCTGCCCATCAGCTGTGCAGGGGCAGGGTGGTGGTGCTCTAGTATGGTCAGTAGCTGTCCACTGGGTGCACAGGCCCTGGGGTTTCCCGAGTGGTGCAGGCCAAGGTCAGCTCCCACCTGTGTTTTGCCCGGGGCCACCATGCCTGAGCTATAAAGAAACCTGCGGTGGCTGTTACTTGTGCTGGGCTTGGAGATTCCCAGGGAAAGCCAAGCTGTGAATCTAGGCTGGCTGCTGCTAGTGCCAGGCCTGGGGATCACTGGGGCCAGCTGTTTGAGCATATTTAGGAATTTGTGAAGTGTGAGCCAAGACCAGCCATTCATATGGAAAGCAGCTTGAGTGGGTCCATAAGTTGGGTGGGGAAGAGTCTCTAGGGATCTTAAAATCTTAAAGGTGGGTTAAGCAGTGTTAGCCAGGTTGATGGAGTCTCAGATATGGCACCAGCTTGCTGGCTCCTTGAGTATCTCGCCTTGATGCCAGATACTTCAGTTCCTCCCTTTATGCCACTGGTGCCTTTCAAGCTGCTACCCCAGTGCTGGAGCTCAGAGGGAGTGAGTCTGATTAGGTGATTCCATATGTGGGTTCTTTAAGAGGAACTGCTTGGGGCTCCAGCAGGTTCTTCCACTAACTCAACCCCTGCTGGTTTTTGCAGCCAGAAGTTTTGGGAACTTATCTTCCTGGCACTGGAACCCTAGGCCAGGGGGCCTGGTGTGGGGCTGGGACTCCTTGCTCCCAAGATATCCCTCTCAAATTTTGATCCACACATGTGGGTGTGGGATCAGCCTGCTCCACATCTGCACCTCTCCTATCTGTCTGAACAGATGTGGTTTCTTTAATTCCGTAGTTGTCAGGCTTCCATTCAGCTTGACTTCTGACAGTTCTGAGTGATGGTTGTTCTATATTTTAGTTGTAATTTTGATTTAGCTGTGCAAAGAGGTGAACCATGTTCGTCTACGTCACCATCTTGACCGGAAGTGGTAAGCATTTTTAATACCTCATTCTTGCTTCCTCCTTTATTCCCCTCAATTTTTCTTTATCCATATTTCTCCCTCCTATTTTTACTTTTTGTAATATTGTGGCATTCTGTTTGTCTCTGTAAACTGCCTAAGGTCCTTTCTGGAGTAAGGTGCAGCTTAAATTAATAACCGTAGCCGACGCAAACCTATACTGATTCATTCTGTTCTATCTATGCCGTGGCACCCAGTCTTGATCCTTAATCCTGTTAGTGGTTGTTGTTTCAGCTGAAATGTATTGGGCTTTGATAATCTGGTACTACTGTAAAATTAGACTATGGTATGCAAGCTCATTTGAAATGAGAGTCCCATATAGCTATGAACATATGGCTCATACTATGAAATGTTCCTTTGCCTTTTCCTTTCCCAGAGAGTTTTGAAAAAATGTGCAAGAACATATGTCCAGTCCTAGGATACCCTGCCAGAATTTTTCTCTAAATTGTGGTTTGACATTTTAGATCATTAGTGGACATAGCTGTCTCAGTATATTTTCCTTTTCAAAAAAAGAATATTCGAAGACAGAAACCCAGTGACATAGTTCAGCATTCTTAGTTTGCCCCAAGGTATTTAGTATTCTCAACCCTTGAAATAAGGCAGAAATCCATAGAACTGTGTGCAGTTATTTTGTTAGTGGCCTTGTATTCCCTGGGCACTGAGTGAAAATAAGGAATTCATTTTCCTATTTTCTTTAAGCACATATTTGTGAGTAACTATTAGTAAAACAGTGGTTTAGGGAAGGGAACTTTAGAGTTAAAGGTTTAATTTTAAATCTCACCTCTGTCACTGTGGCTTTCAGTAAATCATATAACCTCATGTAGCCTCAGTCTCCTTATGTCTAAAATAAATAATACTAATACCTGTTTCACCTATCCCACAGGGTTATTGTTAAACTCAGATGTGTGCAAAAGTGCTTTGGACACTCTTAGAACTGCGTTTCCCCAGTCTTGGATAAGATGATATCACAATAAATAATTGCAAAGACACCATGTATTTGGCTCCACTGTGCTAGAATTTAGATTCCTCAAGTTTTTCCCAACTAGTTCTGGGCGTCAGCTGGGATTGTTGAATATATGCTTGGGAATGCATTGTCTTCATGGAGTCCTTATGGACAGGCATTTGGGTTCCTTCTCTGTGGCTCACTACAACGGGCTCAAACAGCAAGTGCTCACTAACTCCTTGGCCTGAGGTTCCCGATGCTACTAATGTCCTCACCAAAGAGACATATAGTCATCCCTGTGTAATTACTCTTGACACCTGTCAACTGTGAAGATCTCTCCTACATCTGTCTAGCATCACAAAACAGAGACCCCCACCCCTCATGCCTGGTTGGTTTGACGGGACCCAAAATGAAAAGGAACATCAGCAGGATGGCTGAGATGGAAGTCTTCTCTAAGGCCAAGTGCAAGTTTTTCTGCCCCAGAGTTTGTACACATTGCTTAAAGTCGCTGCAGAGACTGCAAGCTGAGTGGCGCAGGGATGGCATGAGCCTTTAGGAAGCCTCTGGCTGTTTGGAGCTATGAATTCCAACTATTCTGTGTCTGTGTCTGAGGATCACGGACAGCTGAGCTGTCACGGCTAACCACTGGACATTTGTCTCCCCCTAACTGAGCAGGTGCCAGGAAACAGCTACCTCAGAGAAGGCTAGAGAAAATGGAACTAAATACAGGTACAAGCTTTTTGGAGAGCTTTAGGTCACAGCAAGACACAAGTGGTCCAGGCAGATAATGGTGCTATTCTTTGTTACATAAACCACATAAAGCAGTGGTTTTTTAGTTCTTTTGTGTAGTTTCTTGCCTTAACAGTCAGCCAGGGTGAGCTAGAGTTTCTGGTCCTGGTCATTCTGCTCTGCTAAGAATTTCCCCCTTTCTTCCAATACACTGATCATTTGGATATGAAATAAACCTTTAGACTTCAACTCAGAAAATGAAATCTATTCCAGGAGATGTTTAGGTGCAGCTACCTGGTTGGAACCAGGGGCACTTGTCTTAAAACATTGCACAGATGGCAAGCATGTGTTTGTTTGTTTGTTTTTAATTTTGGTTTTGCTGATTGGGAGGGTGGACCTGATACTATGCGCATGATGAGCTAAATCCACCGATTGGCTGTACATTCATCCTTGTTCTGGTTTCCTACCTTCTAATTATAGCACCACACAGTACACTCCAAAACAAGTATGGCAAACAGCTATACTTTCTCAGGTACCTAGTTATATCCTGAAAGGTGGTATGCCTGAAAAACTTTTGTAGACCCAGCCATTAATTTTGTGTTCATTGATTTTGACTTTCAACCCCAATGAAGAAGTTAAAGATTTATTATTCTCCTTTTTACTAGTATCTAATTTGTTAAATAGATTTATTGATTTAAAATGGTAAAAAGCTCTAAGTTTAATTCTATGAGGACATATGCATAATAAACTAAAATTTACAAAAGTAGCATATTAGACATGGATTATTTACCAGAATCAAATCTACTCAGCTAGCTAAAAAGGGAAGTGGTGAGGGGTATGAGCAACTAGTTGAAAGGATATAGGAGGATCTCATAAAACCCAAGGTCAGGAACTAGGAAATGAAAAGTTGAGAACCAAAGTTATATGCCCTTTCTCTCTGAGAGTTTATGAACTCTCATCTCTACTTCTCTCTTTCTCTTCTTCTCCATAAAAATAGCTCCTCAGCCCTTACATCATGAGATAGTTCAAGAGCTCACTAGAAACCAGCTACAGTCACAGAAGCCCAAAGTCCAGGAAGAGGGCCTCTGATTGGCCCTGCTTGGGCAGGTGTTCACTGCTAGTCCATCCTGATGGACTAGAGATGACAACATGCAGTTGGTCTCTTCTGCTACTTAAGTTGACTCTTAAAGAAGGGGACCTGGACAGGCCTGTGAGTGATGAGCAGCTTTCAGAGAAGCAGGAGGCATTCCAGACATGCATACAAGTGGTCTCTGCCAAAGATACAAAAAAAAAATTTTTAATTTAAAAATAATCTGTTTGCAGTAAAATAAAGAAAAAGCAGAGTAGGCAGGTTATTAGGGCACATTGTATGATTTTAACATGAGAGAAAACAGATATGTAAAACACTTTTGTTTCTTTCTTAGATCTCTGCAGGAGTGATCTCCATATTGAAAGTTTTATAGTCAACATGCTAAGAGGGATTTAAATATAATGAGCACAGAATAAGAAAGCACTCGAGTACATTAAATTTGTTGAGACCTTTAAAGCCTCTCACAGGACTAGATATTGAGGACTCTACCAGATGAGTTTGAGAGAAAGTGCTGTCAGTAATCCAGAGACACGGTGGGGAAGAAGAGAGCTTTTAGGAAACTGGAGATGGGAAAATATTGTCTTACATTTTCCAAAAGAGAAAGAGAAAGTTTGGTTCTGGAAACTTGACATTGATGTATTGTTAAGATTCTAGGAGGGATCACTTATACATACTTAAAAAGTAGTGGTCACTGTGTGCCAGCATGGATCTATCAAAAGGAGTCAAAGCAAACTAAGTAACTGTATCTTAAAAAAGACATGAGCTCTTGGTAGTGCATTAGGAGACTGCATCTTTATTTAGCAGGATATTTGAGTACAGTCTTCATATCCCTGTGGACAGATAAAGAAATGTCATGTGAATGATAGTGGAGTTAGATGAAATTGATGAAGGGAGTGATAGCAACCTCTCAAGGATTACACATAGCTGTAAAGCATTATATTTGACGTCATATTCATTCACATAAACAGTAGATACAGAGATAACAATCTTACTAGTCCAATTTTCAACACATAGAAAACTGGGAAGGATGGTTATATACACAAATTGACAAAATTATCAAAGAGAGCAGAACATGCTGGACATGTACCTAAACCAACAATAAAGTAAAGATAGTATTTTATGCTGAATTCAACTGAAAAATATAAAATGAGAAACAGGCTTAACAGTAATTTGGGGAGAAAAGTTTTAGGGACTTGTGAACTAGCAATATGATATGGTTAGAAAAAAAAAATACAGTGGAAACGTAATTTTAAATTATATATTCAAAGGGATATAGATCCGGACTAAAGGTTGTAATATTGCCCTATTATGTTGGCAATGTTATGAGTTATTATAACAATCTTTTCTGGAAAATACATTGACAAAATGGAGCATACACAGATAATCAGGAAATGTAATTTATCAATTTCTTTGATGCTCAGATTCTTTTTTTTAAGTATATTTTATTGATTATATTGTTACAATAGTTCCGATTTTTTCCCCTTTGCTCCCCTCCGCCCTGCACCCTCCGCCCCCAGCAAACGCCCCAACCAAGTCCATGCCTATGGGTCGTACATACAAGCTCTCCCGCTTCACCCTTTCATATATTGTCCTTCTTTTGTTTTTTTAAATAATTATTTTAACAATAAAAAATAACAATCCCTCCCCTCTCAGACTTAAGACCCTTTATAATCTTATAAAGGACAATGGGCGAAGGTCTAAAGCTCCTCTAGCTGCTTCAAGCTGGACATGGTTGTCGTCCTACCTACCCTTGGGTCCAGAAATCCCTAATAAGAGTGGGGATGTGGAGGGGATGGTGGCCTTCCCACATGGGGAAGGATCGTGCAGACTCCAGGTCAGTTGACTGTCCCCGGACAACGGCGTGCTTGATTTAACAGGCTGGCATCCTTGTTGTATTCTGGGGACAACAGATTTGAGATGCTCAGATTCTTTATCTTGCTATGTGTAATAAACTGTAAGGAACAAAATCTACCATAGCTTGTTCTCTAGGAGCTTACTTTGTATCATTCCAGTCAAAGTGCATAAGAACTGAATTCTTGGGTAAAATCCACTCCCCTCAATTTGTTGAGCTTTACTGAATGGGTTTAACAGCAGTAATCCTCCTTTCATTGAAAATATATATTGGTTTTTGAATGCCAAGTTAAATTTTATATTATATATTACTAATTTATTGCTCCCTTGGGTGTCAGCACTGCTTCATGTAAGTTGTAAGCATTTTTCCACTTCCTTTTATCATGGGAATGGGTAAAAGTGCTTTTAGATGGAGACAGGAAAGATTTTCAATTTATTTGAAAATAAAAATGGGTAGTTTAAAAGAAAATCAGTTTTTCCCAGATTGATAAATTGTTTCCTATGCCTAAAAAATATTCTGTATTATACAATGCAGAATTAAAGGAAAAGACTTCCAAATGACTATTTATTGAGACTCTCAGGAAGTGATATAGAAGTAAAATTCAGCCTTTAAAAGGGGCAAGGTGAGTAACTTCCACACATAAATATGGACGTGAGTACACATATATACATACATTAGCGTAGATTAATGATAGTACATATGGATTGCAGGAACTTGCAGCCTAAAAATGTTGCTTTTCATGGACTGCTGAGTTAGTATTATTTGTTGATAAAATCTAAATACAACAAGGCTGTAAATCAAACTATATATGTTAAAAAATGTAGCTGGTACAGAGAGAAAGCAAGTAAATTATTCACAGGCATTTCATTTTGGGTTTTGAAATCTACTTTTTAAGTTATAGAAAAGTCACTATGAAAATTCTTTATTTTCATCTTTTCTTCTGATACCAAGCACCTGGTCCACACAGCTACCATGAAAATGTTCTGTAAAATTACTTTAAGAATAGCTTTATAGCTTTAATCATTACTAGCCTATAACCTGAATGTAGGTGTTTGCAACCAGAACAGTTCTGTGATGAAGCTAAGCCATTACTGTCCTTGGTGTTAGAGGATTTTGAAGCTCTCTTGGAAATGAGGTGCCAAAGAGCAGAAATTAGTCAAAAGTCTATACCAAAACCCATTCATTTAAATGTGGCATTTTATTTTCATTTGGTCTTCCTTCTTATTAGAACCTATTACAAATTCTATGCCAGTAAAAGTGAGAGAAATGATGAAAATAGGGGGGTTTACTTCGATACCATGGTTGCTTCTTTTCATACTAAGTCGTAATATCAAAGTGTTGTATATGATAAGCTCTACTGTGTGCTCTACCCAATGGCCTCATTTCACAACAGAAGATCAGAAAACTGTTGCCTGAGGCTCCATATGGGTCACAGTTTGTTTGGGAGGGAGGGGGATTATTATTCCTACTCATCTCATAATCAGGCATACCTTGCTTTGCCCAGGTTAGTTGATTTGAATTCCTCCACTACTATATTTTTGAACTTGTTATTATGAAAGAGCATTTGGCCCCTCTCAGCTTTAGAAATCCCTCTTTGTTTAGGTGGTTGTTGAAGGGTGACATAGCCCACCATCCTTTCTCCATTCCTGGCATATCTCCTGGCCATAAAAGGGCAGGGAGGAGGTGGAGGGAAGAGTACTCTCATCACATAACAATAAGCTCTACAGGTGCCTTGTATGGAGTTGATATTCAGTGTCAGTATCAATTCTTAGATCCTAGATCAATTTTTAGCCATTCATATATAGGTATAACTAGTATTTTTTTTTTCTTTTTCTCTTTTTCATGTTTAACAAGAATTCTTATAAACTTGATATAGCCAAGGTTTATTTCCTGGCTTAATGACTTACTAGTTGTGTGATGTTAGGCAAGTCATTTATCTCTGAGCCTCAGTTCCCTAATCTGTAAAATTGGGAGATTAATAGCACTAACTTCATGGTGGTGTTGGCAGGTTAAGTAAGTAAATAAAAGTAAAGCAAATTGAATAGTGCCTGACATTTGCTATTATTTGCTATTATACAGCAAATGCCCTTTCTTGTAATGTTTTCTCTTTAACTTATGTTTATTTTTCCTAGTTTAATGGAAATACAGATCTTCATTCTATTTATTTTTGAAGTTCTCATAATTTCTGAATCATATGCCCACAATTCATTCTTGTGCTTTTATCTTCTCCTGACTCCCTCCCCACTTCGTTGGTCTCAAAACTTTTTGGTTTCACCCTCCGGCACTGGCTCCAGGAGGCCTTCCTGACCACACATCTTGAGACCAAGTGGGGTCCACCAGTCATGTACATCCTGGTTTTCCCACCAACACTTTCAGGGGAAGTATAGATATTTGTTTCATGTTTCACAACCCCTGTAGGACTGTTGGCTTCATAAGGGCGGTGTCTTCCTTGATGTTGTAGCTCCAGTGCCCAGCTCAGAGCATGTGCAGAGTAGGTACTTATTACCTACTCTTTCAGTGAGAAAACGCAGGTAGATTACCAGATTCAGTCTGTGTGTCTATAAAAACAGCCTCTAAGAACACAATTGAAAACAATTTTGAAAGGAAAATAATGACCTGGAGAAAAGGTTGTCTCCTTCTATTTTGGGCCAGGCCCTGTTTTAGATAGCAGTTACTACTCTAAATGCTGGTATAGGTTATCAGACTGATAATGTGAATTATTGCTTTTATGGTTTTAAATTTAACCTTTAAAACAAGCTTACTTACTAATTTATGGAAAGCTTGAGGCAGGGTGGGGTGGAGAAGGCTTTCCTTTCCACTTACCAAGGAGAATGTAATTGGCTCCAAGTGTTAGTTCTGGAAATGAACTCCTGCAAAAGCACACGGGTCTCAAATTGTTCTCATTGGTCTGTCTTGTTCTTACTATCTTGTTCTCCCCCCATAACCCAACAAAAAATATCTAATAGTGGATATACATACACATAAGATATATACACAGAGAGATATATGTGTACGTATATGCATATAAGCATCACACTTCTGTGAAACTCACTGAGCCTTCCCTGGCTCCTTGAGTTTTTAGTCAGGCCCTGTTTTGAGTTTCCTCTGAGATAGAAAAAGACTTTTGGCAACTTATCCTGTTACAGTCTCAGATAGGTTTGTGTTGAATAGCTAAAGATCCTTCTTTAGCCAACCTAGTAACTCTACAAACAATATAAGATCTTTATTCATTCAAGTCAATTTTTGAATGCCTGCTACATGCCACAATTCAGCCTTAAAATTTTTTAAAATATTTCAGCCATATTATTGATAGAGTAGGATAGTTTTTAGACACTGTTTTATAGTGGTTTATTCACAGCAAGTGAAATAAATGCCTTGCACCAGAAGCTCAAGTTTTGAAAAGGAAAATACACTGAGCTCTAAATTATGGAGGAAAAAAAAAAAACAACTGATATCTGTACGTAATATCTTAAGCATCCCAACTGAGAAGTATAAATTCACAAACTAGTTCTCTAGTCACATAAGAAGTGCCAGTTGGTTAGGAAGTAGCTTTGTCTATGAGTAACTTCTCGTAGCAGCTTCTCTCTTCTATCTAGTGTTTCTGTTAAAACAAAAGGTTGTATTTCGTTCATTTACCTTAGTTAAATCAATAATATCTATTGCAATCAGAAAACAATATCACAATAAGTTTGGAACCATACATTATAGATGACCTCTAAGTAAATGTGATGAAAATGTCCTTTTGCAGATGCAAGTATTGGCACTATGATGAAAATCTGCTCACTTCCAGCATTGTCATTGTCTTCCATAATGAAGGATGGTCGACCCTCATGAGAACAGTCCACAGTGTAATTAAAAGGACTCCAAGGAAATATTTAGCAGAAATTGTGTTAATTGATGATTTCAGCAATAAAGGTAATGACTATGGAATTGACATTTTGTCCATAAAATAAGTTAAGTATAAGTAACTGCAAAATGTGATTTCAAAATAATTAGTCTTTAAAAATTAATAGTTAGCATCTATTGATAGCATCTATTATCAACAAGTTGGCACTGTACCAAGCATTTTGTATGAATTATTTCATTTAATCCTGACCATAACCCTTACAATGAATATTGTTATTATCTTCATTTTACACATGAGGCTCAGAAATGTGAAGTCACTGACCAACAGTCATAGAGATAGTAATTAACAGCTCAAATCACTTCTACAGATGCATAGGTGTGCACTTAACAACTATTTTACACTATAGCAATTCTTTGGGCCTTGGATTTTGCAAAAATTTAGTCATGGAGGGAATTTATTATATTGCCACCTGATGCTCCATCCATAGTTGTCAAACTGAAATCCATGTACCTATTTAATAACCTGTGTTTTGCATTTTAACAATGATACACTATTGAATTTGACCAGAAACCACGGACTATTTTTATTTATAATAGAAAGTACCTACTAAAGTTCATTTTGTTCTGTATTTGATTTTGTATATTGAATAAAAGGAAATTGTATTTTATTTTTTAACTATTACAGCATTTAGGGAGGCACTGGTTAGTCTTGATTCAACTTTGTGAGAGAGAAATTGAGCATTGATTTTCTAGATAATTGGGTTTAAGTTAATGTTTTTCTTTAAATAGATAAATCATTATAAGCTGAATGTATCTTCTTAGTGACATGAATATAAAAAGATAGGTTATGCTATACCTCAGATCCCAAACCAGCATCCTAAATAAAAAATGTGAGGCTGAAACCCAATCTAGGGATTTATTCTCATTTACTGTCACAAAACTGAATTGAATCCTTTGAAATTTGACCAAAGACAGTATATTTGCTTGTTGGCAAATAAGTTTTGCAGACAATTTTTGTGTACAGGTAGAAATACCACTGACTATATGTCAGAAGACAAAACATGGGTAGCATGAAAATACCATTTAAAATGGCTTTACAAAAGTTTCCTCCAAAACTTAATTTAGAACTCTTGCAGTCTGGAGAAACTTCTACTGTTTATGCAAGAACATGACCAGATCATGATCTTGTACACATAAGTTAGGATGGAGAAGAAAGAGAAGTATGGTCTTTTTCCTTTTCTACTCATCTTTGTTGAGCTAATCACTTCTTTGTAATAATAGTTTTTAATCACACTAGAGAATGTATAAGTTGAACTATTTTAGTCATATCAAATGTCTTTAGCTTAGACATCATATCTTGGTTGCAATTTTCTATGATAGAAATGTATTTATTAAAAACACTATTTATGCCCCAGCTAGCATGGCTCAGTTGGTTGGGCATTGTCCCACAAAGCCAAGGGTTGCTGGTTTGGTTCCCAGTCAAGGCACACGCCTGGGTTGTGGCCTGGTCCCCAGCTGGGGCACAACCAATTAATGTTTCTCTCACACATCCATGTTTCTCTCCCTCTCTTTCTCCCTTCGTTCCCCTCTCTTTAAAAATAAATAAATAAAATCTTTTAAAATGAAAAAAAATAGATAACACTTTTCCTGTCTCAAGGTAAATACAGGGTAGGGCAAAAGTAGGTTTATAGTTGTTTGTCTGGCAAATACAATAATTAATAAAGCATAAACTTTGTTTCATGTATGCACAACTGTAACCTTACTCTTGCCTCACCATGTGTTTTAAAATGTTTTACAGTGATATTGTTGATGCCAACAATAGTTTATTTAGATTTAGAAAAACCCAATTCTCTAAAAATGACTGAGAAATCCCACGTCTATGATTTTTCTGATTTTAAGAGGTCTTATGCTATTAATACAAGTAAAATCTTAGCATATTCTTTTTTAAAAAAATGTGAAGATATATCAAAAGGTGTTTGCCATCCAAAAATAATGGCTTGGCCCCAGAAAAGGAGAACAGAATTTTGGGCTTAATTTTTTTTTTTTTTTTTTTTTTGGTTCATTTTACTTGAATTTTTTGTGTGCAGCACTTTTGTTGTTATAGACCTCTAATATTAGTCTCTTGTAACATATTTTAAAGTCAACCATATGCGGGATGTGCTCAGCTTATAGCATTCATAAGTACAGAAGTACAGAGGTCTTGAACTCATTTTCCCAATTTCAGAACAACCTTAAAACCTGTCAGTTCCATCCTCAGTAAAAGTATATAGTCTTTGGTAAATCTGACTGGAGTGAAAATTTAGTTTGTTCTTTCCCCCAATCAATTCAGAAAGTAGAACTTTTAGTTATAAATTTTGTTTTAAAGACAAAATAGTTTGCTAATATATAATAAATCCTCAAAAAGAAACTGGCTGCTTATAATATTTGGGTTTCTGGAATTTAAAGTATCCTCTCAAAAGAAGGTTTGAGGCCTTTTTTTAATAGAGCACACACCTGTACAAGTGTGTTTTAGCCATCTGAGGCTGCGCAGTGTCAAGGTGAAATGCAACCCACACTCTCATATAATAACAAAGGGTTATAGTAGTGTTTTCCCACTCATCCTCCGTGTTCCCTGCTGGTCAGCTCTGCTCCATCCCACATCTTTGCTGCAGGGCCCAGGCTGGCAGAGCAGCAGCCTGATCTCAGACATTGCCTGCCTGAGAGGCAGAGAGAAAGAAGAGATGGTGAAGTGCTAGTGGAATTTTAATAGTTCTGCTCACAAGTACCTCAAGTCATGTCCACCCCCTTTTCATTGGCCACAGCCAGTCCAGTCACATGGCCCAGCCTGACATCAGTGGGTGGGGGAGGATAATCACCCGCCAAGGAAAGGCTATGAATACTTCGAACATTAGTATAGTACAGTCTGCCACAATGCGAGACCCCAAATAAGCCAGAAGTCATTTGATTCACCAACTTTCCTCTGGGACCATCTTTTACTAAGCATCTGAATTCAAAGAACAGGCCATCAACTTGTTTCTGGCCATAAAAATTTGTTACAGATTTATTTAGATAGCATATCCAGAAAAGCATCCTGTGCAATTCAGAAGGGGCTTAGAAAAAATTGGACTGTATTGGGCCAAAAAAAGGAAGGTAAGAAGTTTTTAAGAAAGCTGAATGGAAATTATTTAGATTTTCTGGTGGGGGGTGGATATAATTTAGCAGGAGAGAGTTTTGTTTATAATCGTCATTAAAAGTGGATGTCAGAATAGAAAAAGGGAAAATTTTCTTCTTCCCAACTTTGAATATCCATGTGTGGGTAGGTGTCTTGGTAATTGATAAGTTCCCTAAAAATGAGTAAAGTATTAAGTACAGTCTGATTTGCCCATTTAACCACTAACTCACACTAAATACAGCTATGTTTTTGTATTCATGGGACAAAATTTTAAACAATTTAGAAGTAATTTTTGTGTCAGGAGGAAACCCCTTTAATGATTCAGGAGCTAGTTGTGGCTGTGATGAACCAGTTTCATGTGCTGATAGGGAAACAAACAAAACTTGTTGTCTTGCAACTGGGAAGGCAAGATGGAAATTTTGGCAAATATATTGTGTTTTTATAACGAAAAATTGTCTACCAAATCACAAATATATATTTTATTTATTGTATACAAATATTATTTATTTATTATGTAAATGTGTAAATACTTATTTGTAAATATGCATATATATACCTGTTTATGTTTAAAATACAGAGAAAATGGGATCTCTAGACTGTTTTTTGCCAACTTAATGGAAACTATATTTATTATACCAAGACTACAACTTGGACACTGGCTATGCTTCTGAAAGATGGCCCAGAAACAGATGTTTACCTATATCCTTTATGGTTCCAAAGAAACCCTGGACTATTGCTTCTAGCAAAAGCAAACAAAATATTATACCTGAAAGTTTTTAGACATGATGCTAACATGTAAATTTTGAAGTTTTTAACTTTTTTAATTAAATTTTTTTTTCTTATGCCATTTGACATAGTCATCATTTATTTAATATTTAGAGAGATGTTTGATTATTCTCAGGTTAGCCAGTTCTCTGTAGGCATATTACGCTCAAAATTTAACTCAAAAATAATCTTCAGCTTTACTTCCCTATAGATTAATCTGGTCTGCGTAAAATCATTGACTGTCCAAAGTACCTTTCCCTAGCCCTGTTTCTTGAGAAAAATAATAGTTTAATTGGTTGATATACATAAATATAATTTGTTGTGCTGATTGACTTTTTTTATTCACAGAACACTTAAAAGAAAAACTAGACAACTATATTAAGCTGTGGAATGGCCTAGTGAAGGTATTTCGAAATGAGAGAAGAGAAGGTTTAATTCAAGCACGAAGTATTGGTGCCCAGAAGGCTAAACTTGGACAGGTAGGAAACATTTCTTACTGTTGATATCTACAATGTTATAATTTTGGGTTTGGTAACTGAACAGTCATATGGATTTTTAAGAACCTTTTTTTTTTTTAGATTGAAATGAAAATGCTGTCCTAAACAGAAAAATCTTATATGTCAAAATGGACTTTAATGCTAACTTATAGCCTCTAATTTTAAGTTGTGTGTGATATATGATGTACCGTATTTAAGTATTCTTTCACCCTGCCTCTTTCCTTTTTTTTTTTTTTTTTTAAGGTTTTGATATACCTTGATGCCCACTGTGAGGTGGCAGTTAACTGGTATGCCCCACTCGTAGCTCCCATTTCTAAGGACAGGTAACATTACCTTGCTTTTTTGCTTTCCTTGTTGAAAAGTAAACCTTGTTCTAGAAGGACAAATAGCATTCTCTTTCTTCTGATTCCAATTCCATCAATATATCAAGTGTGCCATTTTAAGTATTATCACTCAGCTAGTTGTTTCCTGGTGTGGAGCTAAACTGATATTTTGGGTTAATTCAGATGCAGGCAGTTGGGCATTTGGGATAGGCCTAGGGTGTCTGATCCAATAATCATATGTGGTTTAGAGACTTCCTCTAGCTCCAAAAGGTTTCTCTAAGAGTAATATTAATTGCTCCTTCTATGCCATAGTACCGGTTCTAAAGATTTGAAAGAGCAAGCCTTGAAATTATAACTGTTGTTTTTTTTAATGCCCATTTTAATTATTACTTTAGATAGTAAGGATCAGTTGTTACTTGTGTCAGGGTTTTGGATTCCTATAGAAACTTTAAGTTTAGAAATAAGCAACTATGCCATAGATATGTGGTGATCCCCATTAAATTTACAGAAATATCTGAAACAAGAGAAGGCAGCATTTTTCTCCTAGTTCCAAAAGCCTTCCCTGCTTTGCATCCAGAATTCCAACTATTTCAGAATCTAGGCAAATGAGACATAATGCTGTGGAATGGCATGTGTCAAAGAAAGTCCTTTGGAGGATTTAATCATCAGAGGATTACCTGTGAAGGCCTGTAATAAACATGTCCCATATGCTGTCTGGTTAAATCCTCACAGCACCCCAGCAAGATAGGTATTATTAGCTCCATTGTACTGAAGAGGATACTGAGGCTTGGAGAAGTTCATTAATTTGCCCCAAATCAGACAGCGAATATGCCTTCAAACCGAGATCTGTCTAGGACACCTTATACTGCACCATTTATTAAGAAATCCGAGACTCATGAGAAGAGAGGAAAGAGAATAAACCTTCACTTCTCCAGGTGAAGACTAGCTGTCCTCTGGGGCAGTAAGGAACTGGTTTTCCATAGCGTTCCCTGGCAATCCCACATATCCCACAGTGACCAGCCACTGTCCCATGGGAATTATTCCAGACGGAAAAACAGCCTTCTCAAATCCACTTCCATGATATCAAAATTTCAAGCCCCATACATTTTCCCCTTCACCTTGGTTTCTAAACATCTAAAAAGCATCTCAACATGACTATGAAAAGCCGTAATCTCTATTTTAGTAAATGCATTTTTAAATCCTTTCTGATAAGATGAGCACTGAAACAAGCAGGGGACCAAATTATCTTGGTAGAGTTGACTCTGTACGCGATTAGTTGTATAGTACTAGCATTTTCCTGAAGTAAAGTACAATGGATTGTTTTTGCTCCAAATTCTCAAGCTACACTTAAGTTCTTTATGTTTTTTTTAAATAATTTATTTATTTATATGTTTATTTATTTATTTATTTTTAGAGAGAGGGGAAAGGAGAAAGAGGGAGAGAAACATCACTGTGTGGTTGCCTCTCACTCACGCCCCCAATTGGGGACCTGACGTGCAACCTAGTCATGTGCCCTGACTGGGAATCGAACCAGTGACACAAGTTCTTTAGGTTTTGAGGGATGTTTTTCTTCATTTAAAAAAAAAAAAAAATAGTAATACAATGCAGCACTCTTTTTTGGCAATGGAAGCTGGGTTTTGGGTTTTTTTTTTTTTCCTTTTTCTTTTTTTGCAACAAAAAAGAATACGAAAAAGGATCAAGAAAAAGTATAGAAACATTTTCATAATAACTGCTTCCAAAGAAATGGAAAGCAACAAAGAGTTGGGAGAACTGCTAAAAACATAGCAGTTATTATTTTTTTATACAGACACACACATGCAGGTGCACCCACCCACCCCACCCCCACACACAAACTTGTTTTATAATGGAGGATTAAGGAGGAAAAATAATAGGCAGGAAAATCTTCTAAGCAATAAAAAAACGACCAAGAAAAAGTTACCTGTAAGACCAAAGCAAAAATGAGAAAACACAAGTAAGCTATAAAACATGGCTTTTTGTTCCTGACATTTGTCTGCAAGCCAAGGGGTAAGTCTCCTCTATCCTTTCCTTATGAAAACAGGCTCCTTAACTTTTATAGGACATTCATTTACTTCTACTTCCCATTAGATATTTAAGTCCCCTACCTGAAACCCCGCCCTCCCCCCCCAAAAAAGAATCGATGACAAAGAGATACTATAGCTAGGCATGCTATACTAGTCAGTTTTGGGTTCTTAAATGCTTTTTCATTTTCTGTAAATGTTTCAGAACTACATGTACTGTGCCTCTAATAGATTACATAGATGGGAATGATTATTCCATTGAACCACAGCAAGGTGGGGATGAAGATGGTTTTGCCAGAGGGGCCTGGGACTGGAGTTTACTATGGAAACGTATTCCTCTAAGCCACAAGGAAAAGGCCAAAAGAAAACATAAAACTGAACCCTATCGGTAAACATTACTCCTTTATTTTCTTACTTGGAATGTTTATCTAAGTACTTTTTTTTTTCCTTCCGCATGTACTTATATATATATGTGGGTCCATACATATCCTTCCATTTCATCTTTGCTGCCATCATCAACACAATACAGAACCATTTGCACTGTGCCGATTATAGATGTCATAAATGGCAACACATATGAAATTATACCCCAAGGGGGTGGTGACGAAGATGGGTATGCTCGAGGAGCATGGGATTGGAGTATGCTCTGGAAGCGGGTGCCTCTGACCCCTCAAGAGAAGAGAATGAGAAAGACAAAAACTGAACCATATCGGTAATCACTAAATCACTTACATGTTTTTCTTTTCTCCAGCTGCTGCTAACCTGTTAACTTCTTGCTAAGCTAAAATATTTGTTATTAAAACTGTAGATGCTGTTTAGATTCTGAGGACTTCTTTCCTTGCACTATTTCACAGTTTAAACTCACATTAGCGTCTTTGCAATTGTTTTCTCCCTAAATGCAGGCTCCACTTTTTTTGGGGGGGTGGGGGGGTGTTATAGGACATTACTTCCAAATACAAGAGAAAAAAGAACAGTCATTCTGTAATTTTAGAATGCATAAATTACTTGTAATCCAAGTTTTATATCCACTTTGATGCCTTGGGTGTAATGTTAACAGTAAAAGCAATAGCAAGAGATTTTTTTTTCTTCTTTTTATTTTATATGCTAACTCTTAAATACTAATTTTACACCAGTTAAATCTGATGAATAAAAATACATCACTTTGGCAAATGTTACATAGAATTCTTTATTGCTTCCTTCTCAGAAGAGCACTTGATTAAAAGGAAATACTATTCCAAAATCAGCTTTTATCCCTTTCCGTGGCTCTTCAAATAGAACAATGTATGCTGCTGTATTCTTTCAGGGTCCTTTATCTGGAACCTTTGACTGTATTCCAAAAGAGTGACTCCACATGAAATCTTTGGTCAAATGTTAGTATAGGCTTCTAAATATGTCTAATTTTATTTTTCTGATCTTATGGTTCTGCTTTTGGTCTCTCTTTCCTTGTTACACTACTGATAATATTAGAACTCTGTTCTGGGAAGGTGTTTCCAATGTCATGCAAATGCTGCTGGGATTTGGGCATGTCACGATGGCAAACAGAAGGAAATTATAGAACTTTAAGCTTGATTTGACATTTTCCAAATTTCCCTTTGAATTTATTTTTCAAAATAGTGCAGGAATTCACTGCTTACTCACTTACCTAACATAATTCTAGGAGAAAAATACAAGGATAATGATTATATATTTTTTATTTCTGACAATTACATAGGCTCGTAAAGAAATCTTTTTTCAGTGGGCTAGAAAAATTTAAGGGAGATTTCCCTGTAAAGGACTCACTGGTTTTCATGTTAAGATGCATTTTCAAATATATACTGAGATAAGTGGGAATGTATTTAAAGATCAAAAAGGCTGAGTTATAATAATGTTAAGTGGTAGTTAAATAAATGTGACATGAAAATATAGCCAAAAATCTAATAGTGCTAATGTTCAGTGAATTAAGCAGTATACTTTAAGAAGAACGGGCATAAAAGAATAACTTGGCCCCAATGTGATTTTTCTTTAATATTGAAAATATTACTTAATTCATTATTTATCCACCCAACAAATATTTAATGAGCACTTACTATGTGCCAGGCTCTTTTCTGGAAATAAATTTTTAAAAGATCAGTTCCCTCGTGGCACTTAAAATAGAGTGGGTGAGACAAAAATTAAACAGAAAACTACACACCTGCACTGAGTGGGATGAAGAAAAATAGAGCTTATGGAAAGGAGAGCCTCACCTAGCCTGGAGCATCCAGAATGGCCTCCTTGATGAAGTGTCATTGGAGCTGAGACCTGAAGGATGAGGGGTCAACCCTGTGGAGGAGGAGGAAGGACATTTCAGGAGAATGAACAACAGAGATGAAGGCCCTGAGATAGAAGAAAGTTTGGCAAGTTCAAGGCATGAGGGAGCCAGCTGAGCCTCAGAGTGGAGAGAGGCTGGCATCAGGGGACCCATGTGGAGTCCCCTCTGCCTGCTGTGTGATTAGACTTGGATGGGGGAAGAATAGAATAAAGGAAGCAAGTTATGAAGTTCCTGTAACAAGCAGTGGCAACTCAGTCTAGGATGGTAGCAGTGAAGTTGGAAAGAGTAGACAGATTGAAGATATATCTTCAAGGTAGAATTAAGAGGAATTTGTGACAAATTGAATATTAGGTGTGGTAATGAAGAACATCCTCTAATAGAGGCATCTTCTTAAGAATCATGATGCATTAATAATTAATTGTTCAGGGTGGGGTGCAAGCAACAGGATATAAATCATTCTCCTAATCACTTCTAATGATGGGAGTGGCTTGTCTCTAAAAAGCTACCAAATCCTTTTTCTCTTGCACTTAAAAAGTACCAAATTCAAGATTCCATTCAAGAAGACACGCAGATCACCTGTTAGCAGTCCTACCTCCTGGCATAGTAAATAGCTCCATCTATTTCTCCTGTGTTGTTTCTGTGCTACATTTGCAAACTCTGAATGAACTGTGACTGTTCCTACGATGAATTACACTCTTATTTGTCAAGGCCCTGAGCTATAAACTTAAAAACTGACAGACTACTTCCATGGTGTATGGTTTTGCTCATCCCGTAATGACTCATGAATCATTGCAGGAGCAGTTAGGAGACCAGGACTGTATGGCTCAGTATTTTTAGGAGTGAAACAGAAAATTCTACTTTTACTAGATCTAAAGGCTTAATTTTTAAATCAACAAAGGAACCAAAGCTCCCTCTAATGGTGAAATGATGTGATGCTCTAATTTGTATCGAGCTATACAATTTGATTTCAATCAGAAATTTTGGTAATTCATTAAGGAAATATGAACAGATTGTTTTGCAAAGGCTTTATAATTTCTTAATGTTTGGCCATCAGTTTTGTCTTTTCTATGCTTAGAAAAAAAAGGCTTATTGTCTATTGGTGAAGGGGTTTGTCTTTTATAATTATTGAAGTGTTTCTTTTTTTTAGGTCCCCAGCCATGGCTGGTGGATTATTTGCCATCGAACGAGAGTTCTTCTTTGAACTGGGTCTGTATGATCCAGGTCTCCAGATTTGGGGTGGTGAAAACTTTGAGATCTCATACAAGGTAACAGTTCATTTCAATAAATGGTGTTTTCTAAGTAGTGACAGACTTTTGTGACTTTCAAATAAAGGCTGGGTTCTTGGAGGCGGGGGGGTGCTGTTTAAAGCATTTGCCTAAATCATAATGAATGACTAACAAAAATGTATACCTTTGGAAGACTTACTACATATTTACCATGGCTCGCCTGAAAATTGAGGCCAGCAAGCTTCAGAATTATAAAAAAAAAAATTTCAAATTAAAAAAAACACCTCCTCCTTCCCCCACCTAAGGCTTTCCGTACATTGGAGCCTTTTGTTATAGAAGCCCTTTGGAGGATCCGCATGTGTTGAGGCCACATTTGACCATCCACTGACACAGTGACCCCTTATTACTGTAGGACATGATTCAGGACAGAAGTAGACCCCAACAATGACTATGCATCCTCAGACTGACGGTGGAGCTGCCTTTCTGCAGTTCCCCCATCACTGAGCCAGTCCTGGAACACTAATACCTTCCATGCTCCAACACCACCACCCATTTTCCAAAAGGAGAAAAAGAACTAGATCACAGTTTGAGTTAAACAAATATGTATTACCTCTTGTCTTAAATGTCCAGTGCTTAGTGCTTAGTACTGTAAGGAAGAAGAATAACTCGGTCTTTGCTCTCAAGGAACTCACAGTCAATAAGAAATTAGAATTATATTTAAATTGATAATATTATAAGAAGGTTGAGTGCCATTTGGTTGGTGTGATTAAGAAACAGCATCCTGCTGGAAGTAAAATTTGAGGCAGAACGAGAAAGATGGGCGTGATATCAATAAGCAGAGATAAAGGAAGGGGAGAGAGACTTCCAAGCAAATAGAATAGGGAAAGGTACAAAGGTGAAACATGAAGAATGTATTCAAGAAACAGTGAGGAGCCAGTTTAGCAGAATCTGACAGCACGAATGAGACAGAGACATCAAGAAGATAAAGTGGTCAGATACGTTAGCAGCATAGTGAAGAGAGCCTTTCATGCTGAGCTAAGAGATTTTTACTTAATTTGATAAGCAATGGAAACCTATTGAAGATATTAAGCAAGGGAATAACATGACCCAAAGCTGCCCTTCAGCTAGAATAATCACTTGCTATAAATAAGGAATGCATTGAGGAGAGTGAAGCCAGAGGTGAAGAAGCCAGGCAGGAGATTACTATAATAATCACCCAGGTGGGAAATATATTAGCAATGGAAATGACGGATGATGTTAGGAATGGAGACTCTGCATGGTTTGGCAAGGTTACATTGCAAAAAGGTTGCCTGGAGCTACCAGTACATAGGAGGAGTATATTACCACTTTCCTTACTGCCTCCTTTGTTATGAGTTTGAAAAACAAGCAAGTTATTTTAAGATTTGTTTGATTACTAAATTCCCTGTGAACACTGTATCTAATTAAGATTTCGGATTTACAGTTATAAGATGAATTTTCAGCTGTAATTTATTTTGGCATTTGAAACAACTTTTCTGTGTGTTTTCCTTGATAGATATGGCAGTGCGGTGGCAAATTACTGTTTGTTCCCTGTTCTCGCGTGGGACATATCTACCGTCTTGAGGGCTGGCAAGGGAACCCTCCACCCATTTATGTTGGGTCTTCTCCAACTCTGAAGGTAAGTCTTTCGGTTGGAAATGGAGATGGCTAGGGAACTAACATTTATGTACCACATGCTGTGGTAGGTAGTCAAGTAAATGTCAGCTCACTGAAAGGGAGAAAATCTCGTAAGCCATCACACAGGTCTTCACAAAATATCTTATTGTTCTTTGAGATTATTTATTGTATCCCACTCAGATTAAGGTGTCTATATTGAATGTTCTCCATGAAGACATCACAGATAAATTTAAAAAGAACTGACTCTGTAAGAAAGTAGTGGAAAGGAAAATACCAGCTGCTATTAGTCACAAATGAGTAAAATATCATTTTTTGACACATATATTTGTATTTATTTTAAATACAATAATATGACAAACAGCCATATCCTGCAAGGCTTAATTTCACAGCAACATGGGCTATAGACATCTTCCCAAAATGTACTGTGATGGATGGTGAATTGTTTTTTGTTTTGTTTTGTTTTTGTTTTAAAAAATAAATCGTATTGAGTTTTTGTAGTAAACAAAAGCAGATTTTGAACAGTGCTTGCAAAAGATTCATGTCTTTTGTTCCTCAGACCAGGGACAAACCAGGGAAGCTTTATATAGAGGCCAGGTGTCTACTGCTAGGAGGCCACTGGCCCTTATCCTTGACAGCACAACTTTGAAGTGTCTGGGGAGCTGCCGCCCTACGTTCTAAGAGCCTCTATAACTCTGTGCCCTTCATTTTCTGGAGTCCTTCACCAAGTCGAAGACAGAAGGAAGATCATTATTGTCTGCAGATGCAACTTGGGAAAGTTCCCAAAAAGGGAATAGGAAATGGAGGCAGAGATAGCTAGGCTTTAAGAACAAACACAGAACTTTCTAACTGACCAAACTGTCTTAGACTTGGTGAAATAGAGCCCCAGCTACAACAGAGGCTGAGATTAAAATATCCCCAATGAAACAAAGATGCACCAAATTAACAGCAGCCCTGACTGCCATAGCAGGAAGGGAAACTGACCTTGGATCCACAATCATAAAGAACTGATGAAAAGTCAGATTGATTCAAGAAGGTATATGCTGCAAGTAAAAGGAAAAGAAAAAGGAAATACTCACCCACTCTAAAAATTAAATGTAGGTCTCATAAAAACTACCCAATAAATGTCATGTTCAGCATACTCTTGTGACTGCCTCAAATGTGCCAGGGACTTTCTTTTCTCCAATTTTAGCACCATGCACCTTAACCACCAGGGTGCCAGTGGCCTGTGTCAACTTCTCCCGTCCATTTGTCTTCCCTGAGCTTCAGACCATAATCAATTGTCTTCTAAAATTATCCTCTTAGATATTTCAATTTCAACATAGTCAAACTTTTAAACTTTTCCTCAAAAGCGATTCCTTGTCCTATATTCTCTACTTACCCATGAATGCAACTTAGGGGGCATGTTAGGGTTGTCTAACTCGCCTTTCACCTTCCCAAGCCATGACAAATCTACCTCATACATATCTCTTAAATCCATTCCTTACTATGCTTAGTGCAGGTCTTCCAATCTCTCGCGTGGATATTGAACAGCCTCCCACATAGCTCTCTGCCATCAGCTTCAATGTTCTTCAGTCCATCCTCTACCTGCCACCAGTGTTATTCCCTCGAAAATTAAATCTGATGTCTGTTGCCTGCTTAAAACCTTTTGATGCCTCTCATATAAGATAACAATAGTATTAACAAGAGCTAACACTTTTTGACTGCCTACTAGGTAGTAGACACAAATCTAAATGCTTTCCATAATTTTTTAAATTTACACAACACACCGTAAGATAAAGACTATGACTATTCTCACCTTAAAATGAGGAAAGAGAAGCAAGTTTTCTCTCTGAACCCTGCATTCCACTTATGATAAACTACTTGGAGGACTCCAAATGCACCATGATTTGTCACACTTCATTTGCATTTCTGCTTGCCCTCAATACAATTCTTACTTAATTAACCACTCTTTCCAGATTGAGCCATCCAGCATCCCTCCATGATCCCCCTCCGGCCCTGTCCACCCCAAACAAATATTCCTTCTCTTCATTGCTATGACACTATGCATGTATACTAATTCTTCACATTTGTTAGCATCTAGAAGACATGGACTGTGTCTAATTTTGGGTGGATTTGCAAGGATTCAAAATACTTAGCTATAATATTTCATGCTTTTTTTAGGATACCGCTGCTTAAAACTTTGTTGAAGCCGCTGGCTTTTGCAAGAGCATGCTCGCCTTTTGATAGTTATCTTTAGTCTAGAAAAAAAATGTAATAGGAATGCTAGGTTTTCCTACTCCTGGTGTGAAAAAGCGGTCAGCTACTAAGCATGATGGGCCAGATCCAGCCCTTTTTAGTAAATCAAGTTGTATTGGAGCACAGCCCACACCCATTTGTTTATACATTGTCTGTGGCTACTTTTTTCCAGCAGAGTTGAGTAGCTGTAACAGAAGCTGTATGCCCACTAAGCCAAAAATACTTACACTCTGGCCCTTTATCCACAAAGTTTGCTTAAGCATGACAGAGAAGACCAAGGGACTAGATTGAGTATGTACTAAATCTGTCACTTATATTTGTGCCTACATGCAGCATTTGGTAAAACCTTACAAGTTAAATCTTTGTCAATTATCACAATGTCAACTGATTTGCGCCAGCTGGGGAAAATGTCCAGTTAATTCTGGGTTATGGTAAAATGGTCCTATTATAGTTTAAAGAAAACCAATAAAGCCACTTACAAAAATGTGTTTTATTAAACAGAGCTGTTGTTTTTCATAATGGTTACTGAAATTTAATTTTCCCCTGCATATGCTAGTGGTATGGAGATAATTCTGGGAGGAATACCAGTGTCTAGTGCGCCTCTCATAAACCCTTTCTAGGTATAAGTTTCTTCCTTTAGAAGCACGATAGAATTTATTTTCTCAAACTAGATATGCTCTTGCAGCCAAGAGTCTGTGTCCATCACTTTAGCTGAACATGTGTGATGATTTTATCCTTGGCAGTTCCCGTATTAGAATCATTAGCTCAGTTGCATTTGTTCTTTAATTAAATATTAGGTCTTACTGAAATAAGTTTGTTTTATGTTAGTCATATTTCATATGTCTAAGATCAGCTGTTTTTGACATTACAAATATTTTAACTTGTCATATTATATTAATTTTCTTTTTTACAGAATTATGTTAGAGTCGTAGAGGTTTGGTGGGATGAGTATAAAGACTACTTCTATGCCAGTCGTCCTGAATCAAAGGCGTTGGCGTATGGGGATATCTCTGAGCTAAAAAAATTTCGAGAAGATCATAACTGCAAGAGTTTCAAATGGTTCATGGAAGAAATCGCTTATGATATCACCTCACATTACCCTTTGCCACCCAAAAATGTTGAGTGGGGAGAAGTAAGTATCAGTGATATCCAGATCTCAAAGTGTGTGTGTTTGTAGACTGAAGTTGGGAGAAGGCAGAGACAAATGAAAATGAATGAAAGAGAAGAATTCTTGGGGGAAAGTTTGGGTAAAAACTGATAACTTCCTCCTCCTCTCTACCAGGCAGTTAAAACTACCCTGACTACCTGACCACGTGTCCCCGCCTCTCAGTCTTTGCACATCTGGCTTTCTGGTTGGGAAGGAACACTGTCCATTCCCTCCAGCTCCTGCCACTTCTCTGCTCCTCAGTCAGACTCCCTTTCTTAGCTAATTCCAGCTTATCCTTCTGCTTTCAATGTGGAGATCACCAATACTGAAAAGACTTTCTCATTCTTTCCCACTCCATGAAAAAGACTCAGTCCTGTGATTTTTTCCATGAGTTTTCCTAACATAGAACTGCCTCTCTCTCAGCCAGTCCGTAAGTCCTTGTTCACCATTGCGTCCCAATGAACTAATGCAGAGACCACCATATATAATAGGCACTCAGACAATGCTGCCAAGTGAAGGAATCAATTAATGGTAACCGAAAATAATTAAAATCAAAGACAATGATCTGTGTTGTCCTTTCTTGGTTTCTTCAAACTTATCTTTGTAAGTAAGTGGGTGCATTTCTCATTCACTCACCCTTGCAGATGCTACCTCATAACTATATTAAACATGCCATGAAATGAAATTTCAAGTCTACATGCTTTTGCTTAATTATGTGTCCAACAAATATTGGTTGAGGGCCTACTATGTGCCAGTCACTCCTTTAGACAGAAAACAAGACAAATAAGATCCTTTTCCTCGGGGAATTTGCATGCTAGTAGATAAGACAAAAACAAAAAACAACGAGAAAAGAAGATAATGGTAGATGGAGTTAAGGGCTGTAAAGGCAGTAAGCCGGTGAGGTTCAAGAGGACATAGGGACAGGGTGGGGAGGCTTCTCTGAGGAGGTGACATTTAATCTGAGATCTGAATAATGAAGGGCCAGGAAATCAGAGAGCTAGGAGAGTGTTCCAGATAAAGAAAATGGTCAGTTTGAAGACTCTGAGTCAGGAAATGCTTTGCATGTTTGACCAGCAGAAAGGAGATTAAATAAGGCAAAGTGGCGGACAGGTGAGGAGGGAGGCCTGTTATCCTGTTGGTGTTCTGGATTTGTGAATGGCCCAGGTGGAGCTGTCAAGTAGATGTTAAGCTGTGTATTGATAATACTGAAACCCAGGACACAGGCCAAATACACATCTAAGGATGTGTGTTTGGAGCCATCAGCATGTGGATTGTTTCATGGGACTGAATGAGAAAAATATAGATAGGAAAAAGAAGACAGGATCCATGCCTAAGGAACTCCAACATCTCGAGTTTGGGAATAGGAGCCAAAAAAGACACTGCCACTCTCTCAACCTCTTGTTTTCGTGCCTTTTTTCCTATATACTTATTTCACCTCTGTGTGCAATTACAGCAAATTATGTTTAAGTCCCAACTAGACCATAGCCCCTGGCAGTTCAGACCCCACTTTGGTAATCTTTTAATCTCAGAGAACCTATTTAGTATAGTTACCTTATGTGTAAGAGAAAGAAACTCAGTGATCTTGTCCAATCTCATGGCTTTAATACCATCTATGTGCAGATAACTCCAGTTTCTACCTTCAACTTGAATCCCTCTCCTGGTGCTCAGACAAGTATATCCAACTGCCTACTTGGCATCTCCACTTGAACATCTGATAGACATTTCTAACTCACCGCATCCAGTGCGGACCTCCTGTCTCCCCTCCTCAGCCTATCTGTGCTGATTGCTTAGGCCAACGCTTTGCAGTCTTTCTTGAATCCTTTCCTTCTCTCTCACTTTACACTTAGATCCAGACTTTTACCCTTTTTTACTCTGGTCTAAGCCACCACATCTCACAGAGACTAAATTTGCCTTCTAAAATCCTGTTCTAAACACACCAGTCAAACTGATATTTTTTAAATGATACTGTTACTCTTCTGTTAGAAACTTGCAGTGACACCCCCTTGCCCTCAGAAAGAAGGCAAAGTCGTTTCTAGTGCCCTCCAGGGCTGGCGTATCCAGACCCTTCCTCTGGCCTCACCTGCTACACCTCTCCTCACTCACTGCAGCCCCACTGTCCTCACTTACTGCAGGAAGCCTTTGCTGCCTGTCCCCTCTGCCTGGAGTGCTTTCCCACTGCAGGTGTCACTAACTGGTACATATACCTCAAGTCTGCTCAGATGCCACCTTCTCAATGAGATCTACCCTGCTGGTCCCCCAAACACTCCTAGCGACACACCCCCTTAACTTGCTTTTCTTCTTTTCTGTTTCATGGCTCATGTCACTTTCTAACTAACATGTCTGTTCGGATTTTACCTCGGAGTCTGCCTTTCCTTCCCTAGAATATAAGTTCACTGGGGTGAGGATCTTTGTTTTTTGGTCACAGGTGTATCAGAGCCTACAACATACCTGACACAGTACTTGCTTAATATTTGATGAATAAATAAATGCATAAGTACATAAGCAAATGGAATTTTCTGTCCTCCCATTATAATCTCACTCTGAAGACATCTTCAGTTTAACCACGTCCCATTCTGGCCCCAACATGTTATACTTCACTTCCCCGTCTTCCCTGCACAGTTCAGAGTAAACCCCCACCAGCTGCTTCAGGGTTCCTCCAGGGGCCCGGCAGAGGCTCCTTCCTCCGCATGTTCATCCACCTGTCCGGACTGACGCTTACCCCTCGGCCTCCCTACAGACCTGAAGGTCCTGAGGACCATGACTTGCTTCTCTTTGTATCTTCTAAAGCTCTGATATTGTCCCAGGTGCTCTGTCAATATATACTGACTGAATGGATAAAACATTTTATCCAAATATGATAGTAATTTATAATTAAGATATATAATATTTCCAAAATGGAAAAAGGTTATTTTTATATAAAATGTGCATTCCTAAGATGGAAACCTGTGTTGGCTTTCCACATACATTAGCCAGTTGCCATAACTTTGTCCCTCTAGACTCCTGGAGACAGTTACCAAAAGTACTACGTAGGCATTTGGGAGTTACCTTACAAATTCAATTCTGGTCTAGACATCTAGGGCCAGTGTCTGTGACCACTGTGGTTAGGTAACTCTATTTGCTTCTCATTCACATGAATTAGAGATTGTACTTAATAGTACCTTTTAATTTTTTTTCCTGTGGTATTTTATCAAAATCTGTAGTTTGATGTCCTTTGTCGGAATGAGCCCATTCCAATGTTGACTTAAAGATGACTACTATGCTCTAAACGACTCCAAGTTGGACAGTACAATAATAACCTGGCATTTCACATACCCAGATTTCCACTCTGAACTGTAATATTTAACATGAAACTTAATAAAAACTAAACAGTTGTCTGTTTTTTGGTTCTTGATTTAATTTTTTAGATCAGAGGTTTTGAAACTGTTTACTGCATTGATAGCATGGGAAAGACAAATGGAGGCTTTGTGGAACTAGGACCCTGCCACCGAATGGGAGGGAATCAGGTAAATAATGTCCTTTCATATTGAAATTGCTTCTGCAGTGAGAACTGTCAGGCTTGTTAATAACAAGATTTCTTTTGCTTTTCAATTTGGGGATTTTGTTTGGAAAAGTAATAAGGTAAAACACTCTGTAAAAAAACTGACAATGCTAAAACTTTTTTGTTAAATGAGGGTATAACAGAAGTATTGCTTCTGACATAAGCAATCAGAATCTAGAATTTATGTCTAATATAAGAAATCAGACTGTATTCTTATGTGAAACTATAACTATGTAAGCCTAGCTCCCTAACAATTTTATTTGCAAATATTATTCTGTATTCCACATTTCTTCCCAATAACCTGCAATGTTACCACCAGTAATGCATATTCCTACTTCTGTATGTATTTTTCTTGCCTTTAATTTAGATTGTGAAACATCAGGTCTGTTTTCACTTTTCTATTTTCTCACATTGTTAGTGCATGATAAATATGTGTTAATGACCCATTCTATATCTAAAAGGCTAAAGAACATAATCCTTCAGGTGTTAATTAGTAGGGGTTTTTGCTAACATCAGAATGAATTTAATTCCTATCTTTGGATTTACAGTTCTGAACATACAAAATCTATAGAAAAATAAGATAGTTGTTTTGTTTAGTTGTTTTTGTATATCAGCAGAGAAGGTGCCTCTGTTATTTTTTATTTCTTTTTTTTTAAATAGCTTTTCCGAATCAACGAAGCTAATCAACTCATGCAATATGACCAGTGTTTGACAAAGGGGCCTGATGGATCAAAAATTATGATTACACACTGTAATCTAAATGAATTTAAGGAATGGCAGTACTTCAAGGTATTCTACATTTCAACTTATGAAATAATAATTGTATGCTATTTTACTTTAATAACACCTATCATGTGGAATTTAGGTGTATAAATCTTAAAACCAGCATTCAAATTAACTTGCATTTCCTTCTCATTTAGGTTTTTTTTTTTTTTTTTTTTTTTTTACTGGAGCACTAGTGACGCATTGTTCTATAAAAGCATCGCTTTTACTCTCTGGTGCGGTATTGTCGTGTAATGATGTCACAAGATGTCCACGAAGACCCACTAATTTCAGTAACCCTGGAAAATCAGTGTCTTGTGAGAATAAATAGATGTGAACACAGAAAATATTGTGTTTATTTCACGTTGTCCAGCAGGTGGAGTTAGAGACAGACAAATAACACTTGAAAATCTAGACCGTCACAACTTCCTTATTGTTATTCGCTAAATACAATAGTTAGATAAATGTTGCCTGTTTCTTGCTTTAAAGGTTCCTGAGAAGGAACATTTTTTCTGTTTTAGCTGTGAATATTCAGAGTCCTATGCCAAGTTGAGAATTCCAACATATTAATGGACTTATATATTTTATAATTTTCAGCTGGACTTGACTAAATAAGTTTATTGTAAAACGTAAAGGTGAGAAAGCTGCCCCAAACTGAAAGAACCTGGCTACCCCCAATCTTATTTACCCACTTAATATTTTTATCATACCCTATCTGTCATGCAAGCACTTGCTTGCTGTGTAGGTGTGTTATGACCCAGCTTAATATTCCCAGTCATCATCATTCATAGATAACTGCTGTGAAGAGATTTGTGTCCATTGCTGATTCTTTTAAAATAAAAAGTTAGGAAAAAATGTGCAAAGGTTTGTGTCCGTTGCTGATTTTTTAAAATAACAAGTTAGGAAAAAGAAAATCAACATAAATCCTGAAGAACAGTGTTTATTTCCACACAAAATGAGTAATAGCAATAAGTGGTAGATGTCAATGAGAACAATATTAGTAAAGTACTAAAAGAAGGCAAAAAGACCAGAAACTACCACTGAGAAAAGATTAAAAATGGAATGTATATATTTTAGATATTTTAAAGGGCATAGCATTGAATATACATTTATGCATCAAACATTACTAAATATACAGGGGTGGGCAAAAGTAGATTTACAGTTGTGAGTATGTGAAACATAGAGCTTATTCTTGTATTAATTATTGTATTGTCTTCTTCTTATTGATGTTATTTCATATCCTTACTCATGATTTATCTTTTAGGTAATGATGGCTGCTAATTTAACCAACGACCAATGAAAGTGGATACTTAAACCTACTTTTGCCTGCCCCTGTATGCTGGGGCCTGATGATGTAGTGACTTCAAACAATAGCTAAAGCACATCATGCTGCAATAGCAGGGAAGGAAAAAAAATACAGAAATAAAAATAAACACAATGCCATAGGACAGCAGAAGGGACATTAATAGTAGTAATTATTTCTGATGAGTTTTATATAGGAAGTATCATTGAGGTATAAAAAGACTTTTTATGGAGGATAAATTTTAAAAATGGGTGAGCAAAGGCATGGCATGAAAGTGTATAGGAAAATTCTAGGAATCACATTTAGTTTAGTATCCCTAAATTGTACTCCATGTGAAAGAACATTGAACTTCATTTTGTAAGTTTTGGAGAATAGTTGACTGTTATTTGAGGAATGCAGTGATAGGAAACAAAGGATACTTTTAGGAAAATAATTCTGGAAACATTGTGAAGTATGAACTCTAAAGCTTCATCAGGAGTTCTCAAAAGCTCTGGTCTCTGGATTCTGTGGATACTCTTAAAAATTATTGTGACACTCCTTACACAGATTGTGTTTATGTAGATTATAGGTAACAATATATATCCTATATTAGAAATTAAATCTGAGGTCACAAGATTTATTAATTTATAATTTATCTAAAACTAATACTATCCCTATTACTTAATATAAATAACACTTTTAATGAATAATAACTTTTTCCAAAAATAGTAAGAAGAATGGCATTGTTTTATAGTTTTGCAAATCCCTCTAATGTCTGGTTTAATAGAAAGCAGCTGAATTTCATACTGCTTCTACATTCAGTTGATATGATATATTGTTTTAGTTGAAGTATTTGAGGAAAACCCAGCCTCACAGACACATGCAGTTGGAAAAGAGAGGAGTAATTTAATAGACTTTTCAGATAATTATGGCTATCCTTTGATGCTACACAAGTCGATAAGTGATAGTTTCTTAAAAGTTATTTGCAGTGTAGAATCCGAAACCATGTAAGTGAACATTCTCTCCTATGTTACATTAAAATCCATTGGTAAGGGGGTGGGTTGGGTGGGGGAGAGAAATTGGGGGAAAAGGGGACAACTGTAATTGAAAAACCAAAATAAAAAAAAATAAGAAGAAGAAGAAGAAATTAAAAAAAAAAAAAAAATCCATTGGTATGTCGTACACTTTGAATGGCTCTTTTATCCATATCAGTTTTTGTAATATCATGCATTGTTCATTTGGAAAATTGGTCCTTTAAGTTATGACCTTCCAAATGTTGACATTTTCATTGTACAATGTCAAAAAATATAAGGAACCTATCAAGTTCATGGTGGTAGATAGAAGTTTTCAAAGATTCTTAATTTGTGCTTGAAAACTCAAATTATAAAATGTTAACAAATACCGTCAGATTTGTGGATTTGTCTTTTGTGGTTTTTTTGTTTTTTGTTTTTTCCTTGAAGGGGCAGGCTCACTTCATTTTCAAGAAAATGTCTACAAAGTCCCAAGTTTGAATGATCGTAATTTGTCTACAAGTTGACCTTTCAAGTCAAAATGGCATACTACAAAAAAAGCAGCTAGTTGAACCCTGAAGTCAAATAATTGCAGATGTACACTTTCCCTCAAGATCACCATGATACTTCACTATAAAGAAGTGTTTTGTGCATATTTCCCATTTCATCTTACGAAATATTTTAAGCAAATACTCAAGGGTCAAGATTTAATAAAACTAGTAACTTCTTTGCTTCATCAAGGACATTCTTAAGTGAAAATGCCATTTTCTTTCCTAACTGCATGTGTAGCTATGAAAAATGTGACTACTAGCACAGTTTTGTGTCACTACTTAATTTATGCTGAAGCACTAGCACTTTTACCCACCATTGCTTTTGCACCATCAGTATAAATGTCAATACAATGAAAAAGACAAACGGGATCTTCGTATTATTATGAAAATAGTTTTCACCCTACAGACACAATCTTAGATAGTCTTTAGTACCACAGTCTGAGAAGCCCTGAACTATGTGAAGATGAGTCTAAACTAAAGCATGTGCAGTGAGGATAGGAAAGGATGCATACCAGAGACCTTGCAAATACAGGAAGGAAGGAAAGGGAGGGAGAGAGAGAGAGGGAGGGAAAGTGCAACATGAATACCTCTATCCTGAAGACTGAAAAGCTGGTGTTGTCAGTAGTCAGAATAGGAACTAGAGAAATACGTTTGGAGAGGAATATAATGAATTTCGATTTGTATACAGCAGTATATTGTGACTTACAAGGACTTGTATAGCAATAAAAACACTTAGAAGACTGACAATTGAGAAATACAAAGTTGGATGTATGTTTGGTTGGTCGAAGCCTGTCCATTTTGCTTGAATTATCATCTCTTTTAATTTTTGTATTTTTCAAGTACAGGTGTCATTCAATCTTATATTCAGTTGTACAACATAGTGGTTAGACATTTATATAACTTATGAGTGATCCCCCAATAAGTCTAGTACACACCTGGCACCATACATAGTTATTATAGTTATTACAGTATTATTGACTATATTTTCTACATCTCCATGACTATTTTGTAATGGAACAGAATGGATCCCAGAAATATGCTCACATCTATTTGGGTAATTAATCTATGACAGCAGAGACAAGAATATAAAATGGAGTAAAGATAGTATCTTCAGTAAATGCTGTTAGGAAAACTGGACAGATACATGGAAAAAATGAAACTAGATCACTTTCTTATACCATATATAACAATAAACTTAAAATAGAAAATCTTAAATATAAGACTTGAAACCATAAAACCCCTAGAAGAAAACAGGCAATAAACTCCCTGATGTGCTCTTAGTAGTATTTTTTTGGACATGTCTCCTTGGGCAAGGGAAACAAAAGAAAAAATAAACAAAAAGGACTACATCAAACTAAAAAGTGTTTGCACGGCAAAAGAAACCATCAACAAAATGAAAAGACAGCCTACTGATTTGAATTAACTTCGTATGAAAGCCAAATAAAGACTTGTTCTTATCTCAGTGACATCAAAAAAGTACAAATTTAAAACTTTTTCCTGTGTTTTCCAGAACCTGCACAGATTTACTCACATTCCTTCAGGAAAGTGCTTAGACCGCTCCGATGTCCTGCATCAAGTGTTCCTCTCCAGTTGTGACTCCAGTAAAATGACTCAAAAGTGGGAAATGAATAACATCCATAGTGTTTAAAAAGAATACAAGAAACCGGTAACCTACCTACTGACACATAAATTCTCACAGGACTGAAAACCGCCTGAAATCTGCTGCAACTATTATTAACTCTGTACAGCTCCAAACCCAGAACCTCTGATCAGTTCAAAGGACATTGATAAACTGTGATTTTACAATAACATTATCATCTGCAGTTACTGTTTACAAAACTGCTTTTACCTTAAACTTTGTAGATGTTTACATCTTTTTGTTTTGTTTTGTTTTGTTTTTAGATGATGTTGGTAATTTGTACATTTAGCTCTGTTTAGAACAGAGTAAAAAGCATTGTTGTCTTCTTTGGGATTACACTCAGGGGTCTGAAAGGCAGTTTGATTTTTTTTTTTTTTTTAAACACACTTGAAAAAAGGTTGGAGTAACCAGACTTTCATATGTAACTTGGTAATTATCAACCTGTTTGTGTCTTTATTTAATTTTACATCGTTTTGAAGCACTGCCACAGGTTATTAGCCAAGGTGGCCTTCCTTCACAGTCATGCTGCTTTTTTGAAAGGTGAATTTCAACACATTTAGTGCCTCTTTCATTTCTCAGTATATATATCAAGAGCTTTCAATGAAATTTATAGGATGGTAATAATGGAATTGTCACCGGTATGAGAAATATTTTTACTACTCAGAAATGAATTTATGTACTACCATTTGCTCTGAAATCAATGTTGTATGGCTTGGAAAAAACGACAAAATGAAACATCCCAAGGCTCTTCCACAGGGATTGGAGATCATATGGCATTAAGTCCCTTCATTCCCAGTACCCTCTGTTGATACCAACTCCTAAGAGAGCAACAGGTTCTATCAACCAGAGAAAAATTGTCTGCTGCTATTTGGGTTTTACTTTTCCCCAATACCTGTTGTTATAGAAAACTATAAATAATTCTCAGTTTGAAATCTTGAAATGGGAGTAACAAAAACAGCAAAACGCTGTTGTAAACAAACACATCAGAAGTTCATTCTGATTGAGGTAAGAATTTCCAAGCCCTTGTTAGATAAAGCCTTATAATAATCTAAGCTGTGCAACCTTTGAAGCCAAGAGTGAATGAATGTTTCATTTATATCTTCATTCAAATGAAATTCCCTGCACATTTAAAAAATTTTTTAAAAAATCTATTTAAAAATACAATTCATTAACAAATACAAACTCCTTTCTGTTATATTAGGTGTTAGTTCCCTAGTATCTTTTAATTTTTTTAGGAAGCATATTCCTATTAGTATTTTTCCAGTGAAAAGAAGACTTAGTTGGATTTAAACATTTATTAAGACAGTATAGGAAAACCAAATACTGCAAGCAATCATTTAGGTTTTAATTTCTAAATAAATAGTCTTTTATTGCTCAAAATATTAAAATGCTATGTTGAGTTGGGGGAAGAAATGACATGAGGTGGGAAGTAGCAAGTAAATTAAGCATTTTTTGATCCTGTAATCATGATATTACAATGAAAGGAATTTACAAACTACTGTCAGAGGGAAATATTTTTAACTAAAGTTTAAAAAAAGAAAGGGAAAAAAAAACCCTACATTTGTTTAAAAGAAAAGCCTACAAATTTGTTTCTTCAGGCTTAGTCCTTAAATTTGGAGAGTCAGTTAAACATCCTAAACAGAGTTTTATTTATAATTTCGAATTGTCAATTTTTATTTTGTTACTGATCTATGATCAACCATTTTAACTTTTCATCCACCTCTAGGGATGTTTAAAAAGGAAAACATTTATATGCTTAATATAAATCAACTATAAAAAAGAGTGTAAGAGAACCGGTACTTTAATTACTTGTGTTTGCGAATAGGCTCTGTTTTTCTTGTTGAATAGATTATAACCTTGTTAACTATGCATAGGCCTAAGAAAGGTGGCACATAAAATGTGCATGTAAATTTTAAATGGGTATTTTGTGCAATTCCTTAAGATACTCTATGAAAATGATTCTCTATATTGAAATCCAAAACCTTACCAAACAAAAAAACATCAGAAACTGCTGCCATAATGACTATTTTCTACTGTAGGCTGCTTTGGAAATAATTCCCATATCCTTGCTTTGTAAGTTGATAATATCACTATGCATTTCTACACATTTTATAAATTTGATTTGTGCAGATTTTGATACACTGTATGTTTCTGTAGAAATTGTATAAATATTCAAAATTTTATTAGGGATAAATTTGAGAAGTTATGTATATCTTAATTCTGGGTTGCTTGTTTTTTAGGTGAGAAAAAATAAAATACTGTATTTTAATTCATGGGGTTTTTTTTTAGTACTTGTAATCATTTCTAAATCTAAACACTATGCATTTGAAATAATAACTTGATTTCATTGTTCATGAGATAAACTAACATAATAGCTAAAATGTCATTAACCATAGTTAAATGTTGAGTATGTGCTTGAGTATTGGTTAGAATTCTACTTACAGTGTGCTTAGAATATTCAGAGCTTATCTATCTGAGGTTGCCTATGTATAGCAATTTTTTTTAAGTCATTTATCCAATTATAAAAACCCCATCAACATAAACATATCTTTCTTGACAGTGTATTCTACAATTTAATTGCTGATTGAAAGCAAATATTTAAGTCAAAATTCCTTTAAGACCAGGTAAGTAGAAAGAAGGAAAGCCTATCGAAATGAAGTTAAAAATAAGACCTTTTGGCACAACACACGGCATCTGAAGATGATATACCAACTAACATCCAAGTAAGTGACTGTGATGTTTTGGGAAACTGTTCTAAACTAACTTGGCTACTGTTATGTCTTCCTCTTCTTAGTTGCTGTGCCTAAGAAATATGAAAAATTAACATAGCTCCAGACTGGAGTAAATGGAGGCTCTCATAGTTAAAAGAGTCTCCCATGGGACTCTTGGAATAAATTTCCTTTCTAGACAAAATGTAATTGAGCAAAAAATCCACTTATAATTCAAGGAAAATATGACAAGTGCCTGACCTGAGCCAGATACCTAGTAGGCCAGTAGTTTGGGTATGTGAAAATTAATTCACGTGAAAGCTCTTTTAGAAAGTATTGAGTATTATGAAAATGCATATTATTCTTTAGAAGGAATCTGTTGCAAGAAAATGGATGAAAGTCAGAATAGTTTGGTGGAAACACCATCCCTGGAATTAGAGATTAAAGGAGAGACTGTCTCTAAATGCAATACTTGCTTTGCAATTCTCATTTTTTAAGTTTTGAAATGCCCATAATTGAGATTGTTGGCTGTCACTCTTCTAAGTGAATCAGGCCTGGCATCCACATATGAACAGAAGTGGGATGAAGGATTCTATAATTTTCAAAATACAATGATGTTATAATCTGGTCATATGAATCATAGTATAATATGGTATACTTGCCTGTATTGGAATCTCTGTCCCACAAACAAATTACTTGTCTGGCCTTGTGTAAGTTATTTAACCTCTATGCCTCCGTTTTTCCTTTTTTAAAACAGGGGAAATAATAGTGCTTATTTAATAGGATTGTTACTAGGATTGAATAAGTTAACATATATAAAATGCTTAGAATGATTCTTACATATATTCAGGGTAATAAAAATGTTAGCTATTATTACCTGGTTTCAAAGTCTTAAAATCGTTCAATAATCAGATTTAAGACACCTACACTGAAAATCTATAAAGACTATGTGTGTCTGTACCTGTGCTTCATATGTAAGATATCATCACCCTCACTTTACAAGTGAAAAAATGAAGTTCAGAAGTAATACTTCCTCTTAAATTGGGGGTAAAATGGCAATCCGATTTAACCTTTGGATAGAAATGTTTATAAGCTTTCTTTCATAATCTTGTTTTTCCTTTTATATTTTTCTCTTTTAATTCTTTGTATAAACCATCCCATCTGTATTGAGAAGATGTGGAGAATCAAAGAATAGCATATAAATGTGAATTGTTTTATTATCTCTTACCAGCCCCCCTAGTTCACCACCATGTCTTCCTGAAGAAAGGAGACTGGGCCAATTGATATAAAGCTCATATTGCTTAAAAGTTATTTTTCATCCCTTTTAATGTGACAACCTAATTGTGCTCCTGAGCCACTACTCTAGATATAACTCCCAGGATGAGGCTAAGAGAGAAGTCTGCACTGTAAATCCTGAAGAACAAAGGCCTAGGAGCACAGTGAAATTCCATTACAATCTCAGAAACAATGTCTATATTTACATTTACTACAGGATAGGTAAATGAGCTTCCAATCAGGGAAAGAAGGGTTTCTTAGACAACTATGAAAACAATGTTTAACTGGAAGGTATACATACTTTTCTCAACAACCCTATCTCAAATAAATATTAATAATCTTATATTTACCTATACTACTTATATTGCTATAGAAATGACAAATTGGGAACCCTTGTTCAGTCTTACCTATAGATGTTTTAACTGGACATTAGAATCAATTGCTAATATTTAAAATTCAGGTTTCATATTTTTAACATCTAGATTTCTAGTTCCACTTGAAAATTTTGAGATGTGGGAATTGTAGACCCATGTTTCCATCCAAACAGGACTGGGCTAAATAGTGGCTGTCCCCTTTATCCTGGGCATTTATGTTCACAAATATTTGTAGAACAATTACTACTTTTCTGGTGCTAGGTATAGAGTAGTACAGTAGTCCCCCTTTATCTGTGAAAGATATATTCCAAGACCCCCAGTGGATTGTACAGATAGTACTGAACCCTATATATACTGGTTTTTTTTTTCCCTATACATGCATACCTGTAAGTTTATATATTAGGCAGAGTAAGAGATTAACAATAGAACAGTTATAACTACATACTGTTATGTGAAAATGGTCTCATAAACAGACCACTACGTGACTAATGGGCACGTAACATATACTGAGTGGATATGCTGGACAAAAGGATGATTTGCATCCCAGTGTAATAGGCTGGGGATGGAGGTGGATCAAGAGATTTCATTATGCTACTCAGAATGGAGTGCAATTTAAAACTTACGAATTATTTCTGGAATTTTCCATTTAATGTTTTTGACCATAGGTAACGGAAACTGTACAAAGTGAAACCCATAGATAAGAGGGGACCACAATATACAAAAATAAAGAAGTACCTGTTCTCGGAGAACTTACTTTCTTGTATGCTCCTCACTTTACTGCCTCTCATCAGTCTCCCATAGGAATCTCATGAGAACTAATCCAAAAATGGCTGATTTCTAGGTATGTTTTATTTTTAAAGGACTGGATCTTATGCAGTGGCAACACAGCTCCTTTGGTTTTCCTCTCTGTATTTCCCAAGAAATAAAATCATTGCTGCTTTGTAAAACATTTTCAGTAGCACATATAATAGAAAGCCAGGTATAAGATAATGCTCTATTTGTACTATCATAAGACAAGCATATCATCTACTATTTAGAATAAATGATGTTGTTAAGAGCAAAATACTAAAAAGGCATACTGTCATCTATTAACCAAGTCTGCAAGTGACTGCTTGGATATGTAAGGGCCCTTAGGATCTTCTAACCCAGCACCCTAATTTTATAGATTACAAGACCAAAACTAGTGGCTACCATCTAGAAATAAATTTGAGGCCTTACTTCAGTCCTTATACCAAAATTGATTCCAGAAGGATCAAGAAATAATCATTTTTAAAAGAAAGCAAAGACAGTTTTTATAATCTTTGAGTGAGAAAGGCCTCCCAAGGCCACTAAATAAATTAGCCTACATAAAAACAAATCTTTGCGTGGCAAAAGCATCATAAATTCAAAAGACCAAAGACAAAAATATTTCCAATGCATGTCACAAAGGGTAATTTCCTTAATTCCCACAAATCACCAATAAAAAGACCAATGAGACAAAAAAAGCACAGGAAATACAAATGGTCCTGAAACAAAAATAAGCTAAACTAATAGGAGAAATCATTTTTAACGTATCAGAATAGCAAAGATTACGTTTGAGAACTGTTAGGTTGCTGAGATGAGGAAATAGGCCCTCTAAAATATTCATTGCTATGGGGCAAATACAAGTACTACTGAGATATTTTGGCAGGCTTCTGTAAGTTAACAAAAGCATCAGAGCAGTTTCTAGCATATACCAAGTACAAATTCTGGCTGTCATAATTAGCAAATTTAAAAATGTACAAACTTTTAAATGTTTTTAATAAGTTTTTGAAATCACATACAAGAACATTCACAGCAACATTGTCCTTAAAGGAAAAAAAAAAAAAAACACAAAAAACCTAACATCATTAATGGGACTATGCAGATAGTTATTTAAATGAATGTGTGTGAACGATCTCTACAACGATGAAAATAAGGGGCAGAACAGTAAACTTACACTTAATACACATTGATGTATACACACATAAATTATTGCATAAGAACCAGGTAACTAGGAATCAAGGATATAAACTATCCAATACATAGCCCTTTTACATTTTGTACCATTAAGGCATCTCCTACTTTTAATAGGAAAAGGGGTTTCATAATCATACCCCCAAGTATAGGCAGGTCTGGGCTAGAAGCTCATTCTTATCTCTATTTCAGTGCTTTCCAACATAACTATTGTATACTCGAAGTCACAGCCTTGGAAACTTACTAGTCTTATTAATAAATCTTTCAGAGGGATTTGAAGTTTTGATCCATACTTACAAAATATCAAACCTAAGGACTCATCTCAAGTCCTGAGCTTATTTTGGAGCACCTCTTAATGATTGAGTTATTCTTAGCTTAGAAACTTATAGTCTATGTAAAAAAAACAAATGAAAGCAGTTATAAAAACTTCCAAAAAGAAAGGTGACAAGGATTCTGATGGGTCTGCCTCATTATTCTAATTTATAGGTCTATAAATCCTTATGGAAACACTTCTACTGTAGTCCAATTTCAGAAACTCCTATTTAACATTGTTATAGGTGTTGTTTTAAATACTTTATAATATTCGGAATTAAGCATTAAAACACTGAAGTAGGTACAGTATTCCCTCACTTATCCCGGGTATTACGTTTTACACCCCCCCCACCCCACCCCCCCGCGATAGGTGAAAATCCGCAAAGTAGGAACCTTACATTTATTATAAATTTTTTAAGGCTTTATAAACCCTTCCCACACACTTACAAACCGTTCCCAGTCCCTTATTAACCTTTCCCACTCCCTTAACCTTTTCCACACTTTTATAAACACTACTTATGTTCTTAAACATATTCTACTCTTAAACCTAGGTCAACATACATATACAGTAGTATTAGCCCCATATTACGAATGGGGAGAAACAAGCTCAAAGGTCAAGTTCATGCAGCTAGTATTTGGTAGCTAGGGAACTGGGGTCCAGACCTAAGTATGTCTCTATAAAATATATTACTGCCATATTTTAGTCACATTAACACCAGAAAATATTTTTTTTAATGTTTTCATTTATGATCAGCAAACAAAAACCTTACATTTAATTCTGTAACTATTAGGATATGATGAATAGCAGGCAATCAGAGGTTTGAAATTTTTACTCGAGTCCATTTGCTCTGGTCATTACACCTCATTTCAAATTAAAACTTTGGGATGTTTTTCATTTATGAAATAATCCTCACTAAATATTTATTCCAAATATGGTATAAGATATACAACCAAGGCTCCCATGGTTGGTTAAGAATTTTGGCTTCTATTTCAAAACTTCATAGGTAACCAAGACTGTCAGGTTTAACTACAAAACTATCAACATGTTTCTTCTGTTATTTAGCCAACAGTCAACTCTCACTAATATCCTCTGATAACTATTCAAAATAGTCATCTAAATTCAAATAAAGCCAACTTCTTCCTCAAATGAACATATCTCAAAAAATTCTTGTATAAATCCTAGTATAATTTAGCCAAATTTGTTATGAGAGACAATAACCACAATTGCTCTCAGGTTACTCAGAATTCTAAAGCGTAAGACCACATTTATTTTTAAAAGATTTAACCCAAAATTCACCCCGTATCCTACCTTGAAGAGTTCATTATCAGAAAATGTAAACCTTGTAACTTTTTAAGTTTGTGTGTTTTAGGTATAGATTCACTGTACTATTTCCTTTGCCTCATACTCAAGTTGCCCTCAAAATAAACTGTCATTAAAAAAAAAAAAAACAAAACCTGAGTTGTGAACAGGTTAGCTAATAAAATAGAAATGTCAAGTGCAAAACATTCATTTTGTGAAACTGCATAAATTTTTAAAGTTCTTTAACTACCAGATCTGACTTTTAAAGAACACTTTGTAAATATGAATATGGGTAATATGACTTTTAGCTAAAACGTTTTACTAACTCAAGTGTGTCTAAAACTGTTAGGCAGAAATACAAAAAAGCTTGACATGGTTCCAGACCCAAATTATTTTTCAAAATGAAAGTTAATTTAGCATATTAAGACAAAGACAATAGAAATAATATACATAATTTTATTACAAATTTTTTAAAAAAACAAATGCAACATTCTAAGAAACCCAAAATTTACTATTGATACTAATTGCTGAGTTTGCTGTGCTACCATACACAAGTCAAGAAATTAAAGAAACCATTAAATATTTAGAAACATTTAACATCCAAAGCCTTAAAATCTAACTGTATGTAGTAGCCCCTCGAAAAGCTACAACCTGCATTTTGAAAAAAGTATTTTCTCTACAAAGATTCTTACCAGCTATACAAAAATCTGTACAGTTATTATACTGAAGCTAATATTGAGCTGCACTTGAATTCACATTCTTAGCAAAACAATTGCCTGAGCGCACACACATACTCCACACACATCATTACAGGATAGCTTTTTATTCTTCATCTTCATCCTCTTCCTCGTCCTCATCCTCTTCCTCCTCCTCCTCCTCCTCATCTTCTGGTTCGTTCTTCTTCTTTGAGCCTGTTGGCCTGCCAGGACCCTTCTTTCCCACTTCACTTTTGCCTTTGGCACGGTATGCAGCAATATCCTGAAATATTGTCAAGAAAATAAAATCAGCATCCGGTGTCATTTCTCAACTGGAAACCACTAAGTTGTAAACAATCTAAGGTTATTGACCAATAACCCTGGTGACTGTATAAAAAATTATTCAGTCTGTTTTGAGAGCACTTGTTCCCTCTAGGCTTTAGAAAGCTAATCATGTAAAATGATGTGGTATTAGATCAATGTCAGTACTTTCACTACCAACATTTATTTGCCTCACACTAGGGACCCCCCCCCCTTAACTTCACATTTTAGACACACCTACATAAAATACATCTGGCCTTCCACCTTTCCAAACTAAGAGGCCTCTATAACCACAAATGAGTCTGTATGGAGGAACCTACAAGTGCAACAAACACTGGTTTCAGTAAAAGATTACAGGGGGGGATAAATGGTAATGGAAGACTTGACTTGGGGTGGTGAACACACAATACAATATACAGATGATGTATTATAAACTGTACACCTGAAACCTATATAATTAACCAATGTCACCTCATTTCAATAAAAAAGCAAAGGGAAAAAAAAAGATTTCTCAATGAGCTTGTATTGCCTCAGTGTACCATTTCAATAGGCCGTTTCAAAACACAGCTGATAACCATTAACACAAGATTTAAACTTAATTCCTAACTTTCTACAGTTTATATCTACTTCTAACATACATTAGAAAATATCTACTTAATTTCAACGGTAGCTTTAAAAAGTACCTTTTCATACTTCTCCTTTAGCTTAGCTGCTTTCTGTTCATATGGTTGCTTATCTTTGGCTGACTGTTCAGACCACATTTCACCCAATTTTTTTGCAGTATCCCCAATGGATAAACCAGGGTGTTCACTTTTGATCTTTGGGCGATGTTCAGAGCAAAACAGGAAGAAGGCAGATCTGAAAGGAAGTAACAAAGTTAATAAACTGAATGAAAATCAAGAGCAATATATCAAGTGATTTAAAAAAAAACAAAAACTTACGGAGGCCTTTTAGGAGCATTGGGATCTTTTTTCTTTCCTTTCTTATCACCTTTGGGAGGAACATAATTTTTCATCTCCCTGTCATAGCGAGCTTTGTCACTCTTTGCCATATCTTCGAATTTTGACTTTTCCTTCGCAGACATGGTCTGAGAACATGAAAGGAGCAGTAAATACACAGCAAAATTGTAAGCTTTTCAATTAAAACAAAAACCTAAAGCAGTCTGCCTAAAACTCCAAGTACTCGGGTGAGTCACCTGGACCGGAGAGTTGAAAGTTACAAGTCAACTGCCTGCTTAACGTCGCAGCCCTCAAACACACCTGAAAACCCTTAGCCCTGCCTGCATTCCTGTCTCACCTTCCATCTCTCCGAACATTTCTTGGAAAATTCGGAAAAGTTCACGGAAGAGTCTGGGTGTTTCTTCTTGTGCTCTTCCCGGCACGTCTGCACGAAGAAGGCATACGAGGACATCTTGCCTCTCGGCTTGTTGGGGTCTCCTTTAGCCATGGTGACAGACGGCGTCTACCTAGACGGGCGAAAGCCGGTGGGTGGGCGCCGGCGGGGCTCGGCTTCCCGCCCAAATCCGCGCCCGCCCGCGCGGCCGCGAGGGCAGCAGCCGGAGCCCGGCTCCCCCGCCGAGCCACCCGCCCCGGGGTCGTGGCAACAGCCACCTCCTCGCAAACGCGCCTCCAGGGCCCGGCCCAAAGAGTCCCGACCGAGTCTCCTCACGCGCGACTGAACAAGTCCCTCTCAGAGTCCGGAAACTACGCCGCCACCCTCTCACCGGCCCGGGAGGAGAAAGGTAACACCGCGAGCGCCCTCGAAGCACTTCCTGACAGAAATGTCCACCGGCTTCCCCGTCGCGAGCACCACTCAGAAATGTCGCCTCGCGACCAACATTTTAAAAAAACTACCGGGCCCGGGCGAGCTTCCAACCCGCTCTCCACAGCCCCGGGGCCTCACCGGCCCGCACCCTAGATTCCGCTCGCTGAGGCAAACCCCGAGGGCCACAGCGTCCAGTCCAGCTAGAAGGCTGTGAGGAAAGGGGAAGCAGCAGGCCCACGAATCCCAGGGAGGTTAAAGGGGATTCTTGCCTAGTGGTAGGTTTTCCTTAAGAGTCCCACCGCAGGGTCCTACCGATACGCTTTCCTCGCTGGGCTCCGGCGTGAACTGGTTTTTCGCTTACCCAATCCTCAGGCTGTTGTTTTGCAGACTTCTCCGCGCCACGGCAACTTGACGAGCCGGACCACAAGCCACACCCGCGCCTCTCTGATTGGGTTTGGTGAGTATTCAAACTCTGGGAAGTCCCGCCTCCTCCCAGTGGAGATTTTCTATTGGTAGCTGTCTCGGCGGGCCCGACCCTCCACCCCCAGCCTAGCAGGTTCGGTGGGTCGCCCAGGTCGTTAACTCTCAGACCCGTTAGAACCGGTCAGGAGAGGAATGTACTGCTCCATCCTGATTGGCGGCAGGAAGAGGGTTTGAAAAATGGCGGGCGTGACGCTGACTGGCTATGGCAGTAAACGGGGGGAGTGGTTGGCCCGCGAGGAAAAGCCCCGCCAGATTTAAAAATAACAAGTTGTGAGTATGGGGGTCGTTCTTAAGGGGTGGAGGAGGCAACTCGCTTCTCAGTCGGTTAGATAACGGAAGCAGCTTGCCCTGCCCCAACCACTGTCCAGGTCCTGTTTCTCCTGAGTCCCGTCTAAAGAATAGTAAGTGGGGAAAGACTGAGGAGCTCACCCTGCGAACCGGTTTCCCAGCTCCTCCTGTCGTCGCTGAGGTTGGGGTGGAACCCAAGGAAGACAGAGCTGGCGGGGAACCTCGGAAAGGGCGTAGGAGGGCAGCTGATCTCGCCTCTCCAGGGGTGTTTCAAACCGACCTAAAAGTAAGCCGCTTTCTGCCGGTGGCGTTTCCCTCAGGAGGTCCCTTCCTCCCTCCCCCCATTGTCTCGGGTGTCAAATGCCATGAAGTAAACAAGAGCGCCTTCAGTGTCGCGAAGGGGCGGAGGCGGGCGGCCTCTCCCCCGGCCCCACCCCCGCTATCTTTTCGTGATTCCCGGCTGTGGCGCGGCCTTCCGACCGCGGCTTGGAGAGGTCGAAGAAGCCCTGGTGACTTCCCCACCTTTGGCTGGCCTAGCTGTCACCTCGTTATTTCCTATCTTGTCCCTCTAATGTGATCGTTTTCTGAAAGTTTTCAATGTTAAAGATCCATCTGAGACTCCCTTAAAAGTAATGTGGAGGATGCTCCCCACCCCCAATTGTTTATATTCGCCAAGCTGCTTACAGCAGCATTTTACAGACTCTTCCAAGCCTAAGTTGACCGTGTTAGTGGCCAATTGAGAGCGCATCAAAACCCTAACTTACTGCTTTCTAGTGTCACAAGCTTTTTCCAGGATGAGAGTAGTTTCACTGACAGCTCGCTGTTTCTGTGTTGTGTTTAGTTTAGAAGTCTGTTTTTTTCCTGTTGGCTCTTTCGTTGCACTGAAAGTTGGTTTTAGCAAATTTTAAACAGTCTATTATTATCTCAATAAGTTCCCCGGGGTTTGTTGGACTGTTTGCCCCTGCTTGTTTTGTAATCGGTAATTATACTGAATAGAACCTCAGAACCAGCAGCTATTAACCTAAATTTATTAAGGAAAGCTACATTTTTTTAAATATATTTTCCTTGGAAACAAATATTAGTTGCACAACATTATGCATATACTTAATGCAATTGAATTAAAAAATAAATTTGAAAGGTGTAATTATTAGTAATCTTTTTATTGCTATTTAAATAATGTAATATGATTTATTTTATCAGTCTGCATTTTTGTGTGCTTTTTTGATATAGTTAGTTAAGTTGAGGTCATACTGAGGCTGGGTGGGCCCCTCCCTAATCTCTCCCTAATCCAATATGACTTATAAAAATGGAAAATTTGGGTATAAATAAGGCATAGAAGTAAGGTGATGTGAAAAGACACAAAGAGAAGGTGGCCATCTACAAGCTAAAGAGAGAGGCCTGAAATAGATCTTCCCTTACAGCCCATCGAAGAAGCCAACACAGCTAACACCAGTTTACATTCTTTACTCCATCACAGCAGAGAAGAGGAAAACATTTCTATATTTCATCTACTTTTAATGTTGAGGTCAAGACTTCACTCTCATGCTGTACTTCCTGACCTAGAAGTAACATTGACATGCACAGTGAAGTGATAAATGAAGTAAGGTTTATGTGTGATAAAGACAGTTGTTGGTTATAGAACAAGCGGTTATAGAACAAGCCCTTTGTTAAATAAAAATTATATACAGAACCTGGTAGCACAAACAAAAAATCTAGTCCCAAATGTCATTCTGAAAAGATGGATTAAATGCATGAGAAGCCTAGTTCACTATTATGAATTACTTGGCATACTATTATAACTATCAAAAAACTGAAATGTCCTATAAAGAAGTAATACTAAAGGTGTTTCTCATTGTGTTTCTAATCTTGTGGTTCTTTTATGAGAAAATACGATTGTATTTCTAAAACTCAACTTTAGAACCATTTCTTTTCAGGAACATCAATTTCATATATTCTAAAAATAATTTTCTAATTTATTTTTATTAAAATGATGCATCTTTCTAAAGATAAAAAAGAGGAAAGCATTTGTTCTTCTTTTAAAAAATGTATAAATTAAAACCCAGCAAGGGCTTGTGATTTTGCAGAGTATACTTAATATTTCTAAGCTTTTGGGGGATAATCTCTAAAGTACCATTCAGCTTTTAAGGTGTATGATTCTATAATTCTGTGACTATGTGATCATAATGTGGGGAAATAAATATTTTAACTTCTGCAGTTGTTAGGTGTTCAAGAGATGACAATTAAAATTTAAAAACATAACTTGGCTTCTAGGAAATTCCTTGGTTATGAATACCAATTAGTTGTGAGCCCCATTACTTCAAAACAGCATTTGATGAAATAAAAGTTATACTGCCCAAATGTAATAGACCAAACTTTGGATACACAATATTGTTCAGTCATCTTAGTTTTCTAGTAAAATGATCATAACAGAGTTTTCCCCCCAAGATGATACCAATATGTCACTTTATTTACCAAACTTTGCCTGAGTTTAGCATCTCACAAATTGTAATAACATAAATATTTAGTAATAAACTAATTACGAGTGAGGCTTGAAGCTGTTTTCAAAGTAGGTCCCCTATCCTATAAGTATAAATAGCTATTCTGTAAACTGGAATTTATCTATAACAGTGACAGTCTGGCACGATTGTGTAGAAATGATCTGGGTTTTGCTAGCTATTGAAATTCTTATCGTTTATTCAGTCAGTCTAAGAATTTGGGCTTTTCATAATCTGATCATCAAACCAGATTGCAAAATCCTGAAGGAAAAAGAATGTCATAAATTTTTTGTAAACTCCCACCACAGAGAAGTAAATAAGTTCTCAATAATTATTTCTTATTTATTAATTCATATAGTTAGCCAAAATATAGTATATCTTACATAAGATTACTTGCATATAAAATAATTATTGCTCTCTCAGTTTTCATAGTTAATGTAAAATACTGAAGCCATTACTCTGCACACATATTAGCTTCTAAAGATAAATCTTATATTGGAATGTAATATTTTCAAGTTGTTTTAAAGACTGAGAGAAGAATGATAAGTATATTTAAGTATTATCAAACAAGCACATCCATTTATTAGGAGGGAGATCACTGGTTCTGAGGCCTAACTGCATACTCACTTCAGAGATTCAATTTAGTGATGTAGTTAAACAATATATTTTTGAAGAAATGAAAATTCTATTTAAAAGAAAAACAAAAAACCTCTCATCCCATTATTAGCATTTTCAATGAAAAAAATGGCGACATTATTTTTGTTTTTTCTTCAAAAAAGCTGATAACTATTTTTGTGAATCAGTATAAACTAAATGTCCACCAGAAAAACTTTTTACATACTTTCTAAAAGCCTCTACTGCCACAATTAGGGAGAAGGGGACAAATTGCAAAATTCATGTTTTAAATACCTTAGAGATCTACTGAAGCAATCAGAAAGTAATTCAAACTAAAATTCCAGATAAGGAGGAGCTCTTTATAGGTGTGCTGATGATTTGGGGGAACAATTTAAATTTTAGGCCTGTAACTGAGAATCAATTTCACTATGCCCAGGTATAAGGACTTTTAAGAAAGGGAAAGATAATCTAGCAAGTTTTTGGCAATTGTGAGAGGTTAGCACAATCAGTTGGAAACTAGAGGACACTTAAATGTACATAATAATCTATTTTCCACACAGATGGACTGAATTCTCAGTGGGAGGCAAGAGAATTGTGCCAGAATCTTCTAAAAAAAAAAGTTAAATCTCCTAGGGTTTCATGGTACTTTGTGGACAAAAGGCTGGCTGGAAGGAGAGGGTCTGCCTTCAAAACACATCACCCACTGGTCTCTTCCTGAAGACATTTATTGTATTTTAAAGCTGTATTGACAGAAATGTGGAGACACAAGCTCAAAACCCCCAAAGAGCAGAAATGAATCTTTTCAGGGCCAAGGAGACAGAGACTGCCATAACCTCAGTCAAAAGCCCATTTGACAATGTCTGAGGAACAGCAATGAGCCAGAGGTGAACTGGATCTTACTAAAACGTTATAACCCAGCCTGGATACATACGGCTCAATTTCTCACTAGATTGAGATAATAAACCTGTTACCCTTCTACCTATAAGAGGGGTTGATTCTGCCTAACAAGAGGAAGATCAAATCCTCTCTAGTAGAAGAGATCATCTGGAGTATATCATAATAAAAAATTTGAAAACTAAAAACAAAAACTCTTAGGAACCAGAGGGAAAAGACACACTAAGTTCAAAAAGCAACAATAAATCTGAATGCTGACTTCAACAGAATTAGGAAATCCAGGAGAATACAGAATGACATCTTTAAATTACTGAATTTAAAAAATGCTAACCTTAAGTTCTATATCCAGGAAAAAAGCTTTCAATAATTAAGGTAAAATGCAGATGTTTTTGGAAAAACAAAAGCTGAGAGAATTTATTGCCAGCAGTCCTGCTTAAGGAAAATGGTCCTAAATCCTCAGCAGGACAAAAAGAACACAGGGTGATTATGTAAATTTTAAGAGTATTATTTGTTTAAAACAGCAATAATAATGTCCTTTGGGTTTTTATAATATGTAGAAATAGAATATATAACAATAGCACAAAAGAGGGATAAGTGGAATTAAATTGTGTCTCATTGTTCAGAAGGTGATAAAAGTAGTAATTTGTATTAAGCTGTAACATGCCTAACATACTATACTTTGAGGTGCTGGTTACATAGGTACATATACATACACATATGTAGATATGTGCATGTGCAAACATAGGATACCAGATCTTAAATTAATCTATGCTAAAAAGCCAATGACTAACGACTACTAAGTATATGAAAATATTGTAACATCACTAATCATTAGGGAAATGCAAAGTAAAAAACCACAATAAGATACCACTTCATGCCCACTAAGATGGCTTTAATCAAAGAACAAATAGCAAGTATCGTTGAAGATGTGATAAAATTGGAATACGTACATCACTAGTGGGAATGTAAAATGGCAGTTACTATACAAAACAGTTTGATAGTTTCTCAAAATTTAAACATACATTTACCTAGCAATTCCATTCCCAGACATCTGCCTAAGAAAAATGAAAACCTATGTTCACATACCACACAAACCCAAAACTTATTTATATGCTAGGTTTTTTTTTTTAAGAGGAGAATGTCCACAGTCCTCGAGTTGACAAACTTTTTCTTTTTTTTTAAAGAGAGAGGAAAGCACATATATAGAGAGAGAAACACATCCATGCGAGAGAGAAACAGTCAATTGATTGCCTCCTGTGCATGCCCAGACTGGGGGTCAAACCGCAACCCAAATAAGTGCACTGTCTAAGGCAACCTTTGGTGTATGGGAGGATACTCCAATCTGCTGAGCTACCTGGCCAGGGCTATGCTGTTTTGTCTTTGTTTGCCTATAAAGGCAATGATTTATTCTTCCACTTGCAGAGTACTGCATTCGATATAGTCAAAAACAATTTAGACCTTAACAATGAGAGCCGCAGAATACAGTATGAACATAAAGGAATCATTTGAGAGGAAGTGAATACTTTTAACTACTGTTCTAGGAAATAGTAGTTAAAAGTGTCAGAAGCTCTTGAATTGTAATACCATTGTGAATTTGGCCCACATTTAGCTGAATACCTACTGCTTTAATGCAATAGGAAAATAATTCTTTTGTAAACATTTTTGAAAATATTTTTATCTACTATTTTGTATTTCCAGTTACAGTTGTGATATATGACTACTATGCTGATTTTAAATTTGGTAATGACTGAAAATTGCAAATTCTGGTGTTAAATACACATGAATATAAACGTGACGTTTTTACAACTTTATCCCCTAAATAATTTTGTTACTATGCTTAGTAGTTTGATTGTATTTAAAATTTTGTTCACAAACAATATGAGATTTCCATATGTACTTTAAAAATATCTATCTAAATTTAAAATTTAGAATTAGTCTAATAAAACTAAAAATACACTCATGCAGAGTTGAAAATTAGACTAAGAAAAAGAAGTATTTGTATCTTGAAGGATAAACTGAAAGATTAAAGGACAGTAAAAATAGAAGTAGTGATCTTACTTTGTTAAAAACTTCAACAGAAATTCTAAGAATTTCTGAAACCAATTCTCTGGACAATGATTCTATCCTTGTACAGACACAGCAGAATTCTGTTTATTCAGTAGTCTCTAGGCCTATCTCATTTCCACTTTTGGGGGGGTTTTGAGAGAATATCTTCAGGACCTTGGGAATGAAGTAAATGTAGCCCTATAATCTGAGTCTGCTCTTCCTGCTGAGTATGAGATCAAAATCAAGTCTTATTTTCAATATTTCAAAACAGAAGTCAATGAAGTAACTCCATACAAATGTAAGATGGTCTTAATGTAGACAAAATTTAACCAAAAGAATCTGTATTTCTCAAGCCTTTCTCCTACGTGATTCCCTGACATCTCTCTGTGAAGATTCTGGATTCATCTTAAGGTTCTAATATAACCTATTGTCTTCCACTTCTAGTGCTGCCTTCTACCCTACATACCCCTCTCACCACTGCAGCATCCTAAAATACAATAATTTCATAAAAACATTTAATCATACAGACCTCCAAAATGTCTATGTCTAAAACAAGTGAGAGAAAGATACTGTGAAAAACATACATGCTGTTTTATGACAGAAGAGATGACCAAAGGAATAAGGCAGGCGTGAAAGATAGGGAAGTATGTAATAGTGTTGAGCAGTGATAACAAGAGAAGATTTGGGGGCAGGTTGCACAAAGGGATAGCTATATGGAGCAGGACATTAGATTTTATAAATTGTGTTGCTAATGCCATATGTATTTAAAAATAGAGTATGAAACAATACCATTTATTAAACAAGCATAGTATCTGCTTTGTGCTGGGCTCTAAGTACTCTAAAAATATTAACCCATTTAATTCTCCTAATAATGCCAATGAAATATATATACTATTTCATATGATAGAAGAAGTCAATGAGACAAAGAGAATAAATTGCCCGTGGTCACAGTATTGCTCAGTATCCAGACAGGAAAAGAAAAACACTTTGGGTATTTCAGAGGGAATGTTATTACCTGTTATTGAGGAAATCCTTAAAGAGCTGGAGGAGCAAAAAGAGGTGGTGGTATTGTTATCCAGTGGTAACTGCAAGAAGAGCTATGATCCTAGCACTGGGGGAGCAAGAGAGAAAGTAGTGTAGTCCAAAATTCACAAATACTGTACTTTTGAGGCTTTTGGAACATAATTATTGCATGATTAGAACTATCTCTGCTCAAAGCTCCTCAGGAAGCCAGTTGACTTCAGCTGGCCTCCCACTCCTGGAGTCAAGAGTAGAGAAGCACAGTGCTATTGAGGCTACTGGAGCCTGAAGAAGAAAAATGCCTTGTATCCACTTCCTCTTGCTTTTTGATCTCCCATTAGCAAAACTGAACATGAGGCCAACTGACAAGTGAGTCTGGGAGTTGGGTCGTTTTTTGTGTTTTGTTTTTGTTTTTATTTTTTTAGGAGTCCAGTACTCTTGTAGTAGAGAGGAGAGTAGGAAGAAGGAGCTGAGAGACAATAACCAGCACAGTCTAACAACTGGCAAGTGTAGTTTAATTCTCAAGCACTTGGCTCCTGAGTCCATGTTCTTTACTACTACGAACAATGCTGTGACACTATGATATACTATAACAACAGTATTTCATACATTTAAAAATTAATGTCTGATCATAAATGCGGGTTAGCCACAAAAAAAATAAAATGTATTCGTTAAATACAAATATTTAGCAAGTTCCTACTTTGTGCCAGGCACTGTTCTACTGGAAATACAATAATGGGGAGACTAAAACATAGAAGAGACCTCTTTTCCCCCAGTTTCAGATTGAACAAAATTGCCTGGGAAGGATTCAAACTGGCTTTGTTTGAATCATGTGTCTACCCACTCAAATGCACTGTAGCCAAAGGCTGGGTATGTGGAAATAACCTAATGGAAATGCCCACTATAATCCTGAGACAAGGATTTGAGTGCATGTAATTTATCTGGAGAATTCAGGAAACACCTGTTGGGAGGTGGGAAAGTTAAGACAAAGAAGGAAAAGCATTAAATAAAGGGTGCCCTACCAAGCCAGCTACCACTAGTAATGACTGAAGCACAATCTCACTGGAGATCTCAGGGAAATGGTATGACATAACATGCCTCAAAGTTATCCCATGTGAGGAGTAGAAGAGCCAGGTTATCTACAGAACATTGGATAAGGGGTGCTGAGATGGGAGGTTGATAATTCTTAAGCACTTCCAAATTGCCCTAACTATCCTGTTAGAGGACTTTCTGCCACCCTTGGGAGAAAGACTTCAGGCAAAGGGATGCAGATACTGGCAGCTGAAAATCTCTCCCAGAATATTAAAGTGATAAAAGCCAGAGAGGCATAGATAGGGATCTACAGGGCCTACTATTTATCAGATAAAAATTTCTTGCACGCAGAGTTATGATTTCCAAATATTTCATGCCTGTGAAAGTTTTATAAAGTAGAAAATAAAACACAAAGTTATTGTTTAAAAGTGTCTTGAAGGTAGGGAATGTGTATCATGTTTTATGTCTCTCAGAGGACTTAGTAAGTACAGTGCTATACTATGCTATTGGCTCAAATATTTACTGAGTGAATTTGTCAGTTTAATTAATACCTGATCATAATTTCTAGGTTTACAAAGGTGGAATTGTTTTTAAACTTCCATTAAAATCAATAATTCATTTCTGCTAACTGCTGAAAGAATTTTAACTGTTTTAAGAACTTAATAGCATAGTCTTGTTCTATTCTTTCTATCATTTCTTAAATCTATTGTAGATAACGGTTAATTGCTTACCCAACCATCATTCTCTCCTTTCTTATCACTGTAAAAAATACCTTGATTAGGAATGTTATTGATAGATTATTGCTGATTCAAGCCAACTGTGAGAATGCTACTCTGAGTAGCATGAGGGAAAAACAAGAAAATCATAGATGCCAACCTTGACATTGTTGAACTACTGTACCAGGAGCCATCTTCCCCCAGCCTTCTTATTACATCAGAAAAATAAACTCCTAATAAAACTGTTAAATGGGTATTCTGTTCTATCCAGTCAATGATTCATAACTTTAAATAGCATTTTTATTTTTTGCATAGCATTGCCAAGACAAGTCATTTTGTTTTTATAGCAAATTATTTAAGATAGTAACACATCAGAAAACCCAAACAGTGTTTGGCCATGCCAGTTTTAATCCTTCTGAATTCACCTCTGAGGAAAGATCACAGTATTCCCCACAGCTCTCTACCTGTGCTCTCCCCTTCAATATTCACTTTGATATTTTAAAACATCTAAAGCACCTTAGTAGGGCTCTTATCACCTAAAGAGTTGTAGTGAGATGATGACCTTTAACATACAAGTTATTTGAGTCTCTACTATCCTTTGGCTTCCCTTCTGAGAGATGACCTCAACCCCCAAGTGGAAGTATATCCATCCTGTCCATATGTCCTCATTTTTGCCAGTTGCGAAAATATATCTATAAACAAGGTAGTATTACTTAAAGCCAGCATTATCTTATGTAAATGTCAGCCACATGTGTAGTTTTAAATGTTCTAGTAGTCACATTAAAAAAATGAAACAGGTAAAATTTATTGTAATGTTATATTTTATTTAAACCAATATATCCAAAATATTATCATTTCAACATGTAATCTATATAAAAATTGTTAATGAGCTATGCAATATTTTGTTTTCTTAAAATGTATTCTACTAAGTCTTTGAAATCCCACTAGTAGTTTATACTTACAGCACATCTCAATTCCAATGCTGAATTAAGATTTCATGAAGTTTAAGTTGAAAAAATGGATTCATATATTTAGGTTTGTTCCAAACATACTTATGAGTTTTTCAATAACTGAAATCAGTTTTTAAAATGTAAAATAATTAACATTAAGTTAACAATTCCATTCTACAGTCCCAATAACCATATTTCAGGTGTTCAATAGCCACCTATGGCTAGCGGACACCATATTGGACAGTGCAGATTGAAATAATAACACAAAGCACTTACCATTTCCCATCGTTTTTTAAATGTAATATTTTAATTCTTTTGTTTTCTTTTGCCATGTCCTAGAACAGAAGTGCACAGATGGAATGGATAGCTTTGAAGTTCAGGGCAGATGACATTTTACATTTTTAAAAAATCACCGATCACTGAATTTATTCAGGAAGTATAAATGAACTTCAAAAAACTTAATTGCTTCGTATTTTAGTTCAAACAATGGATTGTTAAAAAAGGTATATCTGTTGCTATAGTATAACTAGCAAACGTTCAGCTTTCATATTAGCCGCTCCCATCCTTCTAACCCGTCCTCCACAAGCACGCGCCCACATGGACGCACGCACATCCACGAAAATGCACACTCATAGAGCCCCGCATGTGACTGCGGGCGACCCAGGAAGCGCGGTTTACTTATCCCCTCTTGAAAGTTTCTAAGGGGCACTCAAGCTAACTCGGTATTTGTAGCGTTGCACGTCTCCTTTTAAAAGATATTAGACTCTGCCTTCTCCAGGTCCATTCCTGGAGAAATGAAAAAGATCGGGGGTGGTGGTAAAGAGAAGGCCTCTCTTATAGTCTACTGAGTCAGTAGCTCCACCTAAGGAAGCGGCAGTATTTGTGAGCCTAAGACAAATCCTTGAAGGAACATACAAAAGATTTCGAAAAGGCCTTCAACCAAAGCATTAGTGAGGAGACAATCACCATCGAGTGCTCAGGAAGAGCGTTTTCCCCTAAGCAGGAGCTCTTGAGTTGCGTCAATCCATGCTCTTCAACCGCGGGTCCTCCAGGGCCCAAAGAGCGCCCGCTAGCCCGAGTTCTTGTTTTGGGTTTCCCACAAAAACGTGGTCACACCGAAAACTTTTATCACAGATACGATAACGGCCCCAAAACTTTAACAGCATCCTAACTCCCGTCCAACTCCCACCATCCTCGTTTTGCACTTCGCTTTGGGAGCCGAGTGATCTAGTCGTCTAGAATGCCAGCTCTGCAAAATTCCAGGAGCTAAACACAAACCAGCCAACCAACCTCCTGAGAGAGATTTGAACCGATAAAACATAGCAACTCCCAACAACATCCCCAAGTTTCTCCTGTGCTTTAAAGCAAAAAAAAAAAAAAAAGACCGGCCCCCCTCACCGCGCGGCATGCTGGGATAAGTAGTTCCTTCAACCCGCGAAGGTGCAGGATCTGTACAAATCTCAGGCTGAGTTCCCAAAGGAGTACTACAATTCCCGTTGTGCCTTTCGGCAGAGTGTAAGGAGCGGGATGAGAGAGGGCGCATTGCGCTTGCGCAGGTTGAGGGGCTGGAGGGAGGCGGAGACGCAGTAGTCCAACTGCAGAAGAGTTTCCATGTGACAGAGAGGTGAGTTTCAGCTCCAGGACTCTGAATACCGACCCAAGCACTGTTCACTGGCCCCGGGGCTAACAGACGTTAGCTCGCGCGGAACGCTTGGTGTTTGGCGGTACCACCAGAGGACTTGTGCTGCAGAGTGAACTACTGACTCCCGGGCAAGTGCCTGAGGTACCCTGCCGAGACCGAGGAGTCTCCAGAGAGAGGCGGAGCGGCGAAGCGAGATTTCTGTCAGCGCCGGCGCCCCAGAGCGCGGAGTCATGAACGGCTTCATTCCTGAGGAGATGAGCCGCAGCGGGGACGCGGCCGCTGCAGTGGCAGCCGTGGTTGCTGCAGCCGCCGCCGCCGCCGCCGCCGCTGCCGCTTCCGCCGGGAATGGAGCCGGGGCGGGAGCAGGAACTGAGGTGTCCGGCCCCGGGGCAGTCTCGGTGGCTGGACCCCCAGGACCAGCTGGGCCGGGCCCCGGGCAACTGTGCTGTCTGAGGGAGGACGGTGAGCGGTGCGGCCGGGCGGCAGGCAACGCCAGCTTCAGCAAGAGGATCCAGAAGAGCGTCTCCCAAAAGAAGGTGAAGATCGAGCTGGATAAGAGCGTAAGTGACTGCGAAACAGCTCTGCCCTGCCTGTCCCCTTGGGGCTCTGGGAGCGGTCCAAACAGGGGTTGTTGGGCCAGGGGTTCTGGGCTCCCCGAGACCTGATTGCAGTGCAAACCCGTTGTGAGGTCTCTAAGTAGAAAGCAAAGAACAAAGTCTCAGCAACTCTGGCTGCCCCCCCAAGAGACATACACTTGCACGTTGTGTTTCCCCTCCCTTTCAATCCCTCCGCGCCCCCCCCCCCCGCACCCCTACCGCTCCCTGCTTCTCCCTTCCCCCTCCACTTAGATCTGGAAACGAAACAAAGGGAACGAGCGCACGTAGGGAGGGCCTGGAGTAGTTTTCTTGTTGCCCAGCAGCTCCTTCTGGAATGGAGGCGCCTTCTTTGTTTTGCTGCCCAGGCTGGCGTTTGGCCCCAGGAAGTAGCTTCCCGGGTCTAGGGAAAGAGGATTCTTTCAAGGACCTGACGCCGCAATCAAGATCCTGTTCCTCGCTGCCCTGTGTGCGGATGAGAGGGAAGCCGAGCTCCCCCTCGCCTTGCTGAGAGCCTGTGTTGTGGACGGTGGCGGCGACGTCAGCTTTGGGGCAGCTGCTCTGAACGTGGGGAGCACACAGTCTGCAGCTTTGCCGTCCATTTGGCAGCCATCAGGATTTCTTTTTCCATCCTTTTGGACGTCTGTTCTTTCGACCATATATGAGACGTAAAAACAACCATTGCCATTTTCCGGAGCTCTGGCAGGCGTAAATTAGTAACAAGATGTCAGAACCTAGCACACGTTCTGCTTATTTTTAACTTGCACTTGGCTTAAAAGTTCATTTAGCTCAGTTCTTGATTGTTTGCTTGGTTTTTTAAAGAAGAAGCTGTTACTATATTCAAATATTACTATACATCTCTCAAGACTATATGTAATTAACATTTTGGGAAGTTTGTAATCCTTTCTCCTTATTTAAACAGTTCTTTAGTCATGTTCGTGAGACTTTTTAGGTAGACTTGAATAATTTCACATTGCTTTGGAAAATACACATAAATATATTTAATACTCAGAAAAGTTTATAATTTCAAATTTAAATATGGTTAGGATATGAAAATCAATAGCTCATTGGGAAAGATGAATAGTTCTATATCTGGATTATAATTTGAGTATTAAATTAGATTAAGAAGTATTTATTATGCTATTAATATATGCTCTTTAAGTAGAGAAAATACTATCAAGTAGCAAAATTGTGGGCAACGTCATCATTCCCCTTGCAAGCAAAACAGCATGACCTAACTCATCTAGTTCACCCCCACTGCAATTTGATGACAAAATCTAGAGGTTTGGAATTTCTCATTCTCCTCCTCTGCCTCCCTCCCCTTACTGTCACTCCTCCCTACCCCACTTCCCAATCCTCTTCACAGTATTGCCAGACATGGTGGTTTGACTGTGTGCAGGACCTTAAAAGAAAGCATGCCCTTGTCTTAACAATGCCCTGTTTTGACTTTTTTTCTTTTTTTAATGATTCACTGTGGCCTATGTATTTTACTAATACATAGACACATTTTAATGCAATCCTAAGTAATCCATGAAACTTTTCTGTTTCAGGTAAGGCATCTTTACATTTGTGATTATCATAAAAACTTAATTCAGAGTGTTCGGAACAGAAGAAAGAGAAAAGGGAGTGATGATGATGGAGGGGATTCACCTGTTCAAGATGTTGATACTCCAGAGGTAGAGGAAAGTTTTTGCATGATAAATGTAAATCCTAAGTAGTCCATTCTGAAACTCTTATAAAAAAGATATGAACAAATTTTTAAAATACTTAAAACATATGAAAAAATCTGAAAATGAAAACATAATTAAAAATAAACAGTTAACACACAGTTACACAATTTGACTTGTTATATTTTCAATCGATAATTCCTGTAGTTCTGTTGTCTTAACAACTTCTTCCCCAGTTTTTAATATTTATCCTCCAAGGATTAAAATGTTTATTACATTTATAGTTTTGGTTCTGTAAAAGGCCTTTTAAATAATAGAATGAAAATTTTGTGCTATAAGTGAAAGTTATTATACATATAAAAGTTAAGTTTTTAACTAATTGCATGAACTTATTGATATATGTTATTTTTTTTTTAGGTTGACTTATACCAATTACAAGTAAATACACTTAGGAGATACAAAAGACACTTCAAACTACCAACCAGACCAGGACTTAATAAAGCACAACTTGTTGAGGTATTTATGAGTTTTAAACTTTTTAAAACTTTAAAAGACTCCGTTCATACAAAAAAAAGGATCATTAAGTGTGAATGAAATTGTTAATAGAGTGTATAAGACAATATATTTTAATTAGAAAGATCGAAGTTAATTTTTAAAGTCTGTTGTGGAAGAATCCAGTTACCTAGAAATGTTTGTCTGCTTCTTAGGAAATGTCTTTATGAAGTGACTACTCAATGGATTGTGTATAGTTTTCTAATCATCTTCTAATATTGGCTTTCAAAAATATTGTGGGAGAATTTTTTATTCTCTAGAAATTTATTTTAGAATTCTATTTACTCAGTAAATATTTATTGAACTTCTAATTGAGGAATAATAACATAAATTAATATGCTTTGATGTCTTTACTAGAATTTTTTAAAGTTTCTAATGGAATAGGTCTACAGAGAAGTCCCTGAAATAGTATTTCTACAATTTGCTGATTTAACCATTTCAGAATTTATCCTTGTTGATGTTGGTTTGTTTTATTTTAGGCATCCATGTTTTCTTTACATCTAGAAGATGCAAAGACTATGTCCAAGGTTTTCCTTAATAGTTTGCTTTCATATAGGACTAAAGTGAATTTTGAAAAGTTGAGTGTGTGTGTTTGCTCTCAGGAAAAATAGAACCAAGAAATCTGTGCATGGTATTAGGATGTTTGTTAATTTGTATAAATATATAAATACATATTTATACTTTAATTACATTTAAATAGATATGGTTTAACCTACTAGGCAGAATAGAAATTTATAAGTATATAAACACTTTTCTCGTATTCTTTAGCTTGAATTTAGTAATCCTACATTTTCTAATATGTGCATATCGGATAAGATAAAAGATGAATAGAAGGTACAATTTTTTGGCAGAATGCAATGCTTTTTAATATTGTTGAGACCCACTACATTAACTTCTTAGCCAGAATTTTTCTTCCTTCTTGCCTAGGCAACAAAAATTCAATTTTTCTTTAAATCTGATATAAAAGATCTAGTGTTTTCAGATTGTATAGCACATTACTATAACATAAATATACGTATTGTCTACCATGATTAAACTATATCAAAATATACAGACACTAATTGAGTGTAAGTACTCTGTTTTGGAACAACTGAGAACCAAATAAGTGATTATTTTAAAGGTACATATTTGTTAAATGCGTAAATCAAACCTAAAGTTTTTGATAATCTGATATAAAAAAATTATATTATTTCTAGAGCTATTTTCTTACTTAGAAATGAGAAGTAGCCATAATCTAAATAGCCATGAGTATTATAGTTTATTTAGTCAGAAATACAGATATTTAAAAGTGATTCCAGAGTTGAATAACAATCCTCCTTAAGTGTCTTAATTATCATTTGGATAACCTTTCTTTAAGAAGTTTTATCTTCTAGAATCTAGATATTCCTTTGAGCATCCCAGTTTAGTCAGCCGTACTTCTGTTAGTAGTTGCAGTGCGCATGTTAGATTAGTGAAAAGGCAAGATAGTAGGTAAACGTTCTTCAGTGAACATCCCTCTTTCCCCTTTTATTTTCCATTTAGAATTTTTATTCAGGAAAAAATTTTCAAGAAATCTTAACAAAGAATATTGCTAGCCCTGGCCAGGTAGCTCAGTTGGTTGGAGCATGGTCTGGATACATATGCCAAGGTTGTGGGTTTGATCCCTGATCAGGGCACATACAAGAGACAATCAGTGAATACATAAATAAGTGAAACAGCAAATCAATGTTTCTCTATTTCTCCCTTCTTTCTCTCTAAAATCAATCAATAAAAATTTTTAAAAAGACTTGCCAATGAATATAAGTTAGCAAACATACTTGTAAGATATTTCATGGTTTGTTTCTGTAGTACCAAACTTTCGACTTCTTATTTACCCTTTTTCAATGAGTAGGATCTAAATTATAAACGTGGACTCTTACATTCTCTTTTATTTCATTGATATTTAAAGTTTAAGAGTAAAAAATTACCAGTATGCTTTAGGCTTTAACAGGATTTTAACCTTTAAAAATGTTTAAGCACATAAAAAACCCACAATTAGAATCACTTAAGAGTAGATCTGGATTTGTACCTCCTTTAAAGCCATTTTTACCAGTTTTTGGTTTTAATGCTTTCTTAAATAAAACACTGCATTTGTGTTGTATATTTGCATACTATTTTAATTTACTAATTATTTTTTATCAACTGTCCTGATATTTAGTTTTCTTTGTCTTCAGGATTTTGAAGTGTTTAACTGTTCAATAATTTATACTTGTGGCTTTTATTCTTTAGTTAGTCAGTTTTTGCTTTTACTTCTATGCTACACTAGTTTGCCATGTAGCAGTTGCACTGTGCAATGTTACAGTAAGGACTGGGAACATTTTTATGGATGTAATCTCTATTATGAATTGTGATAGTATTTCTCTCTAGTTCTCAGTGATTTAAATGTGATTTACATATGGTGTATTACTGTTGATTCACTTTGAATTAAAAAATATATATTGCAACAAAAGATAATAAAAAGTAAAAAATTACTTCCTAACCTAGATTCCAGTTATAACATTTAAAATTAGTAAAAATAAATACACATCCTAATTAATGTAGATTTAATTGAGTGGGCTGATGGGTCCTTTGAAATCAAACTACCTCTTGTTCATAACATCTTTCATGCTTTTCACCATGTTGGGATTTTATTGAATACAATTTATTTTTAGAAGGAAATAGCTCTTATCACATAGCACTTTTTTTCTTTTGATAAGTGTTTTTTACCTAGTTTATGAAATCTGTTAATATCTATAATTTAATTTCCTCAATTTTTTTTTTCTTTATAGATAGTTGGTTGCCACTTTAGGTCTATTCCAGTGAATGAAAAAGACACCTTAACATATTTCATCTACTCAGTGAAGAATGACAAGAACAAATCAGATCTCAAGGTTGATAGTGGTGTTCACTAGGAGAGATGGAATTAAGACTAAGACTTGGATGTTCAGATGTTAAGACTGTTTTTCACATGTAGAAATAAATGTTCCTGTGTATTTTTTCTATAGAGGATTTTCTCTGGTTTTATTTTCTTTGTTTCTGACTCTAATAATTAGTTGGAAACTCATGTAAAATGAGCTTTCCTAGATTAACAAATATTTTAAATAAAGGTTATTACTATTATAGTTGCTTCAGTGTATTTATTTTGTGAAACTCGATTTTTATTTTAAACTGCCTTTCAGGGACCTGTATTAATTGAGATTTTAATATAAAGATCATTTTGTTACCCGCTGCTCCCCCCAACCCTCTTTTTTTAATTCCAAGAAATTATCAGGTTAAGGAGAAGTAACAAAGGTGTGGCACATTTGCTTTCTTGAGATGCTCTGATTTGGAATTAAGGATATACTAAACATTATCTTGTAAAGTGCTGTTTAGTGCTAACAAGTTTAAAAAATAGAGTTCAATTAAGATGCAACTTTATTTCCTTTTTTAAAAGATTATTATTTCTTGATGGAAGTATCAGGAAGAAAAAATAGATTAATTTAATGCCTACCTCCTTCCAAAGAAGACTTAATATGCCTGTGAAAATAAGCACAGTGCTGAAAGTTCAGATAAGAACATGAATTAGTTATAGCTATTTCTTTAAATTTTGTCTTACAAAAAATATTAATATGGCATGAATGTAGAAAGAGAACCTCTGCAATACCCCTTAATTTTCAGTCATATCCTGTACTGTTTACATTGCAAATTAAAACTAATAAATTGGATATCTAAAAATTTAACAAGATCTTTAAATTTTGGTCATAGATAGCTATGGCTTGATTTATATTTTTCCTTTGCAGTTCACTCTTTTCTCAGTTTTCTATTGAATATTTTTAACCTCTGCTTTTCCTGAGATTGCATTGCTTACCCGACTTCTTACAGTTACAAATCAAATTTACATCTTGTGCATGAAAACAGCTTCAAGGCAGTATTCTGAGATTGTGCTACAGATTTTAGGCTGGAAGTGGATGACACCAGAATTGTAGCTCAGATTTTGAAAATTGACAACCAAAAATATCTGTCAACATTGCCAAACATACTTTGGGGGGCAAAGTCACCCTTGGTTAAGAACCACGATATAGCTACATTTAAAGTACTGTTTCATTAGAAGGTGAGTGTATTTTAAGTGTTCTCAATGTATTAACAGCTAGAAAACATGGTGAAAAAGCCACTGGGCTTTGTTTTTGCTATGACCATTTACAGATTTACATGTTCACTGATGATATAGAATCTTCTCATATCTGGTATCTCAGAAATCTGATAACTTTTTTTCTTAGCTATATGAAAATGAACCACACAGCACAAACATATGGTAATTTATTAGAGTGAAGTATTACTTCCAAATTTTATATTTTTACCTAAACCTACAAAGACAGTGTTTTAAAAAAACTTGACTGTTAGGTTTACTTTTTCCTAATAAAACATTTCATTCTTGTGAAAAAAGCTTGAAATTACTTGTTTACATTAAAATGTCTGTTTATGAATATAATCTTGGTCTAGCAATGTTAGTTATACATAGCTAATTATTTGCATAAAATAGTTGGATAAGTGAATAAGAGTTCTGGGTGTTGATTATAAAATGAAATTAAATTCTTAGAGCAATTTACAACATGAAAAATTGAGAACTTAAGAACTTCATCAAAGCTGAGGAATTCAAGGTGTAATATAAAAAAGTCAACTTTATTTAAAATGTTTAAATCTTTGCTGTTGAGTTTAAAAAATTGTAAATTCAGTGGAAGGTATATCTCTGTAAGGGTAGAGGTTACTTTTAAATGTTAGAGCATCAGAAGAAAGACTGCCTTTGGGATAGGAGAAAGAAAATAATGAGTGAGTAGCAGAGGCTCAAGAAATAAGTTCATTGTTAAGTAACTACCTTTTACTAAACAATTTAGGAAATAGCTAAAAATTAGTACCTGAAATGTTTTTAAGAAAACATGCTCTATTATTTTTGCATAAGACCTTTTTAATTGAGGTGAAATTTACATAATATACAATTAATCATTTTTGAAGTATAGAATTTGATGGTATTCTGGACTATATTTATAAGGGTGTTTATATAGTGAATAGCCTTGAAATGCATTTGACTCTTAAACAACACAGGGGTTAGGGGAACCAACCCTCCTCACAGTCAAAAATTCACGTATAACTTGACTCTCCAAATACTTCACTACTAATAGCCTACTGCTGACCAGAAACTGTACTGGTAACATAGTTGACATATATGTATTATATACTATATTCTTACAATAAAGTAAGCTAGATTGAAGATGTTAAGAAAATCGTAAGAGAAAATACATTTACAGTATTTATTGAAAAAAACCTGTGTCTCTAAGTGGATGCACCCAATTGAAATGCATGTTGTTCAAGAGTCAACTGTGTATGTCCTTTTGTGTCTAGTTTTTTTTATTTTTTATTTATAAGGTGTGATATAAGTACCACAATTTATTATTCATTTATTGATGGATATTTGGGTTTTCACCCTTTGCTATTATGAATAATGCTGCTATAAACATTAGTATACAAGTTTCTGTATGGACATGTTTTTATTTCGCTTGGATATATATCTAAGAGTGGAATTATGGAGTCACATAGTAACTATATTTAATGTTTTGAGGAACCTTCAGACTTTTCCATAATGGCCGTACCATTTTATATTTTCACCAGCAATGTACAAGAGTTTGTATGTATTTCTCCAAATTGCTAATACTTGTATTTCCTTTTTGTAAAATTAAAGCCATCCTGCGTGTGAAGTGTTATCTCATTGTGGTTTTGATTTGCTTTTCCTCAATGACCAGTGTTGTTGAATATCTTTTTATATGCTTGTTGGCCACTTGTATATCATCTTTGGAGAAATGTCTGTTCGAGTCTTCTGTTCATTTTTAATTGGGTTATTTATTTTTCTGTTGTTGAGTTGTAGGAGTTCTTTATTCTGGATATTATGATGGATATTCGATAAACAATTTGCAAATATTTTCTTCCATTCTGTAGACTGTCTTTTCACAGTCTTTTGATAATGATCTTTGATGCACAAGATTTTTATTATGTAGTCCAATTTTTATTGCTCATAGTTTTAGTATCACATCTAAGAATTCATTGCCAAATCAGGTTATAAAAAGTAACTTGTATCTTTTTCTAGTTTTATAGTTTCAGCTCTTCATTTAAGGTCATTGACCCATTTTGAGTCAATTTTTGTATATGGAGTGAGTTAGCGGTCCACCTTCATTCTTTTGCATGTGGTTGTTTAGTTCTTCCAGCACCATTTGTTGAGAGACTGTGTTTTGGCACCTTTGTTTGGGGGTATTTCAGTATTCTCTTCCATTTTATTGGTCTATTCTTCTGCCAGTACTATACTCTTGACTGCATTAGCCTTGTAGTAAGCTTTGAAGTCAGTAAGTGAGTCATTCTAATTTTTTTTCTTTTTCAATATTGTTTAAGTTATTTGGGCCCCCTTTTAGTTTCATATGAATTTGAGTATTAGTTTTTCCATTTCTGCCCCAAAAAGCCATTAAAATTTTGATGAGAATTGTATTGAATCTGTAGATCACTTTCATATTACCATATTAACAATATTAAATATTTTAATTCATGAACATGGGGTATCTTTTCATTTATTTAGGTCTTTAATTTCTTTCTGCAGTGTTTTATAGTTTCCAATCTATAAATCTTTCACCTCCTTGGTTAAATTTATTCCTGATCATTTATTTTTATGCTATTTTAAATGGAATTGCTTTCTTAATTTCTTTTTTGAATTGTTCATTACTAGTGTATAGAAACACAAATGATTTTTGTATGTTGGCATGGCAACTGTACTCAATTCATTATAGCTCTGGTAGTGTTTTTGTATATTCTATGAGATTTTCTATATGTAGAATCATGTTATTTCTAGAGATACTTTTATTACTCTTCCTTTCCAATTTGGACACCTTTTATTTATTTATTGGCCAAATTGTTCTGGCTAGGACTTTCAGTACAATGTGGGATAGAAGTGGTAAAAGTATCCATCCTTATATTCTTTTTTAAAGAGAAGAGATTTCAGTCTTTCACCATTGAGTATAATGTTACTTGTAGATTTTTCAAAAATGCTCTTTCTTTTGTTAAAGAAGTTCCCTTCTAGTTTGCTGAGTGTTTTTTTATCATGAAAGGGTATCAAATTTTGTCAAATACTTTTTCTGTAACTATTGAGATGATCATGTGTTTTTTCCCTTTTGTTCTATCAATGTGGTATATTACATCAAATGATTTTATATTGAGCCACCCTTGCATTCCTGGGATAAATCTCACTTGGTCATGGCTGACAATCAGAATCACTTTTTCTTTTAAATCTTTATTGTATTTCTTTCCATTACCATTTAGTCCCCTTATACCACCACCCTCCACTCAGCAATTGCAACACTGTTGTTTATGTCCATGAGTCTTTTTTTTCTTTTGGCTCAATCCTTCCATCCCTTAACCTCCCCTTACCATTATCTGTCAACTGCTCTCCATCTGTGAGTCTGTACCCTTTTCCTTGTTAATTCAGTTTGTTGATTAGATTCCACATATGAGTGAAATATGATATTTGTCTTTCTCTGACTGGCTTATTTCACTTAGCATAATGTTCTCCAGGTCCATCCATGCTGTCACAAAAGGTAAAATTTTCTTCTTTTTTAATGCAGAGTAGTATTACAAATTAACAGTTGTTTTATCCACTCAGAAACTGGTGAACACTGGAGCTGCCTCCAAATCTTGCCTATTGTAAGTAGCACTGCTATGAACATAGGTGTGCTTATAGTCCTTCGAATTAGTGTTTCAGGTTTCTTTGGATAAATTCCCAGAAATGGAATTGCTGGGTCATAAGGCAGTTCCATTTTTAATTTTTTAAGGTAACTCCATACTGCCTTCTACAGTGGCTGCACCAATCTGCATTCCCACCAACAGCGCCAAAGCATTCCCCTTCCTCCATATCCTTGCCATCACTTGTTTATTGATTTATTGATGATAGCCATTCTGACAGGTATGAGATGATACCTCATTGTGGTTTTAATTTGCATTTTTTATGATTAGTGGCATTGAGCATCTTTTTATTTTAAAGTATGCTCTTTCTACTTATAAAGAATGTTTGATGTAAAACGTGGAGAATTGTTTTATGACCTTCTAAAGAATGCTTCGTGTGCATATGAGAAGACTATTTTGCTTTTGTTCAGTTAAGTGTTCTGTGTATGCCTGTTAGGTCTAAGTTGTTTATAGTGTTGTTGAAGTTTTTTATTAATCTTATGTCTAGATGTAATTCTATTATTTAAGGGAAGATATTGATATCTCCAACTCTTTGTAGAACTGTATTTCTCTTCAGGCCTGTCAATTTTTGTACTATAGAATTCATTTGAGGTCATGGAATTTCTTATATATTTTTAAAATTTTATTTATTTATTTTTAGAAAGAGGGGTAGGGAAGGAGAAAGGGGTAGAGAAACATCAATGTGAGACAGAAACACTGATCAGTTGCCTCTTGTGCACACCCCAACCTGGAATCAAACCCTCAACCCAGGCATGTGCCCTGACCAGGAATCGAACTGACGACCTTTTGCATTGTGCGACCATGCCCAACCAACTGAGCCACACCAATCAGGACAAACTCCTTACATTTCTTTCTAGTTGAAAGTTGATGCTATAAACTTAGTTTAATAGGTACCATGTCCTAGTTGTATTAATAATTGGCATGATGAACTATAGTCCTCAAATAATAGTTATATTAGTTGCTATTATATATATAAATATATCTATGTGATATGTATTCCCTTTAATATATACTTAATGTATGAAGTAAGTTTTTTATCTATAATACCCAGTAGACTTAATTTTTACTTCTAAACCTCTGCAAATATAGATTACATATACTCTTTCTTTGTTGAAAATTTACTATTTTTATTTGTAAAATTTTTATAATATGTTGGCTACGAATATTCCAACATTCTCTCTAGGTATACCACTCTACAAAGACGAGCACATTATGGTGATACCATTCTAGAAGTAAATTGAGAAAGCTAATTCAGTGTCAATTTACTATCATTTTCTAATACCAGTTTCTCTTCAAATCTTTGGGAGAAAAGTTTAGGCTTAGGCTGTTAATGCAAGATGATTTATAAATATTTAAATTTGATTTTTTTTCTTTTTGAGAAAATTATTTTAAAGCCTGTAGTGCTTTACTTATAGGATTCTTTGTATTTTAAAAGCACATTCCATAATACTTTGCAAAAATGGTTATAGAAAGAACTCATGTATGCCTGTGAGCAATAGTTGTTGATCATTGTTTTGGTTCTCCATGTTACTTTCAATTATCTAATAGTCCTTTAGGATTAGTACTTAATCCTAACAAGAATATGCAAGGAATCCCTATGGATTATGTTGATGAAAAGATGTTATCAGAAGAGATGAGCTATTAGTATTACTGTCCACTTGTGATCAGCAGTAAGAACAAGAATATAGAAAGTCAAAGAAAAAAAACACAGAAATTGTTATTCAGTAAGCATTTAGCATAAATGAGCTATCTGAAATGTAAAATTGTGTGTCCCATTCAAGTAAAGATTTGCTTTCCTTAAAAGAAAATAGATTAGATGATGCTATTAAATAATGTAGTGGTTAAGACTAGATGCTAGAGGAAGATTGACCATATTTTTTAAATGTGGTCCTACTGCTCTGATAATGTAACCTTAAACAAGCTACTTAATCTCTCTAAATCTTGGCACTTTGGCCATAGAACAGGAATCGTGACAGTATCTACCTCACTCAGTAGTAAGACAGTATTTAGAACAATAGTAAATTTTAATAAAAGCTTAGGTGTCTTTTCATGTAGCTAAAATTTATTGAAAAAATAAAGGATATATTCATTAATATGTTTGAATGAAATGTTTGCTTTTAAAAACATTGACCTAGTCAGAAAAAAGTCAAGTAAGGTAAGTTGTGTGAACATTCATGCTTTTATATTGTTTTAGTAGTATAAAGAAGGATGGGTGGTTCTATAATACAGCCATTCTAAAAGAATGTAATTGACATTTACATTACAAAGTTATTCCCAAAAAAGAGAATATGATGAAGAATAATTATAAAATTCCATTTATTAAGTATTTAGATTTTTTCAAATATATTTTTCTCATTAGGTTTTGATTGCAATAATAAGGGAACACTTAAAAGCCATTGTTGCCTCATATATGCCCTTATGCTGAGATACTGAATCTTTATCACTTTTTTCTCCCTTAAAGAGAAATTACACCAAGTAGAAAATAAAACTGGTTTACTGATGATTTTTCTTTATTTACTTGTTCTATGTACCATTCCAGGAAGGATATAAGACACTTTATTGAGATAGTTCAATTTTAATACCAGTCCAGTGAAGAAAAAAAGCTGAATCAAATCATCTAGTAGTGATAAAACAACAAATTTAATTTTTAAAAACAATTCCACTTCATTGCATTTTTGTAGGAGGTCACGCTACTTGAAAACGTTGTGACTTATGATTGTGCAGGTTTTTAGAGGAACTGAATTCTGACTAACTCAAAATTGTTTGGTCCAGCACCGTAACACTTATTGAACAAATCTGGGTATGGTCTTTAGGAACAGATTAGGGACCTCCAAGGATCTATTTCCATTAAATAATGTCACTTTTATTCACAAAATGTTAACTCCTAAGTTTACTACAGGTAATGCTTCTCAAACTTTTCCACACAGCAATACTTTGTATAGCACCCTACACCTCTCATCTGTACAGGCTTCACATTTATAAATAATAATTTGTTTGTAATTATTGTACTTTTGTCAAAATACAATTTCCAAGAGGCAAGTCCATCTTATTCATCATTATATATCCAAATATTAATAAGAGCTGGCACTCAGCAAATACTTAATAAATTTTTATTGCATGAAGGACTTTCGGAAATCACCTCTGATGGCCACGAGTCAACACATACCTCTTAAGATATGGAGACATAGTCCAAATCTGTCTCTATTAAAATATTTTTGAAGGCATCTGTTTTATTTACTTTTAAAATTCATTTAACTTTTTAATTCTCATCAAAGCATGTGTTTTTTAAATATGCACTATTCTCAAGAAAAATTGATATGTTGGGGATATGCATCCACGTTTTAAAGAGGTAGCTATTGTGTGTGTGTGTAGTGTATGGGCTTTGAAATTAGGACTGTTCAAATTCTTGCCTTGATTTTTAGCAAATATCTTAAACTTAAGTCAGCATCTGAAAAATGGGTATAAGAATACTTGAAGGTGTTGTGGCTGTTTTTAAAAGAGAAAAATGAAACTACTTAAAATAGTTGGCATGCATAATATGTACACTCAACATTTGCTTCCTTTTCCCCTCTTACTAGAAAACTTCTAGTTTTTCTTCTAAGAATCTCAATTTATATATGATTCTTTCCATTAAGTATTAGATGCTCAATAACTGTCAACTAAGAACTGAAACCTCTCAGTCTTTGAGCCAGGATTATGGTTATTCATCTGGGGAACAGAATTCTTTTATTGATATAGTTAACACCTCATAGATGAAAATTTTCTAGCCAATATTTTTAACCAGTGCCAACAATGTCCACAGAGAAAAATTAAATTGAATTAATTTTTATTACTACTTATTTAACACAAGTTTACTTGTCTTGGACAAGTAAGGATTTATAGAATGTGTGCTTTATTGCACTGGATAGAAACTAGAAATGCAGTTACACTGACATAGCGGTTTCTGGGAAATTGGCGATGGTGCTCTGCAGAATACATGAAGGGTCTCAGTGACTGTTGCAAGGAATCACAAAAGAGATCTTTGGCCCAAAGAAGACATCTCTGAAAGAAAATAGAACATCAATTAAATCTAGCTACAAGCTAGAGTATATATTAGTCTTTTCTGGGGTAAAAATGGACAGTGATTTCCAGGATTTCAGATATGACTATTTTTTTTAGGTGAATAAAGTACAAAGAGAATGAGTGGGAGAACTTGCTACAGGATCAGCAAAGACCAAGAAGGTAATCAATTCTTCTACTTTCCTCCATTTGCCATTAATATTCTATCATTTCTTTATAAAGAGAAGATTAGGTGATTTCAAAACCTTATAATCAGATCAAAAAAAGTCATTCCTCTGATATGAGTGGGATGGATCATGAAGTTTAAATCTACAGGCAAGACAGAAGATTAAAAATTTTTTATAATGTCAATAATTAAATTTCTAGCTTTTATAGGGAAAGGAGACATGTTAAGCTACTCTTGTTGGAAAGATCATATGAGATAATGTATAAAATGCATGTAATTAAAATTGTATATAGGTGCAAGGTACTATGATTAAGGATCATTAGAAATATATTTAGGATATAATGTACATTATTGTTAGCACTGGTGTATAGTATATTGGAAATCTGCTAAAAGAATAAATTCTAAAAGTTCTTATTACAAGGAAAAATAAAATATTTTTAGTCATTATATGAGGCAATGGATATTAACTATCACTAAACTTATTATGGAAATAATTTTTCAGTATATATCTGTCAAGTCATTATGGCATATACCTTAAACTTGTACAGTGCTATATGTCAATTATATCTTAATAAAAATAAAAATAGGGTAAAAAAATTAAAATTTGTGTTTGTAGGGAAAAAAAGGAAATATACTTAGCAAGGTAAATTTGCTGCTACTTGTAAAAGGGTAACCCAATATCAGATAGAAATTACTTTTGTGTATCTATACTTACTTCTATTCTCATCCATTAACACAGATAATCACAAAAATATATCATGAAGTAAATATAAGTACATTTCTGTAAATTGGATTCAAGTCTTACATTACAGAAGGCAAACATATTTTAATATTAGATCATATTTACTTCTGTGGCCTGGGAAAAATTGTCATTTTATTGAACCAGTTAACTCAAGTTCTTGATATCATTTAGTAGTGATTCTGAAACTTTATCATGCATCAGAATCACCTAGAAACCTTATTAAGCCATAATTGCTATGCCTTACCTCCAGTGTTCCTGATTTAGTAGGTCTGATCTGGGGTCCAAGGATGGATATGCATTTTTAACAAGAACTCAGGTGATAGTGAAGCAGCTGTTCTGGGAACCACACATTAAGAACCAACTGGCTTGATAGGAAAAAAAATCTGGTCCAAATCAGAAGACCCGGGCTCCAGTGTTAGTGCTGATGTTAACTAGTTATGGGGGATGGTGCCAGTCATTTTATCTCTCTGTACCTTTTCCTTGCTAAGATGGGTATATCTGATCTTTTTACCCTACAGTTTTCTTAGAAAAATGAAAATATGATGACATATTAAAAGTAATTTGAAAAAGCTAATTTAGGTATAAAATAGCTGAGATCATAGTATTTGAAAGATTCCTCAGTCGCTAAGGGAAGACGATTTTAAAATCAAGAGCTAGAAATACCTATTGACTTTTCTACTATATTATACTTAAAATATATCAGCTTTCCAAGTCAGTGGAAAACTTTTATTTAGTTTATTCCTAGTTAACTCATACATAGAGCTAGATTTTTTTTCTTTTTTTCTTTTTTTTGACCATTACCAAACTTTCCTGTCCAGGTAATTACTTGATCCTGTTTACCAAAATCTTTTATCTAAAGCCCTTTATTAGTTTTCAAAATGGTTTAAAATATCAACCTTGAAGTTGACTGCTGCTGGTGGTGATTTTTTTGTGGTAAAAACCTGATAGGGAATTTAGATTTTAATAGATTAAAGAATGTTATTAATTTTCTGGATTTTATTTAATTTTATTAAAATCTGCCAAATTCTGTTTCTAAATGAAAACATTCCACTCCATACACAATGGTGATGGTTCTAAAAAATAGCTGAGATTTGAACAGGATTTTACTAAAAAGGGTGATTATTTTCAGCAAACTCATTATAAAGGTGTCAAAAAATTTGTTTTACGTGTTTCATAGCAATATATTTTGTGATTACATTTCCTTACTTTGGACAGCAGAGCAATTCACTGAAGTTGCAGTAACAGATCATCTCACATCCCTTTCCATCCCAGAAATGATCCTGGATGTTTACATCAATTTTTGTTAGGTCAGCTACTCCTTCTGGAAGACTGTGGCAGTTGCGATCTTTTAGTATTTTTCTGTAGCAAGACAGACGATTTGCAGGCATGGTCTGGACTCCAAGCAGCAAGGTTAGCCCAGTGGTAACAAGTACTATAAATTTCATTTTGGCCTTTGGCCCTGAGATAGAAGAAAAATCAGAAGTGTCAGTGTTTGTTTGTTTGTTAAAGATGTAATCCATCTAAACATAAGTTCTTAGCATTCTCATGGGTAGAGTGTTTCTCCAAGTGTAGTTTAAAGACCATCTACAATAAGAATCACTTAGAGTATTTGTTAAAAATTAAATGCCTCAATTCCACAAAGAAATATTGAATAAGAAATGCTGGATCAGGGGAAGAGGTGGTGGTAAGACCCAGAATATGTATTGTAAGTACCCAAAGTAATCACTTTTCTATATATAGTAGATAAAAATTGCTTTTTAAGGTGATAAAACTCTGATTATATTTCTAGGAAAAATAGCGTCATCAAGTACTGCGGTTCTTGACCTTGCATATCTTAACACTGTCAAAGAACTTGGATTCCACCCTAATGGAAACAAAAAGCCCATTTATCCTCACATTGACAGATAATAGTCTACAGATATATTTATAGTTCAATTAAGTTTTTAAAATCTTCCAAAATTATTTTAGGGACTCGTTGCAAATTTTTAGTGATATTGTGAACTTTTTTTCCTATATAGATTACTCATCATAGCCTCAGTTGAAAATCGAGGCTTGAATTTTCCCTAATAAACATGTAGCTTGTTCTTAAACACCTACAATTATGGGGAACTCATTATTGACTAAGTTAACGTATTTCACTGATATAGTTTTAATGTTTCCCTTACTGTAAAATATTTTTTTGGAGCTACTATCCACCAGTCCTAGTTTGAACTCTTGAGGTCATGCCAAACAAATCCAGTTCCTCTTCCAGAAGATTGAGTCTTTAAGTACAGTATTTGCATACAATTATAAAATATTCATTATCTGTATATTCAAGCTTCTCAGCTTCCATATTCAACATGAAAAGAATGGAGGTATTTTAATAAAGAATGACTAACGAGAGTGGAGTGACCAGAATCAGAATCCACAGCCATTCAGGTTTCAAAAAGTATGTTTCCTACTGTGGAGTATTAAAAAAAGGGGAGAAGAAAGATGTTTATTGTACCTTGAAAGAAAACAATATTGTTGAAAGGAAATTTTAGTATGAAGTTCTCAGTGATTACATACATCTACCAAGGGGGCAATTGCAGGGCTCACCTCACTTGTTTCCCATCTCACAGGAATCAATGTCCTGCTTTACTTAAAATCCAGTGTTTTAGCAAAGGTTGTTTCATGTATTTTGTCTGTTTTGTTATTGTTGTTATTTCAAGGGAGTGGGTAAACCTGGTTCTTGTTACTCCATTTGGGGCAGAAGCAAAACTTTCTATATTACTTTTACTATTTGGACCTGTTTATGGAGGACTATGAAGGACAGATACCCAAATCTTATAGGTTCTAAAAATGAACTATGTGCTACTCTAGTAATTTTAATACTTTAGCCAAATTCTCAGAACAGTGTTTCTCCCTCCCTCTACTCACTTTCCCAAATTGAATTATGGTTCCTCTGCCTCCCATTTATTGAATTAGGTAAGTAGCTATTGGGTCCCAATAACAAATAAGACCCTTATTATTTGAATGAAGAGCATTCAAGCTGCCCCTTCCTACTTCTGGAATGATGCTTGTGTGTTTTGTTCTAGATGAAATAGGCTACTGAAATATAGCCTGAAATCATTTTCGTCTTCAGGCCTAAATCTTCATATACTTCCTCGGATGACTTAGAATCTCTCTGCCCATACCAAGACCAAAATTGCAAGTAAAGTCAGGAGAAAAACAGCCAATATTGAGCAAGTGAGGAAGTCAGAGAATAGCACCGATGTGGGATTTACTTATACGTAAAGTGATTAAGTAATTATGTGAGAGAGGAAAGTAGGAGTAAGCTGGATTAATTTAGTTCAACTTAAGAAACATTTTTAGTGTTTCCTTTATGCCAGGCACTGTCTTAAGTACCAGGAATACCAACTGAATTGAGGAAAATATTAATCAATATCTAAACCTATCCTCATCAAATAATTCCAGTTTCTTTGAGCTAAGGCTAAAGTTATTGCAATGGCCTCCATATGGAATCTGGCTCCTCATCACCTCTCTGAAATAATTTATTCTTCCCTTTGTCATTCTGTTCCAGCTATTCCTCAAAAACCCCAGACACGTCCTGCCTCAGGGCCTTTGCACTGATTATTTCCTCTGCTTGGAAAGCTCTCCCACCAGATGTCTGCATGTCTAACTGCCTCACCCTCTTCAAGTCTTTGCTCACTTTGCTCTTCAATTAAACTTACCCCACTATCCTATTTAAAATGATATCTCCCTTCACTTATTCTCAGCCTGCCTTAGTTATTATACTTTTCCATGGCATTTTAAAATAGTCTTGTTATGTATCCCCAAACTTGAATATAAGCTCCAGAAAGGCAGGATTTTGTCCTATATGTATCCCAAGCACCTGAACAGTGCTTGGCATGTTAGTGAAAGAATAGATAATATATCGTAATTTGTATATACTTACAGTCAGAGATGGGGGAGGGTCTCAGATTGCTAAACTCAATATCTAGTTGCAGAGGTTAGTAAGCTGTCAAATTTTTAAATTTGCATGTCATCAGGTACTATTGTTTTAATTTAATTGTACTATGTTTAAATTTTTCTAAATAGTCTGACTTTAAAATGTGCTTCCCAACTTCTGTTTTGTTTTCTCTTCTTTGGTCACAACAAGAATTTATTCTGGCCAGAATTTTATTCTGACTGAAAAATATTTATTCGTATGTGGGGGATATATATCAGAAGATTCAACAACAATAAATACCTCCTACCTTTTCCGTAACCTCTCTCACCATATTCCTCTCTATCAAAAGTTTGGGTGTATGGGGAGGTATGGGTGGATAGTTGTAAATTCTTTTTAATCTTTTTTGCTTAATGGGTTTGAGGATTTTATTTTATTATTATTTTGGATCTTCAGCATTTAAAAACATATCTTTTATAGCTTTGATCTTTCTAGGTTTTTTATTATTACTATGCAGTGATATACTTATTTTTGGTAATCAACCTTAATTTTTTCTAGTTTTTATGGCTGTTGAGTATTATATTTGCATATTATATTTCCTGCATATAGGTATAGTGTGTTCCTGAGGTCATTCATGACTGTTAACTGCTGAAGCTTTCTTTTCATTAGATGGTTCTAATTAGCACCATAACCTGATGAGATATTTTTTAAGAGAGACTTTTTAATTTCAAAAAAAGTAAAATACTCAGTGTAAAACATGGAAAATACAGAAAAGCATAGATAGAATAAAATTCAACTAGAGTTTCAATGTAGAGAGAACTGTTAACATTTTGATGTGCTTCTTTTGGGTAGTGTAGATGAAGGTGTTGAGAAGGAGAAATTGAGATGGCAAGGGGCACAATGCTGGGAAACACTGTGGACTGGGTGGAAGACAAATCAGATAAAGAGGTTATAAACCAGTGAAGAACACGGATAGGAAGTTCAAGCTCATAAGGTAATTAAAAAGGGAGAAATGTAAGCGATTAGATGGCCCATGGCCGAGGCATGTTTAGACAAACTCATCTCAGAGATTGGTATTTACTGAGATTTACTCCTCTGTATCTCCATTACACGCTGCTACATAAAAGCAGATGGATTCATATACTAGCACTCCCTGACCATTTTTATAGTCCTGTGTCTCTGATACACAAAGATCACCATATTTAATATTGTTAAAATATGGGGTTGTCATGTAACATATGGAGTACCTAGTTAAATTTGAATTTCAGATAAACAATGAATAATTTTTAGTATAAATATATCCCAAATACTACATAGTTTCTACCTTTTTTTTTTTTTTCTGAACAGGTTTTTATTACACAAGAGGGGATGGGGCTCAGTCCTTCTTGGCTGCTGCCTTCCTCATGGCTGCAAGGACATTGCTCAGCTCTTCTCTCTTCCTCTTGGCACGGATGTGTGTCCCCACCCTTTTCTTGATGAATTTCAGGGCTCTCTTGTCCTTAGAGACCTTGAGCAGCTCCATGGCGCGCCGTTCATAGGGGGCAAAGCCACACACCTCTCTGATGATGTCCCGCACGAACTTGGTGTGCTTGGTGAGACGCCCACGGCGGCGGCTGTGCCTCGGCTTGCTTACGTTCTTTGTCACCTTGTGGCCCTTGTTGGGGCCCACGGCCATGGGGTAGCGGAGAGCCATGGCTGCTCCTCTCCAGTTTCTACCTCTTGAGTTAATCTTGATAATTATACTTCGGTAGAAAATAGCCCACATCAACCATTTAAAAATATAGCAATAAAGATATATAGAGGACTTATTTCCTTATAATTAAAAGAAAATCTTTCTTCCCTCATTATTATCTTTCTATATGTTGCCCTCTTTGTGATAAATGCTTTTTACTTGACTTTTAGGCTTCAGTTTAAATGTTATTTCTTCAAAGGCCTTTCCTGACCATCCAATCTGAAGTCATTTCAACCTGACTCTTTAATAGTGTCCTCTTCTTTTCCCTACTGATATTTATCACCATTTGAATTATATATGTGTGAGTTTACTGATTTATATCTATCATTCCCATTCAACAGGAAGCCTCACAAGGGCAGTCTGTATTCTTTTTTCTTTCTTTCTTTTTTTTTTAAAAAACACCACATACCTGATGACTAATACAATCGTTGGCCCATATTTGTAGTATTAATGAACGCTTCTCTGAAAACACATTTTAATCCTGAGCAAAAGCCTACAGGTTTCATGTTTTCCAAAAGACTATGACCTTCTTAGGGCTAACCCTCAGGTGTTCCTTCCACTTCTCCTCTACACAAATCATTCATTATTGCAGAGCTAGAAGGCAGTCAGACCTGTCATCTCTTCAATCCTATACATGTGACTTTCTTTGTTGTTCCATCTAACCTCTTCCCTTTACATTAATTTCTGATGAAACAATCTATTAAGGACAAACATCAAATCTATTCTAAGAAGCCTTCCCTGATCCAGTGCATACCATTCTAACAATTCCCCTGCTCTCTGTTCTGTAGTACTTACGTATAATCTGTACCTATAAGAACAGTGAATTTGACTAAATAATGCTTTGTCATTGTCAGCATTTTTCATAAGCCAGTTAACCACATGGAGAATATGGCTACAGTTGAAAGTGGGAAATTCACCAAAAGCAATTTGGCCATTTAGTGAATTGGTCATTTTATGAATTTACCTAGAACTAGGAAGGAAGATCTGGAAAGATCATGAAGGGCCTTGTAAGACATGATAAGGGCTTTAGATTTTATTTAGTATATTGCAAAACCATAGGAAGATTTTGGTAGAATAATAACATGATCTGACTTATATCTTTTAAAAAAAATTTTTTTTTTTAATTTATGAAGATGTGTTGTTGTGGGAAAAGATTGGAAGTAGAAGAAAAGAGGCTACTGGTGAAAGTTGATGAAAGATATGATGCAAAAGGGAAAGAATCAAAGATGACTCTTAGGTTTTTGACCTGAATGCTACTGACATTTATTGAGGTGAGAAAGAATTGGATGGAATCAATTTGGAGGTAATGCAAGAGTAAATTTTTGGATGAATTAAGTTTGAGATGCCTACTAAACATGCAAGTGAAGATGTTGATAGGCAGGTGAATATGAATCATTAGGATATTTATTGATAGTATTTATAGCTATGGGTCTGTCATGGTAGTGAGTATAGATTCAGAAGAAGGGAGGCAAAGGGCTAGGGCCTAGCACAAGCCAACATTCAGAAGACTGGAAGAAAAGATGCCAGCATCGTAAAGGCAAGGGTTGTAACTTTTAATTTTTATTTTTCACCTTTCAGAGCGCCTGCTTCAATGCTAGGCTCACAGTAAGTATTCCAAAAACATTCACTGAAGGAATGAAAAATAAATTGTAGAAAAGCAAGTGGGTATGCTGCCATACCACACACCTCTTCTGACTATGTTCATGCCAAAATATAAAATAGTATTTCTGTCACAGTCTCAGTCACATACTACAACGGAAAGTTCCACATCTGGCAAGCGCTTTTGGGCAGTTTTTTTTTTTTTTTTTTTGACACTTTAGAAATTACATGTTTGAACTGAAGTCTTCTTTCTTTCTTTTTTTTTTTTTTTTTTTTTAAGTGAAGATAAATAGCTTTAACTCTTATTTAGCAAGTGGAACAATGTCTGAACCAGTATGTTTCTGTGATGCAGTGGTTGTTCTTTTTTTCATTAGAAGACACCAATTTCAATCCTTGGCAATCCATCAAGACCATATATTTTCAAGTTCCAACAAGATGAAATTACTTCGGCAAGTTTGAAGCAAATTGCTCTATTTTTTCTTTCAGTTGAAGGACATGCTCTTAAAATTCCTACTGGAGTGCATCCAAATTAGAAAAGAAAATGCAGCTGGAAACTGAATGTCTGAAGGAATAAGCAAGAGATCATCAAATATCTATTTGTTTTTTGGACTCAATTTTATGTAATTAATATTGTTTCTAATGTATGATACCACTCCTATCCCAATATTGAGTAGATTGGCATAATATCAATGGCATAATATTTAAAAGAGCAATGCAGAATGTACAGAATTATAGGCAAAATGTTTCCAATGAAACAATAAGTCATTGCCACTGTCATATAGGTAAGGAATTGCAAATCTTGATTGTTTGGGGGTATTTGGCACCAGCAAGCTTCTGAATGGTTGGAGTTAAATGGAGACTTAAAAATAAAAATTATCCCATTTAATGGCCAAAACTAACAGGGCTATGTAGTTTAGGTGTTGAGACATTTATGGTGCAATGCTCATATAGGCAGCTGATGTCAATTCTGGGAACTGGTATTTTTTTTAAAAGTGGAATGAAACAGAGTTGATGAATTAGACAGAAAGGGCAGTCCATTTTCAGGTTTCTTTTATAACACAGCAAGAGAGAAGCAAAAGCAAATGAAAATTACAGCCCAGATTCTGACATTTAAAATATCAAAAGTATAGTTGGAAGAGATTAAAATTGCTGTCCAATCTGTGGTGTTTTCCATTTTTTTTTTTTTGAGGATAAAAATCACTTATTTTTAAAATTCTCTCTCCTTCTTATTAATTGTGATAGAAGAGGTTTGTGTTAGAGTGACTAAGTCCTGAAGTGAAACCTCTCAAAGTGTCCATTAGAGGAGTCAGAGTGGTTTTAGAAAGTGGATAAGCCTTTCAAACATCATTAAAGCAGACATGATCAGCCCAAATACCCAAAAGACATTCACCAATGGAAAAAATATAAGTCCATATCCTCCCTGAAGGTGATCTGCCTTCAGGTGTCTCAGAGAATGCTAGAAGATGATATTAATATTTAGTCTTGCATCATTCTAATTGTTTTTCCTGGCCTCAATAGATCACCATGGAGAAAAGGACTGGCATTTGGGAGAGCTTTTCATATAGATTGTGTAACTAAGTTAAGGACTTTTAAAGAGAAATTTTTATAAACCCCAAAGAGGAAAAAGGTTCCCTTTATCTTAGCAGTACAGACACTCTGCTGTGTTCCATGGTGGGGGGCGGGGCGGCAGGGGGACATCAAGGATGAATTCAATGAATTCCTTCTTTGTATCACACATTTGTACCAATTTCTTTTTAGGAATCAGGAATTTGAAAAAAGCAAAAAATATTTGCTTTCTTAAACCTTGCAGTTCATGTTGGGTAGGTAATATAGAGATATAGCTACTACATTAAAAAAAAATTATAGACATCATCATCCTCACATAGTTCTGAGAGGTGGAATAGTAAGGTGCTGTTATGTGGAACCAGATCCAGAGTGGACATGTGAATTAATAAGAAATAACAGTGAGGAGGCTGCCTCTTTTAAACCTATGATTAAGTGACTTTCCCAGTTAAGGAATGTACATTTTCTATTCTCTTAATCTGAATGTTTTCCTGTTTCCTAAGAGGCATTTTTTAAAGTACATACATCATCTCTTTAGAAGGTCTCTGTCTTTCTCTTCTGATTCAACACAAAAATACATTTCTGCTTTAATCTATAGCAATAGTTTGGAGTAGAATAAATGACATAAAATGATTTTTAAGAAAAATAAATTACATACCTTTTTCTTCTTTCTTTTTGGTCTTCTTGGCAGAAGAATCTTTTTAAATGCTCCAACTCACTGGGTGAGTTTGGGCAAGAGGAGAAGAGAGGAGGTACTGGAAGGAGGTTCTTTACAAATGAACCTTTGTCTGCCTTGTCTCTCGCCTGGGATTGACAGACTTGCTGCTCCAGCCAAGACTCGCACGAAGGGGAGTGGAAGGAACACTGGGCTGCAAGAACTGCCTCCCTTGGGTTCTTACAAACCAGGCGAAGACGACTAAACAGCTTCTTTAATGAGGGAAATAACGAGTCTATACAAGAACCTCAGAGAGGCAGACTTGGAGCAATAAAATATAAAACCTGAGGGATTTAAAAAGAATGATTTTTACCTTAAGAGAAATGTGTGTGCGCACACAAGTGCATGTATGTGTGAGACAGAGACAGAAACTGAGACAGAGAAATAGGGACAGAAAGACAGAGAGCTAGGGAGAAAAAGAAAGAAGGGGAGAAGGAGGTGGAGGAGAAATGGCTAATATGATATAGGAAAAAGCTGAACACCTCTTCTTCTTTCATAGCTTCTTTGTGTTTTGTCACCAAGTTGTCCTCACCAGCTAGGTCCCTTGCTATAATATTTTGGTTGAAGATATATTCCAACTTTCATTATCAGCCAATTGAAATAAAATGACTAAAAAAGAAATATATTCTGTGTCAGAAATAGAGGCACAAAGGAATTTCACTCTGTGTTGAGTAAACTATACTGAAATTGTAGCATCTCTTAACTATCCTTCAGTTGTTGGCTTTTAAAAAATTCAATTTGGAATAGTGTTGCTGGGTGCAGAAATAGAATAGAACAGGAATTATCTAGACATAAAATGGAGGGCAGGTCATTCTAGGTTTTATTAACAGAGGCATGAAAGTGAAGGAGAGGGTAACAAGTTTGGGGATTACAGGTAGTTTTGTGTCCTGGAACCAGGGATGGTGGAAGACAAGATTAGAGGGATAGAGAAAGTTGATGAAGTACCTCATATACTATACTAAAAATTTGGATTTTATTCTGAAGGTAAATGGAAAGATAATGAAAAATATTAAAAAGGTTGACCCCTGACTGCAGTGTGAAAGAAGAATGGTGTGGGAGGAAAGAGACTCGTCGTCGGCAGCCGTCCGTCTCGAGAGACGATGGCGTAGCTTCCCGAGAGTCTATCTGCACCGCCGAGAATGGCTGTGCAGTCCGATTCGGGAGTGACAATCCCTGCCGCACTTGGTACAGGTGAAGGCAGATGGCCGTTGTTGCTGCTGTTGACGCTGCTTCCGCCTCGATCTTTTCTGGACCGCCTCCTCGTTGCGCGCAGCCTCTGCACGTGACGTACCTTGCCTGACCGCGAGCCTCCAGGCTAGGCGGTCGTCTGCTTGAACTTCCCATGTGTTGAGATTGATGGAGCATTGTGTCATGTCCTTTTTGCAGATGTCTTTGAACCGCAGTTTTGGGCGCCCTGTCATCCTCTTGCCTTCTGCTAGCTCGCCGTAGAGGAGGTCTTTGGGGATACGGCCTGCATCCATTCTTTTGACATGGCCGAGCCACCTGAGGCGTCTCTCGCTAAGAACTGCATGCAAACTGCTCATATTGGCTCGCTTCAGCACCTCGGTGTTGGGGACCTTATCCTGCCAGGCGACATGCAGGACGCGTCGCAGGCACCTCATGTGGAAGCTGTTGAGTTTCCTTTCGTGCCTTGCGTAGGTGGTCCACGTCTCGCTGCCATAGAGGAGAGTGCTGAGTACGCAGGCTTGGTAGATGCGCAGTCTGGTTTTCTCAGTGAGGCTGGAATTGTTCCACGCTCGCCGGTTCAGTCTGGCCATAACTGTGGCTGCCCTGGCGATTCTCCGGTTGACCTCCAAGTCGACTGACAGAGAGCTCGAGATGGTGGACCCGAGGTAAGTGAAGTCGTTGACAACCTCCAGGGTGTATCCGTCGATGGTGATGCATGGGGGAGTCCCCGTGCCTTGAGCCATAACATTCGTCTTCGTCAGGCTGATGGCTAGTCCGAACTCCTTGCATGCGTGGGAAAGGCAAGTGACTAGCTGCTGGAGTCCCTCTTCGGAGTGTGATGTCAAAGCTGCGTCGTCGGCGAAGAACATCTCATGGATGAGCACCTCTTTGACTTTGGTCTTGGCTCGTAGACGGGCCAGGTTGTAGAGCTTGCCATCGGATCTGGTGTGAATGAAGACACCCTCGCTGCAGTCCTTAAAGGCGTATTGGAGGAGCATGGAGAAGAAGATTCCGAACAGCGTAGGCGCGAGGACGCAGCCCTGCTTTACTCCGCTGCTGACTGGGAAGGCCTCAGAGGTTGCGCCGTTGTAGGACACCGTGCTGTGCATGTTGTCGTGAAAGGACATGACCACAGCAAGCAGATGTGGTGGACAGCCAATCTTCCGTAGCAAGCTGAAGAGTCCGCTTCGACTGACCAGATCAAACGCCTTCGTGAGGTCAATAAAGGCGAGGTAGAGTGGTTTATGCTGCTCGTGACACTTCTCCTGCAGCTGGCGTAGGGAGAAGATCATGTCCACTGTTGATCGGCCAGCTCTGAAGCCACACTGGGACTCTGGGTAGACGCGGGAAGCAAGGGTCTGCAGGCGGGCAAGAGCGACCCAGGCGAATACTTTGCCGACGACGCTGAGGAGAGAGATGCCCCGGTAGTTGTTGCAGTCGCTGCGGTCTCCTTTGTTCTTGTACATGGTGATAATGTTGGCGTCTCTCATATCCTGGGGGATGTAACCCTCCTTCCAGCAGAGACAGAGTAGATGGTGGAGCGGCTGTAGCAGGACTGGTTTCCCGCTCTTTAAGATTTCTGGAGGGATTCCGTCGCTTCCTGGTGCTTTCCCGCAAGCGAGGCGGTCGATGGCTTTGCCGAGCTCTGCCGCAGTAGGTGGGGTGTCTAGCTCCTCCATGACTGGTAGGTCTGGGATGGCGTTAAGAGCAGTGTCTGTTACGGTGTTCTTCGTTGCGTACAGCTCGAGGTAGTGCTCGGTCCACCGCCGCATTTGCTGTTCCTGGTCAGTGATGACCTCACCTGTCTTGGACTTAAGGGGGGCGATCTTGGAGGGGATTGGGCCTGTTGCCTTCTTGATACCCTCATACATTCCTCGTGCATTGCCTATATCGGTGGCTTCCTGAATGCTTCTGCACAGGTTTAGCCAATAAGTGTTGGCACAGTGGCGGGCGGTCTTCTGGACTTTGTTCCTGGCAGCCCGTAGAGCTTGAAGTGTACTGGGAGTGGGCGTGACCTTGTAAGCCAGTAGGGCCTTCCTCTTAGCCTCGATCACGGGTTCCATTTCTTCCCAGTGAGCCTCGTACCAGTCAGCGTTCTTCCGCTCTTTCTTCCCGTAAGCAATAATGGCGGAGTTGTATATGGCGTCGCGGAGACGTGGCCAATTGGATTCGATAATGTCATCTGCCGCCACTCCCTCGCCGAGTGCATCTTCCATCTTGTTGATGAATTGCTGGGTCTTAAGTGGGTTGCTGGCACAACTGGTGTTGATGCGTGGGCGACCCTTCATCTTGGAGTGGTGCAACCTCTTCGGCATTATGCGCACCTTGCTTACCACGAGGGCATGGTCCGTGTCGCAGTCTGCACTGTGGTAGCTGCAGGTGAGGAGGGTGCTGCCAATATCCGTTCTTCTGGTGATGACGAGGTCAAGCTGGTGCCAATGGCGGGAGCGGGGGTGCCTCCATGACACCTGGTGGATCTCTTTGCACTTGAAGAATGTGTTTGTCATGCACAGGCCGTGGTGACACGAAAGCTCAAGCAGTCGCTGACCATTCTCATTGATCTTTCCTCTCCCAAAGTTTCCAAGGCAGGTGGGCCAGGCCATGTGGTCGGCTCCTACTCTTGCGTTGAAGTCTCCAAGGAGTAGGAGGAAAGAGACTAGTGACAGGGAAAAGAGGAGTTCTTGCAGTAATTCAGGAGAAAACAGAGTTAGGAAGCAAAACTGAAATGATCTGATCACCAATTAGGTTTTCATGTTTAGGATAGAGATAGTTGAGAAAAGAGTAGGAGACTTCATTAAATTTCAGAAATTTGGACCCTTGGATGAATGATGCTGTTCTTCATCTTGGAGAAAAAATAGAAGAGCAGTTTTGCCTGGAGCAGGAGTGAGGAAATAGAAATGAGTGAGTGAATATTGAATTTAAGGAGCCCTCGGTGTAATTGGAAATGTTTAGTAGGCAGTTGGTTAAATGTCTGGGAGCTCAGGAAAAAAAATATGGGCTAGAGAGTTAGGGTAAATCAACTAAATGTCAACTAAATAAGAGAATTATCCAACTAAATGATAGTGAAAGCCATGGATGTACCACTTAAAAGTTACTGAACACCTACTGCGTGCCAGGTACTTCACATGTCTGAACTAATTTATTCTTCTTTATGACCTTATGAAGTAAATACTATTATTAGTCCCACTTAGTACATGAGGAAATGTCACAGGTGTTAGGTAACCTGCCCGAGATGTCACACACACACAGCCAGAAAGTGTCAAGCCCATGGACAGTGATTCTAGTTGCTAGGCTCTTCACCATCGTGCCTCTTGGAATAGATTATAAAGTGAGAAGAGACTAGTACTAAGATCAGAATCCTAGAAAGCAGTGGCATTTAAGGGGTAAGTAGAGAACAAGAATTACTAGAAAATGAAGAGAGTATTGTCATGAAAGTCAAAGGAAGAGAGCATTTCAGGAAGGATGGAAGTAAGTGGAGACCCCTGGTGACAGCTGTTTTGCAGAAGCTATACAGCACACCCCAGTCTGGAGGTGTGTAGAGAAATGGGAAGACTAGCCAAACCAGAAGCCATTACCAGCCCTGACAGAGATTGAGCCTCTGGTCCCCATTTTACTAGAGCTGGAAAAAGTGGCATAGGATTTAAGAAAAGAGAGAGACATACATGCCATTGACTCCACATTTCCTTTGCATATTTATAAATAACTTTCCTGTGATACTTACTAAAATAAAGATTATGCCACAGATAGTGTTAATTTGTTTGTATGATTTAAATGTATAGACATATGTGAGGATGAGGAGGAAAAGGGAGACTCTTCAGCCTTCACTCTATCTTAAGAGCTATCCATCTTGTTTACTCCATGTCAGTCTAGGCCAGAAGTAAGGTGCCAGCACAGACTGACTTTCCTGTAGATGGATTTTCTCTTTCTTTTGTGTTACTCTTATTTCCCTGTGTGTCTATTCTCTCTCTTTTTTTTTAAGTATATTTTATTGATCATGTTGTTACAGTAGTTCCAATTTCTTTTCCCCTTTGCTCCCCTCTGCCCAGTACCCCTCTTTCCTCCAGCAATCCCACCCCCCTTAGTTCATTTCCATGGGTCATGCATATAAATTCTTTGGCTTCACCCTTTCCTACATTATTCTTAATTTCCCCCTGTCTATTTTGTACCAACCAATTATGCTTCTTAATCCCTGCACCAATTCCCCATTTCTCCCTCTTCTCCCTCCCAGCTGATAACCCTGCAAATGATTTCCATACCTATGATTCTGTTCCTATTCTGGTTTGCTTAGTTGGATTTTGTTTTTATTTTTTAGATTCACTTGTTGACAGTTGTGTGTTTGTTGTCATTTTAGTGTTCATAGTTTTGATCTTCTTTTTCTTAAATAAATCCCTTTAACATTTCATATAATAATGGCTCGGTGATGATGAACTCTTTTAGCTTTGCCATGTCTGGGAAGCACTTCATCTGCCCTTCCATTCTAAATGATCACTTGGCTGGATACAGTAATCTTGGTTGTAGCTCCTTGTTTTTCATCACATTGAATAGTTCTTGACAGTCTCTTCTTACCTGCAAAGTTTCTTTTGAGAAATTAGCTGATAGTCTTAGAGGCACCCCTTTGTAGGTAACTGTCCACTTTTCTCTTGTTGCTTTTAAGATTCTCTCTTTATCTTGAACCTTTGGCATTTTAATTATGATGTGTCTTAGTGTGGTCCTCTTTGGGTGTAGCTTGTTTGGGATTCTCTGTGCTTTCTGGACTTGTATGTATTTCCTTTGCCAAATTTGGGGAGTTTTCCTTCATTATTTTTCACATAAGGTTTCAGTTTCTTGCTCTTCCTCTTCTCCTTCTGGCATCCCTATGATTCAGATGTTGGCACGTTTAAAGTTGTCCCAGAGGTTCCTAAGCCTCTCCGCATTTTTTTCGATTCTTGTTTCCTCCTTCTGTACTGGTTGACTGTTTTTTTCTTTCTTACATTCCAAATCATTGATTTGAATTCCAGTTTCCTTCCGTTCACCATTGGTTTTGTGTGAATTTTCCTTTGTTTCACTTAGCACAGCCTTCACTTCCCTTATGCATTTGCCATACTCAAGCATATCTGTCAAGCCTGTGAGCATCTTTTTTACCAGTATTTTGAATTCTGTGTTTGTTAGGTTGGCTATCTCTTCATCGCTTAGTTCTCCCATTGGAACCTTGATCTATTCCCCCTTTTGGGCTACACTTCTCTGTCTCCTCATCTTGACAGGCTCCTGTGTTTGTTTGCCTCTGTGTCTTAAGTAGAGCTGTCGCTCCTGTTATGTTGTAAGGGGTGGAGCCTTAGATATTTGTCAGTACAGGGTGACCCGTTTCACCATGTGTGGCATTGTATGTGGGGGAGGGGTCTGAGAGGGAACATGCCGCTTGCTCAGCATTTGCCCTTTTTTCAGGCACTTCTCCCATTTCTGTATGGGACTGACACTTCTTTAGTTGTTGCCCTGGCCGTTGTTCCCAGAGTGGGTGGGTCTACGGACGTTCTAGGACTGTGGGGGCCCTTTAAACAAGTGGACTCTGCTGAGAGACCTGCAGTTTCTTCCTCCACCCCAACCCCCACTGGTTTGCACAGTCAGAAGCAATGAGGCTTGATTTTCCACAGCGCTGGGACCGTGAGCTGTGTAGTCTGGTGAGGAGCTGGGAACGCTCCCCAGGTGTCCCTCCCAACTTTTTAAACACATGACTGCAATTTCTGCTGGCCTGCTTCTGCTGCCACCGCTGCCGCTGCCACCACACCACGTTCTCTCCGCCGCAGCTTCGCCCCTCCTACCTGTCTGGATGAGTATTTCTTCTTTATATCTTTGTTTGTTGGACTACCATGCAGCTTGATTTTCTGGAGCATCTAGTTATCTCTAGTTTTAAGGTAATTGTATTCCTTCTTAGTTGTGGAGGGAGACTCTGTGTGTCTGTCTAGGCCTCCATCTTGGCCGGAAGTCTGTCTATTCTCTTTTGTCTCCTTTATTGCAATGCTCATTTTGTTTCCCATTTTTAATCAATAGCTATTCAAAATGTGGATTCATTTTTTACATTCAACAGTATTCCAATCCATGCAATAATAGGCCCAGCATTGAAGTTCTTGCATGTCTGCTTCAAGTGGTACACAACAGCTCTCTGGTGACTGTCTAGTGCCTCTGGATCATGCTCCTGGTCACTTGGGAAAAATTGCCCCTAAAAAGCACATTTGGATCTTGGCTTCCTAGTCCCCTGTGTGTCAAACATTTCTTCTTACTAGCTGGATGTCCCATTATTTCAAGAGAGAATCATCGAGTGTTTTTACAATAAATTTTAAAATGCCTGCTGCTATTCATCCTGATATCTGTTACAAGAGTTGCCTGTTTGAGAAACAATTGAATTGCAAACCAAAGCCTGCAATTGCAGAGACTGCCTTTTTGATTTTTCAATCTGGGGTTCAAATCTGGAACCACTGTTTGTTTTCTTGTATATAAAAACTTAGGTATTTTGATTCTGGCCTGATGGCTCAGCTGACTGGAGTGTCATCCCATAAACTGAAAGTTTGTGGGTTTGATTCCCAGTCAGGGCACATACCTAGGTTGTGGGTTTGCTCTCTGGTCAGGGTGTGTACAGGAGGCAAGTGATTAATGTTTCTCTCTCACGTCAATGTTCCTCTGTCTCTCTTCTCTTCCCTCTCTCTAAAAATATCAATAAATATATCCTTGGGTGAAGATTAAAAAAAAAAACAACTTAGGTCTTTTGTTTTGTTTTCTCTTCTGATGACCTATTACTCAGATTTCTTGTTGAACTCTGGTTTATGTTGCTCTGGAGACCATCTGTGTCTTTGAGACAGCCTCTGTAGGCTCCCAAAGTAAACTTTATGTGAGGTAGGTCAGCTATTAGGACGTACCGTCCAGATTTCTAGAAAACATGTCCTGCTATATTTTTATGTGATACCTTATATACGAGGGGGAACCCCCCCCAAATGGAATTACCTTCTGGCTGGCAGGCCCCTTGTAGTACAGGCTTTCCCTGCTCAGTAAGTATTCTAGGAACCCAATTGTATCAGTGTACCAGCTAGCATTGTTGTGAGAGGCTGCATTCAGATTCAGTTGATTTTTTGAAGACTCTTTGAAAGTGTGTGCCCATTTCATGATGGGTCATTTATGAGCGCACCTGCCCACACGGTGCTGAATGTTCGGCAATATTTGACCAAAAACAGCATGACCATCATGCCCCACCCTCCTTATTCATGCAATTTTGCCCTGAGCTAATTTGGTTTTGTTTCCCCGGATGAAAACAGTCCTCAAAAGGAAACGTTTTGCCAAAGTGAAAGACGTGAAACAAAAAAAGAGCAGAAGCACTAAAAGACATCGAAATCAATGAGTTCAAAAACTGTTTTGAGCAGTGGAAAAAAGTTTTCGATAAGTGTATTGTATCAAATGGAGAGTATACTTTGAAGGTGACTGAAGTTTAAACATGTAAGAATAAGTACACAATTTTAATAAATAAATTTGATTTTGGGGGCTCCTCCCTCATATGTGTGTGTGTGTTATTTATATATGTTGTCATTCTTATGTCTAATTAGGTTTGTTACAAATAGGAAATCCCCACAAACTGGTGACAGAACCAATTCATGAGTAGAGAAACATTTGATCTAGAACTTAAGCAATTATGATAAAAGTATTGGTATTAAATTTGAAAAGCAAGCTGATTAGTATTTCCTAAAAAGCAAACAAACAATAATGATATTAAAATCCTAATTAGATAAAGTTTCAGGAGATGTCTTATTAGATATAAATAATTTTAGCCATTGGACATCTTAAGCTTGTGAAAAAATAAAGGGAATACATAAATTCTTCCCCTGATTCCCCTGGGAGCTCATGCTTATGACCTGATTTAGAATCTGCAGCTCCTGTGTTCCGTACTTGACCCCTTTCTCTCATTTCCCTCAGGCTTAAGTCCTTCTGGAGTCACTGAGAGTGGCAATGTGGGGAGGAGCAGCAGCAGGTTTCAACCTTCACAGGTTCCTCCCAGGAGAGAGGTAAGACCTGTTTTATGTGAGTGTCCTTGACAAAAGGAGTTTCTAATAATTACGCTAATGGAAAACTAATTCACAGTCTATTTGTTGAAATAACAATGAGCTACAGACAAAATTACCTTTCAAAATTCCTTTAAAATAAGTTAAAAAGAAACAATTAACCTGTTTTATTGACTTAATTATTTTTGAACTCAGCAAAAGAGTATTCTTTTTTATTATAAATATTTAAAGTTTCTTTTAAGATTTCCTTTGAACTTGGAACATGTGTGCTGAGAATGGTTTTTGGAACTGGGTTGAACAAGATAAACCCGATTACCCAATCTTAGCTTTCTGCCACTGAGGCAAAACTTACGAAAACAGACTCCATTGAGGAGTCTCAAGGGAGGCCCTTGAGGAGAGAGCAGAATTACCAAGGAGCTCTTATGTAAGATGTAGAGCTGATGCCCCTACCACTACCGGATGAGAACGGTTTTCTAGAAGCATTCATGCTGGAGTACAGCTTCAGTGGTACAGTGTTCTTAGGAACTACAGTAGTCCCTCTCTATATTGCAGTTCACTTTTCATGGGCTCACTGTATCTTGGGATTTTAAAAAATATTCTATTTATTTATGATGGATTTTTTGCTATATCGTAGGATTTTGCGGTACTGTATATGTATGTTATTAAAGTTATGTAGGTTTAAGAGTGTAGAACATGTTTAAGAAGATAAGTAGTGTTTATAAAAGTTTGGAAAAGGTTAATAAGGGACTTGGAATGGTTTATAAGTGTGTGGTAAGGGTTTATAAAGCCTTAAAATATATATAAATACTAAAATAAATGTAAGATTCCTACTTCGTGGATTTTCACCTACCGCGGGGGCGGTCTAGAACATAATACCAACGATAAGTGAGGGAATACTGTACTGGATTTCCAGCCAGCCAGCCTTGATGATGAGGAGTCTTCTTGCCCAGAAACTTGCAGTCAGGATAGCAAACACAAGACCTCTTCTACCTGGGCATAAAGAGTATGATGTTCACTGGGAGTGCTGGATTTTTTTCACAGCATTTATACATAGAGGTTGTGAGCACTCTGAATAGAATGATCTTTAAATATGATGGCATAAAGTTAGTAAAATGAACATCAGGAGTGAAGGGTGCTAAGAAAAGGAACTTGAAAATAACCCCTTTAGTTTCCTGGAAGTCTAACAAGGGTATTGGACTGATAGTAAATAGAATCATAGCCCAGACCCCAACAATAATTTTGTGGTTTGTTGGAAATGACCCACTTACCTAACCTAGAAAGATCAAAAGAAATAAGTGTGACACTGTGTGTTCTTTTGTAGATCCTGAGTTATTGCCCTAAGCTTCCCAAAGTTTTTTCACAGGTACAAGCATCTGGTTGGTTGGTAATGATAACAATAACAGTATTGACACTAGTAATTATAATGTCATTGCCAAGTGTGCTAAGCACCTTAGAAATGTTGGTTTATTTAATGCAGGCAACATTCCTTTATAATGTAATTTTTCAAATGGGGGAACTGAGGCTCAGAAAGATTAGGCATCTTGACCAAAACTGTGAAGCTGGAACTGGAAAGAAAAATTAAACTGTGGTCTTAGGCTATTTCCTCAATAAATGCTGAAAGTAGTAGTATGAAAGTGGAGAGTCTAAAATAACAATATTGGTCAAAAGGCCATACCCTATACTTTGAATGTAAATGAACCACATATATTCTCTGTACCTCTTAGAGTTGTCACTCTCTTAATGTGTCTCCTCCATCTATTTCCTGTTAATACTTGGCTTAAAACAATTCTTCCTGGGACACTTGTAAACTTGAAACAGCTAAATAGAGTTTCTTACAAAGTCAGATGTGGAAAATTGCCAAAGTGTCAGTCATTTGGATAGAGCTTTAAGGTAATTATCATTCTAGAAGTAAAATTGTAGTGCCACTCAGTAAATATTTATTAAATGAATGAATAAGTTAATTAATAAGTAAGTGAATGGATTAAATACATGGATAAAGGATAGGTTTGGGGGAATTATTTACCATTCAATATTTATTAAGTGTTTACTGTGTACTATGATTGATGTAGTGTCACTGAGGACATAGTTCAGCAGCTAGACACCACTGTTTTCTCAAGGCCATCTCCAAAGTGCAGGCTACCAAATCCTACTATAAATCATTAGTTTTCTCCCTTGTAAATAAAGAATTTAAGTGGTGATTTTTTTTTTATGGTTCTTTCCACTTCCCACTTTTTTTTTATTTTCTATATAGAATTTTTATTTTGTTTTTCGATTAAAGTTGTCCCATTTTTCCCCTCATTGCTCCCCCACACCCAGCCCACCCCTTCTCCCACAATCATATCCCTCCCCGTTGTCCATGTCCATGAGTCATTTATACATGTTCTTTAACTAAACCCTTCCCTTACTTATCCCCCTTCTCTCCCACCCCCTCCCCCCTAATAACTGTTATTCTGTTCCTTGTTCTATTTAGTTCATTTGTTTGTGTTGTTCCTTAGTTTCCTGTATTAGGTGATATCATATGGTATTTTTCTTTCCTTGCCTGGCTTATTTCACTAAGCAAAATTCTCTCTAGTTATATCCATGTTGTCACAAATGGCAGGAGTTCCTTCTTTCTTTCTGCTACATAGTATTCCATTGTATAAATGTACCACAGTTTTTTAATCCACTCATCTACAGATGGGCACTTAGGCTGTTTCCAGCATTTAGCTATTGTAAACAGTGCTGCTATGAACATAGGGGTGCATAAGTTCTTTTGAATTAGGGTTTTAGGAGTTTTGGGGTATAATCCTAGCAGTGGAATTGCTGGTTCAAAAGGCAGTTCCATTTTTAGTTTTTTGAGCTAATTCCATACTGTTTTCCATAGTGGCTGCACCATTCTGCATTCTCACCGACAGTGCAGTAGGGTTCCCATTTCTCCACATCCTCGCCAGCACTTGTTGTTTGTTGATTTGTTGATGATGGCCATTCTTACAGGTGTAAAGTGGCATCTCATTGTGGTTTTTATTTGCATCTCCCTGATGGCTAGTGATGTTGAGCATTTTTTCATGTGTCTATGGACCCTCAGTATGTCCTCTTTGGAGAAGTGTTTGTTCAGGTCCTTTGCCCATTTTTTAATTAGGCTGTCTGTTTTCTTGATGTTGAGTCATATAAGTTCTTTATATATTTTGGAGATCAGTCCCTTGTCTGAGGTATCATTGGCAATTATGTTTTCCCATATGGTTGGTTTTCGTTTCATCTTGCTGATGTTTTCTTTTGCTGAGCAAAAACTTTTTAGTTTGATGTAGTCCCATTTGTTTATTTTTTCCTTTATTTCTCTTGCCTTACGAGATGTATCCATGTTTTCCTGCCTATGTTTTCCTCTAGGACTTTTATGGTGTCATGGCTTACATTTAAGTCTTTGATTCATCTTGAGTTTATTCTGGTGTGTGGTGTAAGTTGGTGGTCTAGTTTCATTTTTTTTTTTTGCATGTCCCTGTCCAGTTCTCCCAGCACCATTTGTTGAAGAGGCTCTTTTCACTCCATTTTATGTTTGTTCCCCCTTTGCCAAATATTAGTTGACTGTATAGTCCTGGATTTATTTCTGGACTCTCTATTCTGTTCCATTGATCTATATGTCTGTTCTTATGCCAGTACCAGACTGTTTTGATCACAGTGGCTTTGTAGTATAGTTTGATGTCTGGTATTATGATTCCTCCTGCTGTGTTCTTCTGTCTCAAGATTGCTTTGGCTATTCAGGCTCTTTTTTGGTTCCATATGAATTTTTGAAGTATTTGTTCTAGGTCTGTGAAATATGTCATTGGTATTTTAATAGGGATTGCATTGAATCTGTAAATTTCTTTGGGTAGTATGGCCATTTCAATGATGTTGAATCTTCCCATCCAAGAATATGGTATTTGCTTTCATTTATTTGGATCTTCCTTAATTTCTTTCTTCAGTGTTACGTAATTTTCAGAGTACAGGTCTTTTATCTCTTTGGTTATGTTTATTCCTAGGTACTTTATTTTTCTTGTTGCTGTAGTAAATGGTATTTTCTTTTTTGTTTCTGTCTCTAGTATTTTATTGTTGGTGTACAGAAATGCCTTAGATTTCTGTATATTTATTTTGTACCCTGCTATTTTGCCAAATTTGCTTATTATATCAAGTAGTTTTTTAGTGGAGTCTATAGGGTTTTCTATGTATACTATCATGTCATATGCATATAATGATAGCTTTACTTCCTCTTTCCCAATTGGGATGCCTTTTATTTCTTTTTCTTGTCTGATTGCTGTGGCTAGGACTTCCAACACTGCGTTGAATAGGAGTGGTGAGAGTAGACATCCTTGTCTTGTTCCTGATCTCAGGGGGAATGTTTTCAGTTTTTGTCCATTGAGTATGATGTTGGCTTCAGGTTTCTCGTATATAGCCTTAATTATGTTAAGGTATGCTCCCTCTATTCCCATTTTGCTGAGTGTTTTCATCATAAATGGGTGTTGTACTTTATCAAATACTTTTTCTGCATCTATTGATATGATCATATGTTTTTTGTCTTTCATTTTGTTTATGTGGTGTATTACATTTATTGGTTTGCAAATATTAAACCATCCTTGCATCCCCGGGATGAATCCCACTTGATCATGGTGTATGATCTTTTTAATGTATTGCTGGATCCTTTTTGCCAATATTTTGTTGAGGATTTTAGCATCTATGTTCATCAGTGATATTGGCCTGTAGTTTTCTTTCCTTCTTGTGTCTTTACCTGGTTTTGGAATTAGGGTAATACTGGCTTCATAGAAAGAGTTTGGGAGTTTTCCCTCTTCTTGGATTTTTTGGAATAGTTTGAAAAGGAATGTTTTGTAAAATTTGCCTGTGAAGCCATTTGGTCCAGAGCTTTTGTGTACTAGGAGATTTTTGATTACTGTTTCAATTTAATTTTTTGTTATTGGTCTGTTCAGACTTTCTACTTCTTCTTGATTCAGTTTTGGAAGGTTATATGTTTCTAGAAATTTGTCCATTTCATTTAGGTTGTCAAATTTCTTGCCATACAGTTGTTTGTAGTAATTTCTTACAATCCTTTGTATTTCTGTGGTAACAGTCATGATTTCTTCTCTTTCATTTCTGATTTTGTTTATTTGGGTCTTCTCTCTTTTTTTCTTGATGAGCCTGGCTAAAGGCTTGTCGATTTTGTTTATTTTTTCCAAGAACCAGCTCCTACTTTTGTTGATCTTTTGAATTGTTTGTTTAGTCTCTATGTCATTTAATTCTGCTCTGATCTTGAAGATTTTCTTCCTTTTTCTTACCCTAGGCTTTGTTTGTTGTTGTTGTTCTAGTTCTTGTAGCTTTAGGGTTAGATTTTTTTTATTTGAGATTCTTCTATCCTTTTCAGATATGCCTTCCATTTCCCACTTTCTATGAGTGTGTGATTCTCAATATGATTTTTAAAATTTATTTATTTATTTATTTTTAGAGAGAGGGAAAGGGAGAGAGAAAAACATCAATGTGAGAAAGAAACATTGGTTGGCTGCCTCTGCTACCCACCCCAGCCAGGGACAAACCTGCAACCCAGCACATGCCCTGACCTGGAATCAATCAACCTTTTGCTTTGTGAGACAATGCCCAGCCAACTGAGGCACCCCAGTCAGGGCAATATCATATTTAAAATAAAGTTTTGCACTTAGAATAGTATTAGGTTTATGGAAAAAATTGCTAAAAGCACAGAAACATCTTATATACCCTATATCCTTTTTATTTTATTAGCTAACATCTTATATTCATGTGGTACATTTGTTATAATTAATAAATCAACATTGATACATTATTAACTAAAGTCCATAATTTCTCATTTTTTACTGAGAAATGAGTGTCCTTTTTTCTGTTCATGGATTTCCTCCATGATGCCACATTACATTTATTAGGAATGTCTCTTTACACGTCTCTTGACTGTGACAGTTTCTTACCTTTTCCTTGTTTTTGATGACCTTGACAAGTTTTGAGGAGTACTGGTTAGGTGTTTTGTAGAATATCCATTTTGAAATTTGTCTAATATTTACCTTGTGATTAAACTTGGATTGTGTGTTTTTGAGAAAGAGACCCCACAGCTAAAGTGCCCTTTTTATTACATCATATCAAGGGTGCATACAATGAACATGATTTATTGATGATAACAGGGACCTTGATAACCTGTCTGAGGTAGTGTGTGTCAGTTTTCTCCACTATAAAGGTGTTTTTTGTTTTTTGCTTTTCCCCAACACTTTCTTACTTTCCGATACTATAGGGTGCTCCAAGCTTACCTTGTATATTTCCTGTCCCAATCCTAGAATCATCCATTTCTCCAAGGAACCCTGGTTCCTTTTTTCAGAGAGTGGATTAGAAACCAAGATCTAGGTGCTAGGTGGGCTCATTGCTACTGCTCGGTCATAACTTCTAAGCCCTCTCAGCTGACAGAGCAAAGAACTATGTGTGTGGATACTAATCTGTATATATGCACATATATCTATACATATTTCCATGTAACCATTTAGAACTATGTCAAGCTACCTATGAGTTTATACTGCCTCCAGCTCTGATCCGCTACTACATGAAATGCTCTGCCCTCCTCCCCTTTCTTATCTGTAACCTCCCACTCCAACAGTAAGAAGCCTGTCTTCCACCATGTATCGTTTATTTAGTTATTCAATTCCTGTATACACATATAGCAGCATCAGAATTGGTAATTCATATCCTGCAATAAATAATTGTATCAACTAGAGTACAGTGTTTATATACAGCATTTTTTTTACTTGTTTTATAGGCCCCACTTTCAAAGTTACTTAGATCAGCACCTTTTCCTCCACCACAGCCTTCAGTGAGGTGGTTTCATTCATTAGTAATGCAGTTAGATTGTTCTGTCACATTCTGCATTCCATCCTGTGATACCCAACCTCTTAAGTGTGTGTATTATATACACACACACACACACATATATATATATATATATATATATATATATATATATATATATATATAATTTTTGTACATTAAGGTTCAGTCTTTGTGCTTTGAAGGTCTATGGGTTTTGGCAAACACACCCACCATTCAAATAGCAACCTTTACATTATAATATATAATAATGTCACTGCCTTAAAATATCTCCTGTGCTTCACCTATTCTGCCCTCTCCTTGTCTGAAACTCTTAGTAACCACTGATATTTTTTACCATTTCTATAATTTTACATTTTCCAAACTGTCATATAATTGGAGCTATATAATATATAGCTTGTATGGACTATCTTCTTTTACTCAGAAATACGTATTTAAGTCATCCACATATTTTTATGGCTTGATAATTTATTTGTTTTTACCACTGAATAATATTCCATGGTAGAGATATACCACAGTTTTTTTATTCTTTCACCTATTGAAGGACATCTTGATTACTTACAGTTTTTGCAATTATGACTAAAGGTGCTATAAAAATTTGTGTGCAGGTTTTGTGTAGACATAAGTTTCAAATAAGTTGATCAGTATCTGTTTAACATTTAGCTTTCAGGTTGATTGTAATTGTTGATTTGTAATCATTTGGCTTTTATATGACTTCTTAAATATTGCTCCTTAAAAATAATAAACACTTTTGCATAATAAGTCTGTTCAGAATCAGGCACAATTTTTTACAAAAGAATAAACAATGAGCCCATAAATATTTTATGGAATAAAAGAACTTTAAATATAGAGCACTTTAGAAATATTTACATTTAATATTCTTTGAAATGTGAGCAGACCTATGGTCTGCTGTGGCCATTTTTTTTACATTATGAATAGGGAAATTTATAGGTGTTAACTTAGCTGCAATATTGTTCCTTTATTACTGCCTCACTAATAAAACATGTTAAAAATTACATGTCTGGAAATCCAAATAAAAGCAATTGCAAGTTGAAGTAATAAATATAACACAGTATTAGATAACTAAAACCAGCTCTCTTAATGTGCAAGCATATCAGATAGGACACATAAAATGCCACCAAATAGTGAGATGTGGAAATAATTTCCCTGGGTATTTCATCTCTAAACACATGATGTGTTTTGTTTACAGCATAAGTCTTTTAAAAAGCAACTTGTTATTCCGCAAGATATGGCTATGTATTAGAGTAGGAGAAAAATGTGTCACTGGAAGTTTAAAACATAACAATTCTACCAAAAAAAAAAAAAAAAAGCCTTTCTGTAACACTATCTTTTATCAAATGGCAAGTTAGTCTTTATCTTTAATACTAGTATTCTGAAGAGGCTCCTTCTTTGGAAATGAATTAATAAAAATTGCCCCCACATTGTTACCACTTGACTCAATCTTCACAGTATTTCCCACAGTATCTAAATGACTTATGTTGATTGGTCCAGTAAGGCTGAGTGTAAAATATCCTCGTATCAAGGAAGTTTTAAGAGTGTATGCTATACTTCATTTTGTGTCTTAAGGCACTTGATATAAAATATTTGAGAAGATGGAGGCCAAGTACTAGTGAGAATGAGAGGCTTAAGAATATCATACTTTTTAAATGTATTTCTCCTTTGCATAGAAATTATGGCCTTTTTAGTGTCCAAAAACTAATGAATTTAAAGCCATGTTGGTAAATGCAGGGATTTTCTCCCTGACTGAAAAGGTTCTGAGATTTCTCCATTAGGAGCCTGGCTCACTGACAGATGAGGACCAGCTTACCAAGAAGGCCGGAGGGTTTTAGGGCTTTTTAGGAGAAGGAATTCAGGAGAAAATGAGAGATAATGATGTATCAGATGGCTTCTGTGGATAGATAATGCCCCTTTTAATGTACAAAATTATAATAGGGAAAATCTTTCTGTATCTCTCATTGCCTTCTATCTCCCATGTGACATGGGTGCCTTCAGATACTTAATTGCCTTCAACATACTAGAATCTCTTTCTATCCTTTGCTCCCATGAAACTTCATCAGTGCTATGCTCTGTATCCTTCCAGATTTTAGCTACCCCTCAAATTGAAAGAAATCCAGTAAACAACTTGGGCCAATTATTCATAACCAATGATTTTTAAGTATTCCAACCCAGAAAGGTTCACAGTGATTTGAAACTTAGTATATGTGCCAAATGAAACTTATGAACGGCCAAGCATACTCACGAAGGAAAGGGATCAAGATCCTATTTTCTTCCCTTTTGAGATTTAACTGGATTGCCTGAGGGAGGTACCCTGATAGCAAACACATTAAAATCCCCCCAAGAAAAAAGGGGGAGTCTGGCTCAGTGACTTAGGCTCAACACCAGGGCCTAGAGGTTTGTGGGAGACAGCATGTTCTAGATACAGTGTATAGCTGTGGCTACAAACCCAATTATTACCTGGCCACCTGGGAAAAGCTGTCATGTTTGGGGAACAGTGGCTGAGTGAGCATAATTCCAAAACGCTGTCATCTTGGTAGTCCATCTCCTCAGTGACACCCTGCTGCCTGCATAGGGTTCTGCAGCAGAAAGAACATCCTTGGGTCAGGACAAGAACTCATTCACTGGATCCTGTCAGAACCAGCTTTCAACAGTGGCACCATGCAGAGGTGATTAAAATCAGAACTTTTGATGAACTAATCAGTTCTTTCCACATGATACTTGGAAACAAGACTGCTCCCTTTGGATTAAGTAAATTCCCAGGTTCCTGAACAATTTGGGGAATGGGAAATTTGTGAGAAGTACTGCATTACTTCCAATATAGCGGAATGAAAGCTTAAACAAGTAATTAGAAAAATAAAGGCAGATACCCAAATTTTGAGTCTAAAACTGATGGAGGTCATGCAGGTTATATTTAATATGCCAGTTCATTGTGAATTTCCTAGAGCTGAAGTGTTTGCCAAATTTGTTTAAGCACCGAACCTTTTTTTTTTTTTAACTGAACATTTTGAGGAACAGGATTCCAAAAAACACTTGGAAAATGCTTCTTGAATGGCAGATTTAGATACTAAGGCATGACGAAGGAACAACGGTCCTTTCCTGGTGCCCACCATATAATTCCTTAACAGTCTCAGGATGGATTGTCTCCTAGTTTTGTGGTGTTCATCACAATGTTCTAATGACTAACCCAAGGAGAGCAGAGTGCACAGGAGAGGGTGCTGAATGAGGTCACAACTTTCTCCTTGGCTCCATTTCTCCTTTGTCTTTGAATAATGAACACCACCTGCAAGTACTTGTTGGGTCCATAAGTAGGAATTTTTGTCTCTTATTCTGTGATGTATCCTCAGTGCCTAGAACTGTGCCTGATACAGTGTAGGTTCTCAGTAACTATTTGTTAAATGAATGAACTTTTGCCCTTCACTGTCTTGGCAAAGTTACTAAAAGCCTAACATTGCCATTTATTTGTTTTTTTCTTTCTTCTTTTAATACTCACCCAAGTATATATTAATTAATTTTAGAGAGAGAGGAAGGGGGAGAGAGAGAAACATCAGTGTGAGAGAGAACATCAATCAGTTGCCTCCCATAAGTGCCCTGACTGGGGATCGAACCCACAACTTAAGTACGTGCCCTGATAAGGAATCAAACCTGCAACTTTCTGGTGTACAGGACAATACTCCAACCAAGTGAGGCACCTGGTCAGGGCAACATTGCCATTTTTTTTTTTTTTTTTTTTTTTTTTTGCATAGTTTGTCCCTTGCAGCTGCAGAACAGAGTCTTCTGAAGATTCGGGAAGTAGGAGAACAGTAACGACATCTCATTTGTAAATCAAATGAAGCCCATATTTTCCCAAGTCAGACTAGCCTGAGATGGGGGACAGGGATACAATGAAGCCATTTCAAACCCGACCAGCTGAATCACTATCCCCCAGTTACACATTGCCTACTCTAAATATGGTGTTTAACAACTTGTACAGCAATGTAAGTTCTATAAATAAATGTAAAAAATATATACTCAGGGTATCATTAAAAACTTGAAATACTTTCTGTTCTCTAAACTATATTTCGTGAAACTACTTACCATGTGATACGAGGTAAAATGGTCTTCAAATCACTCTAATAATTTCTAAATCATTATTTAATTTTTAAAATTACTGGTGTGATCTTATATTTGATAAGCCCTCTTAAAACTAGAAGCAGCTTGCCTCTAAGCTACAGTTTTGTGGAGGAAACTGCACCAAACCCTTCCAAAGACTTCCCCATTAAATCAGTGGTCATTAGATCTGGGGCCAGGCACTTGCTGCAGTGGGAGGATCACAGGGTGGGCTGTCCCTCCTGTTTTGGATGCTAGTGCTTCTCACACAGCCTATACCTGGAGGGCCTTTGCTTCCACACCCACCTACAACACTGCCACCAGCCAGGCCTGTTGCACCACTCCTGCCCATCCTGAGCCTCTCCTGAGCAGCAGGCAGGGACTGTGTTCTCTTCAGCTACCAACTTGGTCTACTCAGCTTACGCCCCAATGTCCAGATGCACCAGTCCCAAGTCCCATTACCACCTACACAGTGGTTATTGGGTATTGTCATTCTATGACATGTGGTCTAACTTAAGCTACTTGCCAACCATCAGGGTAAGTATCCCTATATTTTTATTTGCAGTAGCACCATGCCAATATATATTAATGGAATATAATCCCTTCTGAGTAGTCCAGAAAGTCTCACTCTTCTCCCACATATGTTAGAAAAAAGTATGAATGCTTTTCTTCTATCACGATATCTACCATTTCTTTTTCTGTCTCTCACCTACATAAAACGGCTCCCATATTTAGACGTTGATTCCTGGAAGCAGCTACTGATTTTGCTTTATCTCTTAAAGTCACTCAAGTAGTGTTGCCCTTGCTGATGCTCTATCTCTGAGCTAAAGCAGGATAAAATCCCCTCTGCTGACCTAACTGGCTCGCAGTTGCCAAGCTAAGGCTACCTTATTCTCTTTGTAACTTACTCCTTACTACAAAACCTGAGACTCTAGGTGACAACATCGGAAAACAACCTGAGCATCATACCACCCTCAGTGTATTGTTGCTTCCACAGTTCATCATCTTTTGGATTAAGCCTGTACATATTTTTCCGGTTTTAGTCACATATAATTGACATATGGCACTGTAGAACTTTAAGGTATACAGCATAATTACTTGACTTACACATATTGTGAAATAATCAGCACAATAAACTTAGCTAACATCTATTTATCATCTCATGTAGACATAAGAAAAAAACGTTTTTCTTCTTGTAATGAGAACTCTTAGGATCTTCTCTCTTAAACAACTTTCAAATATACCATAGAGCAGTATTAACTATATTTATCATGTTGTACATTACATCCTCAGTACTTATTTATCTTATTTATTGGTACCTTTTGACCACCTTTATCCAATTCCTTCACCCATCACCTCTGATAATCACAAATGTGATCTCTCTTTTCCTATGAATTTATTTATTTTTAAGATTCCCCATATAAGTGAGATTATACAGTATTTGTCTTTGACTTATTTTACCTAGCATAAGACCCTCATCCATGTTGTCACAAATGGCAGGATTTCCTTCTTCTTTATGGATAAATATTCCATTGTATGAATATGCCACAACTTCTTTACCCCTTCTTTCATTGATAGGCACTTAGGTTGTTTTTATGTCTTAGCTATTGTAAATTATGCTGCTAGGGTAGCTCTTCAACATAGTGTTTTTGTTTCCTTCAGATATATACGCAGAAGTGGAAATGCTTAATCATTTTGCCCATGTTTAATGGGATTATTTTGAATTTTATGATTTCTTTATAGATTTTAGATATTAACCCCTTATCAGATACATGACTTGCAAGTACTTTTTCCATTCTGTAGGTTGTCTTTTCATTTTGTTGGTCATTTCTTTTGCTGTGCAGCCTATACATTTTGAAACTCTTTCTGCCCTGGGTAATTTTTCCCCCAATAGCTTTGGAGCTTGAGAAGAGGTCTCTGATCCCCACTGGTTTAAGGGAAATTGTTCTTAACATGCTGGGCATCAAAAGCAGCCAGTCGAGTGGGACCAAGGCGTGAAGATTGAAAACTCCATACATATGTTGTATCTACATCAAGGGCTGAGAACCTTTAACTTAGGGGTCTGTTTTGGGTCCAAAGCAAGTACTCAATATTCCCCTCCATTAAACAGGCCACTGCTGGATCTACCAACATGCCTCGATGGAACTTCTTAGGAAATTCATATACAATTTGGTTGTTACTCTGGGACCCTTTACACTCTGTGAACCATTCCTGTGAACAGTGATACACAATTTCCTTTAGGTTAATTCCATAAGTTGCATTAAAAAAAAAAAAAAGACCTGACATCACAAGGAAACCACTTTTTGTTGCTCCATTTCCTGGAGCCTACAGCTGGCAGTGCCTGGGACAAGATGTATTCAATTCAAGTCAAAGCAGAGCTGTGTTAGAAGAAACAGATGGCCCACCTAAGGTGAAAATATTGCTTTCTTGAGGGGAGAGGTAGGGTCGTTTATTCACCTCTTCTTCTAGGAAGGTAGGAATGTGTGGAGGGAAAATAAATAAAACACATTACAAATGCATTCCACAGATGAACAGAATAATTGATGCTGAGCAAGGCTACAAGAGGCATGTTTCTGCTTCCAGGCAGGCTGTGGGAACTTATCACATGCATATTAATATGCCCCCAAAACTCAAAAATCATTTCATCAGAGGAAGTAATAAGAACCAACACATAATTAGATATCAACCATCTGTAACCCCCTCTGAAAGCTGGTAATGAGGGATTGAGATGATTGGGATAGTTAGGATAAGTCAGGTATAGGTTCAGGAAAATGACTGAATATAAAACAAAGCAATGAGAATTATATTGTGTCTCATCTGAAGAAAACTGGGATTAACATGTTAGAACATGTAGTAGATAGGTAATCTGAATTTGTTTAGAAAAGGGGAAACAAGGCACAGAGAATTTGTTGCTGATTACCTAACACTTTCCACAGGACAGAGACATTTTTCCTAGAGGTCATTGGTGTCAGGTCACCTGAGAAATACATTCCACTCAGAAGGCTTTCCAATACCTGGATGAAACACCCTTTAAGTTTATCCAGGTCTTTTGTTCCAAATCTCTGTTTAGTAAGTAGCATCCTGATTATGAATTTGGTCTCTCAGCTACCTGATAATGGGCAGGATTAATGTCACTGGAAAGTTATTATATACCTATTACAAATAAGTACATTTGTATTCTGTTTGATATGTTAATCTGTTGATAATTTGGTTAGCACCAGTCAGCCTACAAACTAATTGCCCAGCAGTACAGACAAATTCCATTGTATCTGCACAACTGAGTGCCAGACCCAAGAACACTGTGACCACTTCTTCTTATTGCTGTTCTGTGAGGTTCCACCCAAACAGCCCGGGGCCTACTTCCCTGATATCTGTGTCTCTCTTTAAGTTCAACACAAATCATCCCCAAAAGTCATCTCCTTACTTGCTTTTTAAAAATCAATCCAAGGTAACTCTAAGTTATCTCCTCTATAATGCATTCTAGTGTCTCATAGCCCTGAACCTTAGGAAACATACTGCATTATCTGTAATCACACTGTGACCATATAGTTTCACCAAGTAACAAACAGCTTCTTGTGGACCTTGCTGTCCTCTTTACCTTGAGAGGGTGGGCCATGGTGAGGCCACATGATGGTGTACCAAGGTTCTTCTGCAAGGGGTGGGAAAGGGAAGATTACACTATCAAACATAGTTTGTACCTCTTGATGAAGTAGCATGAAAGGGGGAGTTGCTTGAGTTAAATGAAGAAAGGGTAGAGTGTTCTCATCCACAAGAATAAAACTAGAATTGTACTTCTTTCTGTCAGCTGTGCTCACAGTAGCAATGGGAGGATGTAGATCTTTGCCGATTTCCCCCTGTCAGAGAGAATATATGCTTCTATGGTTTGCTCTGGTGTACTCATTCCTTGAAAAGAGCAAACTATCTTCCCTTTAATTGAAAAACAGAAAAATTAATATTGCATATGAATTTCTTTTTCTCCCAATGTGGCAAGTTGGCCAAAGGACTACTAATTATGACTATTATAAAAATTCTCTCAAAATAGTCATTCCATAAATAAAATAATAGATACATTCCCGGCAACTGAGATTTATAAAAGTTCTGGGAGATCGCAAAGTGTGGTTTGCAATTCAGTATGTTTATTGCTGTCAGGGGCTGTGGCTAATCTCTTATGAAGCAACGTTTCAGTTATGTAGAGGTTGAGTAACGAGGACAGAGATGCATTGTGTAACTCCTTCTTCCCCTTTATTTATTGTGGCCCAGTGAATGCCATGTCTCAAGCTTAATAAATTTAATTTTTTAGTATCTCACATCATAAGAGCTCAGCATTTCTTGCAAAAAATGGCCATAGATAACCAAGGCCATTATATCTGTCACTGTGCTGGTGTTAAGTTTGTCTGACAGAATCACATTAGGGCATCCTAATAGACTTTTCTTTGAAGGGAAAGAAAATTGGCATTTATTGATTACTTACTCGACAGCTACACTGCCTTTATTTATCATGGCAAATCTATGAGACTGATGCTAGTTCCCCAAGGTTGTGAATGGGATTGAGACTCAGAGACATTAAGTGACTTGCTCAAGGCAATAGAGTACCTTAGAGGCTGAACACAACATGCTCTCTTCTGGTCAAGTTTATACAGGAAAAGTGAGGTGATAACACTTATAGCTGGATTTTAGGATTTTAACCTCAGCTTGTTGCACCCCAAAGCTGCTGCTCCTTCTGCTGTACCATGTAGCATTAACTTACAAAAGACTAGAGAAGCATCATGGGAGATTTTCTTTCTTTCTTTTTTCTTTTTTATATTCACTCCTGTGTATTTTGTCCAGTTTTTTAAATTGTGGTAAAAAACATATAACATACAATTTAGTATGTTAACCATTTTTAAGGGTACAGATAAGTGGTTTTAAATACATTTATAATGTTATACAACCATCCTTACTGACCATCTCCATAACTTTTTTTATCTTGAAAAACTGAAAATCTATTCTTATTAAACAATAACAGCTCATTCCTCCCAACCCCCAGTCCCTGGCAGCCACCATTCTGCTTTCTGTCTCTATGAATTTGACTACTCTAGGTACCTCAAATAAATGGAATTATACAGTATTTGTGTTTTTGTGACTGCCTTATTTTACTATAACATCCTCAAGGATCATGCATGTTGTAGTATATTGTCAATCTTCATTTTTAAGGTTGAATAATATTCCATGTGTGTATGTATCACATTTTGCTTATCCATTCAATTGTCAGTGGACACTTAGGTTGCTTCCATGTTTTAATCTACTGTGAATAATGCTGCTATGAACACATGTACACAAATATCTCTTTGAGACCCTGCTTTCAATTCTTTTGGGTATATATTTAAAAGTAGAATTGTTGGATTATATGGTAATTCAATTTTTAATTTTTTTATCAATCTCCATTACTGTTTTCTATAGCAGCTGTACCCATCAACAGTATACAGGGGTATCAGTTTCTCTACATCCTCGCCAATTCTTGTTTTAATTTTTTGATAGTAGCCATCTGAATAGGTGTGAAGTAGTATCTCATTATAGTTTTAATTTGCATTTCCCCAATGATTAGTGATGTTGAGCATCTTTTCATGTGCTTGTTAACCATTTCTATATCTTCTTTGGAGAAATGTCTATTCAATTTCTTTGCCCATTTTTGATTGGATTGTTTGTTTTTTGTCATTGAGTTTAGGAGTTTACTATATATTGTGGATATTAATCCAGATATTAATTAGATATATAATTTGCAAATATTTTCCCCATTCTTTGTGTTGCCTTTTCACTCTGATGGTGTTTGATTTACAAAATATTAAAATTTTCATGATGTCTAATATGGTGTCACATTCAAAGAATTATTTGCCAAATCCAATGTTGTAAAGCTTTTGACTTATGTTTTCTTCAAAGAGTTTTATTGTTTTAGGTGTTATATTTAGGTCTTTCTTTATTTTGAGTTTATATATGGTGTTAAATAAGGGTCCAGCTTTATTCTTTTCATATGGCTATTCGGTTTTCTCAGCACCATTTGCTGAAAAGAGTCCTTTCCCCCACTGAAGCACTGAAGGGTCTTGGCATCCTTGTCAAAAAATCAATTGACTATATATGCAAGCATTTATTTCTGGGCTCTCTGTTCTATTCCATTGGTATATATGTCTGTTTTTATGTCATTACCACACTGTTTTGATTACTGTAGCTTTGTAGTTAGCTTTGAAATCAGGAAGTATGAGTTCTTCACTTTTGTTCTTCCTTTTTTCAAGATTGTTTTGGCTATTCAAGGACCTGTGATATTTTGTATAAATTTTGGGATAAAAAATTTTTTCTGCAAAAAATGTCACTGAGATTTTTATATGTATTGCATTTAATCTGCAGGTCGTTTCAGGTGGTATTCACATTTTGACTATATTAGGTCTTTCAATCCATGAACATGGGGTGCATTCTGTTTATTATGTTTTCTTAATTTCTTTCATCAATGTTTTATAGTTTTTTATTGTACAAGTATTTCACTCTCCTGGTTAAGTTTATTCTTAAGTACTTTATTCCTTTCATGCTGTTATAAATGGAATTGTTTTGTGATTTTTTCTTTTTCATATTGCAACTAATTTTTACGTGTTGTCTTTGCTGAACTCATTTATTAGTTCTAAAAGTTTTTTTTCTGTATGAAATCTTTAGGGTTTTCTACATATAAGATCATGCCTATCTACAAGTAGAGGTAATTTTACTTTTTTTCCAGTTTGGATGCCTTTTATTTCTTTCTCATGCCTAATTGCTCTGGCTAGAATCCAGTACCGGGTAGAGTAAAAGTGATGAAAGAGAGCATCCTTGTCTTGTTTTTGACATTAGAGGAAAAGCTTTCATTCTTTCACCATTGAGTATGATGTTTGCTGTGGTGTTTTTTATATATAGGTTTTATTGTGTTGAGGTAGTTTCCATCTATTCCTATTTTATTTAATGTTTTTACCATGAAAGAGTGTTGAATTTTGTCAATGCTTTTTAATGCACCAGTTAAGATAATCCTGTGTTTTTCCCCCTTCATTTCGGTATATTCTCTTAATTGAGTTTTGTATGTTGAACCATCCTTGCATTCCAGGAATAAATACCACTTAGTCATGGTGCATAACTATTTTAATATGCTGTTGAGGATTTTTGCATCAATGTTTATAATGGATATTGCTCCAGAGTTCTCTTTTCTTTTAGTTTCTTTGTCTGGCTTTGGTATGAGGGTAATGCTGGCCTCATCAAATAAATTAAGAAGTGTTTCCATACAATTGTTCATAATACCCTTCTATAGCCTTTTTATTTCTGTAGAATCAATAGTAATATCCCAACTTTTATTTCTGATTTTAGTAATTGGATTCTTCTACTTTTTTTAGTCCTTGTAGCTAAAGGTTTGTCAATTTTGTTAATTTTTTTGAAGAGCCAATTTTGGTTTTCATTGGTTTCCTCTTTTTTCTTTTTTTAAAGATTTTATTTATTTATTTTTAGAGAGAGGGGAAGGGAAAAAGAGAGAAACATCATTGTGTGAGAGATAAACAGTTGCTCTTCACACGACCTGGCCCGCAACCCAGGCATGTGCTCTGACTGGGAATCAAACCACTGACCTTTTGGTTCACAGGCCAGCACTCAGTCCACTGAGCCATAAAAGCCAGGGTGATTTTCTCTATTTTTTAATTCTGTTTTGTTTATCTCTGCTCTAATCTTCATTCTTTTCTTCCTTCCGCTGCCTTTGACTTTAGTTTATTCTTCTTTTTCTCGTTCTTTAAGTTAATAAAGTGACTTTGTTGATTTGAGATATTTCTTTTTTTTAATTTGTGTAAGTCTGTATTTGAGTCAAATTGATGACAAATGCTCCTCCATCGTTCCTGTGTTGTTGTTTTTGTAAGTATATTTTGTTGATTATATTGTTACAGTAGTCCCAATTTCTTTTCCCTTTGCTCCCCTTTTCCCAGTACCCCTCTGCCCTCCAGCAATCCCACCCCCCTTAGTTCATGTCCATGGGTTGTGCATATAAGTTCTTTGGCTTTACCTTTTCCTATATTATTCTTAACTTCCCCCTGTCTATTTTGTACCCACCAGTTATACTTCTTAATCCCTGAACCATTTCCCCATTTCTCCCCCTTCCTCCTCCCAGTTGATAATCCTGTAAACGATCACCACACCTATGATTCTGTTTCTGTTCTGGTTGTTTGCTTAGTTTCTTTTTGTTTTTACTTTTTAGATTCAGTTGTTGATAGTTGTGAGTTTATTGTCATTTTTCTGTGTTTTAATGTAAGTGTTTACTATAAATTTCCTCATTAGCACCACTTTCACAGCATTCCATAAATTTTGGCATGCTATGTTTTGGTTTTCATTAATCTCTAAGTATTGTCTAATTTCCCTTGTGATTTTTCTTGATCCATTGGTTGTTTAAAAGTGTATTGTTTAATTTCAATAGTTGTTTGTTTGTTTTTTAATTTTTTAGTTTTTCTTCAGTTACTGACTTCTAACTTCTACCCATTGTGGTCTGAAAAGATACTTTATATGATACCTATCTTTTAAAAATCTATTGAGACTGAATTTGTGGCCTAACTTATGGTCTATCCTGGGAAATATCTCATGTACACTTGAGAAGAGTGTGTATGCTGCTGTTGGGTACAGTGTTTTGTACATGTCTGTTATTGAGTGTTCTGTATATGTCCCTCGTTGACCTATTATGTTAAGTGTCTGTTTATTACTTCTGTCTGTTTTATATATCATTGTGATAATAGATGTCGAAGTCTCCAGTTATTACTGTAGAACTATCTCATTTCTCCTTTCAGTTCCATCAGTTCTTACTTCATGTATTTTGATGGTCTTTCATTAGGTACACAAATGTTTATAACTGTTATATCTGTTGGCTGTATTAGAACTTCTTAAAATATTTAACCTCATTCTTTGATTTGTGAACTTTTTCAAATTAAAGTCTACTTTGTCCAATATTATATATCCACCCAAGCTGTCTTTGGCTGCTATTGCATAAAATATCTTTTTCCACCCATTCACTTTGCTTTCAGCCTATTTGTGCCTTTGGACCTAAAGTGATTCTCTTGTAGATAACTTGTAGTTGGATCATATGTTTTTATCCTTTTTGCTAATCTCTGTCTTTTGATTGGAGAGTTTAATCCATTTACATTTAAAATAATTACTGATATGGAGAGATTTCTTTCTGTCATTTTGCTATTTGTTTTCTAAATGCCTTTTAGCTTTTTTATCCCTCATTTCCTGCATTACTTTCTTCCTTTGTATTTAGTTGATCTTTTTGTAATGAAATGTTTAAATTCCTTTCTCACTTTATTTTGTGTATATTCTATTTTCTTTATGGTTACCATGGGAATTACATTTAATTACCTAAAGTTATAACACTATAATTTGTACTTACATTAGCCTAACTTCAATAACATACAAAAACTCTGCTCCTTTACATTTCCATCTCCACCCCTTTCAGCTGCTGATGTCATAAAATTACATCTTTGTACATAGTGAGCTCCAAAACATAAACTACTAATTCTTTAAAATGCATTAGTCTCAATGTAGAAAGCAGGATTTGCGGTTATAAACCAAAATCACAATAATACTAGCTTTTAGACTACTTATCTTTCTTTAAATGTATTAGTCTCTTGAGTCATATAGAAAACAAAAATTGTATTTATAAACCATTATTGCAATAATACTAGCTTTTATAATTTTTCATGTATTTACCCTCATTGAAATCTTTATTTTTCCACATCTTTGATTACTGTTATAGCTTTGGGTGTCCTTTCATTTCACCTTACAGGACTCCCTTGAGCATTTCTTGCAGGGCAAGTCCAGTGGTAACAAGTTCCCTAGGCTTTAGTTTATTATGGAATGGCTTAATTTCTTTCTCACTTTTGAAGGGACAACTTTGCCCAATATAGGATTCTTAGTTAACAAGATTTTTCTTTAGCACTTCATTCAGTAATATCAGCCTAATGCCTTCTGATGAAAAATCTGCTGATAATCTTGAGTATCCTTGTATGTGGTTATTTGCTTCTGTCCTGCTGCTTGGCTTTTGAAAGTTTGATTATAATATGTTTTGCTGTCGATCTCTGAGTTTATCTTATTTGGAGTTTGTCGTGTCTCTTGGATGTTTATATTCATATCTTTCATTAAGTTTGAGAGGTTCACAGCCATTATTTATTCAAATATTCTCTCTGCTCCTTTCTTTCTTATCCTTTTGGGACTCTCATAATGTAACAGAACCCCTGGGCTTCTCCGATTGAAACAGAACCCACGGACTGTTTAGTTAGGGGCCCAACTGCCCGCTGCCAGAATTATAACTCTCAATACCAGAGTTTGGTGAAAAGAAAAAGAATTGTTTATTTGCACATAGTTCTGCCTCCCCCTCCCAGACCTGGCCAGTCTTAGGAAAGTCAGAAACACCGTTTCCCTACTTCCTAGGCACAGTTCAGCTTTACCAGTAGCTGCCAATCACTCAGTTCTGATTGGGGAGGTCCTTTCTGTGCTGTGGTGCCCTCCAGCTCTCAATGCAGAACCGCCTGGATTCTCAGCCTCCTTGCAAACTGCCTTCTTCCTGTAAACTGCATGGATCTCCTCTCCTTCTCAACACCGCATGGCAAGAGCTTCTTCTTTAAGCAGCCTGGAGACCCCTTATCCTCCAAGCCACATGGAGGGAGCACACCAGAGCCAGAGCCAGAGCCAGCCTCTTAAAGCAGCCTGGAGACCCCTGCTCCTCCAATCCACATGGAGGGAGCACACAAGAGAGAGCCAGAGCCAGAGAGCGAGCTAAAATGTCAGCAGCTGCTTATATCTCCCTGATTGCGTCCCCTGACGCAGTGGGTGTTGCAAGCAGTTCTGACCAGTCACAGAACCCTAGGCAGGCTCTGTAGGCTCCTTCCGTACCAGCCCACAGTCCAAGATCCCTCCCATCTTCCTGAGCCTTGGAAGTAAAGCGGATCTTTGTGCAACAATGTTTCCAGCCACTAGCCCCAGGCATGCAAGGGCATCCTGAAAGCTGCTTCCTTTTCCCTATCTCCCAGCCGCAAACTCTGGGGTTTGTTTTTGGACTCCCCTGTTTCTATAACAATAATGTGTACGTTGGCCTACTTGATGGTATCCCACAGGTCTCTAAGGTTCTATGCATTTCAACCTTTTTTCTTTTTGTTTCTCAGGCTCAATAGTTTCCATTGTTCTTTCTTCAAGTTTGCTGATATTTTTCTTTTGCCTGCTCACATCTGCTGTTGAACCCCTCTAGTGAATTTTTTACTTCAGTTATTGTATTTTCCAGCTCCAAAATTTCTCTTTGATTTCTCTTTAGGTTCTTTGTCTTTATTGATATTTCCATTTTGTCCTTATATTGTTTTCTTGCTTTTATTCCACATCTTCCTCCCATTCTTTAAAACAACTATTTTAAGATCTTTGTCTAATATTTCTGCTATCAGATCATTTTTAGGGACAGTTTTTATTGATTTTTTTGAATATGCCAAACTTTCCTGTTTCTTTCTATACCTTGTGATTTTTTTGTTGTTGTTCAAAACTGAACATTTGAATTTAATAATATGATTACTCTGGAAATCTGATTCTCCTTCTTTCCAGGGTTTGCTCATGTATATGTGTGGCAGGGGTTGGGGGCTTTCTCTGTGCCAAGGGTCAGACTTAGGTATAAACCCAAGGTCTTCTTGGGTCTCTTCTGAGCCTTTTCCTGGGCACACCCAGTCACTTTCTAATATTCCCCATATATGCTGTTCTCTTTTAATGTCCTAGTCTTTAATGTCTAACTATCAAAAAAGAAAAATGAAGGGGGTAAAAAAAAAAGGGATCACAGACCTTTAAATCTCCTGGTGTCACTTCAGCCAGATGGGGCAGGACTTGCATTAATGGAGGGTGGTGCAACAACCATGGTTGCCTGCCTCATTGTCTTCACATCTGTGATCAGAAGCAGCAATCAGTGATCAGAGCACAGATCACTGATATTTGGAGGACAGCGTTCTTTTTGCCCACCCTGGCTCCTGCAAGCTGTATGCAAGCTGCTCCAGGAACATATGTACAGCTGCCTGCCTTATGGCTGGGGGTGGGGAATGGGTTGCTGCTACAGTGCTAAGAGCTGAAATTGACCCAAGTTGACTGTCCCCTGGAAGTTGCAAGCCTTCAATAAACTGTCCAGGGTTCCAAAATGATTACATCAGACAGATTCTGTCAATGCAATTATTGTCTAGAAGGGAGACAGACAGATCCTTAGCGCTTCCTACTCAACCATCTTCCCAGAATCCTCTAGGATTTTTAATATAAATTTTATTTTAGAGCAGTTATAGGTTCACAGCAAAAATAAATGAAGGGTACAAAGATTCTCCATATACTCCTGCCTCCATACATGCATAGCCTCCCCCATTATCAACAGAAAAACGCCTCAGGGACTTTAAACTACCATTAGTAAAATCATGTGTAAGAAAAGATTGTTTTTTAGAAAAGATCAAAAGTCATATTGGATCATTTCAATGCTCTGCACAGCAGACAAGTCCAGCAGGCAAGTCTGGCCCTTTTAAGACCAGCATTTGTATTACCACCGGGTGGTCTCAGTACCTAAGAGGGCAGAAACACTCATGGTTTCTTCTCTGCGTAAATGAAAAATGCAGGAATAACAGCAATCCTGCCTTTCCAAAGTCATTTTGCCACTTTTTGTCAGTGGCCATAACTTTTTCCTAGTCATCCAGTAATCGTTTTTCACAATGACTTATTCTACTTGAAGCCTCTTTATGAACACAGTTGCCAAATTCTAGAGATTCTGTCACTGCAACACCTTATCATTTCAATGCTCTCTCCCACTACTCTAATTCACCCTTGTATTATATGTGGACTTGGGTCTGTTATAACAGTCTCCTAAACAACTTCCCCCCACCCGCCCCCTGCCAGACACTCCTGGCTCCCATCACATGGTTACTCAATGTATCAACCTAAAGCACCGCTTTAATTATCTCAGACTTCTGCTCAAAAAGAGGAAAGCTTCCAAAGTCAAACCCTAGGAATTGGCTGGGGTTCCTGAGGTGCTTTCTCAAAGTATGAGATCTTAGTTCTAGAGTACTTATTTTATGTGTTTGGATGCCATTTCATCAAAGTAGTGCTTTCTGAGGAACTATCATATGCAAGAGTTCTGTTTTATGACAATCTATAAGAAGAAAATAGTAATAGTCTAGAATTCTCCTGTTTTCCCCACCAAAAAAGAAAAAAGAAAAAGCTTTTTCTTTAAGTTGTTTTCTTGCGCCACCTGGTGTTAAAACTAAACAGCAGCTTTAGAGGAAAAGCAAGAACCTACAATAAATGTTTTATCCCAATTTAAGGATTTTTAGTGCGTGCTAGAAAGGAATCTTGGAGAACAGCTGCCTCATTTTATAGATTGGTACTTTACACAGGATTTAGTGGCAGAACTGTATCTAGATTTCTTGAATCCCAGGCTCCTCAATATTCCAGCACATCTCTATAGCCCCTTAAGTAAGACTCCCAAAGAATTGGGCCAGAGTGATCATACCACCTTTGGAAGAAACAAACATGGATACAAACACTTATGATCTCTTATTATAAGCCAATTATTATGCCAAATACACTTACAAACATCTCATCATTCTTCACAAGTAACTAGTTCTTATTTCTGTTTTACAAATTGCCAAGATTCAGACAAGTTAGGTAACTCATTAAAATTACAGTGTATTATCTGTTCACAATTATTCATTCCTTCCCTGTCCTTGCTATCCTTCTGGTATAGGCCAGATATATACTGCCTGACTTTGGGCTTGGCTAAGTCGGCTTTCTTTGGTTAATGAAATGTGGATGCACTTGGTATGCTCACCATGTGAGCAAAGCTTTGAATTTCGTGGTTTGATTAGGTGCACTTCCTCCTAACCTCCTCCGCGAGAACAACATGCCTTAGAGAGTGGTGGTTCTTTCAACCCTGGGTCCTGAAATGAGATGACACATGGATCTGAGCTGAAGGCAGCTAAGCTGAGCCCATCAGAGTTACACCTGACCCGCAGTTAACCTACAACCCTCCTGCATGTGAGCAAAAAATGAGTAGTTTTTAAACCATTGAGATTTGGGGGTAGTTTGTTGCTCTGGCAAAAGTTGATATACAGGTTTTGAACAAAAGGCTGTCTCCAAAATCTCTCTGGCACCTCGCTGTGAAAAAGAACCTTGATCCCAGGATGATGTCTAATTTAACTAACTGGGGAACCTATGTGTTAGGTCTTAAGTTGTGGACCATCTCACTTCCTTCAAATCTTTGCTAAATTCAACTCTCTCGCTGACACTTATCTTGAGCATCCACTTTAGTTATGCGGCCTGATTCTCGGCTCCACCTCCTCAAGTACTTTTTATTTCTTTTACCTTGATTTACTTTTTTCTCTTTTTAAAAGTATTTGCTTTCCAATAACCAGTTAACTTAATTATAATGCATATGTATAGTTTAAATGTCTCCCCAGCTGAGTTTTAAGAAGGATGATTTTTTTGTCTGTTTTGTGTACTTTCATCCCTAAAACAGTGCCTGGCACATAGTAGGTGCTAAAAAGTTTTTGTTAAATGAATGAATGAAAATATGAAAACACTTCTGAAAAGAACAGTAGCTGTTGTATTTTGATAACACGACCAGTAGAGGTCATAGATGAGTTCTTTAAGTAAGTTGGAACTGCAACTATTTTTATATCTGTGTGAATACAAGGATATACTCGCTCTGGATGTCTCAGGATTAGTGTGGATGGCCATTTGATCAATTTAATGGTGGCAGTTGGCATAGAGCATGAGAACTGCTGAAAGATAAAAATTGATGATGGCTCAGTTTGTTTCTCCTCCATATATGACCTAGTCTTGGGAGCAAAGCCAGAAAAAAAGCAGATCGAAATAGAAAACAGGATACAAGATGCGGCAAAAATTATTGGCTTTTATGTTGTATCCGCTTCTATAAATTGATAAATTGCTTATAAATAAAAGTTGAAGTCAAACACCCAGAAAAGATAGTAAATGCCTATGTTTAACTGCAAAACTCTTTGCCTGGATTAACAGCACAGCCTTCCAAAAGTGTGTGTGCGTTTGTGTGCAGATACAGTCTATTACTATTAGAACTCTTAACTGACTTTCTTCTCTCCTCTTTTGTAACAAAAAATGGCAAACCAAGAATCACAAGCCACGATTCTGCTTGAAGGATGGTTTATTCGCCCTGGCTCAACAGCTCATGACTAAGTGCCATAGTATACAGCTACATGGGGGGTGTAAAGGAATGCTGACACTGGGTTGGAAGCAAGTAGTGTAGATTGAATGTTGATTTTGATTGATTAGTTCAAGCATAAAACTTGAGAAGACAATAAATTTAATTTTATTGATTGCCTCCCACATATCAGGCACTATGATAAGTACTTTTACATATTACCTCACTTACTCCCTGAAGTGAACAGTATCAAAGAAAACATCTAGAACTTGGTAGAAGCTCAATAATCACTGAATAACTGAATGAGTAATTATTGGGAAGAAGATCTATTTATTTTGTTTTGGTTTGTTTGAGAGGGTGGATTTTATTATATTTCCTTGATAGAATTAAATTCAATTCAAACCTGAAATATGGGTACATATATGTTCAGTGTTCATTATTTATTTCATGTATCCATTTACTGGGCACTGAAAAGTATGCATAGAATATGGTTCCAGCCCTGACCAGTGTGGCTTAGTTGGTTGGGCATTGTCCCTCAAAGCAAAAGGTCAGTGGTTCAACTCTGGCCAGTGCATATGCCTGGGTTGCGGGTTCAGTCCTCAGTCAGGACACGTATGAAAGGCAATCGACAAGTGTTGCTCTCCCTCTCTTTCTCCCTCCTTTTCCTTTTCTCTAAAAATAAATAATAAATAAAATATTTTTAAAAAGAATATTGTTCCAGTCATCAGACACAGGCATGGATGGAGAGCCAAGAGGAACGGATGTTAATTCTGGTCCTGCTATGAAATTGACCTTTCCTTAAGATTCTGTACAATGAAAATGATAATTACATAATTCTTACCTTTTATACTTTACAACATGTCATGAAAAAAATCTAGGATACCATATCTGAAATGTTTTAGAGTGATTAAATAGGGAAGTTAAGCAATAATTGGAGGTTTAATACATTTTCTTCTATGATGCCCCTTTGGGGAGGGGGTATGACTGACTCACAAACTCCATCCCGTTACACATGTTACTCTGGCTGTCTTTGTCTAAACGAGTGGATGAACAAAAGTGAACAATAATCAACATCATATACTATCTACACCTGTTCTGTATCCATGGGTAGTATGGATTTCCAGACTGAAGAACTCCATCGTGTTGGAGTATTAGTGATGATGACTTTCTTGAGCTTTGTGTTGTTAACACATTGCATACAGGTGGCAAGAATTCTCATCATTTCTAAAAGGCATTTAAATTCCCCGGTACACAATGTGTTAAATAGCTAGCCAACATAGTTTTATTCTATCATATTATGAGGCTTATAGCCAGATAAGTGCAAGGGTAGATTCTCTTATGTGTTGATATGAAAGAGAATATGCAAATTACTCAAAATATGTTTAGTGTGGAGCATGTTGGGTGGGCAGATGGTGAGGGGCAGACAGTGGAAGAGCTCCGTCTATGAGTTTATGGAGGTTCAGTTTTACTCCAACAGAAGTAAAGTAGAACTTCTTTCTTCCTCTCTCTCTTTTCCTCTTCTACTGCACTTAGAGCTTTAGGTAACCATTAGGCATATAGTATACTCTCTGCAAGCAAAGTCACCACAGATGCCAAATGTGCATGAACAAATTAGAGGTTCTTAGTCAAATCCAAATAAATGTATACCTGATAATGGCTTTGGCTGAAGTATATTTTTATATTTTATAGCATGTTCACATTTGCCAGTGGTTAGCAAAGATTAGGCTTGCCAAACCTTAATGTGGTACAAATGCCATGTTCAAGGCAAAGTAAGTGGACTGTTACAAGATCTGGCAAATCAAAAGCATTATCAACAGCTGCGGTTTTCAAATGCTTTGTGAAGCTGAATAATAAAGCACATATGCATTTAGAGTCGGCATTAATTCTCCCATTAATTTTTAAAATATAACTTATGATCACTGGTAGTTTCAGATGGTTTTATGGTTACAATCAACTTTGGATTAGATTTGATAATGACCAGAAGGCAAAAATTGATCAAGGCCTTACTTCATTAAGAATTTATTAAGAGACTGAGTTCAGAGTCATACTTTTGGACTATTGTGGGCAATAACTTCACGCCCCTCCCCATCCATACTTTTTCTATTCATCACCACTAGAGGACGCATCTTTAGAAATGAAAAGGTCAAAAGGAAGAAGAATTGTCATAAGGATAATGAAAAATGGTGATGCTAAATTGCTAAATAATTGACCTCTATAGAGTAGGATTCTATATATGTTTCTAACTATCTGATATCAACAATCATTTGAAAAGTGACAGATTAACATTTTGCTTTATCTAGTGACTTGAATCATTAAAGTTTTGTCATAAATATGACCAAATATGACACAAATCATTATCAATATCTTGGTTTTTTATATTTTAAAACTCCAATCCACTCACCGTAATTACAACTCTGTACAATCAATTAAAAATTGCCTGTCAGAGATTATCTGAAGTCTAGATTATCTGCATAAGACTGGAATTTACTGTTTTATACAGAACAGGCTCTCAAAGGATACTGTTTCTCCTTTGGAGCTACCTGCAAGAAGACCTGAATAATGTTAGTTTACTTCACAAAAAAAAAAAAAAATGAGAAACTACCATGAACCTCATGACATTAGACTAGTTGGGAAAAAATCTGAATTATTAAAGTACTAATTGGGATTTTATTTTTTAAAAGTGCTTTTGTTAATTTCAAATATTTTTAACAACACACTTGATTTAATCACCAACATTATTGCCTAGTAAATGTCCTTTGCTGATGTTTTTAAGGCAAAGATAAAACTTGATCCAAGACTTGCATATCTAAACTTTGATATGGTCTAGATGTCCAAGTCATCATTATTCTCCTAGAAGTCAATAACCTAACTGTACCTATAAATTGTTTAACTTAACTGGACCCATCAATTTTTTTAATTGAAATAAAACAATGTTCCCAAGAAGAATTGGTTAACCTTTTCAGTACTTTAACCTATCTTCCCTAATCACTGTAGCATGCTAACTTATACAGTTGATAAAAAATGTTTGCTAAAAAAGTTAAATTTTATGCAGTCTAGGAAAATTATTCTAAATTTGAAAATTAGTTCAAATTATTAACAAGAAAACCTTATACTTGTATTCTTTAATGTGAATAAATATTTTCATGTAGTATAATTCTCTTTATTTCTCTTTTAGTAACATTTTTCTTATAGTATTTTACTGTGAATATAATCCCCCTGATAAAAATTTAACACTCTATTAGTTTATATTGAGGGAGGCTCTTAGGGAAGAACTTGAGCAGACCACAAAAACTTTAGCTATCTCGTCGTCGTCGGCAGCCATCCGTCTCGAGAGACGATGGTGTAGCTTCTTAAGAGTCTATCTGCACCGCCGAGAATGGCTGTGCAGTCCGACTCGGGAGTGACATGGTAGTATCTGTCTCCTCCCGTGTTGAATCGACATCTTGCGATGACGCTGAAGCTACAGAGCCTGGGCAGGGTAATATGGAGGGTCTGCTGTTGCCCATGCAGCAGACCCCCCCCTCTCTTCGCAGCTGAAGGGTCCAAGGGAAAGACGGAGTCAATACAGCTTGGCTTCAGGTGCGCCGCAGGAGTTGCCGGTGTTGACTACAACGTCAAACCGCCTTAGGGACTCCGGCTCCGGATTTTCTGTCGCGGTTTACTCCCTTAGCCTTTCCCCTGAAGAGGTATGCCGCAAGGCAGCGGAGGTTTTTTGGAGTCAGAGTTTTCCTTCTCTGATGTACCCTGACTGGAAGATCGAACCAGCGACACTTAGCTCACAGGCCGACGCTCAATCCACTGAGCTAAACCAGCCAGGGCTATTTAGCTATCTGAGCAGAGCATAAATGACGTATTTAGCTGTGTTTGATGGTGTTTTATACTGTTAGTAGTTAGCTATTTGGTTTTATGTCTCATTTCTTAACAAAATCAAAATTGTACCTTTTCCTCTGAAAGTTTATAGTAACAATTCAGTCCACTACAAAGATATATCTCCATGTTGTGTAAGCATGTCACTTAAAAAATATTAGCTGCTTCTTCTAACCTACTGTAGCCTCACTAAAGCAAATAATGGAAACTTTGAATTTATCAGTTCAGGATGCATCTGATTGGCACAAAGCATTTCTCTGAAAAGCAACTAAGGTAGGATTAGCCTTCTAGATATCAACATGCAAGGTCACTTTCTGTATATGTAAAGCCTAAGAGCTGTGTGAAGCTCGTTATAATGAGTGATTGATGCTATGTAGAAATTGTCAGTCATCATCTATTTCTGCCAATTATCCAAGTTCCTGTGACAATAACAAAAAAGAAAATTACATATACCCGTTATGAGTTCTCAGCTGACAAGAATTTACTGTTGTGGAAATACTTTCCTGATTCTGTAACATCATTTGAAAATTTTAAGGTTGAGTAACCCAAAAGTAAAAGTTATTTTAAAGGGGAAAAAAAGCAGTTACACTACGTTGACAAATTCATAACCACCATTTTGACTTACTTTTTTTGGTCTTAGCACATTTTTTTTTCATTTTCCAAAAGATTTCTTGTTACTAATTAGGAAGGTTTAGCCATAAACTCAGAGGGCAAAGCTGTTCAAAAAGATTCCTTTTCTTGAGTTTCATTCAATAGCAAAGAATTTTCTGGTTATTCTAATTGGTAGCTGGCTTCCCAACAGTTTTCCAATGCAGTAATACTATTTCATTCCACTTAATTTAAAAGACATCCATTTCTGTGTCTCTCACACATCTATTGGATCCCTTCTTGCTTCCCCTAAGGGAAGTACAGTGGGCTAGTGTATTTCCCAGTCTATACAGTTGCTGGTGCTGTTAGAGCCCTGTATTCTTTTATTTCATTGGTTCAAGGCCCATCGAGACTCACAAGAGGACTGGATTCAGAACATTTGTTCCTGAAGCCAGCCTGCCTCACCAACTTTTTTATCTTACATAAACCTTCACAATGCCAATATACCCCTGGATAATATTAGCTCTTTTTCTCCTCTTCTTGCCTGCTGCCTTCCCTGACCCCTACATCTTCTCCAGGGACCTAAGAGGGTGTTTCACAATTGCTATTAATGATTATAATAGGTAATATTTATTGATATAGATAACATCTAAGAACAAGATTCCTTCTCTAGTCCTGGCTATCAACACTTCTGTTGACACTTCATTCCCAAGCCATTGCGGACTGGGGCCCCAAGTTAGAAGTTCCCCTGGACTAGAGTTGCCAGATTTAGCAAATAAAAATACAGGAAGCTCAGTTAAATCTGAATTCTATATAAACAATAGGAAAAAAAATGAGTGTGTGTCCCAAATATTTCATGGGAGGTACCTATATTTAAAAAATTATTTGCTATTTATCTGAAATACAAGCTTAGTTGGGCTTTCTGTAGTTTATCTAATAACCCTATATGGGAGCCTTCCTGTGCTGCACAAGGAAGTGAGCCACAACCCTGATGCCTTTCTCCACACCCATCCAGATGTTTGAGGTTGAGCCCCAGGAAATTGGGTAGAGAACAAAAACACTAGTGTCTGACTTCTCCTTTCTTCCCCCATATCTTGGACTTTTACCTTCTTTCACTCCATATCCTCCTACTCTCTGCTCCAGGTATGCTTAAAACTCTGTGGTCTCTAGTCTTATTCATTTAAATTGCCAGCATGAATAAAAATCATTGAAACTTCTCACACTAGTAGAACTATGAGTAATAAAGAATAATTAGCATAGACTAGTCACAAACATTTTGTCAAATGTGAAGACAAAATTGAATGTATGTTTTTCTAGTTTCATGGTGGAGATATAGAAACTAAAATTCTACATTGGTTAACACTTATCTTCTTACAAGTTGTACTTGTTACAAGGAATATCCATAATTAAATATTATAAATTAACTTTTTACATATATTCATATTTCAAATATCAAATATAATGTAAACATAATGAAAACTAATTATAAAGGAAAACTGTGATCTCTTCAGTCAAGTCTTCTTCATAGGGGTTGTTCAAAAAACCTGGATTTTAAGGATTACTATCTTACTGCTGACTTGGAAATCATATTTGGATGTCAGCAACTAAATATTAAATCTTTAAATCATTTTGCATTCCTCCTGCATTACTGTATCCCCTTCCCCATTCCTTGGCAGATAGATGGCTCTGGCTAAGAAGGATACCAAGGAATGCAAAGGAGAAATGCCCATTGATGTATTTGTGGGAGGAGAGATTTCTTCCATTAATTTATACATATATTCAGCTTATTGTCTGTCTTTTACCTTTGCTCCTACACCAATCTAGAGTTTAATCTTCATGAGAACACAGACCTTGCCCTGGAAATAATACCAGGCACATAGTAGCCACCTAGTAAATATTTGTTGGAAGAATGAACAAGCTCTCATTTTACAGTGAGGCAAGTGAGACTCAGGAAGTTCATTTGCCTGCTTGGCACTGCAGAGCTGGGCCTCTTGTAGATCTCACTAACGGATGAGCCCCAGCACTTCATTACTGATACAAATGCCCCAACCTTGAGATAATAATTTCTTGGTCAGAGCCACATGTATACTATGAGATGCCTTTGTGTGAATTAGGGGAAAAAATGCACCTTTTGCTGACCAAGCATAGCATAGCTCCATGGCACACAGCTTGGTAGGGGGAATATAGGCTGAACTTCAAGCCCCATTAACCACCTTCATGGAATGAATGAACAGTCCACACCTCTGTAGGTAATGGCTCCTTTCTTGGCATAGCTGGCCCTTGGTCTAGAGTTATATTAAAAGTTGGGAAAGCTTTCTTTCTTCATAGGTATTTGTTGCTGTCTGTTATTGCCTGTTTTCTCAGTATCTTGCCTCTCTCCCAACCTAAGCTGGGATACTCTCCCAGAAAAATTACTCAAAGATTTCCTTCCCTTCCCTATGCCCAACCTCAATTAGGCAGGCAAGCACAAAGTCTTTCAACTTCTTAAGCCCCTCCCATATGCCTGGTTTCACCTTTCCAATTCCCCACTGATGTCCAGGACAAAGTAACTATTGCCCTCTGCACCAGTAAATAAATAACTGTATCTTTCCCAGACCAGGTCAATAGATCTACCCAACTCTTGAACTTCCTGTGATAACAGGAAAAGTGGTCTCCCAATAGTTTTCCTCGGAGTAAATCATGTAAAATAGCCTGATTGTACAATTCTAAGTATACTTCATAAGCCCATGTGCAATGTGTGTTTTCTTAGACACACAGATAAAAATACCAACTTAACTTTGGAGGCAGCATGATATAGTGGAAAACACACAGCTTTTAGAACAAAGAAGATCTGTGTTCAATGACAGTCCTACCACTTACTCCCCATATGTCTCTGGTTCAGGTTCAGTGCCTCAGTTTCCTTGTTCGTAAAAAGAATAAGACTTAAATTGTAGAGTTGTACACTGATTTTCTGGGGCTGCATAACAAAGGACCACAAACTGGGAGGCTTAAACAGCAAACATTTATTACCTCACAGTTCTGGAGGCTGGAGTTTGAAATCAAGGTTCGACAGGTTTGGTTCCTTCTGGTTCCTTCTGAGGGCCATGAGGCCTCTCTCCTTGGATGGTAGATGGCTGTCTTTATATTCACATGCAGGTCTCCTTGCATATGTGTTTTTCTGCCTGAATTGCCCCTTTTTTATAAAGACACCAGTCCTATTGGATTAAGGCCCACCCTAATAACCTCACTTTAACCTATTATTCCTGCAAAGGTCCTTTCTCCAAATAAGGTCACACTTTGAGGTACTGAGAGTTAGAATTCCAGCATATCTTTTTGTGAGGAACTCATAGCAAGTTGCTAGATGTACTAAGTATGTAATGCATATAAAGCACTCATTAGAAATCCTGGGTATTAAGAAATACTTAATCAATAATAACATAGTTATATTTAATTTTGTTCTGTAATCATAAATACATGGTTACTCTCTGGAATTAATGGACATAGAAAAAGAGGGTCTTTGTGAGGGGAAAATGTATAAATATCCATAAAAGTCAGACATAAGAATCAATTATTGAGAATAAAAAACTTTCTGTTTATGTATGTATTTGGGTAGAGGGGAGGGAAAGAGCAGAGAAACAGGATAAATGGTGAATAGAGGTGATGAAAGTTAATTATCCAGATTGGCTGATTTTGAATTAATTAACACTCCATCTTACTTCATTTTGAAAGCAGTCAAAGAGTGATAGAGATGGAATCAAAGTCTACCCATAAACAATATAATTTGTGCCAGAAACAGTCAAAATCATTGTGTTTTTAAAGCAAAAACGGTCATTAGAGAACCAGCCACTTGATTCTGATGACAGAAAACTCAGACTGTAATTATTGCACAAACGGCATTACTTGGAAAATGTTTAGTAGAGTAACATTTTCAAGCCTCTTTGGGATTTAAAAGTGATGCATTTTCTGTGGCACCTTTGGTTTCAGTGTGTTACTTGAAGAGAAATTTTCATTGTTAATAAAACTAGAAAGGAGGAAATTATATTTGTTAGTTCATGAAGAGAAAGACATTTCGTTTGATCTTGAACTTTTCCCTTCAGGATATCCTCTATGGTGGCTGGGTAACTAAGACAATGCAATGGAATGCACCGCTGAGTGGGTGGGTCTTCAGGAAGATGAAAGGTTATTATGTAAGAATCTGTTCTCCATTAGGAATACAACAAGAGAAAATATGTTTGATTTTCAGAAGGAAGAATTTAAGCTAGATCCAAACACTCTCTATTTTGGTAATCAGTAAAATAGATACCCAAGACAGGCTAAGTAATACCATTCCAAAGAAAATCTATAAAATCATGATAAAAATTGCAGTGTTAATAGCTTTCAAAAATCATAAGACCTTGTGAATATTCTATCCAGCATATGAGATTTGTATTACTGTATCCAATTTTCCAATATCACTATCTTTTCTAAATAATCCTTCTTATTACTATTATTAGATTCAATAAAATACTATATTTTTAAAAACTGGATGGTGAAGTTTGATTAACTTCGTCAAACTGAAATTTAAATTTAATGTTACAAATGCATGGCCTTATGGTTTTTCCACTCAAAGATTTTCATTAAAGTCAAGCCAAAGAAATATTGAAAATGGAGAGAGTTTTAGATGTTAGAGATAAGGCCTATACCCTGATTTTCCTAAGAAGAGCCTAGATTTCTTTGAGAATGGTGTTCTTTCTTTCTTTCTTTCTTTCTTTCTTTCTTTCTTTCTTTCTTTCTTTCTTTCTTTCTTTCTTTCCTTTTCTTCCTTTTTTTCTTTCTTCCTTCCTTCCTTCCTTCCTTTCTTTCTTCCTTCCTTCCTTTTTCTTTCTTTCCTTCTTTCTTTCTCTTTCTTCTTTCTTCCTTCCTTCCTTTCTTCCTTCCTTCTTTCCTTCCTTCCTTCCTTCCTATCTCTTTCTTTCTTCCTTCCTTCCTTCCTTCCTTCTTTCCTTCCTTCCTTTCTTCCTTCCTTTCTTTTTTCTCCATTTTTTTCTTAGCTGATTCCAGAGAACCTTTCCCATAAGGAAGCACGCATACTCTCTGTTTTGTTTTGGAGAGTACAAAAAAACTGTGGTTGTGAAAGGTGAACAAAAGGAGGTGCTGCACTCTATATTATTTCTGTTGATTGAGACAGCAGATAATTGCACAGATCTTCTTTTCACCTTGCCTGAGAAGATATTTTCAATGTATGTCTATTGTATGTCTACAAAGGATTGAAAGTGGTTACCAAGCAAATCTATTTTCAGAAGTAATTTTATACACGAATCTTGACAGATAACAAGGACAAATATGACATAAGTACAAATACATGAAAAATAACATAGGACTTTTGTTTCTAGCAATATTGCTGACTAGATCATCTGAAACCTCTCTTACTAAAAATTACTTAACTATACTAAATAAAAATATAATAAGTGTGCCTTTAAGTGCTAATAAGAAAGTAAAGGGCTCCACAATTAAGAAGGAATACAACTACCTCAAAACTAGAGACAACCAGAAGTTCCAGAAAATCAAGCTGCATGGAAGTCCAACAGAACAAAGATATAAAGAAGAAATACTCATCCAGACAGGTAGGAGGGGTGGAGCCTGGGTGGAGAGGATGTGGTGTGGTGGTGGCAGTGGCAGCAGCAGCGGCAGGCTGGCGGAAAGTGCAGTCACACATTTTAAAAAGTGGGGAGGGACACCTGGGGAGTGTTCCCAGCTCCTCACCAGACCATGCAGCTCACGGTCCCAGCACCAGGGAAAATCAAGCCTCATTGCTTCTGATTATGCAAACCAGTGGGGGTTGGGGCAGAGGTAGAAACTGTCAGTCTCTCAGCAGACCCTGCTTGTTTAAAGGGCTCCCACGGTCCTAGAATGTCCACAGACCCACCCACTCTGGGAATAATGGCCAGGGAAACAGCTAGAGAGGCGCCAGTCCCATACGAAAGTGGGAGAAGTGCCTGGAAAAGGGGCAAGTGCTGAGCAAGTGGTATTGTTCCATCTCAGACCCCTCCCACACATACAGCACCACAACGTGTTGAAACAGGTCGCCCTGTACTGACAAATACATAAGGCTCCACCCCTTACAACATAACAGGAGCGACAGTTCTACTTAAGATACAAAGGCAAACAAACACAGGAGCTTGTCAAGATGAGGAGACAGAGAAGTGTAGCCCAAAAGGGGGAATAGATCAAAGTTCCAATGGGAGAACTAAGCGATGAGGAGATAGCCAACCTAACAAACATAGAATTCAAAATACTGGTGAAAAAGATGCTCACAGGCTTGACAGATATGCTTGAGTATGGCAAATACATAAGGGAAGTGAGGGCTATGCTAAGTGAAACAAAGGAAAATTCACACAAAACCAGTCGTGAAGGGAAGGAAACTGGGGTTCAAATCAATGATTTGGAATGTAAGAAAGAAAAAAACAGTCAACCAGTACAGAAGGAGGAAACAAGAATTGAAAAAAATGAGGAGAGGCTTAGGAACCTCTGGGACAACTTTAAACGTGCCAACATCTGAATCATTGGGGTGCCAGAGGAGAAGAGGAAGAGCAAGAAACTGAAAGCTTATGTGAAAAAATAATGAAGGAAAACTTCCCAAATTTGGTGAAGGAAAAAGACATACAAGTCTAGGAAGCACAGAGAGTCCCAAACAAGCTAGACCCAAGGAGGACCACACCAAGCCACATCATAATTAAAATGCAAAGGTTCAAGATAAAGAGAGAATCTTAAACACAGCAAGAGAAAAGCAGAGTTACCTACAAAGGGGTACCTATAAGACTATCAGCTGATTTCTCAACAGGAATTTTTCAGGCAAGAAGGGACTGGCAAGAAGTATTCAGTGTGATAAAAAGCAAGGACCTACAACCAAGATTACAGTATTCCCTCACTTATCGCAGGTATTACATTCTAGACCCCCCTGCGAAGTAGGGACCTTACATTTATTCTACATTCTTAAACCTACGTAACTTTAACAACATACATATACAATACTGCAAAATCCCGCGATATAGCGAAAAATCCGCGATAAATAATTAAATATAATATTTTTTAAAATCCCGCGATACAGTGAAGCCATGATAAGTGAACCACGATATAGAGAGGGACTACTGTACTCTATCCAGCAAGGCTATCATTTAGAATGGAAGGGCAGATAAAGTGCTTCCCAGACATGGCAAAGCTTAAGGAGTTCATTATCACCAAGTCATTATTGTATGAAATGTTAAAGGGACTTACTTAAGAAAAAGAAGATCAAAACTATGAACACTAAAATGACAACAAACACACAATTATCAACAACTGAATCTAAAAAATAAAAACAAACTCCAACTAAGCAAACCAGAATAGGAACAGAATCATAGGTATGGGGATCATTTGGAGGGTTATCAGCTGGGAGGGGAAAGGGAGAGGAATGGGGAAATGGTGCAGGGATTAAGAAACATGATTGATTGGTACAAAACAGACAGGGGGAAGTTAACAATAATATAGGAAAGGGTGAAGTCAAAGAACTTATTATGCACAACCCATGGACATGAACTAAGGGGGTGGGATTGCGGAAGAAGGTGGTAGTGGGCAGAGGGGAGCAAATGGGAAAAAAATTGGAGCTATTGTAACAATATAATCAATAAAATATACTTTAAAAAAAAGTAAAGGAAATACTCCAGAAATTTATCTGTTGACTGCTCTGGATTTATTTTTTGCCAGACTGGTTAACCATGGATTTGGCTTTAAAGGTATGAAGATACAGGTGACAAATGTTGGGGTCCACAAAGGACAGAAAACTTTCACATAAAGAACCCTGCAATACATCTGTGAAAGGGGAGAACTGAAAATGTTTGTCCCCTCCCAAAGAGAGCCTTAAAAACTTTTGGTTAGCCTGGGGAAGGGGCAAGGGAAGAAAAACTCCTAGAATCTGAAAAAAACCTGAGAACCTCAAGTTGCCCTCATTCAAGTTTAGGGTTTGAATTTACACTGTTTTGAGGGCCTAGATTATCCAACAAAATAGCATAAAAATGGTCTCAGGAGGATAACAATACTGGTGTCCTCAATAAAAGTAATTAAAAGCCTTCTCTAGAAAGACATATTTTCAACCCTGCACAGGGTTCCTATATATAAAGTCCCACCAAACCTGAACTCACAATTCTAAATTACAGAATGCTACATGAAGAAACAATCCAGAACCATCAGCAGAAACAACCAATATAATTAGACCCTGAGATCTTCAGAAGTAGGTTATAAAATAGGTATATTCAAAATTGTTAAAGAGAAAAAGCAAATACTGCTGAAATATTTACTAGGAGTAATTTTTTAGGTCTCTGAAGGGGTTAATTTGTGTCATTTTACTGTGAAATAACTTAGGGCCAGAGTTCTGCTTATGGACAAGAGGGCACCCCATGCTATTTTCAGACTAACCACTTCTGCATAGACTGGAGTTCAGTGAGCAGAACTGCTGGCCTTCGGTTGTGGGCCACCAGCAAAGGGAAGTTTGGATCATCTGAAGACAAGCTTGGAAAGCAGACTGATTAATTCCAAAAGGGTGGAAAGAGGGAGAACCAAGCAGAAGAAAGGCTAGACAAAGCCAGTGAATTTAGAAGGTGGAGAATGTGGGATTCCTTAACGTAAAACAATGCAAATGGAAGCAACCTTTATAGGTCACCTTCACAGGAGGCTGGGGCTGGCACCTGACTTGGGCAACATTCAGAAGTGTTGTTTTGACTGTGAAGTGAAGCCAGATCCAGTGAAAGAAATTTAGTTTCAGAAAGAGACTGTGTCTGCTAGAATGTTAATAGATTTTAATCCCTGGAACTGTACATATTTAACTGGACTTGGTTACTCCTGTCTTGACTCCAAGAACTTCTGTCCTTTGTTGTGTGGGTGTTGGAGACTAAACTACCAGAGTCTTCTGTCTATACTTATCAGCTCCCAAATGAATGGGACAGAAAACTTCCTCAGAATCAGACTTGGCCTTTGTGTTTTAATATAAATGTAGTATCCTGTCAGGTCTACAGGAAGCACATCATGATGAAAGGAAGCATGCTGAAGTCATATGATGGTTACTTTTATCTATATTCAATTGTTTGGAACTTTTTGATACTTGTTTTTAGGATTAGGAATGGAATAGATAAATAAGTAAAATCAGTCCAAACTCTTTTTGCTTAAGAAATTTCTCAATTTCCAAATAAATACCAGCTGTTTTTATTATTCAAATCCAACTCAAAGGTAAAAGCCAAATTAGCATAACATGAAGGGACACTTTATTGGTTGGACATGGTGGTGTTATAAAATGAAATGTTAAATAGGAATAAAATAGAGTGAGACCCCAAGGGATCTGAAAAATCATCAGGCAGTTATTTCCCTTTCTCCCTCCCTCCCCCCCTTTCCTTTTTCCTCCCCCTCCTCCACTATCTCCTTTTTTTTATTCCTCTCCCTCTCTTCTCTCACTCTCTCCATCTCTCCATCCTGGTTGTTCCTTTTTCTCTCAGCATCTGCCTTTGCAGGCATCATTTTTTGCCCAATCACCTGAAGCTTCCCACAATGGCCTCAGCCCTACTCCCAAAGTTTTACTGAGCTGTGCTCTGTGTTTGAGTCTGTATCAGGTGTTACGGACAGATGCCTCTTCCGGCCTGAGGCAGGCATGGACGGGGTGGACATAATCATAGTCCTAAAATTTCTAGAAATTGAGTGGAGTTACTTTTTATCTCCTTGAATAAAAATAGAGCCACCCTTTGCCCCATGGGATAATTTTCAAGCTCCTTTCTCTGTTTAAGGGCAGCTGGGCACCCAAGGGCTCCCACAATGATTTGTACCATATAATAGAAGTCTTCCCGTGTTTTTCCCAAATTTTGTGGAAGCTGGTGATGGTTGTGGTTAGTGTTTCTTCTAGGGATTGAGTGAGGAATTCTTCTGGGGCAGAGGAGGATGTCCCTTTTACAGATATCAGAAAACATGAAAGAGAAATACAGTAGTCCCTCTCTATATCATGGTTCACTTATCACAACCTCATTGTATTGCGGGATTTTTAAAAATATATTTAATTATTTATCACGGATTTGAGCTATATTGTGGGATTTTGCGGTACTGTATACATATGTTGTTAAAGTTACGTAGGTTTAAGAGTGTAGAATATGTTTAAGAACATAAATAGTGTTTATAAAAGTGTGGAAAAGGTTAATAAGGGAGTGAGAAAGGTTAATAAGGGACTGGGAACAGTTTATAAGTATGTGGGAAGGGTTTATAAAACCTTAAAATATATATAAACACTAAAATAAATGTAAGTTTCCTATTTCGTGGATTTTCACCTACTGCGGGGGAGTCTAGAACATAATACCCATGATAAGTGAGGGAATACTGTAGTTAAATTTAATATTTTTTAGATAATATTCTATTTTTCTTTCTACTTCACTTTTTTCTAGCTTCAGAAGCTAACAGGTTAGAAACAGGTTAAGTTTATACTTAAATAGTAGCTTTCTTTAGAACAGCATTTACAACACAGTTTGCGTGGTCTGAGGAATATTAGATATGAAAAATAAGGAATTTACACTAAATACATTTTAGAAATAGTTAATTTAACCAAATAAAACACGTTCCTTTACTGCAGGACTTTTCAATCCTTTAATATGCTAATGCATTATAATTACAGTTTTTTGAAATTTATTTGACCATCAAAAAAGCAGAGAAAGTGCTTCCAGGACAAAGTAAAACTGAAGGAGTTCATCAGATCCAAACCACTGTTATGAAATGTTAAAGGGAATTGTTTAGGAGAAAGAGGATCAAAGCTATGAACATTAAAATGAAAACTGTATCACAACAACCAACAACAGAAGCTAGGGAACCAAAACAAAGGCAAACTAAGTAGGCAATGAGAGTGGGAAAAGAATTATAGGTACGGGGAACATATTGGGAGGAGGTCAGCAGGGAGGGGGAAGGGGGAAAGGAGGGAGATGGTACAGGAATTAAGAAGCTTAGTAGGAGGGAGTGGAGTAGACAAGGAGATGTTGAGAAGAACTATATGCACAACCAGTGGGCATGGACTAAGATGGGGGGGACAACTGGAGGGAGGGGGATCACTGGGTGGAAGGAATCAAAGGGAAAAGAAATTGGGACAACTGTAACAGCATAATCAATAAAGCATATTAAGTAAATAAATAAATAAATAACAAAAATAAACAAAAGAAAAAGAAAAAAGCATAGTTGTGGAAACAAAAGCTTCTAACTTTGTTTCTGCCAATATAAGTTTCACTGCTCTCTTGACCCAAAGGCTGGTCTGATGCTGTGCTTGATTTACATACTGTCTCCCGACTCCAAATGCTCCCTTCTCTGCTATGTGATGCAGGGGCCCAGACTCTGGAAACCATGTTTTCTTTGGTCAGCTGCCTTCCTACAGGGGTGTTCATGAGGGGAACTGGACAGCAGGAGGAAAGAAGAGGAGTTTTCCTTCTTCCTTTTTGTCTGCTGTTTCTAGGTGTCACACTATCAACGGCCTTTCACTGGGCAGCAATAGTCAGTTGCTGTCTTCAGCTCTCCCCGTGCTCCCAGAACCTCAATGCAACCTGTCTTGGTGGCAGTGGCTCCGGGTAATGCTCCTCTCATGTGTCATGGCTCCAGATCCAAGGCAGCTCTCCCACAAGCACCTGAGGTACAAGCAGTGGCTTGGCACTGCCCCATCCTGAGACCTGGGTCCTAGCCCTATGTGTTCCTGACCCAACTTCTCCTTCTGGTAACTCCAGCCTCTTCCCTGAAAATGGAAGCTACTCCCACCTATCTATTGTTATCTTAGTGTTCTATTTTTCTTCTAAAGCCCTCCAACATCTGTAACAACTTTCCATATCAAATTCACTTTGTTAAAATACCTAGCCTGGTGTCTATTTTCCTCAGGAGGCTTCGATGGAAAGAGAATGGCAATGAGAACTACCCTGCCACAGGCTTTAGTGATTGAGGTAGGACGGTTGAGTGAGTAGAAGAGGTAGAGGAGGAAAAGCCTTGAATTCTTTCCTTGATTCTAAAGCAAGTTTTTCAAAATTTAGAAATTGAAGGGAATGCAGAAGAATTTCAGCTTGAAATTTTATAGCATCTCCTGAGATAACGAGATATTGTGGGGTGTTATAAAATAGAATTAGGAAATTTTTTCCACATCCACTGACTTATGTTACTCAGAAACTTATTAAAACGGAAGCAAATGTATCCTGCAGGGCTATATTAGCCACATGAATGAACCACACAGTGGCTGCTTGGAGACAGTGGAAGGAGGTAATGTGACTTGGTAGAGTATTGGAATTGGGAGTAAAATGTGGAATCTCCAAAGATGCATATTAAAATATTTGGCTTTAAAAAGTAACTAAACTAAGCCTCTGGTTCTCAAAATATGGCAGATCATTAGCATCATCTGGGGGAGCATTAAAATGATGAATTGCTGAGTTTGACCCCAGGACCAGGGAGTCAGACTTGCCTGGGTTGGGACCCTGGAACTGGTATTTTTAGAAAACCCCATGTGATCAAGAGATTCTGATGAATAACAGGTTTAGGATCCATTATTATATAGAAATAAAACTTTTCGATTTTTTTTTTTTTTTTTTTTTTTAGAACTTAGATTCAGAATTCAGTGTTTTGTTTTTTCCCCTGAAAGGTCTGAGCTGGGAGCACCACGGTGTTGACAGTCTCTCTCCTGGCAGGAGGCATTTGGGAAACACGGGGCTGGAAGAGAAAAAAGACAGAAGAGTTAGTGAAGGAGGCTGGCATTTGAAGGGCTTTTGATCCTCTCCACCCAGTGTCAAAGCCAATCATCGGTCCTCAGAGCCAGGCAGCGCTGCTGGTTCTCTTTCCCCACCGCGACACCATCTCTGTCCAGGATGCTGGAATTTAATTCATAAGTGGGTCTTTCACAATGTGTAGAGCTGTTCCCAGGTGGCTACCTTCGTGGGATTCTAAGATAGAGGGACCAGGCATCTGACTTAAAGAAACAGCCACATATACCCACAGTCACTGCCAGGAGCTTATCAAGAAAAGAGCAATGAAATAAATGAAAGAATATAGCCAAGATCAGCAGCAAGGAAGAGTCTCGTTTAGCTCTAGCCAGGGTCAGTTTTCTTGCTTTGTGTCTGAAATGAAATACAGAGCAGAGGAGAGCCTCCATATATTTTTTTTTCAAACAGGCGAGAGGGTGCCTCCGGGGCTGTGCAAGTGCCCTCCCTGTGCGCCTTCTGCATCACATCTGCAAAATTGGGGAAATCAAGAACTTTCTGCTCACAGTCAGGGGAAAGGATGCCAAATCTGTTAAGATCGAGAAAAATAAGGGTAATGTGAAGTGTAAAGTATGGTGCAGCAGATGTCTTTACCCTTGGCCGTCACAGACAAAGGAAAGGCAGAGAAGCAAAGGCGGCAATGCCTGCCCTTGAGTTTTGCTGTGAAGGGGTTGAAATGAACCAGACACACTGGTTTAACTGTATTAAAATTTTAAAAATTCAAACAAACATATACATTTTTAAAAATTTAAGGGATGATAAAGCTACTTGTTTTCTGATTGATCCAATCAGCCAATCACCCTATGGCATCCTGTTTGAGTAATGTGATGGGGCTGCTTCATGTGGAATAGTGAGTCCTGGATTTGATCAGGAAATTCACCAGGCATGTGGCTTTTCAAGAGTAGAATCTGTTGACACGAAAAATCCTCAACACATTGGGTGATTCAAGTGCACTTTCATAATTTGCTCTCATTTTCCCCCCTTTGTTATTTCCACATTCCACAGGAATCCATTGCTTCTCTGAATTATGTGCTGCTCAGGACTGATGCTCATACCACCCAGTCAGGAGGGCAACCTCAGCTTTTCCAACTCACAGAACCTATTGTTCCACCCCTCTCTTACCCAGCGATGTCACTGCAGCTCTATACTCCAGCTGGGAGGGCAGGGAAATGACTCCCCAGAGAGCCATTCATCATGGTAATAAATGCTCTAAGTTCCATCAAAGTTCACCTCCACACTGAAGCAAAACAATTGTTCTCTATGCGTTCCTTTTTTTATATCAACATATATACTGCCCATAAAAATGCATTAACTATTTGTGTATGTGTGATGGGTAAACTTGAAGCTGTGTATGCAGCTGTACATGAATTGTGCATAGGCATGTTTGTGTGTTTTTCAGTTTATATGAGCATCTGGCCATTATGCTAGGGCTAAATAGACACCTTAATGCCTGGCTGGACCACTGCCTTCATAGGCTTTATGTATGTACTACAACTACTTATATGCTTGGATTTCCATTAATTACTTCTTCCCAGCTTCCCAGGCATGTTGATTTTAATTGCTTCACTCATTTAAGCATCTCTGAAGACTATAATAGATTAGTTAGCTGCCTGAGCCTGCTGTTGGCTTTCCCCTCTCCCCCTTTTTTGCCCACACACCCAAATTAACCGGAAACAGTCATTGCTCAGTAATGAGGTTGGGGTTCCTCTCTATGGAGTCCAGAAAGACATAAAAGGCAGGCTGTCTTTATGTTACCATCGGCTCCTGCTCTCATCATCTCCTTTCTACTGTATGCTCTCTGCCAGCTTACTTTAGAAAAGCAGACATTACCCCAGCTTCCCAGAGCATGCAGTCCTGTTGTTGAGTCATCTTAGAACAATTTACTGTGTAAGACACCCAGAACAAAACAGCACACACACACTATGTCAAATAGGTTTTAAAGCTCATTTGCTCAATAGTACATTTAATAAAACATATACCAACTTACTTTGGCAATATTTAATGCAATAACTTAAACCTCCCAAAAGGCCTAAACATTTAGCCACAGATGTCATCAAATAAGGGAAAAGTTTGTAATAATGGCCTGTAATTTAAATTTTAGATTGTGAGAAACTTGTTAAGAAAAACAAAAGGGCTTTATTAACTCATTTGCTTTCTTTATCAACTCTGTTTTTGAATTGACTGAATAATACCCAATTAGAATGGTAATTTGTTGGGTCATATATTAGCTGAAAAGAAAAGCTATGTCAGAAGCTAGGAATTACCAAAAACTTATCTTGTTTGAATTAGGATCTGATATCTTTTAAGTAGGTTGATGACAATCTGTCCTTTTACATATTAAAGATGAATGACTTAGACATACTTCCTGCCTGGCTACCACAATCTTAATTGCAGGAAAAGACAATGTGAAACACAGATGATTAAACAACAACCCCCCCCCCCCAATAAAAAACCACAGGCTGCACCAACATATGTAAAAAAAGAACAGTTCCAAATATTGTGCTGAACTTAACTTTTCTTGAATTGATCCATAAGGCCTCCATACCGCATTCTTCCAAGTAACAAGACTTTGTGGGGATTTGGAATGGATGTTATCTGAAAGTTCAATTGGTTTGATCAAAATTGTGGTTGTGTAGACCTAGCTGTTCTCGGGGCAAAAATAGGTAACCAGAGGTTGACAATTAAGCTTTTTGTAAGGAAATCTGCAGTTTACAACTAAATTCCATGTTAACATAGCTGTTGTATGTTATCTTTACATTATGTTAAATTTAAACTTTGGAGGTGATAAGGAGGTTTTTTAAAATAATATAATGCAATCTGAGAAATGAGTTGATTAATCAATGGTTAACATAGTAATTACAAGCTTTTTAATAATAAAACATCTAGAAGAAAAGTTAAATAAACATCCAGATGTTTGATTGACAGACTCTAAATATCCACAGACTCGGTTTATGTAGATCCTGTTTTTTCAATGAATCTTTTATTTTTATCCATTTTTTCTTTTAATCATTGCTTTTGGGACTTAATAGATTTACCTAACTCTTGCAAGACTTGATCATGACATTTTGCTTCTTTCAGTTTAAGACTTCTTAAAATTTTTGAGAAGTTGTAGTGGACAATAATCGTCAAACCAGATTCCTCTTCTTCCTGGGCACACACATGGTTTCTTAGACCCCCGATGCTATTAGATGTGGACATGGGATTGAGTGCTGAGCCAATGGAATGTGTTCAGAGTGATGTGGACACTTCTGGGCCTGTTCCTCCAAGAGCATCCCATGATTGCTTCTCCATGCTCTTCCTTTCTTCTTCTGCCAGGTAAAATGCAAAGATGTGCAGGGCCTTTAGAAACCATATTCTGAAAATAGCGAGGTCATAAAATAGAAGGAAACTGGATCCCCAAAATTATGGCTTAAAGAACACTTCCCTCTGGTCAGGAATGCCCATTTACATGATCAACGAATAAACTTTTTGTGTGTGTTAAAGATTTTTTGGACATACACACATATATAATACAGAAAGTACTCCAGCATATAAAAGCCTTATTATGTGGGGAAGATATGTGGAGACAGATCTATATCTGCCATTATAGCTAAGGGTGGATAGATAATTCTTGTCACTTTTCCCTGGCAGAAAGAGCATGGGCATGTGGCCCTCACCCAACCAATCAGATGCTCCTGCCAGAGCCTTTGGCAGGAAGTGCCTAAGCAAACTTCTTACTTTCTCCATATTTTTGCTGACTAATAACTGGTAAACCCTACAGGGTTTTTTTCGTTTGTTTGTTTGTTAACACTCTATGGCTTGGGCCAATGTTTTTCAGAATGTTTATTGTAGAGAAGTCCATTTCTAGCTTTTGTCCATTACTAAGTTCTGTGTAGATTAGAAATTTTTAAAATCTACTAAAGGCTTTTATTAAGTGGTAATAAATTTGATTTCCCAGATTTTGTTACTTCTCTCCTACTTTTCACTCTGGAATAAGTGGCAGAGTAGGGTGAGACTATAAAGGAATGGACATCACTTTGACATGGGATAGTGGGAGTCTGGAATTTTGGCAGGCATGGGAAATTTGGATTTTGGTCAACATTTAGAATTGTCAGTCATGTCCCAATTAGTTTCCTATAGTCACATTTATTTTTCTAGATATTGTGTTAGGTAGTAAGGACACAGAAATGAGTAATACATGCTTTTACCTCTGAGAAGTCATAATCTGGAAGGGGAGACATATACATGAAAAGACATCCAAAATGATGTGGCAGGGTTATATGTGAAATAAATATAAAAGGAAAAGGACTCTGTATCAGGTTCCTAGGGCTACTGTAACAAATTACCACAAACTGGGTGGCTTAAAACAACAGAAATTTATATTAGAAGTCCAAAATCAAGGTGTGGGCACAGCCATATTCCCTCCGAAGATTATCCAGTAGAATCCCTTGTTGCTTCTTCTAGCTTTCAGTGTTTGCTGACAATACTTAATCATCCTTTGGCCTCTAGATGCATCACCCAAATCTCTACCTCCATCTTCACATGGCCTTCTCCCCTGATCCAGGCTCAATTTTTTTTCTCCTTATTAGGACGCCAGTCATATTCGATTGAAGACCCACCCTAATCCAGTATAATATCAGGTTAACTTGATTGTGTCTGAAAGACATTTCCAAATAAGGTCACCTTCACAGGTTCCGCATGGACAGGAATTTTGAGAAGACACTCTTCAACTCAGCTTAGGTTTCTAACCCAGATGAGGACACAGAAAGTCAGAAAGACCATCAAAGGCTATTTCCTAGAGGAGGTGATAGTTTAGCTCCATCTTTAGGGATGTATGAAAGTTAGAAATAAATGGTTTACTACCTAAACATTCATGATACCATATAAAGTAGATTAAAAAATATCTTCTTACACAGCAAATTTTATTGTGTTACTATTTTAATTAAGATGAGATTAAGTCTCAAACATTTACTTTATCTTTCTCCCTAGCAGTGCCTCCTTCACTACTCTAATCCATGCAATCCTACTTTATTCTCAGCTGTGAAATGTTTAGAGGCTATGTGTTAAATATTATCACATTAACACTTCCTGGTGCAAGAATCTCTCTGTAATCCCAGCCCCTTCAGGCTTATTCTAACTGTGAACAGGGAACACTTGTGGGCCTCTCATTTTTTGCTGATTTTGGGCCTAGGACTATCCTCATTTTTAAGGAAATATAAAAGATGACTGTATCAGAAACATTTATTTACTTATTCACATATTTATTCATTTCACAAATTTTTTTTTGTGTGTATTAATTGTGTGCAGACCACTGGGCTAGATGTGGAGAAGTTTAAAAAGATAAATACAATATGTCCTATCCTCAAAAAGTCAATCATCTAGGAGAAGAAGGAAAACCTAAGTGATATATACAGTTTCTGGCACACAATAATCATTCAAGAAATACTTGCTGAATTGAATAAGAAGGCTTCAATAACATTATAGGGAAGAATCCTGAGAGCTAGACTCTGGGCCCTTGCCTGCCTGAATCTATAAAATGAACTTAATTCCTCAAGCCTTTGAGTCATGTCAGCTTTGAAATTCAGTATTTAACCCTGCTGGGATCCCTGCCACCTTGCCTTATTTCTGTTGTGACTCTCAACCTGTTTTGTGCAGTCTCCTAGAGGCAACCATTTCTCAGATGCGTTTCTCAGGGCTTCCTGCTTATGTTTGAGAGTCACTGCTGGGGCAGATCAATCCATGACCACTTTTCAAACTGCTATGACTGCTTCCCATCTAGTTTTCACCTCATGAAACTCATGACAGATTGGAAGTCATCACTGAAACTTCAAACTGAGGAGTGCTGTAGGACAGATGGGATAGGAATTTGAAAACTATTTCTTCATGTTCTTATATCCTTTTAATATTTATCTTTTAACACGATGCTTGGTGCATAATAGTGCTCATTGGATGTATCAGGTTAGAAAAGTACCTAGAAGTGCTGATTCTGAGGATAATGAGAAGTAGTCACAGATTTCTTTCTAGTTTAGTGCGAGGATTTTTGTAATCTTTTTCAATGTAAATTCTCTCGAGTGGAGGGAGGCTTCTACTTTTACCTCTTAACATGCATGCTTTCAGGCCCCTTATAAGATATTCTAATGGATGAATAACAGGTGAGAATAAAACAGTGAAGAGATTTTTTTAAAAACATGGGCAAAGGGGGATAAATGGGGACAAAAAGAGACTTTGCTTTGGGTGGTGGGCACGCAATGCAGTGTGCAGATGATGTTTTGTTGAGTTGTACACTTGAAACCTGTATGGTTTTGTGAACCAATGTCACCCCAATAATTTCAATAAATAAACTAATTTATAAAGAAAGAACAAAAGAAGAAAGAAAGAAAGAAAGAAAGAAAGAAAGAAAGAAAGAAAGAAAGAAAGAAGAAGGAAGGAAGGAAGGAAGGAAGGAAGGAAGGAAGGAAGGAAGGAAGGAAGGAAGAAAGAAAAAAAGAAAGAAAGAGAGAGAGAGAAGAGAAGTACCACAGAACAGGAGGGAGATGATACAGGACTTGTTCCAACAAAGTTAGACAACAGTGATAAAATGCCACCTTTGTATTTCAGAATCAACTCCGGTATTATGTAATGATTAAGGCTAAAGAAGACATAAGGAAACCTAGAGGAATCTCCTTTACAGGGCCTGTAATACTAATGTCTATGGGTGGAAAATGCTAGACCAGACCTTCAACATGCTGCTCACCTGCCTTTCAAGAGTGAACCCCAAACCACAAAGAAGAAGAATAAAACAGTGGTCTACTCAGACCAGCATTCTGTCTAGGTTGAGACATTTTAGGGGAGAATTCACATACTATGAAAATATAAAATACTTTGAAAATATGTATTATATGAATCTTAACCTTACATCTTTATAATTTTTACACTGTGTTTACTACAGAAAGTATAGAAAACACTCATGCAAGTCACAGAATCCATTAGGATTTTTAGAGGACATTTCACCAGACTGAAGAGACTTTCAAGGAGATTTGGATCCACATGATCAATTTTGGAGACATCATTCAAGCACCGCCCCCCTACTTTTTTGATGGAGACACTTCTAGGCCAATTTATTAATTTTTTATTTTATATCCAGAAGTTATACAGGATCATTTTTTAAAATTCTGATAATACAGAATTAAAAGTAATGGTTCTTCCTGAATGCTCCTGAATATGTTACTGTTTATTTTCTCTTTTAATATTACCTGTAGCCATTATAAACATTATATTTCAAATGGTCTATGAAGTCAAAACCATTTTCATAATAATAATAGGGCATTATTTGCCTTTTTTACTGAGTTGATATTTTCACTAATGGTGCTAAAGCAATGATGGGTAGAAGAACTACTAGTATCTTAGCATGTAAAAAGGCCATGGCATTCAACTCTACTAGCAATCACTGTATCCATCAATGTCATGCACTGACAGGAACAAATAGTGTGTTTCAATTAAAAATGTTATTGAAGAATCAGTAAGAATGATGACTTTGATCAACTCTCAGCCCCGAGTATACATGTTTTAATATTCTGTAAAACAAGATTGTACACACACATAAAGCGCTTTTGCTGCATACTGAAGCCCAACAGTTGTCTGGTAGATAAGCACTTATGTCCTTATTTGTGTGGTGAGATTATCTTGCCCCTTTTTTTCATAGAATGCCAATTGTACTTAAAAGAATAACTAATAGACTGTGGTTATTCAGATTGAATTTTGGCAGGTATTTTCTCAAAAATGAACCTAGTATGTCAGTCACTTCAAAGAATGTTGCCAATGATAAAATTTGATCTTTCAAGTAAAAATTTCAATTTTGGAAAATTTGTTCTGCCAGTGTGAGATTGATAGCTTCTCAATGCTTAGAGATACTTCTGATGAGATCAGTGGTGTTATTAATTAGTTATAAAATGATGCATAAGTAAGAGATCCATTTGAAGTATAAGATGGACCAATGGATTTTAGTGAAACAGGACAACAAAGTACATTAATATGGTTTCAGATATCACACTGTAAGTAACCTTAAAGAAACTGCCATTTGTCCACTTGTAGTGTAGTGTCAAAGACAGAATAGCTACAATTATCTGAAAAGGCTATTATAATATTCCTCCCTTTTCCAACTATATATCTCTTTGAGGATGGATTTTATTCATATATTTCAACCAAAATAACATATAACAGATTGATTGCAAAAGAAGAGAGGAGAATATAGTTGACTTCTGATAATTCAGACTAAGAAAATTTCTATACTGTACATTACACAAAGGTGTTAAAACAATGCCACTCTTCTCCCTGATTTTTTGAAAATATATTCAAATATATATTTCAAATATATTTAAAAATATAAAAAACAATATCTATAAGACATTGTTAACATAAAATGAATAGTAAATATGTATTTAAAATTTCTCCATTTTAATTGCTAATATGGTTACTATCAACAAATTTAACAAACAAAACCTCTTTGGGGTACACAATAATTTTTAAGACTCTATCAGGGTCTTAAACCAAATACTGATTTAGAAGAATACTTAATGACACAAGAAAATACCAGAAATACAAATGTCAAGGGGTAAAAAGCAGAATACTAAAATGAATATACAGCGATTCCAATTATGGAAGAAATATATGTGCACAGAAAAGGAATAGGATGAAATTTATAAAATAACAATAATAACTTAGCTAATTCAAGTTTTATTTTATTTTCATGGATTTTCTAAGTTCTCTACAATAAAAATATTTTTTTAATTTAAAAATATTTATGTTTATGAAAACATTTTCCTTTTATCATCAGGAAGAATGAAACTTCAATTCCAATCACGTATTATACATATTGGCAGCTATCAAAAAACATAATTTTTTTTATTCATCACATATAAGAATTTAATATGTCTAAGAAAATAAATTTTTAAATAGAAAACTTACCAAAATCAAATGAGTTTATTTCTTCCTAGTAGTGCCTTTTAATATGCTTATTCAAATGATGGTTTGGGGGATGCTTATTGAAGAATTAACTGTGGAGTCAGCCACAAAAGAAATTACTTTTTATCTTTATAGAGATACAGCATTCTCTCTCCCTCCCTCCTCTGCCAGCTTAAGCTAATAGTTTTTTTGTGATCATTGGTAGTGACCTTGCAAGTTGTTCAGGATGGCTTTGGGACCATTTGCAGAGGCAGAACCCACACAAGCACCCCAGACTCCAAATAAAAGAAGGTCTATTTGTAGATTGCAAGATCCTATCGTAACTAGCAGAGGTTTGCTTGGCTGTTATCTATAAAGATGAATTATAGGAAAGTGAATAATTAATTGCATTTTCCTTTTTATCCCTACTCTGTACATTACACAATGCTGAACACAAAGCAGAGGCTCAATAAGTATTAATCAGGCATCTATGACACTGCACACAGTGCTTGTTGGGGCCTAAATTGTTAATATTGACTTATCATTAGGCCAAAGAGAAGCAAAGAGTGATCAGCTTCTTTAGATTAATGGATAATTCAGGTTTCTTAAGTATCCTAAAACTTGGTCTTCAACTAGGGCCACCAACTTGTCCCCATTTTTCCAGGACTTGTCTGGTTTTAGTCCTAAAATTCCTGCATTCCAAGAACCCTCTAAGACCCAGAAAACTGGGATGTTGGTCAATCTACCCAACAGTGACCTAACTTTATAATAATGCAACTTCTCTTTATTTTAATTTGACCTTGTTTTTCTAGCCAAACCTGTAAGCCCAAGGCCTACCAAAGCTAGATGGAGGCATCTGCTGGCCTGGCCATAAGACTTCTGCTGTATGTCTTTGTCTTGCAAATGAACAAGATAGAAAACAGAGGAACTATAATTGCACAGAGAGAGGGGCCCAAAATTAAAATATGGTTATGATTTTCCCAGGAAAGCCTTGGGATCCTGGCTTACCCATCCACTCCTTTTAAAGAATGACTGTTTTTCAGGTTGAGTCATCTCTTCTATTTTGCCCTACTATTTATAGAAAGACAAACCAATGAGCCTGAAATGACCCTCCTAAGAACAAAGTTTAATGCCAGATTTAATCTGCTGGAAAACTTGTCCCCCTAGAAAAGAAACCCCAGTCTTCACATCAGCAAAATGAACTTATTTTTATTTTTATTTATTTTTGCATTCAGAGAGGAATGATGATGTCATCCATGTCCTGGACACATCTTAATTTGTGGATTTTTTCTTATTTAACTCTCTTAATTGGATGAAAGTATGCTGCTGCTGATTTATGGATCTCCAGTTGTGCACAGCTGCTCTGCAGTAGTTTAACTTGGCAGATAGTATTAAACCATTGAATTGTGTCATTTATTTGTATACACATACAATAACCTCCTTGTGCAGGTTCTTCAAAAATCCTTGCAGGCCTGGTTTGGGCTGGGTATTTAAGAAGTCTCATAGAGCAGCAATTTTCAACCTTTTTCATCTCATGCCACACATAAACTAATTACTTAAATTCTGCAGCACACTAAAAATATATATATTTTTTGCCAATCTGAAAATAAAAGGTATAATTTTGATTCATTCACACTGAATGGTATTGTTGTGTTGGCTATTGTCATTTTTTTTATGTAATTTGTTTTATTCATAATTTGTTGTGTTTTAGGATACCAAAAGTGATTCCAATGGCTGCTATTGAACAAAAAAATTTTATCCTCATCTTAAATCCACTGATCCATTGCACTCAATGGCAATATTCAATGTTAAAAGGAACATAAAAACAAACATGCACACAATGGCACAGTTTTCATAAAGGTCTATTTCATTATTGGTGGGTAGCTCATTCAACAGTTAAATACATTTAAATAATGTATAGGTGACTGCACAACCGCAGCACTGGTGACTAGATAACCAATTCAACTAGAAACCAGCTAACAAGTAACTGTCTAAATATTTAAAACACAGCTCTTGTTTAGCTCATCCTTTGTTTTGATCATCTTGGAAGGAAAAAAGGCTGCTGGTCACACTGGAAACATACTAAGGCCAAATCTTCTGATATCCATTCCCAGAGGTTTCTTTCAGCTCGATTAAGCCTCCAACTCCAGGGCAAGCCCAAGTTTGTGGCCTCCAGCATTAATGCTCTTCCCATCTACCAGAGCAGACAGCGTAAGCTTCACACCAGGCCTCAGAGTCTGAGTGTAGCCCACTCCAATTAAACTAGAGTTGTTGACTTTTGCAGAAGTGGAAGCAGTGGGATCCAACTGATATTTAGCTGCAATGCCAACGCGAGTGCAGTTGGTACCCGATGTCCAAGCTAGGTTTACTGAAGTGTCAAGATCTTCACATACTTTCTGATAAATTGAGCCTCCAAATTCTGTGCCATCGTTGACATTAGTGTGTAGCTGGAAGTCCCCAGTCCTGTAGCCCACTGCAAAGTTATTCCTTGTCAGCTTTGATTTGGCACTATCAAAGGTCATCTGGTATCCAGCAAGCCAGCCCTCATAACCAAAGACAGCAGAACCATGGATTGCAGGTCCAGCAAAATCAAAGTCAACATTGCAACCAAAGTTTATACACTCCCTCTTGTAAGAAGACTTGATTTTACCACTTTTCTTTCCTGTGTTTGGTGAAAATGTGGTATCAAATGTCAGTTTCAAACCTTGACAAATCTGGTTTTCAATTGCAATTTCTGTTCCCAGAGTGTTATCAGTGTTCCATTTCTCTGTGAAAGTCAGACCATACTCACACCATTTATATTTGGTCTCCAAGGTCCCAGTAACTTTACCAGTGTCTGTATTAGATGAACCAGATGTTGAGAATTCCACACCACTGCATGACTTTGTTTTCACGTCCAGTTTCACCAACCCAAAACCAAATCCTTTGTTGAAAATATCTCTGGCAGCTTTGCCAAAGTCAGCACATGATGGAGGGATACACATTGACTGAGCGCAGCTCTGTCTGTAGGTCGCCATGGCGAAGCAGCGGGAAAAGGCGACCTAGTGGTCTCCTGAGAGGGGACGTTGCCACCGCTCGCCTGCCTCGGGATGGGGCTGCCTATTGTCACTTTTTACTTGAGAATCTAAGGAAAAAGAGTCAGTGCCCCTGACTAAATAGTCAGGTATTGCATGTTTTATTTTTTTATTTGTTTTTTAAAAGGTTTTATTTATTTATTTTTAGAGAGAGGGGAAGAGAGGGAGAAAGAGAGGGGGAGAAGCATTGATGCATAAGAGAAACGTTGATTGGTTGCCTCTCATGTGCCCCTAATTTGGGACCTGGGGAGAAGCATTGATGCGTAAGAGAAACGTTGATTGGTTGCCTCTCATATGCCCCTAATTTGGGACCTGGCCCACAACTCAGTCATGTGCCCTGACCAGGAATCAGACTGGTGACCTTTTAGTCTGTCGGATGATGCCCAACCCATTGAGCCATGCCAGTCAAGGCAGGTATTGCATGTTTTAAAAATTCTTACAGCACACCAGTGTGCTGTGGCGCACCAGTTGAAAACCACTATCTTAGAGTGATTTATTCTTTGGAAGGTTTTCAAAGTTTCCAGAATAAAGAAAGATATTATTTTGTGCCACTGATAAGTTCCCAGGGGAATCAGGGAGACAAGCTAAAGTGGAGAGGTTAACAGAGTGAGAGGTCTCAAGCTTATGTTTGGGAACTCCAGTTTCAGTGGTTGTTCAGGCAATGTAGAACAAGTTCCTGCTGACAAGAGTCTCACTTTCATTATGACATGCCACAGGGAAGCATCTAAAAGAGGGGGGTGATCTAATACAAGTCATTGTAGCATAAATAACTCGAGAAGCTCTGTTGACAATAGAATATCTGGCATTCAGTCATTAACAATGCTATCTTCAAATTTAAAGGGCCCTGAGATTTGTCACTGTTGTCCTTTGTAGTCAAGGAGGATACTGTTGACACTGTGGTTATCCCTGTAGGCAAGTGTAGCTGAAAATACTCCAGTGTGACAGATGATAAGGCCTTTCTGCAGAGTGTACGTGGAGAACCTTTTTTTGGTTTGTGCCTGTTGGCTTCCCAGCACATAACTTCCCTTGTCAAAAAGTCATTGTGTCTCTGCCCACAGCAGACCCAGCTGCTCTGATCACAGCCTCTTGGCTCTAGCATTCCACATATGTCTCCATTGCTTGAATGTCCTTCCTCTGGGGTCTTGTGATGATTATACCTCCTACTTAATCTGCTTACTGTCTCCCATGCCAAAGTTAGCCCTGTAGGTGGACTAGGTGGACACTTATATATATAGTTTATACAGTTTGTAAATATAAAGGTATGTTTCCATACCAGCTTATACTCAAAAAAATTTTTTAAGGCTAGAATTTACCAAAGTGTCATCTCCAAAACCTAATGAGTGTTTACAAGCATCTCAGAAAATCTTATACACTGGCTGCTCAGACAACCTACTTTGGGTAGCAATTAGACAAGAAAACTGAATAAAGGATAGTAAAAGAGCATCTTGATAGTGCCTTAGCCTTAAAATCTCCCATGTGAGGAACTACAAATTGTCTTGGATAGGGTAACCCAAAAATGTAACTAGCTATTTAAGCTCTGAGTGAATCATCAGATCTTTGTGAAGAGTCTGAACTGAGTGTAGCTTCATGCATTAGGAATGTTGTTGTTTTTATCCTCACCTGGGGAAAGTTTTTTCATTGCTTTTAGGGAGAGGGGAAGGTAGAGAGGTGAGAGAAAGAGAAACATTGATGTGAGAAACATTGCCTGGTTGCCGTCTTGTATGCACTTCGACTGGGGATCAAACCCACAACCCAGGCATGTGCCCTGACTGGCAATCAAATCCATGACCTTTTGGTCTATGGGACAATGCTCCAACCAACTGAGCCGCTCCAACCAACTGAGCCACACCAACCATGGCTAAGGAAGTTTTGATGAGGATAGTTGAGAGAGAAAACAATGAGAGCTCAGTCTCAGCGCTGGTCATGGGGCTTTCTCAGAAGGGAAAGGCTTCACCCAGAGCATCCATGACCAGCAAAGGGATATTGATGTCCAAGAAAGGACATCTTATAAGGAGAGAGAAGGAGCCTGAAATTAGGAAAGGGAAGGAACTATAAGCATACTTTGCCTATTTCACAATTTTGCTTCTATTTGATTTTGAGACAATCCAACAAAATAGTACCATCTGACAGAATTTTTGAAGTTGTTTCTCTAAGAAACAACTCTGAATTAGCTTTAAGCTCTTCTTGTGTCTCAAAAAATGCTAGAAGTGAGGCACAGATTCCCCAAGACTCCAGTCATAGAGTAACAATCTCTGATCTTCTATTTATTCAATTTTTCAGAGGAACTAAGAGGAATGGGATTGATAATAAGCAAGAGTTAGTATGAAGGGTATTTTGTTATTCCCACTTTATAGATGAGAAAACTGAGCAAAGCTGGGATCTAAACTGAGACTCATCTGCCAGAGTGAGCAGGTCCACAAATTAGTTCAGTCCAGAGAGCTTACCAAGTATCACTCTGTCACAGAACAGTTGACCCTTGAACAACACAGGTTTGAATTCTATGGGTCCACTTATACATGGAGTTTTTCAATAAATATACTGGAAAAATTTTTGGAGGCTTCCTTACTCCTGTGAAGTAATTTTATCAATTACATTAGACTACTATAAAGCAGTCATAATGCTGTTTTTTCATTATCAATGCATGAATTGTTATATCTGTAAATAAATTACTTTCTTTTCACATTATCTTTTCTTTTTTGATATTTAGTGTTAGTAATACATATAACATCTATGCTGCTTTGTATTATATAAGATACTGATGTAGGTACTGACAAATAATTCATCTGATAAATGGATGATGTAAACTTACTGTATCAATAAATGCATACAGTACTATAAATGTATTTTCTCCTTTTTTTTTTAAATTCAATTTGAGAATCTTTACTGGTGGCTTTAACCTATTTACACAAATTCTCAGCACCAGCATATTAGAACTATTATTACTATATAATTTCATGTTTTCTTTTTTAAAAAATATGTTTTATTGATTATACTGTTAGAGTTGTCCCAATTTCTTTTCCCTCTGCTCCCCTTCACCCAGTGGCCCCGCTCCCTCCAGTTGTCCCCCGCTTTTAGTCCATGTCCATTGGTTGTGCATGTAGTTCTTCTCAACCTCTTCCTGTCTACTCCACTCCCTCCTACCATGCTTCTTAATTCCTGTACCATCTCCCTCCCTTTCCCCCTTCCCCCTCCCTGCTGACCTCCCCCCAATATGTTCCCTATACCTATAGTTCTTTTTCCACTCTCGTTGCCTACTTAGTTGGCCTTTGTTTCGATTCCCTAGCTTCTGTTGTTTGTTGTTGTGATGCAGTTTTCATTTTAATGTTCATAATTTTGATCCTCCTTCTTCTAAACCAGTCCCTTTAACATCTCATATAATAGTGGTTTGGATCTGATGAATTCCTTCAGTTTTACATTGTCCTGGAAGCACTTTCTCTGCCCTTCTATTCTGAATGACAGTTTCACTGGATAATTTGTTGCTGTAGGTTTTTGATTTTCATGACTTTGAATATTTCTTGCCAGTCCCTTCTTGCCTGCAGGGTCTCCTTTGAGAAATCAGCTCATAGTCTAATTGGGACCACTTTGTACATAATTCTTTTCTTCTCTCGCTGCTTTTAAGATTCTCTCTTTATCTTTAACTTCTGACAATTTGACTATAATATGTCTTGGAGTGGTTCTCCCTGGGTCCAGTTTTTCTGTAACTCTCTGTGCTTCCTGGACCTGTAAGTCTATTTCCTTCCCCAGGTTCAGGAAGTTCTGCTTCATTATTTTTTCACGTAATTTTTCTATTTCTAGTTCTTCTTTTTCACCTTGTGGCAGTCCTATAATTCGAATGTGTATTCACTTACAGTTGTCCCAGAGGTTTCTGAGCCTCTCCTCACATTCCTTACTTTTTGTTTCCTCTTTCTGCACTGGTTGACTCTTTGTTCCTTCCCTATGTTCCAATTTGTTAATTTGATCTCTGGTTTTCATTTTCTTACCACTTGTCTCGTATGTGTTTTCATTCATTTCAGTATGACTAGCTTTCATTCCTTCCCCATCTTGTTCCAAATCTTTTGTTAATTCTGTAAGCCACCGTATGACTATAGCTCTGAACTGAGCCTCAGAAAGATTTCCTATTTGCTCATCGGTTAGGTCCCTCATCTGCTGCCTGGTGAGCTACGTCATTGGGATTTCAATCATGGTCTGCTTCATCCTGACAGTTTTGTGTTTAGCTTTGCTTCCTGGGGGGGCTGTAGGGGGTGGAGCCCTGTGCACTTGTCACTACCCAGCGACCTGCAACCTTTTTCACCACTCTGTGGCACTTTGTGTGGGGGTAGGGGTCCAAGCTGGATTCCTGCCATTACTGTCTGCTGAGAGACCCGGAGCCTCCTTCCCGATGCCCTCTGGGCCTCACAGTCCAAGGCAATGGGGGGTCTGCCTTCCCCAGCGTTTGAATCGCGAGCTACCGGGTCTCGACTGCTGCTGGCATTGCTCCTCTGGCATTTCTCAAAGTCCCGCCGCTATCCCCGCTGCTACTGCGAACAACACAGCCTGACCTTTCTGTCCCGATTCCGATTTTGCCCCTCCTACCCGTCCAGATGAGCACCGCTGGTTTATAACTTCATATGTTGGGCTTCCATGTAGTTTTATTTTCTGGAATTTCTGGTTATTTTTGGTTTTGAGGTAGTTGTATTCCTACTTAGTTGTGGAGGGAGACAGAGCGTGTCAGTCTAAGCCTCCATCTTGGCCGGAAGTCCTCTATTTTCTCCTTCTTAATAGCAATTTTTTCTATAGCTTTCTTCATTATAAGAATACAGTATATAATACATATAACATATAAAATGTGTGGTAATTGACTATTTATATTATCGGTACATTTTCCCGTCGACAGTAGGCTAATTAGTAATTAAGTATTCAGGGAATCAAAAGTCATACATAGATTTTTGACTGTGCAGGGTGTCAGTGTCACTAACCCTTGTGTTATTCAAGGGTCAACTGTATTTCAGGGTTATTCACTATATAAATATTAAGAATAAAAATAGTCAATATTTCTGCTTGCAAGGTGTGCAGAAATATGAGAGACCCATAGAGGATTTTCTCTCAATTGATACATGGTAGTGCATGACAAATGCTACACTAAATATTGCAACCATTCCCCTATAAATAAGAAGGGAGCCCTGGAGGCTGAGCAGTCATGAAAACAGCTGAACTTTGAAGGGAAAAGAGAACACAGGCCAAGAGGAGGGAGCTTCTACTTATGCAGGCAGGTGTGGAGACAGGAATGTAATGACACATTTGCAAACCTACAACGGACAAATTTGGTTGAAGAGAATGTTTACCTAAAAAAGCTGTAGAGGGGTTAGGACTGGTCTCTGGAGGGCCTGGAATGCCGAAGAAACTTTCCTGTAGTAATGAGGAAGGACAGGACAGGGATTAGAAGCAAGGTCAAGAGACTACCGGAAGGTTATTGCAATGATCTGAGTATGGAATATTGAATGCTTGAATTTTTTCACATGGCAGGAAAACACCTCTCTGTTTTTTCCATTTAGTTTTCTTTACTGTAGAGAATCAAGGCAAACTTTCTCGATAACTTTGTATATGTAAGGATTGACTTATAGCATCATTAATAAATCTGTTACCTCAAGTGGCACTTTCATAGACTTGCTCATTCAAGAGGGTATCATCCAAGTGTGTGTAGTGCTTCATTCTGTCATGCATTTTGCAATCAGGTCATTCCCTGGAGGTGTAAGGGGTCAGGTCTAAAGGACCTCACAGAAGGGAGCCTCCCAACCAGGATAAGAGAGAGCTTTGGTGTGGGGGCAGGTTGATAGAAGTGACACCTGTTGTACATGGGCAAGCCAGTTATAATTTCTGCTCTCCAAGTGAGAAAACTAGTTCAAAATACATGCTCTCCCCACAAAACAACAACAACAACAAAAAAAAAAAATAAACCCACAGGGTATTAACAAGCAAGTTGCTTGGCCAGAGGGAGCCCCTTGATAAAGTAAGTGCTAAACATCTGTGTCTTTAACCCTAAAGTTATAGATTGAAATGTCCTATTGTGGTTTCCTATTATTCTTATGTAATAGTCTTGGGTTATTGACCTTGTGAGAAACATGGGAAAGTCTCACACCTGCCTCTCCACAAATGAATGAGGTGCCATCTTACATGGTCCCAGTTCCCACAATCCTGGGAACCTCCCACAATCCTGGGTCCTTAGTTTCATAGTGAGACCAATAGATCATTATCAAAGGCTTTGGCAGACCACCATGTAAGCAAGCTTTTAAATATTTTACAGAGCCCATGGCTGACAGAAGTCAAATTTTATATATTAAAGGAGTATTAAAAACACAGCTATTTCCAATAATTTATTATGTACATGCTCATAAACACATTACTCTTGCCATGGAACATATACCTGTAGTAGGACTTCCAGATGGGAATAAATAACACTCACCTAAGGAGAAGGTTGATGTTGTTTTGCAAATGTCAAGTGCACCAAGTTTCCAGCATTGAAGCAGGGTCACAGTTGGCAATCTTTTAAGGAGGAGTCCACTCACCATTGGCCACCTGTGAGAATAAGGCCACTGATTGGAAACCACTCGTCGTCGTCGAGTTGCTGCTATAAAGAGAAGTGAAAGGTTTTTGTTCGGTGTCCTAGCAAATAACTGCTCTTCCTTGTGCTTCATCAGGGCAGACTGAGCTGGTGTTATGGTCCCTGCCTGCTTCACAGTCCAGCATTGACCCTGCATATCAGAGGGGCTGTTGAAGAGGCTCAGGGAGTCTCTTTTCTCCCTCTCTACACCAGAGGCCAGAGAAGCATAGAGGAGAATTAGGAACCAATGCATCTGTATCCTTCTTACCAAAACTAGCATCTGAATGTGCCAAAGGCCAGGGTGACCTGACTGCAGCCATTCCCCATGTTGCTCAGAAAAGCCTCCTGCAGAGGCAGGGGTGGCGATTCAGAGAGGGCTCACCATTAAGCCCAGGCCACAGCCCACGCAACTGCAGAGGAATGAAAAGGAGAACTCTTGTAGAAAAATGCAGCAAATTCTGAAGACAGAAAAACACACAGATGTTTCGTTTGGACATTGAAAAAGCTCATGATGGCACAACAAAGAAAAAGAGAATTATCCCACATTTCAGAAGACTTGGGGAGTGAAGCCAGTTCCTTGTGTTCCTTTGTTGTTATGAGAAAAAGAATATGTATTTTTTTTGCTTTTGACTTGAGTTTGTCTCTGTTTTGCACAGAGAGTCAAAACGTTGGGTAATCATCCTTAGTCATTAAAAGCATAATTGATACTTGGGGCCTGGCATGCAGACAGTCTTTTCACCCACTGCCCAGGGAGGTGTCTGTCCTTCCAGATCTAACCTAAGGAGGCTTGCACTCAGGACTGAGACATCTCCTGGAAACCAGAAACTTGATATTCTTTTGTTAGTCCACTTTTAACTCAGGTTTTATCTACAGGATCTTGCCATTTCTAGTATTTTTGGCATACATGCATTCTAAAAAAGTAATCGCAGTCTTGTAGTGAACAAGGAGTATGTGAAAGTTATAGGTATACTGCACCTAGATAACTTGATTCATAGGTTCTGCTCATCCTGTGTGTGTGCCCTGTTTTCCCTCTTGCTCCAGTCCTGTTTCACTCCCAGCATCCTCTCTCTGTCTCCCCAAAGGAATCCTTATTCTCTGTGAAAGTATTTCATTTGTTTAAGGTCTGTCTATGTTTCTAAATCCAGGGTTGGGGTCTGTGCATTGCCCTGGATTCCGGAGTGCCTAGCAGGGCACAAGGACCCTCAGGATATGCCTCTGCTGGGCTGTAAATGGAATACTCTCTGAGTTGCCTGAATGGGAGTAGGAATCTCAAGATCCCTGAGTGTCCTTAGGATGGCCAGGGCTCACTGAGGTGACCTGAACCTAGGGGCTGATCATGCACCTAATAGGGCCATTAGGAGCCCGGGGTATATCAGGGGGCATCTAGCCATTCTGACACTGTGTCAGGGGATTAAGTCCACTCAGTAAAAACAGAAAATCAAATGATAGCTAAGTGGTTAGTCCTACAATTGTCCTATAGAAATATTGAATATAATGCAAGTCACACATGTAATTGTAAATGTTTCAGTAGCCACATCTAAAGCGGTAAAAAGAAAAGGGTGAAATTAATTTTAATATTAATTAAAATGGCTCTAGCTTAGAGCCAGGCCTGCTTCCCCTTTTAATCCAATGTAGTTAAAATAGAATCATTTCACTATGTAACCGATATAAAATTATTGAGATATTTTACATTTTAATATTAGATCTTCAAAACATGCTGTGTGTTTTATACTTAGATAACATCTCAGTTTATATCAGCCATATTTCAAGTGCTTAATAACTGAAGAGGCTAGTGGCTACTGTTAGGCAGTGAAGTTTTAATCAATGATTCAATCTGTGAATTCTTTGACCTTATCTCCTCAATAAAGTTATTATTAATGATCTAACCTGTTGCCCTGGAGTCTGTATGTATTTTATTCATCATTTTTCATTCAATCAATACTGTTTTAGATACTTTGGACATGGCATCTCTGACCTTTATGAACAAGGTCCCTCCTCTCTAGGACTTTACATCCTAGTGCCTGACATGGGCAATAAGTTAGTAACAAAAATAAGAATATATAATAATTGCTGCTTGTAAGAAGCAATAGGAAGAAAATAAAACAGAATATTGAATAAACACTTATCAAGCTGTCTGAATTTTTGGCAAGGCTGGGCTTGCCCTCTGCCTTGATCTATTCTACACTCTGCCCTGAGGAAGACACAAGTGTTAGCTGGATCGTGAGAGGTGCTACAAACTTGCATTCTCAGAATACAGTCTCTCAATGAACAAAACAACCACCAAACTAATAAAAAATTGTGGTTGTAAAGAAACACTACCAGAATAGTACTTCCCTTTTGTCAAACTATCATTTTCAAAATCCTAAAAATGTATGAGTGGTGCCACATCCCTTAGGATGGCTCTTATAAAAAAAATTAAATGTTGGTGAAGATATGGAAAAATTGGAAATCTCATGAATTGATGATAGGAAAATGTAATGGTGCAAATGCTATGAAAAGCAACTTGGGCATTTCTCAAAAAGTTAAACATAAAATTACCATATTATCCAGCAATTCCACTCTTACGTATAAAAGAATAGAAAGCAGGGACCCAAGCAGATACCTGCACACCAAAGTTTGTAGCAGCAGTAGTCACAATAACCAAAAGATGGAAACAGCTCAAGTGTTCATCACCAGATAAATGGCTTAACAAAATATGCTATAGTCCTGACTGGCTGGGTGTCATTCCCCAAAGTGAAAGGTCACTGGTGCAATTCCTGGTCAGGGCAACATGCCTGGGTTGCAGGTTCAGTCCCTGGTTGGGGCATATAGAGAGGCGACCAATCGAATGTCTCCCTTTTGCATCGATGTTTCTCTCCCTCTGTTTCCTCCTCCCTTCCCCTCTCTCTCTAAAAATAAAGTCTTTTTAAAAATGTACTATGTACATACAATGGACTATTATCTAGCCTTTAAAAGGAATGAAGTTCACATACATAATACAAGATGGTTGAAACTTGAAAACATTATACTAAGTGAAATATGCCAGATGCAAAAGACAAATATTATATGACTTGATTTATACAAAGTGTCTAGAATAGTCAAATTCACAGAGACAGAAAGTAGAACTGTGGTAACCAGGGGCTGGAAGGAGAGGAAAGTGGGGAGTTATTATTTAACGGGAACAGACTTTAAGTTTTGGTAGGTGAAAAATTCTGGAATGGACCATGGTGATGGTTGCACAACAATGTGAATGTGCTTAATGCCACTGAACTGTACAGCAAAAAAAAAAAAAAAAAAAAAAAAAAAAAAAAAAACCAGTGAAAATGGCAAATATTATGTAATATATATTTTACCACAATTTTTATGCGTGTGTGTGCATAGATAGTACACACAGTGTCCTGACCTCACTTGTTTTGTTCATGAAGCAGCTGGTCCATCTTCACAGGTGTGAAAGGATTGTCACTTTCTTTTCTTCAAACCTTCCTTTGAACAGAGAAAAATTAGCATTGGGGGAGACTTGGCACTCACTAGCTTCCAAGTCCTACTTCCCTGTGATTTAAAGAACATTAGTGGATGAAATGCCCAATCTGAAGGGGGAAAGAAAGGTGGGGGAGTGAGAGAGGTTAAAAAATAAGAGGAAAGAGGAGGAGGAAGGAGGAAGGGAAGAGGAGAAAAACCTTAAGAAACTTCAGAGTGCTTATACTTACAGATAAATGAAAAGTTTCTTTTTTATTTGATATATAAACTTGTCCTAAGCAATGCACTCAAAGAGAAAACTCTCAAGCAGCCGTGCTGGGTTTGAAGTCATTTGTCAACTTAATCATGATATATTTCCTTGCCTTGAATAGTGTCAGCTGGAATATGTTACATTCCATGCTAGTAAGGGAATCCAAGTGAACAATTCCCAAAAAAACAATTGTTCTGTCTACAGAGAGTGAAAACCTCCAAACTTTCATTTACTGTTTACAATATTTTTCCATGATCTTCCAATTGGGGAGATATAGTCAAATGGGAAAACAAGGATTGGAAGCTTAAACAGAGTTTTGGAACCAACACAGTGTTGGTTTTAAGGGAGACCAAGATTTCAATCAGAAGGCAATGCTGGGTTTGGTACAAGATATTCACTTAGGGAGAATGGAAAAAAATAATAAGTCAGACCTGATAAAATTTGACACAAACTTAAGAAGTCAAAATGCTTAACTCAGCCTGTTTCCCAAGTACCTGAAATAAATGAATGGTATAATAATGAAATTTTAGCATTCAGCCATGTAATATTTGACAAAGTAATGAAATTAATACCCCAAATTGCAAAAGTATAGTGAATTGTAAAACTGAATATCAATTTGAAGACTATAATAGATTTCAAGTGTAAATTTTTATAATTCTGAAATGGTATTATGTTCATTTACTTCATTTGAAGTAAAATATGTGAACATTCTATTTGACTCATCAAACTTGATGTAACCACCTTATTCATGAATATCCACAACGAAAAACTGAACTTGGCTATAAACTAGTTTCTCTAGTTTCTGAAGGTTATCAGCTATGAATTCTTCTCCCATCTCTTCAAAATTTGGGCCGAATATTAGTATACAACAGGGGGCATATGAATCTATACATGAAAAGTAGGAAACTGGAAATTTCCTGTATCATTTGCATTAACAAAAAATTTCTCATGGGATATACAATGAATTGAAGCAATATTTTTTAAAGAAAATGTATTTTTCTTAATTATAATTTACCAAGCTAATTTCCTCTATTCTTCCTTGTTTGGATGTGAGTAGTTTATTGACAAAAGTACTAAAGAATCACGTCATCTAGTTTTTGGGCATTGGTTTAGAATCTAGACATCTCTTACATTATGCAAATAGAATCATTAGAATTTAACTTAAGTGACTACTCAATGAACTAGATGAGAAGTGAATTAATCCACCCAGGAGACAAGTAAGCATAGGCACAGAGCAGTTGATCCTTGACACACTAACTGTGGCCGTTTGGGTTCATGTGAATTGGAGGAGGATAGAAAAGACTGAATTTGTTGACAAAAATTGCTCGTCACCAAAGACCAGATTTTTTTGCCTTGGATTGTTTTGAAAGGACTTTGCCAGCAATTTAAGAAAGATGATAACTTGGATATTTGCCTATAATTCTTATAACCCCTCCAGGCTGGAGCTAACTATTAGCATTAAAACACTCATGTTAAACTGGTCCTTTGAGGTTTTGTATCTCTAGGCTGACTGAGTCTGCTCCCAATTGCATTTCACCTGAATTCTGAAAGCTACAAGTGTTCTGATATTTTAATGATGTTGAGTCACATTGAGTCAGTCAAGCCAGAAAGCTTTGGGAGTTAGTGGAGAACATTTTGAAATAATCTAAAAAAGAACATGCTTTTTAATTATAAGAGGGTGGAGAGTGAGGAGATTTCTCTCAAGTAATTGGACCCACATGGAAATGAGGCTCTGCAAAAAATGGAATTGTTTTAAAAATATCGGTAGGACGATGTCTAAATATTAAGTCAAACAGTGGCTCCTTACATATTTTAGCCTAAATAGACTCACAAAATCCACTCATTAATCCATTTACTGATGAAAACCCTTGCTGCGTGTTTACTGTGTGCAAAGCACATGGCTGGGTATTAGACAGCACTTAATGTGCAAGGCAAATAAAAAAGAAGTACCCTGTGTCCCTTCTCAGAGTGCCAGTCTTAGAGATGGCCCAACCCATGGACAATTGCCTGTTGCCATCTAGTCTCTCTACCGCTGACATTTTCCCACAATCCAAAAGGATAGAACTGTAGTTCTGAATGACCGTGGAAATATTTCATTGATTTACCCCATTTGCTTTTACAGGCATCAGAAAGAAATTTTGACAGTGGATAGTCACGCACACTGATGACACAGTGCATGGCTTGTAAGTAAACTCATCCCTGTTTTTAAACCCACTGATAAAAACAAACGTTTTGCCTCTTAAGACACACAGTTCAAGAACTAATTTCAACAAGGACCATCAAGTTGGGGACTGAGTCTGATCCAACTTTGTATTTTCAGCACCTTGTGTTGCTCAGAGTAGGTGTTTTGAAATATCTTGTTTTATCTGCACTGCCTGGTATGGCTCAGTGGATTCAGCACTGGCCTGCAAACCGAGAGGTCACCAGTTTAGACACATGCCTGGGATGTGGACCAGGTCCCTAGTTGAGGGCAAGTGAGAGGCAACAGCACATTGATGTTTCTCTCCCTGTCTCTCCCTCCCTTCCCTTTTCTCTAAAAAAGTAAATAAATAAAATATTTTTTTATCTTGTTTTATCTAAAATGAAAGGAGGAAAAAGCTTCTACACAGGGATGTACACAGTAAAGGCTCAGAAGTGTTCCCAGTGCAGTGATCCGTGTAACTTAAAGTTAATTTTGCCACTGTGTATAAACAAAGTCTGACTGAGGTATTTTTATTTCATTTAGTTTGGAAGTCACTCAAGGCAGAGTTCAGAATTAAGAAATTAGATACTATCTTGGATATTGGTAATGGGCCATAAAAAATAAATTAGGTCCTTTAAATTGTCAGTATAAAAAAATCTCCAGAATTTCCAGAGAAGAAAAATGGTGAAGCAAAGTTTTAATTTTTTTTTTTTTTTTTTTTTTACCCAATTGAATCTTTTTAGAATTCAGACAATATAATCAACTCAGAACCTGGTCATAAAAATAAAACTGCCAAAATAATAATATAATATAAATGTTGAATACTTTATTTTTATGAATGTGTTTTTTTAAAAGAAAATAAAGACTCTGCCAATTTATCCCTCAATAACCTTCTAACTGTGTAAAGCATTAAAATAATACATGCTATTTAAAAATTATTAGGAACCCATTAAATTGGCAAGTACTCAGGTTTCATGTATTCAGGATCTTGCTTTGGTGAGAAGCAAATTCTATAAACTCCATACTGGAATTAGATATTTTTGTATGTGAGCAACAGTTTTTTTTATAACTGGAGGGGAAATGTTGCATAAATAAGAGAAAATAATAAATTTTTATCTGTTAAACTCTTCTGTTAGCATAAGCCACCAACAAAACAATCCACAGGGAGGAAAAAGAGATCATCCTTCCATTCATGGATTCTCCCCTTCAAAGGAGTTAGATACACCAAAGGAGAGGACTCTTCTCCAGCTCCTTCAGGGTTAATGGCCATATCAGGAAGTCTTGTTACTGCTGGCTTTATTGTCTACACAAGGCCAGAGTCCACTAGTAAGGGCACATACTGTCACATGCTGTAGGCTCTTTGTGTGTGTATGTGTACATCTCTCCAGCAAATAAATGACAGCCTTCCCAGGGAGTCGTATCTTCTGCTAGGAGGCTGAGCATCTGACCCAGCTCAGAAAGAAAACCCACACAGAGCTGGGAACATAACAGTGCCTGTCCCCCTTTTATCATTTTTTTCTCTTCTGTTGTTTCCCACTTATCACTGGTAAGCACCTCCATATATGTTTACCAGCTGGCATCAGTTATTATAAGAACAGAAGGTAATAAGACTTTTAACTAGAGTGGGCATTGCTTATATGCAATCTACCATGCAAGTCATAAGGGAGACACAGGATGAACGAGGCCTAATTCCTTCCCCCACCACCTCAGTCTAAACGACTGAGCTCAGCTCACCAGCTCACAGGTGATTGGCGACTGGTATTTCAGTCATATTGATTTGTCAAAGTCTTTTTGTTGTTATTGTTGTTGAGCAAGGGGTCATAAACATGGTGAAAAATACAGTGAAAAAAATCAGTGGATCATTCTGTGTTAAATATACTTCATATGAATATTTGCTTATTAAAATGAGTTTTTGTTTTATACAACATTAAAGAACGCATATGACCCTTTCCTTAATTTCTTTTTAATACAGTTCAATGAAAGACCAGGATTTAGTGCCTTGATTTGTTATTTTTTAGCATTGTGGGAATTTTTAGAAACACAAGCATCCTAACTAATAGTAATGGAATGTTTTATTAAATAGTTTTTAAAAGTTAGATATGTTCATAGTTTAGTACAAAAAGGTGACTAAAATGAACAAATCTAATGAAATATCAGTGGTTCCTAGTAAAGACACTTTTAAAAATCCTCTGTGAGCAATAAACTTTAAACACATTTTTCCCCAAAGATCAAAAGATACAAGCTAGGATGAAATAAGGAAAGTCTTAAAAATGAAGGAAATTCTGACACATGCTACAACATGGATAAAGCTTGAAGACATTATGCTAAGTAAAAGAAGCTGGTCACAAAAGGACAAATATTGTACAATGTCCCTTATATGAAGTACCTAGAATAGTCAAATTCATAGAGACAGCAAGTGGAATGGTGAGTCCCAGGGGCTGGGGGTGGGAGGAATGGAGAGTTAGTGTTTAATGGGGACAGAACTTCAGTTTGGGAAGATAAAAAAGTTCTGGAGATGGATGGGTAGTGCTGGTCACACAACAATAAGAATGTACCTAATGCCAATGAAAAATGACACTTAAAGATGGTTAAAATGGTAAATTATATGTGATGTATATTTTACTGCAATTTAAGAAACAAAACTTGCTCCGTGGTGAAGGCAGCCTGACATTGAAAGCAAGTCTTTTCTGCCCTTAATTCCAAAAAAAAGGATTCCTGGGGCTGGGAGAAGGAGAAACAGGGAGGCAAGAATGAGAGGCAGACATGATGAGTTCCTGAGAAAGGGTCATGAACCCTGCTCTTGAGGAATGGGCAAAACCCTTCATACATCTGACAGAGGGAACTCAGACCTTGCTTCCTGGGTAAAGCCAAAGAATGGTAAGAATTCTGAAGAGGAAAAATTATGGCTATTTGCTATGCATTGGCCATCCAGGTCTCACAAGATCCCCAGGCCCCAGTGGGTGTAAGAGCTGCACAGTAATTGCTGTTTCCAGAAGTGGAGAGAAAGTGGGAGAAAGAGGCAAGGGAACTGAAGGGCAGACAGATGGGTCTGAAGGGACCTCACAAGGACTGAACTTATAACTAAGGACAAACCAGGTTGATGGGTAACTCGGTGTCCCCTGTGTGGACAGACAACATGGACAACCAGCTGAGCCTGTCCAGTACATTCGGTGATGTGACAGCAGGGACAAAGTTCCTGAACTGACTGAATGAAGGCTTGAAAAAGTTGTAGCTGCATCATCCAGTTACATTTCTTGCACCCTGAATCTCTAGCCTAATATCAAAAGGCATACTTACATTCCTCCCAGTCACTTGGGACCTTATTAATGACATCCCATGCTAATTTCATACTCATGTGAGAATTTCCATTATTATTGACTTCAGTTAGCATTGCTGGGTGATGTCTTATCTATTGATTCTTTATTTTACCTGGAACAGAGGAAGAAATTGGCTGTCCAATCTCCAAGAATTTGACATTACAAATGGCAGCACCACATCTAAGTGTGTTTACATGAACAAGCAGATAAAAGATGGAAGCTTGGAACACTGCCTCCTATGGCTCTTCCAGCCAAGCTCCCTTCATCAAGAGGAAAGAAAATTGTAGCTCACTGCCAGTTACTCTCTTACCTTACGTCCCACACTTGGACCTTTCAGAGTTAGGACACCCTGCTGCAATGAGCTTTTGAGTAAGTAATTGCCTGAAACATGTGTGGTCCAAAGGTTGAGCTCTTTATAAAGATGTGGCTTATATTTTTTTAGTAAAAGGGGAAAAATATTCACAGCAATGTTTTCTTCCCAGCTTCTCTTCCCTGTTAGGTAAATGCTTTTCTTGTGTCAGTCACAAAATGTTTCCACAAGGTGCATCAGTAGAACATCTGTCCACGGAGAGCTGAAATAGTCTCGCCTCCCAAAGCAGCAGAGCCCACACAGAAGCAGCTTTCAAGGGTAGGTGACTATTTTCTGTTTGGGCATGAAAAAACAAAGGTGAGTTGAATGAATATGATTAAACTCCTGGCCTGAGCTATTTTGCACATGGCCTTGTTTTTGTTTTTCTTTAAAAGAATGATTCTAAACCCTAGTGACTGTTTTTGGCTTCCCCAAACACTTGAAAATTTAAGCTAATTAGAAAAACATAACTTGTACTTAATAAAGCTTTAATCTGCTGATATCAATTTAATATGATTTTTCCCAGTGTTAACTTCAAGTTCCCAAGTCTCATGGAATAGGCGGCTCACAAAGAATCCCAATCTCTTCATGTCACTAATTCTACTGCAGATAAGTGTTCCCTGGGCTCTGCAGGCAAATCCTTGTAATCCTGGGAATGTAGTCCTTAAGTAACTAACTTCTTGCTGGAAAAAAACTACCAGTCCTGGTCTTCATCACATTTCTATACTCTACTCAGTCCAGGTTTGGGCAGTTTCCAGTGTTCCTGTGTCTAGAGACGTCAGCTGCCTATAAGACTTCTGAATGTTGTAGTTTTCCACACATGTCTGTTAGGGTGCGTCTCACAGTTTTAGCTCTCCCTCTTGCTGGCTCTTGTGTTCTCCCTTTCCTCTCTCACCCTGGGAATTAAAGGTATGTGCTCCACAGTCTCAGTAACACTGCCTTTTAAGTGAGACCACAGTCCAAAATAACAAATGAGATTTTCAACAATGTTTGAAGTGGGTACGAGCCATGTTGTACATTTCAAGACTGATATTCTTGCAGAAGCCATTGTGGAAGATGACGAAAGGCAAATGAGTCACAGATGAGGGTGAAACAAAAACAAATGAAATGAAGAAAATGAACAGACACCAATTTTAGAAATGATTTTCTATTCCTAATTAGGCTTGATACCACCATGTTTGGTTACTGGTGTGTTTTCACTCACATCTTTTGACCTTCTTAAAAAAAGGAAACAAATAAGTCACTTCAAGGTGCCCACATTTCAGTTGCAATGTGTGGCGTAATTAGTTCATGGTAAGAGTCTAGTAGCCCACACCTACCATAATACCTGGCTTCTTGTATGCTGTGTACTACCAGAATCTCATTTCATTACTCATGGAAATATAACATTCACTTGCACAGCATTCTGCATTGCTCCATTTCAGAACTTGGCATTTGATAGTCATAAAATCAGATGAGTGATTAAGAGAACCACAACACACAGCTCTTGGAACCCACTAATGCCCAACTTACTAGCCCAAGTATGCATGACAACTGTAAACCCAAATGGTACCCCAAATGACAAAGAAGTGAGCAGAGGATGAATAATTACCTAACAGCCTAATGCAGACATTGGTTTGTTTTCATAATTTTAGGCTAAATATACACAGCTTGATGAAAGCTTTGAAAAAGTGAGTATAGCCTTGACCGGTGTGGCTCAGTTGGTTGGGCATGATCCACAAAGGAAAAGGTCACCGGTTCGATTCCCAGTAAGGGTTCCTGGTTGGGGTGTGTGCAAGAGGCAACCAATTGATGTTTCCCTCTTGCATCAATCTCCCCCCCTTCCCCTCTCTCTAAAAATAAATAAGATCTTTTTAAAAGGAAAGAAAAGGTGAGTATAGTTTTTTATAAAAATCAAAAGCACAAGCAGTTGTTTTTTTTTTTTTTAAACTTACTTTAGAGAACTGGATTATTTTCATGGTGCCAAATTATCACCCCACAGGTGACTTGCTAATTGACAAAGGGAAAATGCACCTTACTAGTGAAGAGAGTTGTAGTTGCCACCACTTTATGCAGGGCTCAAACACAGCATCACCAATAGTGGGCATCCAGGCTAATTGTTCTGCCGATGTCACTGACTATGAAGTAGATCGTCTCACTTATGGAGTATTCTTCAAAATGTGTAACCTGAGTTTCATCAAGGCTTTACATAGATCCAAAGGATAGGCAGAAGATGGAGGAACAAGTTAAAGCACTATGAAAAAAGGATGCAGTTGCTGCCTCCTGAGACTCAATGGTTTGGCTGAACTAAGTGGCTGGGTTGGTGAAGAATGGGGTGGTCTGTGGGCTTCACTTTAAAACTGGTTTCTCTTTTCTGTCCTAAAGGCTTGGACAGAAAGAGCCCAGAGGCCTGAGAGGGGGGAAACCTAAAATATTTCCCTCAGCCCAAACTAAGTATAATGGGCAAAAGGGTTTTGGACAGGTGAGATGTACCTGGCACACCTTCCTCCAAAGAAGTCCTTCTTTTCCCTAATGTGGGACATTGAAAAATTAATACCTGTCTTTTGTTATCTAGTGGTTATGGATTGAATGATGTCCTTTAACCCTGTTGCCAAATCTGCTGCCTCCAGAATACAACAAGAATGCCAGCCTGTTAAATCAAGCATGCCGTTGTCCAGGGACAGCCAAGCAACCTGGAGTCTGCACGATCCTTCCCCATGTGGGAAGGCCACCCTCCCCTCCACACCCCCACTCTTATTAGGGATTTCAGGACCCACGGGTAGGTAGGACGACATCCATGTCCAGCTTGAAGCAGCTAGAGGAGCTCCAGACCTTTGCCCATTGTCCTTTATAAGATTATAAAGGGTCTTAAGTCTGAGAGGGAGGGATTGTTATTTTTTATTGTTAAAATAATTAATTAATTATTTTTAAAAAGAAGAATATATGAAAAGGTGAGGCAGGAGAGCTTGTACATACGACCCATGGGCATGAACTTGGGGGGGATTGTTGGGGGAGGGGTGGTACTGGGCGGAGGGGAGCAAAAGGGAAAAAATTGGAACTATTGTAACAAGATAATAAATAAAATATATTTAAAAAAAGAAAAAGATAAAAGGATGCAGAAGTGGAGAATTGGAGCATTCTATAAGGAACTGACCTCACCTCTTCAGAAAGTCAATAGCATGGAAAAGGGTGTGTGTGTGTGTGTGTGTGTGTGTGTGTGTGTGTACATGCACAGGGGATATCCTAGGTTAAAAGAGACTGAAGACATAATACAGTTTACCCTTGAACCATATGAGGCTCTAATCCCTGCTCAGTTGAAAATCCATGTATAACTTTGGACTCCCCAGTTGTCCCTTGACTTCTGCAGGGGACTGATTCTAGGCCCTTCACAAATACCAAAATTCATAGGTGATTAAGTTTCTTATTTAAATGACATTGACCAATGAATTCATAAAATCAGCCCTCAGCATCCACAGATTCCCAACCTTGGGAAAATACTGTCTTGATCTGTGGTTGCCTGAGTTCATGGACATGAAACCCAGGGATAAGGCTATGATGTCACTAGGCAATAGGAATTTTTCAGCTTCGTTATAATATGACCACCATCACATATGCAGTCCATCATTGACTGAAACATCATTATGTAGAGTGCATGACTATAGTTATAGGTGTTAGTGAAGAAGCATTTTTCTGGCGTGGTAGATTAGATACAGAAGTTGTAGCAACTCCCTTCTAAAGGTATTGACTATTTCCTCACCCCTTGATCTGGGCTGGTGTTGTGACTTGCTCTGACCAATGGAATGAAGGAGAAGTGATGGTATGTGACTTCCGAGGGTTAGTTTTGAAGCTTTTGCTCTCATTCTCTTGAAATGCTGCTCCCACCATATAGATTAGCACTGGCTTTCTTGCTGGAGAGAAGTGGCTCAGCTAACAGCCAGCAACAACCAGCAAACATGTGACTGTGGCTGTCTCAGACCAGCTAGCTTCAGTTAAGCTATCAAATGGCTAATGCTGCCTGCATGATCCCAGATGAAATCAGCCAAAGAACCACGCAGCTGAGCCTAGCACAAACTGCAGAACTGTGAGCAAATTAATGGTAGCTGTTTTAAGCCACAAGTTTGGGACAGTTTGTTATGTGGTAATATCTAAATACTTTAAGATGGTATTTAGGTTTTATTGAATTCTCAAAGATAATGAATTACTGAATATGAATTATTTAAAATTTTGTGTTTCCATGTCTCTACTCTCTTCATAGGCTATGTCATTTAACTTGGCAAATTTTGCATTCAAACTGCATTTTCTAGAATTCTAGAATTTTTAAACAGAAGAATCAGCAGGTCTTTGAGTCTGTAGTTCAAAGACTTTTTCCGCTTTCTTTTTGAGAAAAAAATGTGGACAGTGTTCAGGCACCTCTTTCATTCTCCATATTTTTAAAAGATTAAAGCAATGTCATCTGAAAATTCTATTAATATTCTGGTTTGTTATAAGTTGTTTGAACTTCTTTAGGACAACTAGCATTTGCTCTTAAGTAACCTTACTCTTCAATTCCCTTTACCAAACTCTGCCCCCTGCTTTCTAATCTAAAGAGTAAAATTGAGTCTGAGGGTATGGCCGCCTGTAACTTCCCCATTAACCTAATACTGAGAAAATACCAGCACAGTCCTTGGATAGATTTTATACTTGCTTCTGTTTCAAACTGTCCTCTTTACCATCTAAATTCTTCTGTATTCAGTCCTACTGACTTTTCTCTCATATTACTGGTAGATTTTTAAAAATCTATACTAGTTTTTCTAGATCATCTTTCACATTTTACATGCCCCATTTAAAACTATATGTTCTCAGCGGCAGCTTCTTGCATGAAGACACTAAATCTTTTTTGCTACCTTTTTCCATTTTATTTTCTTCTTCTTCCCTCCACCCAACACCCCTGCTTTGGACCATCTACAATAGTAGCATCAGAATTTTATTTTGAGGAATCTCCCCTGCTTCGTTTTGAACTTTCAGACTGGGAAGTCAAAGTCAGGCTTTTATAATTTCCTGAGATTTTTTAAAGCTTAAACTAACTGAGTGTGTGTCTGGCAGTGACCACATCCCTGTGGAATTTTCTGATGGCCAGGTGGCCCTCTTCCAGGATTCCTGTCACCCCTGATTTTCCATTTGGGGCCTCTGACTTGGCCAGAATTAGAAGCAGGGTGTTAATCCTCTTCATCACTTCCTTTCCCTTATGAAAGATGAAATTATCATTTGGGTTGGTGATTCCCAACCTGGGTGCACATTCAAATCACTTGGGGGCACTTTTAAAATGTCTGGGGCTCTACCCTGGGAGATTCTACTTTAATTAGAATGAGTGGAGCCTGCCTGTCATTTTTTCTTTTTTCTTTTTTCTTTTTTAATTCTGGGATTATTCTAATATATAGCCAGGGCTGAGAACTCTAATTGAGGCAAATCATGGCTTCATCAGATGTTCTGAGTTTAGAAATAAAACAGCTGGCTGATTCCTGGATAGTTCAAGGCCCCATCATGAAGATTTTGAATGCTTCTCTAGTCCATTAAGTTTCTACACAAGCAGTCTAGTTCTAGCATGTCTAAACAGTATAATGACAATCAGAACCATGCTATTACTTTCTGATTGTTGATGTTAATCTCAACACAGCTCTAACATCTTTAAACAAGGTGAAGCTAGACAGCCAAAAGTCCACTGAGAAGTTCAGAAGACAGTTTGGGACATTTGCTTTTCTGTAATTCCAAATAAAGATAAATTACATTGCTCTTGGTGGTTTTTTCTTATTAGTAAAGAGAGTAGTTTGACAAAGGAAGTGTATTTAAAATGAAAAAATAAAACACATTTTTTTCACCTTCTCTGGTCAGTTTCCAGATACAAATTCTGTGTTAATCAAAATGCAACTGAGATGTCAAATACATTAGATTTTTTGAAAACTCTCTCTTGCTACACATTGCACACATCACACATGTGGGGTTTTGAACATTTTAAGTTCTAATTGGTAATTATTATCACCAAGTATGGAAATATAATTTTTTATGAAGCTATTGTTCTCTTTTCACAGTCAAAATGGCCTTGTTTCTAGTTAGTGCCACAGCTGATTTTGGTGTCATTCTCAGAGGTAAACTAAGTGTCAGCCAAACTGGGACATTTAAGAGTAAGTGGCAAAGTCAACCTTGAAGCTATGTGATTTGGACTGAACATGTCTCTTCATAGTACTTACTGAAGGCCTGGCTGCGCCTTGACCATCACAGCATATGCTGGGAATGAACGAATGTGATGATGGAATTTGGTAGGCACTATTAGACATTACAGGCACACAGGGGGAATTCAGCCTCCTGTGAATCAGAGATGACGGTGGGAGAATAGGAGGATGTGTTTTCCTGAATGCTTGCTCAAGGAATAAAAGTCATACAGTGTTCTAAAACTCTAGCTCTAATCTGTTCTGAGTTAGCTGCATAGAAACTGCTATCTGGGGACAGTAGAAGTCCAGAGGTATGCTCTGTAGGAATCTAAAAACAGACAACTAAAAGGATAAGCAACATTCTCATGTTCAAATACTACAACTGCTTTCAATCACTCAAGCGCTTTCGGAATCACATGCATTTTTGTCAATAATTCAGTTTTGCAAATGTTTTGCAATATGGTTTTGCTGACAAACTCTCAATAATGTATTTTTCCACTTTCTAAAGAAAGCACATGTAGAAAAATGGTGTCAGATAACATTAAAGGGTGTGCTTTGAAACTGTGGACACTAGGAAAACTAGCATTGGTTCTCTCTCCAACTCTTAAGTCATGCCATCTTGAGCTGGGATTGCAGGACCCTGAAAGCAATGCATGAGAAGAGGGTGGAATGAAAAAGAATGCCTGACAAAACAAGACAGCTCACAGCAGAGTGAAGACAGCAGAGCCAGGGTTTCCTAAAATTGGTAGGCTTAACTCTCACTCCAGACTAAGAGTAATTTTAACGTCTCTTTCATTTTATTCAGATGGACATACCTAAATACACAGAAATGTTTTATCATCCACTGCCAAATAGCAACACTAAAACCAACATATACTTTTTGTTTTGTATCTGCAAAAATGGCAAACTCATGCACAAGTGTTTATGGAAGTTACCAAAAAAATTGTCACATTTCTGCTCCTTACCAAATTGTACAGTCTTTCTAAACAACTCTATTGACTCTCCTGGAGAAAAGAGAAGAACCCCACTGCTTCAAATTAAGGTCCACACATTGGCAGAGGAATCACTGGTTATGACTGATTAAAAACAGATTGGGGAGACTTCTGGCCAAGATGGAGGCGTAGACAGACACACTGAATTTCCCTCCACAACTAAGAAGGAATATAACTACCTCAAACTAGAAACAACCAGAAGTTCCGGAAAATCAAACTGCATGGAAGTTCAACAGACAAAGATATAAAGAAGAAACATTCATCCAGACAGGTAGGAGGGGCAGAGCCCGGGTGGAGAGGACACGGTGTGGTGGCAGCAGCGGTGGCAGCGGCAGGTGGGCAGAAAGCACAGACACAGGTTTTAAAAAGTCAGGAGGGACACCTGGGGAGCATTCCCAGCTCCTCACCGGACCTCGCAGCTCATGGTCCCAGCACTCGGGAAAATCAAGCCTCATTGCTTCTGACTGTGCAGACCAGTGGGGGTTCGGGCAGAGGTAGAAACTGCCAGTCTCAGCAGGGACCCCTTGTTTAACGGGCCCCCACAGTCCTAGAATGTCTGCAGACCCACCCACTCTGGGAACGATGGCCAGGGCAGCAGCTGGAGAGGCACCATTTCGGTGCGGAAGTGGGAGAGGTGCCTGGAAAAGGGGCGAGTGCTGGGCATGCAGAATTGTTCCCTCTCGGACCCTTCCCCCACATACAGCACCACAACGTGGTGAAACAGGTCACCCTGTACTGATGAATCCCTAAGGCTCCGCCCCTTACAACGCAACAGAAGCGACAGCTCTACCTGGGATGTGGAGGCAAACAAACACAGGAGCCTGTCAGAATGAGGAGACAGAAGTATGGCTCAAAAGAGGGAATGGATCAGGGTTCCAGTGGGAGAACTAAGCGACGAGGAGATAGCCAACCTAACAGATGAGCAGATAGACAACCTAACAGATGCAGAACTCAAAATACTGGTGATAAATTTTCTCACAGGCTTGACAGATATGCTTGAGTATGGCAAACGCATAAGAGAAGAAGTGAAGGCTATGCTAAGTGAAACGAAGGAAAATCCACCCAAAACCAATGGTGAAGGGAAGGAAACTGGGGTTCAACTCAATGATTTGGAACATAAGGAAGAAAAAAACTGTCAACCAGTGCAGAATGAGGAAGCAAGAATTGAAAAAAATGAGGAAAGTTTCCAAATTTTGCGAAGGAGATAGACATATAGGTCCGGGAAGCACGGAGGGTCCCAGTTGAAAGATAAAGACAGAGTCCTGGGGACAGCAAAAGAGGGGCAGAGAGATGCCCACAGGGGGCTGCCTATAGGACTATCAACTGATTTCTCTGAGGACACTCTGCTGGCAGGAAGGGACTGGCAAGCAGTATTCAATGTGATGAAATGCAACCTGCAACCAGGATTACTCTACCCAACAAAGCTATCATTTGGAATGGAAGGGCAGATGAAGTGCCTCCCAGACAAGGTAAAGCTAAAGGAATTCATCATCACCAAGCCATTATTATATGAAATGTCAAAGGGACTTACTTAAGAAAAAGAAGATCAAAACTATAAACACTAAAATGACAACAAACTCACAACTTTCAACAACTGAATCTAAAAATTAAAAATAAAAAATCCAACTAAGCAAATCAGAATAGGAACAGAATCATAGCTATAGGGATTTTTTGGAGGATTATCAGCTGGGAGGGGGAGGGGGGAAGGGGGGAAGAGGAGAAATGGTGCAGGGACTAAGAAGCATAATCAGTTGGTACAAAATAGACAGGGGGGTGTTAAGAATAATATAGGAAAGGGTGAAGCCAAAGAACTTATATGCATGACCCATGGACATGAACTAAGGGGGGTGGGATTGCTGGAGGGAAGTGGGGTACCTGGCAGAGGGGAGCAAAGGGGAAAAAATTGGAACTACTATAACAACATAATCAATAAAATATACTTTTAAGAAAACAGATGGGGTGTTTCTTCAGTTAGGAATAAGTACATTCATTTTGTAAATGGTTTTCCATAGGAAAACAGGCATGTTCACATCTTTCTTTAGTAATGCAGGGAAAAAACATAGTACCTCTAATGTTTTACTTTTATGTGCAATACAATCAATCTCCAAATTTCATCCTAACCCAGTAGGCATGCGTTCTTCCCTTGGTACAATTCAACCAGGATGGCATAAAATGGGGATCAAAAGAAGACATTGCACCTATCTCTTCACTTGAACACAGTCAGTGTAAATTAAAGTGTCAAACTTCATTTTGATGAGACAGGCTTGAAAGTCAATACTGTTTGGGTAAAAAAGAGGTTAATGAGGAAAATGTAATCCCCACTCAAATGCCTTTGGAATGCAAAGCCACATTTATTTGCATGTGTGGTATCTGTAAAAGGTCCAAGGAATTTTGTTTTTGGTGTTTTGAATTGTTTATAATGTATTTTCTTTTTATTCCATCGACTAACAATTCCCAGAAATGATGGAAATCAAAAGACAGAAAAATGTAAATGCATTTGGGTTCTAAGAAAATTACCAGTTGCCACATCAGCTCTAGCCGCAGTTTATAAAGCAGGTGATTATGGAGACAATAAAGAAAAATGTTATTAAATCAGTAACAATTCCTTGAATCTTGCCAATTCTGTGATAGCGCCTAAAAGTCTGACACTCCAAAATATTCCATGCCAAATTTTGCAATAAAATTTTACTAATAATCATGCTCATTTGCAAGCATACAGTTCAGATACTCAAGGCTGCAGGACATAGGGCACACTGGGTAATTTCTTTGACGTTGTTATGTTTCATTAAATCATTTACCAAAATAAAACAAATCTATTATTTTAAAATCAACCCTGAAAGGATTACTAGCTTTTCAATAGACCAGTTTTTCAACACACTTTTAAGTTGTTTTCTTGCACATTTCAGGGTCAGGAACTGCTTCATTAAGAACACTGGGTTTCAGAGCAGCCCCGTTTTCCTCAGGCGGAGCAGCCAGAGCGGCCAGGCCCTCAGAGCAAGGGCCATCTTGGCAGAAAGTCAGTCATATTAATATTCAGGCTTCAGTTCCCATGTACCATGGAGTCACCACCCTATTGCGGCAATATGATAGTTACTTTTCTTTCATGATAAGGGTTAGGATTATCATTGCTTAAACTTACATTTGAATGCCTTGATCAATTTGAATGTTTCCTCTAGGCTTTTAAAGTTGCAAGAATACAAAGGAGACAAAAATTAACATTTTTACAGCCTCTCCTAAGTCGTTTATTTCTGGCAAATTATTTTAGGTACATAGAGCACTGATTTTCAACCTTTTCCATCTCGGGGCACACATAAACTAATTATTAAAATTCTGAGGCACACCAAAAAACATAGTATATTTTTTGACAACTGTTGGAAACAAGGACATAGTGACTCCCAAACCAGTAAAAAGTCATTGGTAACAAAGGGCATATGTAATTAAAGGGTCTTAAGGGCAAATGTAATTAAAGGATCTCTGAGAAGGGAGTAGACAGCATTAGCATATTCACAAATCACAATAGGAGCATTTAGATGAACGTGTTAGATTGTAACTCTGGAGTATCCGGTCATGGGTCATGGAGAAACGGGGAAGAAGGAGAGGGGAGGGCAAACTAGTTGCGTTAGGGCGGGGAAGCTAATCGCTCTCACTTTAGGGGGGCAATTTCAGGGTGGGGAAGCCAAGACTATAAAACCAGGTTCCTTTGTCTATTTGGGGCGCACATTCTCCTGGCTGTGAGGGTGTGCCCGGCTCTGCAGACTCGTGAATAAAGGCCTCGCTTTACTGCTCAAGTCCTGTGTCCCGGTTTTTATTGTGAGCGTTTCTCACACAACCTGACAAAAAATAGGTATAATTTAGATTCACTTACACCGATGACTATTGTTGTGTTGGCTGTTGTCATTTTTTATTTGGCAATCTAAGGGAAAAGAGGTCAGTGCCCCTGACTAAACAGTTTTAAAAATTCTTGAGGCACACCAGTTGAAAATAGCTGACACACACTGATAAAATTCTACAGTTACAAAATCCCTTCAGGAACCTCTATTTCCTTCGCTTAGAGTTTTCAAGGGAAACTCCTTGAGGGTAATTCTTTGCACTCCTTCCCTCCTCATGCAAGGAAGAGCAGTGATTTGATTGGTATTTGGAGGAAGACACTGAGCATGCCCAGTCTGGCTTTCAAACCAAATGATGTCCAGGAAGAGAAGTGTCATTTATTAGGCCTCTAGAAACTCAACCGCTTCACAGAAGTAAATTAACTAATACAAAATTTATATTTTTAAATATGTTTTAGCCACATGTTCATCCTGGATTCCTACAGCCCTGCTCCACATTGTTCACTCTGGGCCCAGGCTGGGGAGCAGCCCCTATCTGCACCATTGCTGGTATGGGATTAGGACTGAAGACCAAGGGGAGCCATTTCCACTCACGCTTCATTGGCCAGGTGCAGTGCCGCAGAGTAGGGATGTCTACTGCCCCTGCAGAGAGGGGTAGGTACCATACATTTGTGGACAATGACATAGTTACGAGGGCCATCAGTTACTTCTGACAAAAATCAGTTCAGTGACATATATTCACTCTTATCTCTGCTCAGCAAGAATTGATGAGCTGAAGGATCAGCTCCTGAATAAAATCTGCAGGTTTGGGGTGCTAAGGGGGAGGGATGAGGGTTTGGGCAGGGAGACAGACAGTAGAGGCGGCCCTATTTTCTTCAGCTGCAGCGTAGCTTGGCAATGTCCATCTAGCTCTGGGTTCACACTGAGGAAAGCAGACTTACCCAAGTAACTTCTGTTCACCCTCAGGCTGGAAAAGGAAAACTCACTATCTTCCCTTAAGTAGGTTGTAGCCTCACTGGGAAGTGAGTGTCCAGAAATTACAGCAGAGTACAGGACTATATACAATCAAGTATCAAAATGCGCAAACAAATATTTTTTGCCAGAACTCTCCAAAAATTGCCTTTTTTCCTGCTTTGCTGTGAAAATCCAAAAGGAAAGCCAGTGGAAGTGAGGCTTTGTGGTGAGAGGTAGGAGATGAGAGCGATCCAGCACATGCATCCCTTCAGCCTATGGTTTGTGAATGGCAGGCACATTCTCCTGGATTGGGCTCACCAACCCCAAATTTCTCCTGGCTGAGGACAGTCATCTCACCACCTGCAGGGTCCATACAGTTCCGTGCCTACACTAATCAAGACCTCAGGCGCAAAGCACTAACATACTCATTCCCTGCACCAGCCAGGGTTCCATACGGAAAACACTAGATCTTTCTAGCTCAGAGGGATTTAGTACAAGTTATGAAGTGAAAGAGCTGGAGGAGAGGAGTCACCAACCATCAGAGCCCCCTGCACCCACGAGGCTGGTGACTAGTCAGTGGACCATGGAATGCGGCCACTGCCCATACTCATGCCTTCCAGAGTCTTCCTGTGTACCTGCAAAGCTGAGGAAAAAGACTGTCCTCTTTTCTGTCTTTCACATGCCATGTGACTGCATTTCATTATGAGAAGGTAAATGTCATTCTGAACTCCTGCTGTAGAGGTGATTGGGAATGATTGTTTTCATGCTTCTTGGCCCTGCAATACAAGGTGGTGGGGAAACCTAGGCATACTAAGTTCTGTAGACAATAACTAGCCACTGTTCTCCTACAGGGACTTGACTGTGAATCACTCTCCTTAGTGGTTTGTCCAAGAATAAGGTGCCCCAGAACCCATATTCTCTCAAGATGGAGAGACCCAAAACTAACCACTGAGAGCCAGTGTTATGATCCAGTCACCTTCCTCCAAATCTGATACCCTGGAAGTGTTGCGTGTGAGGGAACTGGTTTAGAGGGGAGCAGTGTGCTTGGAATTAAGGTGGTATTAAGGCTAAGAACTCAGGAGCATTTTCATCTTGCCCTGCCAGTCACCGTCCCACTCCACGCCCTTCTCAAGATTTTATAAGCGATGGTTCTCAAGGGCTGGTCCTGGGCCAGGAGTATCTGCATCCCTTAGGAACCTGTTAGAAATACAAATTTTCAAGATGCACCTCAGAAATGGTGAATCCAAAGGAGAAGTGGAACCCAGCAGTCTGTGTTTTATAAAGCCCTCCAGGTGATTTTGCTTCCCCCTAAAGTTTCAGAACAACTGCTGCAGGAGATAGATATTTCTGAAACAACAGAAAATGGGCAATAATGTCTATGTGATTACTAGGGGTGAAAAAGGAATAAACCTCAGTGTGGAGCTCTAGTCAGGCTAAAATGGAACCTGTGCCTAGATCCATCTCCCCCAAAGACTAAATCTGTATCTCCTTTCTGTATAGGTGACCACGCGGTACAGGAACCCAAAACCATGCCAGGTGAAGGGAAACAGGGTCACACCCAAGCTGGATCTTGGCTCAGCTAACCAATCCTAATATCTGAAGTGGAAGAAAGAGAAGGTTGACATTCCTGAGGGCAGGCTCTAGCAGGTTCTCTTACCAGGAAATAGGAGAAAGAACCAAAGAGCCGTCGCCTTTTAACGCAAAATGACCTGCCCCCTAGTAAATAGGGCTTACTCAGCGTCCTGAAACTTGAACAGTAAAAGTCTATCTGCACTTCTTCAACACAGAAGAGGAGAAACAGAAGCATTCCTCACCTCCAACATCAACCACTGAGCTCCTAAATTGCTTCCCACGGTTCAAGATTTTTTCTACTTTCCCCTGTTAAGATAATGAATCCCCATCCCATCCCAAAATTTCTGACTTCAGCCAATCTCTTCCCACTCCATATTCCCGAATGAATAAGGAGAGTTCTGCTTTAGTCTTTGCTGCAGAGTTCTTATTCAACTCTTCCTATTGTCTGCCACCAGTCTTCTCTGAGGCCTGGGGCTTTGTGTCACTATTGCCGGTCCTCTCCCTGGGGCCTCCCTGGATCTCCTATCCAGTATTATAATGCTTTCATAACCAGGAAAGAACCCACTGTGCTGAGATTTTAACAACTGAATGCCCATCTCCCAGTCTCATTTTCATTGAGGGTTGTTTTTGGTGTGAAGTCTACAATACTCATTTAGCTCAGTGTCATGCATCAGGGGGTAGCAGGCGCCTCAGCTTTGCACCCCAAACCCAAGAGCTTAATGATGATTGATACCTTGTTTGAGAAACACAAATTTTTCTAAAACCATGGCTTTCAAACTTTTTAAAAATGTAATTCATAAGAAATACATTTTACATCGTGACCCAGTACATATGTGCGTGTGTGTGAAAAGAGATTTTTGAAAGGATATTCTTACGGTCCTTCTGACATCTTGTTCTTTCCTGTTTTATTTAAAAAATGCTAGTGAAATCCCATAGTCTTGATTTCACGAGTTACTAATGGTTGATAGCCTGCAGTATGAAAAACACTGCTCTGAAGTGCACACTGCAATAAACACAACACTGGCACCACTAAAAAAAGCAGCATTAATACCACACTGTCATCATTACTAGCATTGCTAAGTGCTCTATGTATTTGTCTGTATGTTACTGTCATTTCAATTAAAATCTTCAAATTGCTATAAGCCATAATACCAACTTTATTCTCTTAGTATTGCAGTGAATTTTTTTAAACCACTTTTATTGAATTCATCTTAACTTCAAGTTTGGTGCTAATTTGCAGCAGAGAACATGTGGAAGGCTCAATTTTTATTACGAGATTAGCAGCTATTTTCTAAGTTTCAACAAACATTTTTATTCAATGAAGTTTGGTTTAAATCAAGCAAATCAATATAATCGATACAATTGCATAATGGAGTCTTTCCCTTCTCCCTGTGAAATAACAGTAGTTCAAAGACTGTTTAACATTTCAAGGATTAAAAAACGAGGTTTGAAAACCGAACCGTGTGCCTAATAGATGAAGAGCCTGAGTTGTCATAGGAGGAAAGATCTCCTTTCAGACCTGGGAGGATTTTTGTCTCTTTATAACCATGCACCTACTCTGTCACTTAGGGACAGGTACACACAACACCCGAGACCCGATTCCGTACCCATAGCTGTGCTCACACCGAGGCGCGCGCGTGCCCTCGCGGCTCGGCCCTTCTTCCGCAGCACAGACAGATACAGGATGCCGGCCGACTGGAACCGGCCTTCACCTCTCCTCGCTCGCCTTCTCCAAATCAAAACCCACCGTAAGCACAGCGAAGAGCGAGGAAACCTCATGGCTTTAATTACTTCAATTCCCCAAAGCTCCATGTGGCACACAGGACACCTCATTTCCCTTTAGGCTGGCCGTCTTCCTGCGAGGGGTGCGGAAGAAGAAAAAAGCCAAGCTCCATTTCCAAAGGGCGGAGGGCGCAGAGGGAGCGCGCCAGTCGGGGTCTGTGCTCGGTCTTCCACCCAGCGCTCAGCTTAGCACCGGCGGGGAGCTCCTCCCGCTCCAGCAGGGCTTGAGAGTTGGCGCCACCTGGCTTCTTAAAAAAGAACCAAAGGCTGAAGGTAGATGAGGTTGAACATGGGCCCGTGTTCTCTCCTTTTTCTACCGCGGGCAACAGCGCAGGGAAGAAAACCGCAGTGTGCTTTCCATTTCAAAGTCCCCAGAGCATTTGCGCAACCGCGCAGCTGGCAACGCAGAGCTGCCGTAGGAGAGGCAATTACCTTCCCGGGAATCGAAAACACAGGAACTCCCCTATGTTAGAATAGCTGATTCCCAATTTAAAGCAGATCCAAAGTGCACAAAGAAATGGCAACTCAAAGCAGCATAAATAAATAAGCACTGGTCAATTTACGCATTGGTCAGCTCTGACTGCTTTGCACAGATCACCTAATCTGCACAAACTTCCTACACAGACCCGGGGAAAAGAAAGAAAACAGGAGAAAGAGCATCCTAAGGTTCTGACATCCACTTGGTTGCAACATTGGAAAGGAGGCAGGTTGTGAAACGGATCCCCTATCCTTCGATGTGTTCATTTGCAAAATGGGGAAAACATTGTCTTCATAACCGCTCCAAGTGACCGATTTGAAAATAAAATGAAAGCCTGGTGGGAAAGTGCTTTCAACTTTTACCGTTTTACTAGTAAAAATGGTAATGGCCTATAATTACATGCAGTGATCTGTAAATTTCCACTAAGTTTGTCTTTATGTGTATGAATGTAATAGATTCACAGAATCTAATTGGAGGACATCTACAAACTACTTTATCTAAAACCTGGACTAGTTATCAGAAGTAATTATTTATCTACCTATCTCAGCATGCCTTTTAAGGGCTGGGATCTAGGGAAAGTATGTTTGAAAACTACTTTACTAGGTAACCAGCCATGCAGGTGCACAAGCAGACACATGGATGCATAGAATACAAACACATTAAGTGCATGTATGAAAATTGTACATGCATGGGGCAATGTGGGTTTGCATTGATTATAGTAATGACTCATATACAGTGCTACACAGTTTACAAAATACTTCTGCATTGATTTTTCACTTAATCCTCACAATATTAGGGGGCATTGTTATTCTCCATTTTACAGATGAAAAAACTGAGGCTCAGAAAAACAACTTTCCCAAAATCTTGATTATCAGAAGGTATAGAACCAAAGCCATTTATTTTAATTCTGGGCCATTTTCATCTCCAGCAAGCATGTGAGGGACAGCTATGTGTCCCAGGCATTAAAACATGTGGTCACAAATATTAAAGACTTATTCCACTGCCCTGAAGAACCCACACCTAAAGGAAAAGAGACAGAAATTGTAATCCTGTAGGGGTTTAGTGGAGGCTTCCAAGAAGAGGCGACAGCCAGGCTGAATCTTGCAGAACAAGTAGAATGAAGTCTATTGGAGATGGAGAGAAGTGTGTACCAGGCAGAAGACAACATATGCAAAGATATGAAGGCCAAAGAAACCAGAGTGTTCAGTTTAGTTCAGCAGAGACAGGGCTTAGTGTGTGTGTGCAGGGAGTGGCAAGAAAGAAGATTATTGAGAGCATTACATACTCAGTATTTGAGTTTTCCTGATCTATGGGGAATGAATGAAAGATTTAAAGTAGGGAAATGGCATGATCAAACTGCATTATACGAAGATCACTCTGGCTGCTGTGAGGACAGACTAGAGAGTAGCACACTGGCAGTGGGAAAAATGATGGCATGTTGCATGCCAAACTTAGTATCTGTCCATACTAAGGCAAGAAGTGGGGAGAGGAGAAGAGAGGGTGTATTTTAAAGATATTTAGGAGCACCTGGTGAAAGTTGCCAGGTTACTGGTCTGAGTGCCTGATGGTTGTTGGTACCATTCACAGAGACTAGGAGAACAGACTCTGAATGTACAGCAGGAACTAGAAATAAATTCTGTTTTGAGCATGGTGAATTTTAAAAATCTAAGCATGTCTGCAGGGACATGTCTCCCAAGCAGGGAATTGGATATTCAGGTCTAGTGTTCCAAGAAACACCGAATTGTAAAGAAATATGTCATCAATATGAACTGAAACCAGAGAATGGTTAATAATAATAATATTTCAAGCACCAAGTACTTACCATGTATCTGGCACTGTGCAAATCACTTTTAGATTACCTCACTTAATCCTGACAACCGCAGGAAGTACAGTGTTATGATTAAGAATCTCCCAGGAAGAGGTTTTCATATAAGAAGAGAAAGTCCAAAATAGGACCCTTGAGATGAAAAAGGCAGGAGAGCTCTTTTACTATAGTGCAGGCTATAGTTGCAAAGAACGATTTACATAATCATTCAGCCTTAAACACAAAGACAACATGTCTGCCTCCAGTTGGTTGAATTCTCAGATCCATTCTTGCTCCATTCCTGCCTAGAAAAACATCCTAGAGGGGCTGTCTGGGCTGCATAGTCCATTCCTGCATGCCTAATGTCCCTGCTGAGGGAATGCCCTCAGAGCTGGTGCTGTGTGGTTTTTTTTAGCCCCAAGTCATTAAGGTCCCCAGTCTGAAGGTGTTAGATGAACAGACTGCTTCTGGGCAGAGAAACTGCTTGTTCCACTATATACCTGGGTAAAACATATGATTGTTCTTCTGAAATACTTCAGAGTCCGGTCACACAGCATCAATCAGGATAGTCCAGGTCAACCAAGGCCAGACAGACAGGAGGCAGAAAGTGCCCTAGACTTAATTTTCAACATGGTGACAGTGCCCCAAGTCATTTTCTCACATCAAAAACATGCTCCCGCCCTGGCTGGTGTGGCTCAGTGGTTTGAGTGCCTGCCTGCGAACCAAAAGGTTGCCAGTTCGAATCCCAGTCAGGGCACATGCCTGGGTTGCAGGCCAGGTCCCCGGTTGGGGGCGTGTGAGAGGCAAACAACCGCACATTGATGTTTCTCTCCCTCTCTTTCTCCCTCCCTTCTCCTCCCTAAAAAAATAAAAATAAAAATATTTTTAAAAACAAACAACAGCAACAACAAAACATGCTCCCCAAAAGCAAAAGCACCTTCACTATTCTATTTTGAATGTTGGATAATTTTTTAGTCAACTCTTCCACCTGCTCCCAATATTGATAATTTGGGAGTTTGTTGTGTGAGGGGAGAAGACCAGCAGAATATTCTGAACATTGGCTTTACCTTTTTAATTAATTATTATTTTGCCTCTTTATTAAGCATGATCAGAGGTTTCTGTCTCTCTTACATTGCATTCAAGACTCTAAAAACAAATGAAACTTACTGCTGTATTTCTCATTAGAAAAACCATCGTCCTGTCCCAGTGATCTTTGAGAGTCTCACACAATAGAGCTGGTGTGTTTACAAAAGCACCACATAAGTGAAATGGTACTGATTGTGTTTTGCTTTAAATATCTACTTCAAGAAAATTATATTCTGGTCCAGATATTCTTGATATAAATGAGAAAATCGAATAATTGGGGTAGTAGAAGGAGGCACCCTAACGATTTGACCCATGCTCACTTAAACCTGTCACATAGACTGGTGGGTTCCATCTTTGCAAGAACTTTCTTGGAGGAGTGTAGCACTGAACAGGAAGGCCACCTAGTCTCTCCAGTTGTGTGACCCCAGGATATCAGCTCTCTGGGCACCAGTGTGCTCATCTGCATGATGAAGGGGCTGAAGCATCTCTAAAACATTTTGCAAGGTTACCATTCCCTGAGTACTTAATATAAGAATAAGCAGAGTTCTAGTGTTGGCTCTGCTGCTTCTCCATCTGGTATAAGTAAGGACCTCATTGTATGGTGATACGTATGATAACATCTGAAAATATGAGAACAGAAATTGGATTTATGGACAAATGGATGGTCTAGATTTACATATATTATTATTATATATTAATATGTATATTGATCTAGATATGGGATAGTGATCTAGATAATAAATTTATGTGGAGAGAGAAACAGATTAAGAGAGAGAGAGAGAAATAGCTCTTGACTGATCAAGAGATGCAGTGGGCAAAGCCAGGACTAAAGTCTAGATTTTCTAACTACTTGTCAGGTAATTTGCCTCCTGGTCTCTGTGTATAAATCATATAAGTCACCAGAATACTGGAAGATTTGATAAGATTGGTGTTTAATCAGCTCCATGTGTGGTTTGCTTCCTTCCCCCAACCATCATTGATATTGCATTAGAAAAAGCTGCAGGTTCTGGAGACAGCATGAATCTTCTTTTAAATGGGAGCCCTGAAAATTTACCACTGCCTTTAATACTAATCCTACATGTAAATTTGCAGAAGGGGAACATCCTGAGATCATTTTTCAGAGGTGATGAAAGGAATCCATTTAATGGAAGAAGCTAGAAGAGAGGAAATTATCCAGCTTGTCCTTCTACTGAGGGCAATATGAAATAGTGCGCCCAGTGGGCAGTAGGCACAAGGAAAGAGGGCACTTCCCCAGCTTCACCTGAGCTGTGTGCCCTGGGAAAGTAACTTTACCTTTCTGTATCTTAGTTCTTCAGGAAGTTCAGAAATTGAACTTGATCACTTTAATGATTCCAAATATTCCAAGATTTAATTCTGAGAAATTCCTAAGGCAAACTGCTTGAACTTTTAGTCAACTGTCTCCTGTGTCTCTTTGCTGGGTAATTTAAAAAACTGGGACAGTGATCTAAATCATAGATTATAATTATAACAAACAGCAGCAGTTAATGAGGAAGAGGAACTTTGCAACTGAATCTTGCTTAGACTGAAGTTAAAAAGTGTTTTTGCAGTCTACTGTTATCACTTAGTGTGCTCAACATTCATTCAGTAAAGATTGAAGTGCCTCCCATACACTGAGCAATAAGCTAAGGCCTGAGGATACAGCCAGTGTACCTTGACCACATGAACCACTTGGGAACAGGAAAACGTGCTTTTGCAGGTATAATGCCAAAAGCGACCCAGAATCTCTGAATCTGACAATGCCTCAACTCTGCCACAGCTGACTATGGGATCCTGGGCAAGTCCCGGTTCTCTCAGGCCTGGCCCTGCAGCCAGCCCATCTTCAAAGTCCCTCCCTGGGCTTCATTCAGTTCCTGAAAGACCTCATTGAGCGCCTCCGCACAGCAGCCAACTGCCTCACGCGAACGCAGGACGCCGTAGGTAACCCGAGCCTGCGGCTCCCTCCCATCTGAGAAGAAAAAAAAGGGGGGGGGGGGCGTGGGCAAGGATCAGGAAAAAAAAAAAGGAGAAAAATACTGAGAAACATGTTTTGGCAGGCAAGGCCTTCGGAGACTACCATATGTGCTCCATATTGAGCAGCCCCTGGTCTTTGATGTTTTTTCTGCAACTAAAGACATTCTTTCTCAAACTGCGCCTAAGTACTACGGACATTAAAACAATGAGGCCCGAGCGCGCGGACCTGGCTCTAAGGTGTTTAATTCGTCCTTCACCCAAGTGCTTACCACTGGTTAGCTCCCCGGTAAGCACTGTGGCCGCGGGCAGGGCTGCCATCCGCTCGCGGCCCCACCCCCCTTTTCAGCCGGGATTTGTCTGGATAGTAGAACTCCTTTAGCACCAAGTTCGGAAGTAAGTACTTTCCCAACCGCCCGGCAAAAAAAAAAAAAAAAAAAAAGTCCCCCAGATGTTTCCTGCTTCACGGAAACGAGCCCAGGTTGGAGCTGAAGCATTCTTATAGGACGGCGGGTCACGGGGCCCGCCCGGCGCCCGCGAGCCCGGCTCCCCGGCGAGCAGCCGGGTGCGCCGGGGGCCTGCTGCGCTCCCCGGGTTCGCGCCCACCCAGGCTCGCGGGGGAGAAGCCAACAAAGTGGGACACAAACGGGGGTGGGGTGGTACTTTTATTACGTGCCGAATTATGAATCGCAACTGACGATCCCTAGTAGATTTACACTCTGATCCTTGGGGAGTTTATGAAATAGTCACTCCGGCCGATTGTAAATTCCTCCTTCTCTTTGTTTCCCTCTACTCACAGCCGACCCAATGGCGACCTTAACGAGGAAGCTCCATCCACTGGAGGGCCCTGCCGGGGGACAGCGAGGCCTGGCCGGGAGGAAGTGAAGAACCCAGAGGCGGGAACTTCCCACGGCCCCGCAGAAGGGTGGTGCGCACGCGGGATGGCTCTCGTGCTGCACGAGGCTTTGCAAATTGGGGCCCCCTCAAAAGTGGGCCCGACGGGCGGACCCCCGGACAGCGGCGTCTGAGCTCCCGCTGTTTCCGGGTCTCGGCAAGAGCTTCCGGGGTGCGCGCCACGCGGCTGGTTTAGGCGCCTTTGGATAATGACAAATAACTAGGCGGAAGATTCGTGCCAAAAGAGAACAGTAATGACCGTGGCCTATAATAACGTCGGGGTGGGCAACACCAGGACTCGTACCGAGCAAGCCATTGCTCAGAGAAGGGAGTTTCCTGCAGGAACTCGGAATGCCGCGGGGATCCGCGAAGCAGCGGACCAGGGCGCTGCCCCAGCCTCCCGACCTCACCAGTGGTCGCGGACGCTCGGGCCCTGCCCAGGAGCCCCTTTACCCAGAGCAAATTCCCTGAGCACACGAGGTCCGGCCTTTCATCCCTCTGGCTTCCTGGAACGTCTCTGTTCTTGGTCATCTAAAGTGAGATTTGACTCATTCGAGAGGACTCCCTTCACCCTGACCCGCGAGGTTCAAGAAAGGAGCACCGTGGCTCAGAGGTCACAGTGTCGCCTTGACTGTGTTAACTGGGTCAGCTGGAGCAGGCTCCCTGGACGCCGAGGTGCGGGTTTTCCTGGAGGAATCAGCATTGGGTTAAAAGTGGGAGTAGATTTCCCTGAAATAATCTCGTCTGTGAGCCTGAAATGAACTGAATAGGCACAAGATACACACTCGCGCTCCTTGAGTTACAACCGCTCTCAAATAATTGCCCCCTTTCCTTCAGAGCATTTGCTCTGTTAACCAGGATCTGTTGTCCAAGCGCCTACTGTGTGCTCAGAACTTTAACAGACCCTTTGGGGCACACAAGGCCAGAAAACGAGGTTCCTGCCGGTGAACCTGGTTGAGGACTCGGTATGAGTGCGTTAGTGGAAGAGAGAGAGGGCGCCCATTAAAATTACTTATTGTGCTACTTTTTTTTCTTGAAAGAATCAAAGGCACCCAGAAAAGAATATAATGTTGTACGCCTGCACTTTGGGGCTCTGCTTCCTTTTTCTGACCCTTCCTCAACTCAGCTTTTCCCCCTCAGGAGATTTGTAATCCCCCTTGGGGAGGAGGGCGGGTGGGGAAACAACCAGCCCAGGTAAGTATGGGAGCCACATGGTCTCACGAATGGAAAAAAGGAAATCATCTCCAAATGCAACCAGGCAGGTGGGAGTAGATCGAAGCTGAAAGGGAATAGGAAATCTATCAACCCCCAAGGCAGCAGACTCCCTACGGGTGGTGAGGTGTGAGAAACAGTCAACATTTAGAGCACTGAAGTCAGAAGATTTTTGGCAGCTGTTAGATTAACATCCTGGTCTACAATCAAGTTCACGTGACCGAGAGGATGTTTCCCGTAATTCCGTTGCCTGGCTACCTCTCTCTCTCTCTCTCTCTCTCTCTCTCTCTCTCTCTCTCTCTCTCGCCCCTCTCTTCCCTCCCCCTCTCTGCCTCTCTCCCCCCCCCTCTTTCTCTCTCTCCGGCGCGCGCGCACTACCAAGTTTAAGAGATCATACAGAGTCCCAGCTGAATGGTGCTGCTGGCCAAATATGGGCCCTGGAAGGAGTCCTGACGTTAGGAAACTGCTCACGTCGGACAGGGGCCTTCCGGATCTCACTGACTTGTTGCCTCCCTAGCTGTCACCTTGCAGGTGACAGAGAGGCCCCGTTTTCGGAATGGGAAATCCAGGATCCCCCCTCTTACCAGCTAATAACCTATGTGTTCTGGACCCTCCCACCCCGCAGCGGTCCAAACTAAACTTTTCTTTTTCTATATGTGTAAAGCTCCAAGCGTCTTCCGTGACTCCAGCTCCCTCCTGCCACAACAGTCACATTTCTGGGACGCGATCTTCCATAATTAGGGCCTGACCACTGTGGAAATATATGCAAGATATTTGCTATACTTTGTGGAACAAAATTAAATGGAGACTGGCTCATACTTCGGGGCTCCCAGAGTGCGTTGAAGAAGGGCCCAGCACCCGCCGACCTTGAACCCTTCTCCTACTGGGGGAGGGGCTATGGAGCCCAGGCCTATGTGACTCTCTTAACAGCTTAAATCCCTGGGATCCCGCCCTGACCCAGGACCCCACAGCAGTGCAGATGTTGCCTCTCAGTCCCTGTGGCCAGCCGGCCCTTGCATCCTTCGCACTCCCAGGGCCCCTGGTCATGTACAGTCGGATTGACCCGCTGCTCACTTATGCAGGATAAGGCTGTGCTCCATTGGCAACACGGGCCGGGGGTTTTGTACCAGCTTCCCCTCGCTTCGAGCGGCTGTCCTCTCTGGGGGGTTGAAGGTGGGTTTTCCAGACGTGTAGCAAGAAGGTAACAGAACCCGCACAAGAGAAAATGCAAAAACACAGGATCAGATCTCAATTGCCAGGGTTGAAGAATGTAAACGCGGGCGAGTTCGAGGACGCGGAAGTTGGAGTTCTCAGAGTCGCCGATCGCTTGGGGGAGGAAGGCACACCTCGCCGACATGGGAAGGGGACACGGCAGATCCACCACATTTTCAGCATTTCTAGGAAGGAAATGCAGTTATTTTCCCGAAGACGAATAATGTAGAGATGAAGATCACCAGCTCAAGGGAAAACACTTCCAAACCTCTCCTTGGACGAACGTTCTCATTTTGCAATCGCAAAAACAACCTCAATGAAACAAAAATGCTGGCTCGAGATCACGAAGTAAGTCCAGAAACCGGGATCCGAGGTTGGCTCCGAAATGGAGTAAGCACTAGTCACTCTGTCTCTGACAAGCCGCTCAAGCTGGATCTCCGCGATTTACTTCATTCTACAAGAGTTGCTGATCTGTACAAAATCCTACCTGCTTTTGAAGGGGGGTGTCATCCTTAGCAAAGGAGACACGCACCTACCGTAAACTTGCTGCTGGGGGAGTGGAAGAGGAGGTTGTAAGTCTTAAGTAGCCAAAAGTGTCTTCTACGCTGACTGTTTCACATAACTGCCAACTCCAGAGCTCAGAGTCCACCTGCGAGTGACACTTTGCCTGCCCAGTGGATGTCAGAGCAACAGCTGCGGATATTGTCAACCTGTGTCAGCTGGTTCAATTCCCCTATCACAGCCATCAGGGAGCCCAAGCTGCACCGGTTTTCTCATTTGGATCCATTTCTTTTGCTCTTGGCTGAAGGAGTCATTCTGGTCATTAATAACTGTAATAAGCTCACTCTGGCCGACGTCTCTCGAAATGGCGAGGTGCCCAGAGGCTCCCCTGGGATGGTGGGCAAGATAGGCCCGTTTGGTAGCTGGTGGTGGCCAAGTGGGGAAGGACCTTGACCAGACTTGCCCATAACTCCCAGGGCTTTTCCCACCCCCACTGACTGTCCCAGTGTCCAGCTTTTCCTACCCACCACCAGTGGGGAGAGCCCTTAGGGGACCAGATCCACTTGTTTTGCGAGAGTGCCCTTCCCAAAGAACTCTAGAGATACTGAATGAGGGGACTGGGCTCTGGAACACATGTGGAGAAACCCAGCAAAGTGGAGACAAACATGCTTTAGCTTCAGTTCTTGACTCAGGCAGAAATACAAATGCCCTTTGAATTTGGTGCCCATTTCCCTTTCTCGTTCCCTTTCTTCCTCCAGTTTTTTGTGCTTTTAATGCCATTTGAATTTATTTTTAGAGTTTTCAGACCATCAAGAGTCCCTGAGAAAAGAGGACATGTCATTCTATGTTGCCACCATCCTGGTAAAGAAAAAGTACAATTCAAATTGGCAACCTAATCCCATTGCCATGAGCAGTCTCTTTCACTCGGTGTTGTTCTTAAGCCAAGTGTGCTGCCACCAGCCACAAGTAGCAGGTGGTAAAAACAAGAGCAGAGTATAATAGAGGAGAAATACATGAATACATTGCTGCTTTCTTAACTTTGTTTTTAGTTGTCTGTCAGCATTGTCACTACTAAGTAAGATAATAAATAACTGTAAAAAATTTTGCAGGGGCATAGGGGCTTACTAGCTGGTTTTTAGGAAGTCGTCATAGTCCCTTTGTCTCCCAATGTAATGGCTGTAAAATAAATCAATATATACCCTGGTACAGTTTAAAATCCCATTAAATGACCACTCATTTAGCTACTTCCAGGTTTGGAATAATGCTCCAAGGGTGACTAGGGTCCAGAGGACTTACATTAATCAGAACTTCAGGAAATGCACCTGATATTCCCAAAAATCCCCTCCACAACCAAAGGGAAAGAAAGGACTCAAGAGGAATGACTATGGCTTCAGGGACTCTTTAACACAATTTGTCCTTAATGCCCACCTGGGAAAGGAGGTGGAAATAGCGGGAGAGAAACATGATATGTGAGTGAAACAGCGATTGGTAGCCTCTCTCATGTCCCCAAATGGGGACCTGGCTGGCAATCAGGGTAAGGGCCCTGACTGGGAATCTAACTGGCAACCTTTCAGTCTACAGGCTGGCTGCTCAGTCCACTGAGCCACACCAGCCAGGGCATCCTCCCCCTAACTCTTCCTCTTACTCAGGCTCAGCATCAGAATGAAGAAAGGGGAAAAAGGAGAGCAGACAGATAATAGATAGGCTCTGGACTGGGAGTGTGCCTTTGTAGGAGAGAAAACAGAAAAGAGTTTCCCAGTCCATTTCCCAATCACAATGGCCTTCCCCACAGGCTGTACACTCTCCTGACTTCATTTCTAGCTTTGCCTGCTCAGTACCACCTCTCCTACCTTCTGCAAATGCCCCAAATCCAAAATCTAAAGCATTTTCTTGAGGGTAAGCAAGCAGTCACTAGATAAACTCTCTATAGATGAGAAGAAAGTCCATGACACCGAGAAGCAACTACTAAAGGGCAGAGAGGTGTGTGTGAGAGTAGCAATGTTTGGGAGGTGGAATTCATGGGGTTTCATTCCAAAAGTAGACACAGGAATTTGAAGAGCCCCACACTTTGTCCTCCCCAGCTTATGGGTGGGTGGTTCCTTTGTTCATGGTACAAACCCTGGCCCTGACAAGCAGAAAAATGGCTAAGGTGTCTCTTGGAAATTAGGGACCAAGTTAATCCCTTTCTAGGCCTTGAGGTTTCTAAGCTTCAGGCTTAAGAGTGGGGCTTTGGGCTCCATTTATGTTAGTGATATGAACAGAAACTCCAGTCCAGTAAATCTGAGTTTAAATGTTCTCAACCCTGGTGTGTTGGGGAAAGAAAAGTGAAACTACTGGACATGTGTGGTATACTTGGGCTCCTCTGGTTAAGAGAGTCTTTGTAACTTTGACTCTCTTGTGGATATTTTGGAGGAATAAATATAAAGGCTTTACAGCTTAAAATGGTAGGTACCTAAAGCTACAAGTTCTTAGAATCTGAATTCTCATCACTTAAATCACTCTCTAGGAGTCTATGTTAGAGGATCATGGAAGACAGTTCGTGGCTCTCTTCCAAGTTCCCCAGGAGACCTGGTACAGACTGAAGGACTCCTTCATGTGCCATCAACTCCCAGGATGGTTGCTAGAAACACAAAATGGCAGTGGGGAAGCTTGAAGTTTGTATGGTCTGGCCAGGTCCCTCCTCTCTGCACCTCAGTTTCCTTGCAGGCACACAGGGTTTAGAAATACTCTCCTTACAGTGTGTAAAGATTAAACAATATGCAGCCTATAAAATGCTTGACACTTAATAGGCTCTCATTAAAAGTTAGTTCCTTCCTCCATGTCCTGGAGGTAGGGGGCAGGCAGATTTTATTACTCCTCTTTTCTTGATGAAGAACTGAGGTGGGGTCCTGGGGGACCTGCAGAGGACCACCCTTAACTTCCCTTGGCTTGTCAGATTGACGCCCCAGGGCCACCAGCCTCAATTCTGCTAAAGTGGCTCAGGGCTCTCTATCACTGCAGTGCCCTCTGGGACCCCCAACACAGACCCAGGTGAGGGCCAGGACCCTGGTATCTAGTGTACCAATCCCAGCCCAGTCCACTGTAACTGGACTCTGAGAATCCACCCTGTCTTAGGTCCTGCCTGCCATAGGTTGGGGAGCAAGTGACTCCATTGGACAGCCAAAGAACAAGGGACTCTTGGTTCAGGGAGCTATTGCTCCCCTGGGCCAGCCTTCGCTCTTTTTTCTCTGCTCTGAAGCATTCATCATGACTTCCTTGTTGCATGGTTCTAACTCTCACCCACTCCCAGGTTTACAGAGCAGCCCTGCATTCCCAGAGCTGCGGCATATGGGCCAGAGGAGGTGGGGGCGGGGCATTGTGCTCTGCTGCCTCAGCACCCGGTAGTGTCCAAATGGTACCCGTTGTGTCTGGTGCTCCTGAAGGGAAGGTCAGAGGTGGTGCTTATTATGTAGGTAAGCCCTGACTCCTTGCTCAAGGCCTGGAGCAGGGCCTTGTTTTTTTAAAAATTGCCAATCTACCCTCACAATTACTAAAAGTCGAACAGTCTCCAAGTCCTTTTTTCCCCTACAACTGCCCCCTCCACCCTCTCGAAGGGCCAGGGCTAAGACCTCCTCCATACCTGGGATCCCTGACCCAGCAGCCCCAACCAGCCCAGGAGAGAAGAGAAGGAAGTCAACAACCCCATACGATGAGGAGCAGTCCTCATCCCTATCACCAGCAGAAGATCTGGAACAGTCCATAGGTCGCAAAAGGGCTGTCTTGACACACGGAAGTATTTAGCAGGTAGCGTGCTATTACTGTCTAAGAGGGTGTGAAAAGTAATATGAATGTGAAATACTGTGGGAAAATGGAAAGTTTCCAAAACAGGCAGAGAGGCCCCTCCGCTGCTTGGCCTGGAAGGCCCAGAATCTCTACTGCCTGCTGAGTGGCGCCAGGAGGCACTGCTAGTGGCCTGGAACTAGAGGGAATGTGGGGGGTGGGCACCAGGGATCAGGGGTGTGGGGTGCTCACAGAGAAGACTGGACGGCGAGGTGGGATTCAACCTGGTAGCACACGAGAGAAATGAGAGAATCTCAGCAACGCCCTGTTGGTTCCCCCCTCCTGAATGCCAAGGTTGACACCAGGCAGCCTCGGTAGAACTTCAACCCCCCACCCAAATGTACAGAGAAAGACTTAATCAAAAAACAGATAATGATCATAAGTTAGATGGAAAACAAGATTTTACTCATTTTATGAAACAATTTATCAATATACTGAGTAAAGATGACAGGAAGTATGCAGATGCTTTCTGCAGGAGATGGAAGTAGAAGTGAGATGACAAGGTCCTCGTTGATGAAAATGTCTCCAATCCATGCTAGATCGAGAGCGCACACGCCGTACAAACATTCTCACATTGTGTTGTGCAGACAAGGACCCCCTCCCTTTGGTCTAACAATAGTCCCCATCCCTGACACACATAGGGATTCGGCCTTTTCCACCTCCGGGGGTCTCAGCAATCCCCAACTGCCAAACCTCAGGCCGGCAACAGGGGGAGCCAGACCACAGGCAGCGCCCGGGCGCTAGGTTGGTGCCCAGGGGATTTCTCCATCAAGGGCAGAGCCCTCTAAGAAAGGCACTAGAAAAGGCCTGGGGCCACTGTCTCCTCCATATATCGTAGAACTACCCTTCAACCCCCATCCCACCCAGCCGAGGGCCGAGTTCTGGGTTGTCGCCAACTCTCCCAGATAAGAATGAGCTTTTCGACCCTCATCTGCTGACTCTTCAGGCAGGGCCGGCCTGGTTGAAATAGCACTCGAGGCCCAGGAGGACGAGGTGCGAATGCCTAGCTTTGGAATAGGTGCCACTGCATCTGTGCGGCGCGTTGTCAGTCTGGAAACGCTTGTACCCACATTCACATTTCTCTCCTTTTGGGCTTCCTGCAAGGCGAGAGAGCTGGCCTCCTCTTTAGAACATTTTCCTACACTACACTTCGTCGGAGCAGCCTGGTGATAGTGTAGTTGGTTGCAGATAGTATCAGGTTTGGAAACAGACCCCCGCAGCGTATTACGTGTTCTAATTCACAGGTACTAGGGAGTATTTAAGAATGGGTGCGCGCGGTCACCCTGGTTGGTTTTCTCATGCAAATAGCTCAATATTCTAATCATAAATCAAAGTTCCAGGGTCTGCTTTTGGGACGCGCGCTGACGAAAGAGAAGAGGGGAGGGGGTGCGTGTGTGTGCCTGTGTGTGGTGTGGTATGAACACAGGAGGGGCAGAAGCAAAAGCTACCACCACCACGGAGGAAGGGTGGAGAAGGATGGGGACGTGGCGGCTGCGAGCGCCTTTATAAAGCCCTCGAGAGTCTCCAGCTTCTGGCCCCGAGGCCTGAGCCTCAGAGTCACTCCCGGCGCTCCTCCTGCCCGGTAGCGCGAAGGACGGCGCGGCTGGAGCTGGATTTCGCATTGGCCGCCCCGCACTGCGCCAATCCGCCTAGGCCTCGGCTTCCTCCGTGGCCGCCGGCGGCCCTCCCTGGATCCACGCGCCTCCGGGCCTAACCGCCTTTCTTGCCGACCTTCCCTGGTGAGCTCACTACCTCTCCACGCCCTCCCGCGCGTCCGCAGGATCTCGCTCCCCGCCCGGCGAGGGACCGACGCGGAGCGCGCTCAACGCGGGGCTCTGAGCTTTTTCCGCGCCCCTGGACTCTTTTTAGGGCGATGTCTGGCAGCTGAGAGAGATGCCGCAGGGGGGGAAGGGAAGTCGAAACGTCTGAAAAGAAAGGAAATAACTTCTTTCTTTGTGGCCCAACTCAGAGCCCCGAGCTGGAGTGCAGGGAGCCCGAGGCCCAGCCCCGAGGTTCAATCCGACGGCCCCTAGAGTCAGGCCCAGCAGCCCGCGACTCTCTCCTTCCTTTCTTCTTTCTTCCCCGCCCCTTGTTCCCTTGTTTCTCCTTTAGTTTTCACACGTGTTTTAAAAATTCATATGTGGGCACGTTTAAAAAGCAATTTCGCATTTTAAAGTCGGCAGTAGCAGAGGGAGAATTACAAATCGGATTGGATTTAATTAGCTGGTAATGCTCCTCTCATGCCCCCCGTAATTAAACAGAGATTCTAGTGGCGCTTCAGGGCCCACAAGTGATTATTACAAGCATATTTTACATTTACATTAAAATGCTGTCCCCGGGGTGTAATCCAAGAACTGGCTCCATTTATTCGAATTTTGAACCTGAGCGCTGAGGCCAGAACACTGCTCCCCAGTTATGGAAGGATGGATTCTGGGGTCTGTAGTTTAGTTTCCGTGGCTATTTTTAATTTGTCCGATTCTGTTTCTAAGGAGCAAGGAAAGATAGCTGATGTCTCCCGAGACCCCTTGGAATCCCGCAGGAGTACCTTGGGCACGATCCCACCAAGACCCACGCCAAAAAAAAATTTTTTTTTTTAATTTGAAGTGTGAATTTGTGCAAAACCTAGAGCCACTTTGGTGGGTCCCCACCAAACAAAGAAGCATATCCAGCCCAAGCGGTATCTTCAGCCTCGACAGCGGACCAGACTGGCTGCCCTGAGGTTGGACTCTTTTCCTATAGAAATCCAGAAGCCCCGTTTGGTGACCTCGAAATCTCTCTCTTCTCTTCTTTCCCACTTTGTCTGTCCCCATTTCCAATATTCCCCGCTCTGTGATTCCCTGCAAATCCCTCTGGCCCAGGGACTTTGCCCACCCGATGTGCTCACCTTGGGAACCCGCAGTTCTAGTTATCCTCCATTCCAACTCCACTGCCTGACAGTTTCCAGGCTCTAGCCGAAGCGCGTGTCCGTGTTGTCACCAGATTCACTAGTGCTTTTGATGAGAGCTGCTTCCCTTTTGGAAACACATTTCCTCTCCCCAAGAGAGAAGAATCTATTCTGCACTGGCTTAAACACACAAGGCAAAATTTCTGTGGTGTGAGAACATTAGCCTCTAATAGCTTTGGAGTCCAGTAAAGACTTTCAGGAAATGGAGATAGGCCTGTTCAATTAACTGGCCCCAGATTGTCATTTTGGGGGCTACTTCTTCTCCCTCTGGCCTTCTACATCATTTTTCCCCCCAAAACTTTTCTACCCACTCTCCTTTTTTATTTATGCTCTTATCTTTCTTAAACAAAGGATCCCTGGAAGGAACTACCTGAAGAGAGGACCCCCCCACACACACCAGTGTCATTAATTAGGGACACATGCTAGCCAGGTACCAGGAGCATCTTTGACTCTGAGTCTTCCCCCTCTGTGAAGAAGTGGTCAGAACAGATAAACTCTTAAAGACTCATTTCCTTTCTTAAATTTAATACTTTTAAGTCAAAACTTCTCTGTATTTCTGAATATATATATATATCAGTAATGTTCTGTGCCAAGATAAGTAGGATGTTTAAACTTCTCATAGTACCGTCTCTGGCAAGTTCCTCCCAGAGCAGCCTTCCTCTCTGGGCACAGAAAGAGCCCCTCAGGGTGGAGAGCCTCTGACAGGTCTTCTGAATATAGCCACCGTCCAAGTCCACTTATGGTTACATGATTCATTAGGACCCTTAATCCTCATCTGACCCTGCTGATTCAGACACCACCAGTGAAAACTCATAAAACCGGCCAAGAGGCTGGCCAACATATGCATGCATTAATTAGAGTTATGTGGGCCTTTAGCTTCCAGTCTGATGAACTGCCCTGGAGCTGCAGGAGGCAGAGGTTTTGGGGTTCTTTTTGCCTACAAATGCTCTTTGGCCATACCAGGGCATCAGCTGAACACAGTGGGTGATCTGAAAGCTAACCCTGACCTCCTCACCCCTTGGAGAGTCCCCTGATCACAGTAACTAAAGCTAAAGCCTGGCAGTAGGTCTTGCAGAGGAACAGTCAAGAATCTGTTCAAAGGGGAAAAAGGGAATGAGCAGTGAGTTTTGTTATTATTATTGCACCCAGTATTATGAGAGAAGGACAGAGACATGCCCAAAGAGAAATAAGAGGAATATTTGGTATTAAAAAAAGGCACAAATATTTAGAAACCCTCTCCATGAACACACACACACACACACGTACACACTGTAAAGGCTGTAGTTTATCGAGAAGCTGAAAGTGCTTCCAACCCATTTACAAGGATAAGGGAAGGTGTGCTGGGAGGAGTGTGGACTTGAGCCAATTTGGCAACCACAATTCTGGCCAGGAACCAGGAAGTCACAGAACACTCCAGATACCAGGCCTGGCCCCATCCCTGGCAGGGGGCCCTGTACATGGTACTTTTCCTACAAGGTGTGTTCTTTTCTTTACCCACATCTGACCCTTAGATACAGGACAGTCAGGGTCAGTCAATGTCAGTCAATGAGATCCCTTAGCCTTTCTGATATAATTGAAGATTCCACTTGCTTTGTATAGGGAGCAATCAACTCTGGTTTTATCTTGTCTCTTGTTAAATTATAAAGGACAGAATCCTCAAGGTCTGTTAAGTCTACATACACTTCTTTAATGCACTGCAGGATTTATCTCATTTGTTTTATATTGCATGTGTATTTTCCAGTCTTTGTCCCCTCGTTTTATAACCCAAACAAAATATCTACAGGCTGGAACATGGCAAGACCACTCTTATAATAGTAAGAAACTTATTTGTTACTTATTCGGTGCATAATAATTTAGTCCTTTTAAATTTGAGTTGGTGGAGGACACACCAAAAAATGAGGAGCCAACTTTCTATAAATGTAGAATTTTATAACCTCCCTCTTTCTGCTTGCTTTTCTTCCTTCCCTTGTTCCTTGTTCTTTAAACTCAGCCACAGAGAAAAGGCATTCAGTTTGGAGTCTTAGGGATCCTTTGTTCTGCACGTGCCTCATCCTCTTCTTTCCGGATATTTTTAATTATAATCAGAAGACATCTCACACCCTGACCAGATTGTATTTGGTGTGAGCCTCTTTAAGTTCTTCAAAGCTTCCAGCTGCCCCTCCCCCACCCAATCCCTCCTGATCAGCAGAGCAGATTCAAATGGAGTAACTTGCATCATTCTAAATCCATAGAGATTATATTCCTGTTTGCTTTTCCATGCATTAGGAAACTCTGGAAGAATGTGCAAGAAAGTAATAACAACAGGAGAAACAAATGGACAGAAATTGAAAAGAAGATGATTTTGTATATTTTGAGCCATGAAAATATACTATCTATTTATTAGACATTAATCTAACCAAGATCTATATTAGAGCTGCTAGATGCTAACTTGTTTAGACATAATATCACTTATTGAGGAGGAGGATCTAGAGGACATCTACTGACATTATGGGATTGAAAATATGTAATAAACTTTATGTTTCATTCAATGGGTTATAAGTTGGAAATCTGACTAGAGAATAATATTTTTGTGCAGAAGAATAAAACTATAGGTGAGGCAAAATGCACATTACTCAAATACCCCTCTCTTATTCCCACATGGGGTTATTTGTCAGTTTAAAGCCATTTTCTCCTCCAGTTAAGTCAGGTCAGTGGGAACAGAACTCAGGACCGTCCAAGCCCTTGGTCCTTAGGGGAAAGTCTAAGCTGGAACACAAGTGAAAAAGAAGGATTGACATTTCTCAATAGATGTTTGAAAATGGACAATTTCTTGTACAAGGAGGACAAGACCCTTTCCTAGAAATGGCTGCCTCTCAGCCTACTCCCCCTCCATGCAATCTTACCCTTCTCAGGGTGGGCTGCACACTCTGCCCTAGGGTGCCTGCCCCTTTCCCTAGGCTTTAACCAGTTGCAAAAGTTTTAGGCAAATTCTAGTCAGGAAATTTAATGCTTTAAGGCTAAATTTTAAAAAAGAGATTAAAAATTATGTTAATCAGTAGACTTACTCTACCCCAGGTAATTAAATGGCCCCTGGATGCCAAAAAAGTCTTTAAGTTAGAACTGGTGTGCTCTTTAAAAAATACACAAATAAACAACTCCACCCCACCAGGAGATGCAGTTCTTCAGCTCACACTAGTTTATGTCTCTTGCAGCTTTTCTTGTTGCATAGTCCCTGCTAGTAAACAACTTAAACCACTCTCATGGCAAAGGTCAAACTGCAAAATAAAAGGGACCTTTAAAAACTCTCCTATAAAGGTATGGTGTATAGAAAAACCACAGGGGGAATAATCTTTGCTCTACCCACTTGTTTTGATACATAAATTATCTCCGGAACAAAAAATCAGATCATCTTTTCCCATGGAAACAGGTGGTTAAATGTGAGACTTCCAAGGAGGTACTGTGTTTTATTGGAAACTGGGAGAGATTTCAGAAGAGGAACCAGGAGAAGGAATAGGCCAATGTTTGTGAGACTCAGAAAAGTGGATTTGTAAGAAACAGTGGGGCAAGAAGGGAAGGGGAGTTGAAAAGCCCCTGGTTTCCTCAGCTGTTTGCCGAAGTTGGAACATATGGTGCCAGGGTTTTCCAAAAATGACAGTGGATGGAAAGTAAAATTATTCTTCCCAAGTCGTGTCTTCCCCCAAATAAAGATATCTCTTCAGGCTGGAAACCTTTTCTTTTTCCACAGGGAATGGATGGAGGTCACTTAGAATCAATTCTCATCTTTTAGTAAAAATAACAGAGTGATTGTGGAAGCAAACAGAAGGGGTCAAGGTGTTTGTGCTAAACACTTCAAGATCGGGCCTGGCCTGGAGTGGGAATATCCAAACGGGTTCTTCATATTTCACGTTTTATAGACAGTCTTTTCCCTAAAGGATATACTTTCATTAGGTCATAAATGCACCAATAGATGAGAAAGAGGGAAAGGGAGGTGTGTGTTCGCGCGCGTGCGCGCGCCTGGACGTGGGGCGTGGATATACTGGGTAGGCTGTGATGGGAGGGGCGAGGTAGGTTCCAGGAGCCCAGGTCTGTGCCACCCACCCCCGCAGGCAGAGGTCGGGACTAGTGAGATGAGGCCGCACTCGGTTAGGCTTCCTAGAGCTTCTGCTTCGCTTTCTTAGGTCATACGTTTCCCGTGGATTTCACAAAAGCTCCTCACTGCCCAGAGTCCAAGCATTTACTTGCCTAAAGGCCACAAGAAGGAGGAGAGTGAGGTGGGAAAAATGAGGTGTTTTTTTTTTTCCCAATACGGTTTGTTAAAAATTTAAATGGAGAAGTTTATTAGTTTGGGCTTCAGTGCCTGAGCCTAGTAGGAGGAAAATGGGTTGTCTGGTGCCTTTCATTTCTGCTGGACCTCGATTCCCAGACTAGAGAAGTTTACCTCCCCCCAATAGCCAAGAAGTGCGACTTGGTGCCCTAAGAGGTGCCCTGTTCCAGGCAGGAGAAAAATTTTCAGACAGAGGATCATGCTGTCACCGCTAGCCCCATCGACTTCTTTTAGCGCATTTATCAAAGTGAGTCGGAATTATGCAACCAGCATCAATTAGCCGCCTGAATCGAGTCCCAGAGATTGTTTAAATCCACAGCACTGATTTCACACTTAGAAGCCGGTAGCAGTTTTGAAATTACTGTAAAACACCACCCGGATGATATATCGTCTGTCTAGGCCAGATTAGCAAGACACGCGCGCATACTCTATGTTTAAATCACACCCTGAATGCGGAGAAAATATTTCAGTAGGGATTACACGCGACAGAGCAAAACTGGAGCAATAATTATTTCCCTCTCTTTAGATTTCCTGTTTCTACAGAAAGCATTGGTATCAAGGACGAGTTAGGTAATGTGAGCTAAAAGGCAAGCAGGTCGCTGTCGTTTAAACCCAATCACAGTTCGTAGTTCAAGGAAAACTGCCTTTAATTGACACTGTGTATATTCCTCTTCTCCTCTAGGGCTGCCCAGTCAGGGACGCCCCCAGGAGTATTTATTTCCAGGGCTTTTGGAAACAAAACAACTAACCCGGTCTGCTGTGTAAGAGAGCACTCCAAGATGGACTGCCGGAGAAAGGCTTTTTGACCTCTGTGGAAATTAGTCATATTGACAGACGCCGGGGGAAGGTAAATTACCCCGCGCGCTGACGTTACGCAGAAGCGCGCCGGATTGCTACTCGGCCGCGGCGCAGAGGGGGCCCGGAGGCTCCCAGTTAAGTTTCCTCTGGTTCATACAAAGCCCCGCTTTGCTTCTCCAGGGCCTTCTATTTCAACGTGAATCCAACGGAGAGGGCGGTTTTAAAAAAAATAAAAGAAAAAGGTGATAGAGAAGAAAAGAGCAAGAGAAAGTAAAAAAAAAAAAAAGAAAGAAAAGAAAGAAAGTGGAAGGAAAGAGAAATACTGCGCGCCTTTGTGCGGGCAGGCTGGAGGACAGGGCAGAAAACGCGCAAAGTCCGAAGGGGAGGGAGAGAGGGAGGAGGCAAAGAGGGAGAGGACCGCGCGGCTCTGGGCTCCCAGGTCTGCCACTTGGGAGGTCCGGGCCCCAACCCAGGCCTGGCCAAATGTCCCCCCGGGAGGTTCGAACTCGGGCGGGGTCACAATTACACCTCGGCTCCAGGCAAGGACTTAAAAACCGAGTGGCGGGGACCGCAGTCTGGAAGCAAGGCCCTGCGGTCATCAGAGGGGGCTGGACCCGTGCACAGGAACCTTTTACAAGGCATATGGGTACAAAGAAAAAAAAAATCAAAATAAGCCACTTTCATCCAGCGTGGGCCTTGAAAATAAAAGCTGCCTTTTAGAGGGGGCGAGCGGGAGTTTTGAAATTCAGTGTGTGTTTTGTTTTATATAGTTTTGTGGTTTACCTGATAACCTAGGGGGAAATTGTCAGGGAAATAACTGCTAGACTTTTTTTTCCGGAAGGGGGTTGTCGTAAGGGGTACACAGGTTTGTCCTAAATCAGTTTGTGCCCTAGGCCTGCAAGCAACTGCACACATCCGTATAGATCATTATGCAGATAGAGGGAGACTACTGGTGTAAGTGGATCATTATCGACATAAAGCAGGGATCCAGTGGTCCCACCACTTTTCATTTTAAAATGGAGTCTGCGGAGAGGGCAGAAGGGAAAGCGTCAAAATTGTGGCATCTGGTTTTATCAGAGATTGTACCCGAAGGCTTCTCTAAGAGCAACTGGCATGGGTACAAAAGACGCGGGTCAGGATGCAAAGACGAGTCGAAATTTGCAATCCACGTGGGCGTCCAGCTAAGCCCGGTCTCAGGCCCTTGTCTCCCAAGGAAGGAACCGGACAGCCGGCCTAGCCTATGAAGTGGAACAAGCGGCGGCCCCCTCCAGCACAGGGCCAGGGTCAGGCCCAGGGCTGGGGATGCGGCTAGGTCCTCCTGAACCTTGGGCCCCCTCTGCAATATCTGGAGCTCCTGTTCCGGTCCCCTAGAGGCTATTTTATAGAAAAAACGAGGCTCTCCAAGCTCCTTTTCTCACATGGGGTGTGTGGAAGTAGGCAGAGGCAGCTGCACGGATATTTTGAAACAAAAATTGCTTATCTTTAAATTAAAACAAAACAAAACTCGCTCTCTCTTTCGTCTCCACCCCCACCCCCCACTCCCCGGCTCAGGACAGTGGAAACACGCCAAGTTTCACAGTGAAGAGAACCGAGGGGTAGGAATGGGTGGGGTCTAGAAATCCCAGCAGAATCAGGGTACCGTGCACCTTCCTTTCTGCTTTTCATTCCCTCTCTCTTGGCCACTGCTGCTCCCCGGGAGCCGGCTTAGTAACCCTTGGGAGGTGAAGGAAGGACAGAGGAATCTCCATAGCCTCCCGAGGAGTCAGGGAGGCGTGACATTTGTTTATTTTTTAAAATAAAGGCTTAAAATAATTCCAAGAGTTTCTGCAAAGAGGTTTCCAACCCGATGTGTATCCAGGAATGCAAAAGTTTGGACCCAAACTAGCGAATGTTTATTCTATAGAAAGTTAGGTCTCGCTGCAACCCACCTCACCTTGGAGATGCCCAGTCCAGCTTCCCGGCTTGGGCCACAGCCGGGAGCTCCGTCACCCCCCTTGTCGCCCTCCTGGATCAGGCTGGGTCCCTGCGGGCGAAGGGATCCTAGCTGACAGTCCCCAACCCCTCCCCCCTCTTGGGCTCAGCGAAGCCCCCCTAAGTTGCCCAGGCTGGCCGGACGGCGCTCCGCTGGGGAAAACGAGGAAGGGAAACGGGAGCCAGGCCCCGGTACTCTCTGCTTCGGTCTTAGGTTCAATTCTCCCCGCAACCCCTCTCCCACCCCACCCTTGCTCTCCCTACAGGAGTTCGGCCCTGAGGTTCACCCCAGCTGCCTGAGGAACTCCAGGTTGCCCCCATGTCCCGGACGCCGCGCCCCTACCCACCGGATTGCCTTCGGGGGCCCTCGGTGCTGTGTGGTCGGCACGGCGCGGCGCTGTGGCTAGGCGGGCGAACAGGATCACCAGGCCCGCCAGGTCTGTGCTTTTAGCAGCCGGGTAGCCCTGTGGGTCGAAGATGCTCAGAGGAGGAGGAAGTGCAGAGAAAAAAAGAAGAGGAAGGGAGGAAAAAAAAAAAACCTAACATACACACACGCACGCAAAACCAACTTTGGGGTTGGACCTTTTCAATTTCACACGAAGCGACCTGGAGTATCTGGAGAAGGTTTTTGAAGACGTTTAGGAGGGAGGGTGAGTTTTCTGCTGAGAAACTCAATCTGCCATACAGTAGCGGCCCCATCTGGGATCTGTCACTGCTGACAGCACCACAGGGCACAGCCGTGATCTTCTGCACAGCCTGCACTCCCCGAAATACCCTCCTTAATCAAAGGATGTCTGAGCGCCCGATCTCAGCGGAGCGCGCCGGCGAATTCCAACCCCGGCCCGCCCCCTCCCCACGGACACAGCCGTAGCCCCTCTCGTCTTCCCAGCACATTAATTAAAAGCGGAAAAAAGACCAAGGCTGATGTCATTGCTCTCAGAAGATCATAAACGTAAAAGGCATCCTGTGAGAATCCCTGAAAATGACTTTAATGAATAATTTCAGAGACAGTTATGGCTTTGGGTGATTACTGAGCGAGAATATGAAAACCAGATTTGCAAAGCAAAGGCGATGGTCAGGCGGCCAGGCGGCCACTTTCCCATTAAAACTGCACCAGCTTTCCTTCAGTGCCAAGTTCTAGTTATAGATTTAGGTTGCATTTTCTTCTTTAAAAGTAAAAGCAATGAACACCTCCCCCCACCCCAAAGACGAAAATGTTTCTGCCTGACCCCAAAGACAAAAATGTCAGGCTAAGGCAACAACAATCCACTTTAGAGAGACGGCAACCATGTCCTGGCCTCAGTGGCCACTGGCCTCCATCTTTTCACCAACAAAGCATTTACTGCCACCTTAATTTAGAATGATGTCTTTTTTGGCATCTTCTCAGCACTGTACTTGATGAGGTTGAAAATTTCCTCTCCTCCTAAATCCACTGTTTGTTCTCAATCCTTTCAGCTGGTGGAACAGCAAATGACCCTGCCTCTTACAGGAGAATCTGCAGGTCTCCCTAACTCTGTAGTTCTTGCTCACCAGTGCATTGAAAGATGATTTGGTTCTACAACAAGAAATGCTATTTTGAAACTTTCTGGTCACAGGGGAGCATCAGGTTGGCTCTGTTTGGTTCATGATTAGTGCATTAAATATACTAGTTGAGAAAACTGTGTTGTTAGTTGGGGATGGAGCAGGTGAGTATCCTGTGGTCCTTTATATTAATAGTCTAGCTGCCTGAAATCCTGTGTCCTTTACTTGGAAATATAAAATGGGGTCCTCTGGGCCTGTGGCCCATGTTGATTCATTCCATCTATTGTAATTCAAGTCAAAGTTAATTTATGCTACACCAGAAAAGTAAGAAGGGAAAAAGCAATGTGGAAGTTTGTTGTTGTTAGCTTTGTTTGTTTGTTTCTGAATGGTCTGAATGACTCAGACAACTGACTATTTGACTGAGCAGACTCCATAATTAAGGCAGATCCTGGAGAAGCCACTTGCCAGCATTGTGGGAAACTCCTTTGTGCAGCCATTGCCTGCCCTTCCCCCCTCTAAAAGCACAGATAGGTTCCCCCTCCTCCAATCAGTAAGGATTCTGCTGTCTAAAAGCCTTGCTCTCTATCCCTAGTCCCCAAAGGCTCCCCCAGCTCAATATTTCCTTCACCCTCTGCTGGGGATAGGAGTAGGTGGAAGGGGAAGCCAAGATCTCTCAAATGTGATGTTTTCACTGACTTAGGAGGAAATGATATTCTTCCGTTCCAGATTACATGAAGACACTTTGGAGTTGGGTATATTGAGTGCCTTAAAGAATTGGGGAGGAGAGGGGTGAACATTTGGGAAATTTTCTCCATTGGATTTCCTGTTTATTTTTGATAACCTTGGCTCCCCCAAATAGATCTTCTTGTTACTACGCTCAGAACATGAGCTATGACTTCTTTTCTCTCTAGCTAAATTCAGCGTAGCCTCTGACTAAACACTCAGCTTAGTTTTTACAGCCTGTGTGCAAATGGGTAGCAACTTCTGGATTTGCTTTGAGTCCTTACATTGACCACTTAAATTCAGGTGCAGGACTGACCCATGATATGGTCAATTCTCTCCCTGTAGAGACTTTAAGTAATTCTGGTCTTGCTTTTCCCCTGCCCCGTCCTTGATAAAGCCACCCCAAATCATCTAGTGTTTCACATTGGAGGTTGAGAGAGAGCAAAATGTGAGAGACGGGCTGCAGTGTGTGCATGAAGACTCAGGCTGTGGTTCCCAAATGTCCTGGGGGTGGGGAGGGAGCTCTGAAAACTGCAGACTTTTTCTCCTTCTTGACCTGCTAAATCAGAATGTCTGGTGAAGATGGAGTTGAAATAAGGGCTGAATTTATAATCTTCAAGGTCTTTGGAGGTTTCGGATGACTAGCTAGGTGTGGGAAGCTCCAGTGTAAAGGGTTCTGGAGTTGGATCATCCCAGTGGCCAGGACAGTGCCCCAGGGTGCCAGTATTGGAGTTCTGAGGCGTGGTCCTCTGTCCAGGAATTATACAAACATGCCCAGTCGCTGCGCTGATTTTTGAGATATAGTAGGGGACAAAGCTGCTACCAGTCATGCTTGTCCTTGTGAGGTGTCAGTGTTTTACACCAAGGACAACTCTGGAGGGGTAAGGGGCAGGGAGGCAGAAGAGGGTCTCTGCTCCTTAGATACACCAGGTGTAAATAGCAGGTGCAAAGACAGAGGCTTGGAGAGCAGTCCTGTTCTGTAATTTGCCCTCCACCCCCACCCCACTAGGCAGAGCCTTCCACTATTTAACTCCCAAGGGCTGTAGGAGCCAAGTGGGTACCAGTTCAGGGAGAGCGGCCCTAAGAGTGGCCTGGACCCCTAAGAGCCGCCTTCTTCCCCGCCCCTGGCCGGCTTGGGCACCGCAGCAATGGCCTCAGCTGTTAGTGTAGGAGACCAGCACCTTAGCACACGGATAGCGGACGAGAACCCGCCGGTCAGGGCCGGATGTGGGAGGTTTTCCGGGCGGAATGCACCAGACCTACGAGTTGGAAAATTTTAAGTGGGGAGGGGGGACAGTAGAAAAGTTAACCGGCTCTGTCTCACCTTAAACAAGGAAAACAAAACCGTCTTCTGCGCTAAAAGTATAAATTCAGAAAGTCTCAATGCACAGGCGACTGGCGAGTTCCAGCTGCCGGCCTGGCCCAGGGAAGACTTGGCCGTGCGGCCGCCCATTACACCCAGCTCGGCTGGGATGGCTCCGAGCCGTCTGCCCTGACGTCAGCGAGGCTCCGGCCCCGCCGCGGCGAGATAGGCAGCGCGGCCGGGCGCGGCGCTAATCACTCCCAGATGTCCCTAATAGCGGAGATAAAGACGGACTGAGCGGCCGGGAATAAATTTGTAATCAGGGCTCCACCATCTGATCATCAAAGCGGCCCAAATACCGGGAGAATTTGAAGAGAATGTGTGTGTAGGGAAGGGGGGCGGGGTCGTGTTTAGGGGAGAGAAGGGGGCGCGCTTCTCGAAGGGAACTGACTTGGCCAGGGTGGAACGGGAGAACCGGGAGAGAACTCGCACTTCTGTGCGCATGTAAGTCGGATACGCGGTGCCCTTTAACTTCCACGAGCCCAGAGCCCGCCTGGCCGTAGCTGCTGGGCTGTTATAGGCCAATTAGACCCCGGCAGTCCGCTGCTGTGAGCGAAGTGCGCATTGCGCGGCTGCTAGATGATCAGGCGGCGCGCTCAGAGCTGTTTGGCCCCCGGAAATGTGGTATTCGTTTCCTCTCCTGGAGTTTGCCCCCTCCCCTTCTCCCCTTATAAACAGTTAAAAAAGTACTCTGTCCCCCTTTCCTCCGGTTAACCTATACTCTACAGAATGGCTGAGCTTGAGTCATGGTCCTGGGCCCCAGCCTGAGGGAGGCTCCAGGACCTTTCTCTGAGAGGGATCCTTGGGCTCCTACAGGGCAGGAGTCCTGTGCTTCCCGAAGACCCCGTAGCGCCCCCTCCTCGCACTGGGATGGACCGTTGGAGCTGGATCTGGCGGAGGGAGTGGGTTCCCTCAGGCCAAAAGATTCAGAAAAAGCAAGCAATGGTCAGATTCAGCTCTCTACGGGGCAAACGCCACAAGCCTCCTTTCCGGACCATCCCCGCTTGGCATCTACCACCAGCCTCTTTTCCAAATCCAGGCACGTGGGTGGAACTGGCGGGCAGGAGAACGCATGGCAACTGGAAGAGAAAATCGCCAGCCGCAAGCGTGGCGGCGTTAGACACTGCGTTTCCATAAAGGCACAGGAATAACTGAGAAGTTTCCCGCGCTTTGCAGACCCTCAGTGCAAACGCAGTCCAGGCATTTGTGGTATATTTTCCCAGTTTACTGTCCCCTGCACACACACCTCAAGCCCTCGCAAGTGGCTCTGTTCTCTGCAAAGCAGCTCACGGGCTTCCTTCTGATCCCTGTGGCTTTGAACTTGAGCTCACTCTTACCCTTCACACCCCATCCTGCAAAATACGTGTGCACAGAACATACCCTCCTGTTACCTTAATAGCTGGGTGAGGTACAAGCTCTGGGATCATCATTGGGAGGTGTGGGGACAGCCACAGAGCCATAGGTGAGAGGGAAGGGATTGAGCCACCCTGCACCTCCAAGTCTAACACTTGCTTTGCTAGAGCCCAGGTGACTGCCCTCCCTGGCACCACTACTACACCCACCTTACCATGGAGACAACCAGGGTACCTGGTCCTGCCACACTTGAGGAGGGCAGCCTAGGCTAGAGGTCGACCCTTCCTATGTGCCCTATCTACTGGGTATTCTGCTCCAAGGCTGGAACTTCCCATGGGTCCCTGGAAGGGGGGACCTCAAAAATTAAAGGAAGAAGAACCCCAGGTGATCTTGCTGTCATCTTCTTGGTGTCTTGACCTGGAAAAGCTCTTAACGCTGCCGTCAGTGTCCTGGATGGGGGTGGAGTGGGTGAAAGTCCTGGAAATCTGAGCCTGGGAGTGGGGAGTGTGCTTAGGTCCCCCTCTGTTGAGTTTTCCAAATCACTTCCCAAGAAATTGAGAATGGGTTTGTAGGAATGGACACACACACATGCACACACACACAGCAGCGGAGCCCTAGCCACGCTTGTGCTCCAGGGTTATCAGGCTCTCGGCCTGCGCGGCGGTCTGGGGCCGAACCCTGACAGCCAGATCTACCATCAATTTACCTTCCGCCGCCCCAGCTTCCCATTTAGCTTTTAACGTCAAATCCTGCATTTTTGTCGGCTCCGGCCTGTCTAGAGAGCTTGTGATTTCGCTGCAGGAGTGATTGCTTTTAACAAAATGGCAGCAACCACATTATCCGAGCAATTAAAACAGAGACCTTTTAGCTGTCCCACAAGGCAGGAACTTGAAAACTTTTTTTTTAAGGAGGAAAAAAAAAGTTAAAAGAGATAGAACTGTGTAGAGGAGAAAAGCATGGAATCTCATGCCATAAGAAAAGCCTGCCCAGCACACCACTCACTTTCCTGGGACTTGACAGTATGGGGCAGGGATGTTGGGAGGCCGGAGTGACTTATAATCTGGATGTCTTGCCCGTGGGAATGTCGGGCCAGTTAGGGTGTGCGTCTCGTTAAGGGGTTTGTCCTGGGTTGTCGGTTCTGCTGCAGGTTTGGCTTTGGGGTTCCTGGCGGGTAGGAATGTCCAGGTGGTTGGAGTGTGGGATCTGCTGCTGCTGGGCCCGAGGAAGCAGCGGGGCAGGCAGGAGAGGGAAGGAGAGGACGCGGGCAGCCTCTGGCTCAGGCCAGACAAAGAGGACAGATTTCTTGAAAGCCGGCTTACAAGCCTGTGGAGTAGCGAGCTGCCCCGTAGCCACGGTGCTGCCAGGGTTTTCTGGTTCTCCTCCGCTGGTGTTTAATAAACCAGAAAAACAGTTGAACTAGCAGAAATGCATTAAGGCCCAGATGGCGAAGTAGACTAGCTACTCAAGTCAGGCACAAGCACACAGCATGATGAAGATAACTCCTCTCTGGTTCCTATTCTGAAAACCTCGCTGACTCTCCACCATTCACTCCACTACTGCGGGACACGCTTTCCATTGACCCCTAGGATCTAGTTGGTGTCTTCCCCTTGAACGGATTTAAGTAAAGACGTGAAAGGTGGCAGGAGGCAGGAGAGGGAGGGAGCCACTCGGTCAAACAGACAGGGATCCCGAGAGTAATAGAAAAATCAGGGCGCGCCTCCCTCAGCCCCCCCAGTGCTATAAACAAAGGCAAGTGTCTGTAAACACAGCTCAGCGCCCACCACGTCAGCCCAGCGCCGGCTGACCCGAGGGGAGAAAGTTCAGATCGCTTTGGCCGAGTTGTTCTAACCCCTCGCCCTCGCGTTGTCAGCTGCCCGCAGAAGAGACCCGCAGAGCCACTCGCTGTCTCTCCCCCCCGCACTTGCGAATTCGCCTGCTGCAAGCCATGGCTCAGAGTGGGCACCGGCCAGGCGTGGGAACCTCTGGGATATGGGGGGAGGGTCTGTGCCCGAAGCCGAGGTGCGAACATCACCCCGAGGATGGGATCCAGGATGGAAAGCCTCTGGCAAGCCTCCCTAACACCAGATTTATATACGTAGCGTTTCATGAAACAAACCGCTTTTTAATACGTTTCACCTTTCTTCCCTCCTCCCTCCTCACTCCTGAATCCCTCCCCTCTTTTCCCCCTTCCCCAGCCTGCCAAGTCCTTTACGGCACACCAGTCTCCCTGGTTCTAAGCGCAGAGATTTAGGCTCTAGCCAAGACCAAGGGCAAAGAAGGCCTCAGGGACTTCCTTCCGGGTCGTGCTGGGACTCTGGGAGATCAAACCTCAGACGGGGTAAAGTCCCGGGAGGCTGGTAGTCGGGAGGGAGCCGCTTGCTCGCCTGGCATGCGGCCGGGAAGACTTCAGACTCCGCACAGTTAATATTGAGTTCCCCGTAGCTCCTTGTAAATCTAGCTCCCACCACCCACCCCTTTTAAATCCTTGGTCGCTTTGGAAATTTCTTACTTGACGTTACCTACGTTCCTTGTTACCTAATCAGGGACTTTTCCGAAGGCCCTCCCTCTCCCCCAGGCCTGCTCAGAGAAGAATCCACCCCCCGCCCCCAGTCGAGACCACGCAAAAAACCTCCTCTTCTCTCTTTCCCTTTTTTCCCTTTCTTAGATGAAAGCCCTATATTTTGAATTAAAGGCTCTATTGCCTGGGATCCTCTCCAAACCTCTTCCACTGAAAACGCAGTCCCCAAACAAAAACTTATGTCCTTCTGGTTGATTTCAGAAAAACAAGGACACCTTTCCACCTTCTGGGGGAACTGAGGCCTTTCTCCAACTCAGACCATCTTCCTACAGACCACTCAGCATTCTCCTAGAGGCTGCGGAGAGAGGGAAGCCCAGGTGCTTTGACAGGATTTTCATCAAGGACCCTTCTCTTTAAGGGACCCCTACTCTCTGGGAGGACCAGTGCTCAAGTTTGATTGGTCGAAATCACTGACTCTTTCAAAGTTAGAGGCAATCATGATAATTTAGTTTACTTCTGAATATTTTAAATACTATGAAAACAAATATAACAGTTTTGTTTTCAAAACTCTCTTGAGGTATCAACTATTAAAAGATTGGGGTTTTGTAAAAAAACACACAGTGGTTTATTGAATACTTACAACGTTTACACCTTCAATATTAATTAAATTCCACTTAGTTTTAGAGGACGGAAGTGCACAAAACAAGTAGCTGTTGGAAACATCTTCAAATCGGGAACAACCACAGATGAAACGACAGCACTAGATACCGACCCCAACGGAAATGTTAGCGGCCCCGTTTTCTGCTTTGAAATAAAGCTTTATAATCCCCAGGAATATTTATATCCAAAGGCCAAGTATTAAAGATACACTTAACATACACACCAATGTCCGCTGTCTTTTTATCTGGAAGGGGTTGGAAAGGTGGGGAGGGAGCCACGCTGGTGTCTACACAGCCAGTAGGGAACATTCAAACACAGAGAATCTACGAGACGAAGGGATCCCTTACCACGCGGGAGTGTCCTCTTCATATTAAAATATGGAATGCTTTTCTTCAAATATCCACTATTTTTGGAGGGGGAGGTGGGGAGCGGATGCCTCAAAGGGGGGCAAAGAGAGGGGAGGCAAATTGCACATAAATAAATCGGATGACTCCAAATGCAAGTAGTCCTCGGAGCGGAGCGAGCGCGGAGAACTTGCTCGGAGTCCTGGGTCTACATCCGGCTCCTGGGCTCCAGCTCACTCGCGCTCTCTTCCTCCTCCTTCTCCTCCTCACTGCTTGAGCTCCAGGGCCCAGACGTGCTGCGGCCATCCCGTCCGGCCTTTGGTTTTCTTGTCGTTGCTGCTCACTGTGCTTTTCAAGATTTCATTCTGGGCAGAAGGGAGGAGAGGGGGAAAAAAGTGGAAAGAGAAATTCAGAGAGGAGACCTGGTTCCACGTCGCTCCCGCGCTCCCCGGACTTGAATAGACAGTGTGACAGAGAGGAAGGTATGGGAGGTAGGATGACTTTAAGTCTTAGCCCCTGCAGAAAAGCTACAAGATTGGCGCTGCCCTAGGCTACAGCCCAGGCCTCCAAGCGCCTGCAACGCTCAGCTACCAGATCGGCACGTTTATAAGCAACCACCCGTTTTCAAGTCGTTTATGGAGGAGCTGGGGGTCCTTAGCGGGAGTCAGCACAAAATGTGGTTTCCCTGGTTTCAATCGTAATCCCAGATCCGAGCTCTCAGGTATGAGAGGAGAAGTTCCCTTGCCCTGGCTTGGGCCTGTAGTCCAGCGGTTCTCCGCCGACTCAGCAGTGCCTCTCCTCCATGGCCTCTGAAACCCCTGGTTATTTTGGACGTCACTTGTTTATGCAGCGACTAAAATGCCACAGGCCCCAATGAAGAAACACTGGACGAATGGGATTATTTTTCAGGCTCCTTTTGGCAACAGCCCTGCTCTGAACACCATCACCCTAAAGGAACTTGGTAGGGACTTGAGAAAACTAATTTTCAGTCTATAATTTTGAGTTATGGTTAACAAGAGTAACAATGATCATACTAACATTGACTGTCTTAAAATGTGCAAGTCAATACAAAAAGGAAATACCCATGAAATGTACTCATCTGGTAAGCTGCATTTTAAACTCACCGCCAAAGAGAAACTGGAGCTCCGTGTTGAAGTTAAAAGTGCTTATTTTATATTCACCTTTACGTCTTCAGGGCACAGTAAGAATAACCATAAAACTCTCTTAGAATCAGCAGCAACCTCGTTCTCAAGAGGTGGAAATGGAATCAATAGTAAAATAATTGGAATTGAGAGTTTACGGGCGACTTATTTTTGGAGTAACTAAAAGCATAGGATTGGAGGCCCAATGCAGTTCTAAAGGTCACTGAACGAGGATTCTGGGCAGTGTGATAGGAAGATCCATCGCGACTCCAAGTGCCTGGGGTAGCAGCGATAACCCACAGGGAAGATAACCAGTGCGAAGCACCGCTCTTAACCTACTCCTCCTGCTGACACCCTCCCTCATCTCCTCTGCCACTTTGGAAAACCATCCCTACCACAAGCTGGTGCAAAAAAACCTAGGCTCAGGACGTTGCCAAAGAAAGCAGGATGCCATTGCTCAGTCCATTTGGAAAGAGACTGGGAACACTAGTCACTGGAACCCCGGACTCCCACTGCCCACTGACCCCTGGTACTAACCAGCTCTTTCTTCCTTTTCTCTTCTTTCACGTCTGTCTTCTTGATCTCCGCCTTGAAGGCCTCCGCCTCGCCGTTCTGGTCATCCTTGGCCAGCAGGTCCATGAGGTAGGCGATGTAGCTGGTGGCCAGGCGCAGTGTCTTGATCTTGGAGAGTTTGGTGTCGGCAGGCACGTTGGGGATACATTCGCGCAGTTCCGCGAAGGCGCTGTTGATGCTCTGAGTCCTGCGCCGCTCCTTGCGGTTGGCGGTGCCTCGGCGCTTCACGGGGCGCGGCCCCCCCAGGCCTGGGGGACCGGCGCCCGGCGGCACCCCCCCGTAATGGGAGTGGTCCAGGCCGGCGGCGCCGCTGGCATAATCGGGGCTGTAGGACAGGGCCATGCTGTAGTCGGGGGGCGACATCTCGGGGTGGCCGATGAGCCAGCCATGGAAGTAGGGGTTCTCCTCATGGCTGCAACGGCTGGCGGCGGCGGCAGCGGCGGCGGCAGCAGCGGCGGCGAACGGGTAACCCTCATGGTGCACCACCGGGTGGTGGGGGAAGCCCCCAACCAGACTCATTTCGCCCTCCGCGCCCCTCCACGCGCCCCAGCGTGCGCGCAGCCCCGCCGCGCCCTCGGCCCGGGCCCCTGCTTCGGCGCTCGGAGGCCTCCCCCACCCCCCACCCCCCAGCCCCGGGGCGCCCGGGCCGGCCCGGCAGCCGCAGAGGGGGCTGCTGCAGCCCGGGCCCCGGCCCCCCGCCTGGCCGGCCGGGCCTGCCTCAGCAGCGCTGCGGCCGCCGACTCCCCATGGGGCGCGGCGAGCTGGTCCCGGCACCGTGCGCCCTTGGCCGCTGTCGCCGGCTCCCGCCTTGCTCCACGGCCCGCGCGCCGGCTGCTGCTTCCCGGGGTGCTGTGGGGACACCGAATCTTCGGGTGCTCATGCAAAAGTGCCTGACTCCCGCGAGGCGGCTTCGCAGAGTCGCAGGGCTCCACGCCCCGGCCGCGCTCCTGGCACCGAGTCCCGGGACGAGTCCGAGCCGCCGTTGGAGGAGCCGGCCCGGCTCTGCAGGGAGGCGGCGGGGTCGACTGCTCACTGTGAAGCTACCTCCATGCGACCCTCCCCTTCCCGCCCCTTCCCCTCCCCCCACCAGCCGATCTAGGTTCTTGGGCGCTTATTGTTTTAATGAAATTTTTGGTGGTTGTTGTTTTGGTCCTTGAATGTGATTTTAGCTGCGAGTAACGTGTCCTTGCTCCTCTAGGGCTCCCTCGGAGGGTTTTCAGAGAGGTCTCAGTGCATCCATTTTCTCAGATCCTCTCCTTCTTTGGGGGAAGGATTTGGGGCCCTGCGGTCGCCTTGGAGCACGAAGGCCTTCGGCTCGGGCTCTCAGAGGGGTCTGTGCGGTGGCCAAAGGAGCTCCCGGGTGGTGGTGGCGGCGACTCTGAGCTGGACGCCGTGAGGGGAGCAAGCGGATTTTCCCAGCAAGATCTCCATGTACAGCTACATCTTTAGGGCCGCTCGGGTTAATATATGTCGTCAGAGGCTCCTCACGCCAATCCCGGGGCGGCGGGGGCGGCGCCTCGCTCTCTCCGCAATAAAACTTTTTGATGTTCTTTTTGCTAATTGCCGAGGTCCTCTTCCAGGATTGGCTGCGCCTTCATACCATAAGATAATTAAAACGAGGGAGGGGGGGACAGGGTTAAAAAAACTTTTTTATCAGCCAGAGGTTAATGCAAGTGTTTAACAGATGCTTCATTATTAAAATATTTTTTCTCCACATCTCAAATATTGAAGAATCTCAAACCAGGTACAGTACCACTCCGCTTTTTTTTTTTTTTTTTTTTCTGGTTGAAAAAAAGGAATGTAGATAATGCTTTTCGAAGTGTTCAGTAGGTAACCGAGGCAAGAAATTCAGCAGGCAGACGGGTGCAGATTTGTGCGGGGCCAGAAAGCAGAGGAGGCAGGGCCCCCACAAAGGGGCGGCTGAGCTGAGGAGGGCGCGGGGCGCGGCGGGAAGGCTGCTGCATGGACCCGAGCACAGGCTGGAAAATCCTAGTTCTCTATCTCTTCACATACCCACCTCTGTAATCCGGGCCCGGGTGTTTGGTGTGGCTCATGTGATTATAGCTGCTTTTGGAGATCACGGTTGAGAACCCCGGAGGAATGGTCAAGCTGTTTGTAAATCCTCTTATTTCCATATTCTTCAGGGATGTCAGTCCTCAGGAAGACCTTGGGCGATTTCAAAGCGCAGGCACCTCGATTCCTCGAATTTGTGGTGTGGCCAGTATCGGTATCCCCCTGGTTTAACTAGCCTGTTTGGTAAGTAACTGAATATTTTTTACAGCGTGTTCAGAGCTTATTTTCCAGTTTTTATGAACAAACATATAAATATATCTCCACATTCCTGCCTCTCCCATAAAAGCGGGCATCTGTGGAAAGCAGGTTTAGTTATCGGAGTGGAACCATTAAACACCAGTTTAAGAGGCAGACCAGGAGGACCGCTCGTGGATGTTTAGACTGCTGGCCTTGGTGATCTTGAATGCATTACAATGGAAAATGGATCTCCACTTGTAAGTCACCCAGCGGCAGGGCTCCCTGCCTGGCGTCCTTCTAGTGTGAGCGGCTTGAGAAAGGATCCAGGGAGACTAGTGGGGTGGAGGGCAGTGGGAATAGACAGTGACAGGAGCTGAAATTATCCCTGATCCTCTGTTCGGCTGGGAGCCTGGAGGGGAGGCTGATGTATATAAATGAGGGTGGTAGATGAAGATTGTATTTGATAGAGTTCAGCGTGGAAAAAGGGTGTCCACAGAAGCTGAGGGCTGTAAATTGGAGGGACCCGAGTGGAGTGTGCAGAAGCCCATGCAGGCCTGGGTGGCCTGGGACATGCTGCTGGGCCCAGCCAGGGTCACCTCATTGGAAACCAACGACTCCACCTTGGTCATTGTCTTTTGGAGGCAGGTCACAAGGTGTGTGAGGACAGCCTTCTCCTTGCCTGCTGGGTGCTTTCCCTTGGGGTACGTAACTTGGGGATGGAAGGCAAGGTCCCGAGGAATGGAGGGCAGGGTTAGTGGGCATCCAGCTCTGGTACTGCTGGGGATTCGAGGCCGTCAACCACTACTGCCAGGATCCCTGTGCAACAGTACTGAGATGTAGTTTTTTAAGTTTGCTACGGCAGGCAGGGTGGTAGGAGAGAAGGAACTTAGAGAGGGACCTAGAAACACAGGCTGGGTGGGTGTTCATGCGAGGCCCCTTCTGTCCTTTTGGCAAGAGGTCAGTTTCCTTGGATGGCTTCAGCTGAATGTCTTAAGGCAGAGAACAGGGAATGGACAGTAGCTCAAGACAAATTCATTGTTAAGTGCCAGGAGCTTGCATTTGGACTCTAAACAAAATAGGGATCTACAGTTTTGAACCTCCAGCTTGGGGGTGGTTCTCCAGCTTTGAACACAAGGAGAGTCTTTTTAAGAACTAGTTCTTCTAGGAAAGAATATAAGTAGTGTGGTTGGGGCTCTGTTTACATTTTCACTCGGAGGCAAACCCTGAATGTATAAATACTGGTAGTTCAATCTCCTGACATTTGATACATTAAAAAAGGGGGGGAGGGCTGTTTATAAAAACACATCTAGGTCATGGGAGCAGGTAGACAGAGTAAGATGGTTGCACCCTGGCTAGGAACAGATAAAAATTCACAGAGAGTAGTTGGTAGTCTGCTTTCAGACCCACAGGGAGTTTTGAGAATTGAACTGAGGAAGAAGAGGCCAGGGCAAAGGCTGAGTGGGAGCTGAGGATGCTGTGTCCACCACAGGCAAGTGGCCTCAATGGTGAAGGCTTCAGAACTTGCCTTTCTCATGATCTTTTAATTGAAACAACAACAACAAAATGAGCAAGTCCCTTCATGGTTCCAGATAGCATGGCAAGTGATAAAAGAGATGGACAACATGGGACAGAAAAAAGTTGTAAAAGATTCTAATCTGAGCATCAGTCTTCACTGACAGTGTCATTATCAGTTAATTAATGTGGTCCAAGGGTCTAGGGCTTCATTTATCTCAGAAAGCCAAACCCAGAGGCTATGGCCTTAGAAAGGCGGCTTGGAGGCAGGGACATATGGGTGAACTCTACTGTCTTCAACTGTATTTTCTGACTCAGAGGCCAGACTAGCTGAGCTCCACTCTGAATTCTCAACCAAATGCGGCCACTTTTCCTCCTTAATGTTCTCCTTGGTACACTTTGCTCCAGGTCTAGTGGGATTCTGAGTTAGCTTGCTGCTTTGGAAAGCTGCAAGGCAAAGATACCATTTCAAGTTTGCCCCCAATTTAAGTGGCCTATGCCTTCTTGAGAGGTGGTAGTGATGAAAATGATGGTAGTGGGAGTGATGGAGGGGGAAGGTAGAGGGGAAAAAAGGAAATGAGGGTGCGGTTGGTCGCAGGCTTAGATGTCAGCCCAGTGACCCCACCCCAGGGCGTACTAGTGGCTTCTGGTGTGCTGCTCCCCAAAGGGCACATTTTCTGAGTTCTCAGAGGGCCCAGCTGCTGAGAGGCCGCTGGCTGGGGGCAGTCTGAGGGTGGGTGCCCACGGGAGGAATCCTGGCAAAGGCACACTTCCCACCTCTCCTTCTACTTTTTGGAGACCAGGGGCTGCAACTTGTCTTACTCTGGTTGGTCTGGAGACCCCTTTCCAGGGGGGCCATCCTGGTTTGGGAGAATGTTTGTCGTTCTGTGCCCCTGTCTTCTGGATCGATCGTAGCTGATGATGTATTTACTCACTGTGCTGTGCATTACATCTGCCTCCAACTAAATAGACAGAACTAGGTTCAAACATTTATTTTGTGCCCAGGTCTCTGTCTCCTTCCCTTCACTCCTCCCCCTCCCCCTGGAAAAGATTCAAAGAGCACAAGAGAGGCTGAGCACTCCCTTGAAAACATTTTCGTCTTGTGAGATACTACTTTAAAAATGAATCTGGTTTAAACTAAATGTTTTTTTAAACTTCAGTCTGTTTTCAGGGGAAATACAGATCTTATTGAGGTATTTATTATTCCAAAGGCAAGGGCAGTTTGTATCTTGTGTTTTGCTCATGAGAACTCAAAATAAACTGGACCTGAAAGGAACCAGGCCAAAGGGCCATAAACACACATTTTATGTTTACGGGAATTATGGCTCAATTCCCTTCATCGTTTTTCAAATCTCATTTTACCTTATTTTCCCAACCAACATAGAACTAACTGAGCCATTCCCCTATTTCGCTATAATGAGCTTATAGAAAGCGGCCCCCAGGTCAAACCCAGAAGCTGACAGAAGAAGCAATATGTTCTTGAAGATGTAACCCCAATTCTATCTGCTCCAAGGATGGTGCTCTCTGTGACAGCAGGATGGTTCTGCATTCCTTTCTGTACCTCAGTGAGACAGAGTCATTTTTACATGCTAACCACTTAGTTTCAGAGCCCTTAGGACATCTAGCAGGAAGCACACTGCCTGAGTGGCACGGCACAAGGGTTTCTCTAACTGAGGTTTTGTAGGCCCTCAATTCCTTGTTTTCCTTGTCGGAAATAGTTGTCTACAGACTTGGCAAGCGACAGTGGCTCCAGACATGAGATGTTGCTCACAGTATAAATCTACAAATAGAATCAAGTTCGATTGGACTTCTATGTCTGTTTCAGAAATGAAGGGCAGGAAAAGCTTCCCTTGTCTCTTAAGAGGTTTTATTTCTTCTGAGTATTTTCTTTTTTGGATTTTGGGTTGAGGGCAGGATATTGATGTGTGAGCCTTCTTCCCGGCTCTTCCCCACTCTTCCTGCCTCTTCCCCATCCAGAACAGTTCTATGGAGTTGGGGGTGGGGAGTAGTTGATCCAACTGCAAAGATGACTATGGAGGGCCTGACTGCTTATAATTCCTTCAGTCCAGTTATGACTAAGAAACATTTAAGTCAGTGGAGAAAACTGAGACTTTCTTTCTTGATGTCTGTATACCCCCCAATTTTTGCCTCTCTCTCATTCTCTCTCTCTCTCCTTTCCTCTCTCCCCTTCCCTCCCTTCTAATTTGCTCTCTAGCAATGTTTAGATTTACAAGTTTTTTGACATTACTGAACCTAAAACTAATGAAGATGAATAAGATATTTGTTCATCCTAATACCTCTAAGAAAAAAATCTTTTTAAAAATTGAGATATAATTGACATACAATATTGCGTAAGTTAAAGATATACAATATGTAAGGAAAACCTTAATATCTAAGATTATTGGCATTGGGAATTTTCATTTTCTCCAAATAATTTATCACTAGATCTCCACGTTAACTGGAAGATATTTGGCTGGTCCGGCAGATTCTCATTGATAAGAAAGAACTAAATACTTTGCTAGGTATCCATGTCTGTCAAACTAAAATACTTATTTAGACTGAAGGGAATAAAAGATAATGTACATGAAAGGGCCTCACAAGAGGCAGTATAATGTATACATAGGAGGTGTTATTAGTGTTATTATAGAGGTCCTAAGAGGTACTGTAAATCTGATCTTAACTACTTTATAGTAAAATATAAAGTTTAGAGCAAAAATGGCATAAGAAAATACCTCCCACAGGATTTATGTTAACTACTCATCCACATTCTGGTTTCAAGTAAATAACATCTACACTAGCAATATTTTCTTCCAAGCCGGGAGGAAATCATTCAACATTCAGATGAGGAAGTAATTGTAATTTTGCATACATGCTCTGTGGAAACAGTAAGTAATAGACTTCAGCTGGTCTTCAGTCCAGTATGGAGTTCAGAATAAAATGTGGAAGCAAATGGCAACTTAAAATGTGGGGCTTTGGATCAACCATTTATGTGACTGAAGGGTTTGTTTGTAACTTGAGGGCCTGGCCATTGCCAGTTCTAACTGCAGTGTTGCTCACATTCCCGGATGTCCTGTTCCGAAGCCTCCTTTGCAAAGTCACATCGATGTATTTCTTTAGCCCTGGCAGTTTCTTCCAAACCTTTTCTACTTTCTTCTAGGGCCGTTGATTCTAGACAAGGGACTTGAGCCAGGATGGTTAGGTTTCAGGTTAACAAAAAGAAACACTTTTATTGTCAATATTAATGGCAAACCTCGATTTTTACAAGGCTTGGGTTTAGCAGTGTGAGCAGATCAAAAGCAGCTTGGTTTGATTTCTCAATATTCTCTGGAGCTTAGAAAATTAACTGCAATTTTGGTCCTAACGAAATACCACACACACAAAAAGTTACAGAAATGTTGAAGTAAATCTTTCAGTAGAGTTTTTTTTTTTTTTTTTTTTTTACCTGTGTACAACATGTCAGAATCTAATAAATTTGCCCACTGAACCAGAGCTGAGGTTTGAAGGAGACCCCCTTAAGAAAATGTGTGAGCAGAGTGTCTTCATTTGCAATGTCAGGAGCCTGTTTCAGTGTGCGCATTCCACACTTGCCTTTCTGGCTGGGTAAGGATCCGGCAGACTGAGGTCTCCCTGGTAATTTGGGTATACCGAGTCTCCAGTTAATGATAGATAATCAGCCTTTGGGTCATTCGGTCATTCTCTTATTACAAACCCCTCCTGCTCTCTCTGATCTCCTTTCAAACTAAATTTCACACAAATAAAGCAAGACAGGGACAAACTCTTAAAAAGAGAGGGAAAGAAAGAAAGAAATATTAGAAACTCCTGATACAGAACTCTAAACAAGGAAAGGCGAGCTAAAAGAGGATAGGAAAGAACATCTTATCAAAATGAACATGCTGTGTACAAAACATGAAAAGAAAAGGCTCTGGTTTCTGTTAAAGTGACAGAAAATAAAAATAAAAATAATTGCAGGCAGAAAAGTTATAAACAGAGAAGGCAGTATGTTTGCTGGAAATGCGCAGCACTCCGAGGCTAATTGTTGTTACAGATTATATATCTCCCTCATGGTTGGAGAGGCGTGACTTTGTTCCATTTCCCAGAAGAGAATGGTTTTCTTTTAGATACTTGCGTGAGTGCCCACTTAAGTTAACACAGGCCAAAACCTCGAGGAACAAAATGTAGAATTGCATTCTGCTTGCAAAGCCTCCAACTTCAAACGAAGGAACTGGTTTTGCACAAGAAAAGCAGAATTCCATTCAGAACACATTTGGAGGCTTCACTAAATCGGTAACACTGATGCATTTTTGTTTTGCTGATAGAAGGCACAGGTCATTCTTGGGGAAGTCCAACCGAAACCAGGCCTCTCCTGCACTCCCCCAACCCCCTGGGGTCTTCCTTCTCCCTGTCTACATCTGCCTGTGACTCCAGAAAGGCAAACTTCAGATTGGCCAAGCTACACACCCGACCAGATCCCTCTGGGAAAAGTGCTGGCACATGTGGCTAGAAGAGGAATTTTGGTGACAGCGCCCCCAGTGCCATTTTGCAGCCCCAGCCCTTGACAGTCTTTCTTGGCCCAGGTCCAGGACTCTGGAAGAGTCAAAGGCTAGCCACTGGTGTTGTCTGCAAGCCCCAAGTTTTCAATCTGATGAAAGACTGGAACTTTGGCCCAAGGTTTGATCAACTCACAGTTCTCCAAGTTAGAGAAGCAGGCGGGAGGTGGCAGTAGGTGGCCAACTGTGGGTCTGGCATTGCTTGACTTGCCAGCATAGCCAGCAAACTCACCTCTCTCCCACTTCTGTGTTTCTTCTAGGCCCAGCTGAAATGCCACCTCCTCCAGAAATCCTTTCCGGGTATAGCGTCCTTCTCTCTCCTCCACCAAATCAAATCTTTCTTCTGAACTCCTTTCTGGTGCTCCTGCTCTGTTCCCCCTGGTAGATCTTGGGGCACTTCCTGTACCTGTGGGTTCTTAGAGAGACCAAGCAATGCATTGAACCCAGTAGGTGCTTGAACAGCTTGTGTAAAAGGGGTGACTTAGAGCAACCAGGTGAATTCCGCGTATCCCAATGGCAATCGGATTGGTTTTATTTTGAAAGCGACTAGAGCGGAGTTCATCGCCTTCCATCAGGGAGCAGATCTAAATCTCCAAGCCCTCGGAAGAACAGGGAACCCTTCCTCCGCTTAATCGCAGTGGCATTGTGTCTGCATCAGCCAGCTTTGGATCTGAGAGCGGTAACGCAGTCCAGCCTCGCTGGTATTCCCTGTGGACCTCCTGAGCTCCGGAGTCAGAGACAGGTACGGCATACTCTGGGCTCCCTCGGACTGGTGCCTCTTTCTCTCTAAGCCTTAGTTTCCCCATCTGAACAAGGAGGGTAATGACACCGACCTCCAGGGTGTTTAGGAAAGATTAAATGAGATCTGACTGCGTTCAATAAATATTTATGTATTTTCTTTTCCTGCCTCTTCGGTTTCTTGCCCTCTCTTCCAGGCGCCCAAAGACCCAACCCGACAACTAGGGGCCGGGTCGCGTCGGGGCCACCGCCACGCCTCTGCTGGGATCACAAGGGCCTTGGCCCTCGCAGGACAGTGTGAGCTGCAGAGTAGGATGAGGGGCTGCAGCCACAGCTCGGGACTGTTAGGGTGCAGGAAGCGCAGCCAGAGCCACCACCCCAGACTTCGGCCACTGCGCTGGCTGCTGGGCTGCTCCCATCCTCCCAGTTAGATTTTTGTTTTGGTCCCACAGCGCTCTAGGTGGTAATCACCGCCAAGGAGGCCAGTTCTCCGCTGCTCAGGCCCAGGGTGGTCACCGCTGCGGGAAGGACGGGACTCCCTCCGGCCCAAATTTCCTCCAACGTGGCTCCGAGGACTTTTCGCTGGAGGCGGGCAGGAAGGGGTTAAACGCGCCCCTCCCCCCACCGCGCCCTCCTTGCTGGGCGAAGGCCGCTGCCTCCCTCCAGAGGTCTCATTAGGGAAACCCTCACCGCTATTTTCAACATTTCCTCAATCAAGAGCCTTTAAATAGAGCTGCACAAACAAATTGGCGGCAAAAGCGTAGATCTTGTCACGATTGAGACCAATCCCAATATTTCAGCCTTGTTTGCTTTGCAATTACGGGTTGGCTTGTGGCAGCGGTGCCACCGGGGCAAATCTGCAGCCGCCAGCTTTCTCCTCAGCACCCTCGGCGGGTGGAGGCGGCGATCTGCAGAGCCAAGGCCGGGGGGAAGGGGTGGCGTAGGGGGAGGGGACACGAGGGGGTGTGGGCTGCCGAGCCTTACCTAACCCACGTGCACAGGGCGCGCAGGGCACTTGTGAAAGGAGTCGGACTCTTCAGGTTCCCGACAGAACACGGAGGTGTATACAATAACAATAAAATGTGCAATACACATGTGGCAATCATGTTGTGTCCTTATGCAGCTTCCTTTCTCTCCTTTTCCCTCTTCTATCTCCTGACATGTTTCTCCAGTATTTGTTGGCGGTTCCTGGATTGCCCCTTCTCTCTTGCTGTTAAACTGCTAGCATGATTTGTTATATTTTCCATAGCTGCTTATTCTTGTTTGACTTTTTGTACAAAGTCACTTTAAATCTGCGGCAGAAAGTATGAAGCTCCAAGTCCTTTGGATGGGCTCCTACAGGCACTTGGCTGTCCCCAGACCCTCCTTTAATTCTTGCAGGGTGGTTCGTCATGTAAATCAGCCGCTGGGTGCCTTTGGTCCCCGCCCAGGCCAGCCGAGTTGGTTTCAGCAGAACAGTAGTTAACTCCAATCAGGTCTTAAGCCTTATATTTCACAGACAATTAAATCTTGGCGGCTGTTTAACAAAAATGTAATATTTACTCTGCTCTATACTGAGGAGCACTTTTAAAGTCAAAAACAAATACTGCATTTCAAAAAAGAAAATATGATAATAAATCTCTTTTTATGGATTCTCTCTGCATAAGTGGAAACAACATGATTTAAATCCTGGACACTTCACCCTCCCTTTCAGGAACAGCTGAAGTTATACAGATACTGTCTTTTAACACACATTCTTCATGTCTGGGGGGAGGCACCCACATTTGCTACTCTCACATTAGTTTCCAAGATTTCACACCCCACTCTGACCCATAGACCCAAATGCAACAAGGATTATGAAATAATTAGGTCTGAGATGTGAAGTCTGTTTGCACATGGATTCAAGAAATATGGGCATGACTGGGGTAATTAATTTATAATTTTGTATTACTTTCTAAATGACTACCCATCCTCCTCTCATCGATTTCTGAAGGAGGTGGAAAAGTTGAAACAGAGAAATAGTTTTATGAGACTCTGGGGTACATACTAAAATATGCTTCTTTATTATTTAAAAATGCATAAGGTATTTATATTTGTTTCCTGGTGGTCATAAAATTCATAGCCATTTTTGCCAATTAGTGATCTCTTTTATGCTTCAAAAAATATATATTTTTTTGTTTCTAATTCCACCTGGACTGTATCTTCATTCTTCTGGATCACCCTCCTATAGTAGTATTTTGGTTCTCCATTTTATTTAAAGCAAACCTCAGATATGATGGTTTCCTAAAATTGTGCAGTGACAAAGCCATAGAATAATATTTCAAGCCCAGAAGTCATGCATTCAACATGTATGTCTCTCATGGTGTTTTCTAGCTGATTGTTTTAATACTTCAATAAATAGGAAGCAGTAGCTAGAAAGGGTACCATTTCCTAAAATTTCTCTCTTTACACCCCCCCCCCAAAGTTTTGGTCTGGTATATTATTCAATGCACAAATTATAATATTAGTTTCATGTGTGTTAATCTGTTTAGTATTAAAACTGCAAGTGTCTTAACCACTAACATGTTTTACTACACTTTCAAATGATCTTAGATAATTATGAAGATTTTGATGTTAATCCCATGTTAAGTGAACAACTATGAATATAACCTTAAAGCATTGTTGTTCTTATATAAATGCCAACAAACACAATTGTAGAGGGAACACAATTACTTTTTATCTGACATTATCCTATAAGGATATGGCTACATTCATTTCTTTTAAAATCAGGTCAGTTTTCAATTACTATTTAACAGATTTTTTTTCAAAACATTTGCAATGCCCATAAACCACAGTAACTTTGTACTGACAGATACAGATTTTTCCTACATTGTTATTAATTAGCCTCTTTGCAAACTCACTAAAATAGAAAAATATACAAAGATATTAAAATGTAGAGAATAATTATTAGGGTCTACATATTTATTAAGCTAAACCAATGTTATTAAAATTAAAAACATGTGCCTGGCATATAAATGTTTCTTTAAGAATTCTTTTTTGGATGCTCAGTTATTATATTTAAAGCCAACTGAGATTTTCAAGTTCTGATTTTCCACTCTAAACAGGCATTGCATTGTTTTAAACAGTAGCTCCTGGAACAGTACCACCCTTAGTATTTCAGACTTCCAAACAACAATTGGAATTGGATAAATGCTTTCAGCTGGAAGCACTTTCCTAATACCTTTGTAGGTAATAGGATTCCCTATTTGTGCTGGGCGACAAATGGACAGTGCACTGGACAGACTGCCTACTCTTTGCAGAATCTACAAGAAATTAGAGGCTTTCCTATGAGATTGCTTGTGGTTTATCTAAAAAATTTCCATTAAGCTGTGAAATCAGAGCATATGAGTGCCTCTTCTAACTATAGTTATGAAATGATGACTTATAGAGGGATGCAAAATATAAGATAGGAGGGAAGCAGAAACAGAAAATCTGAAAAAGAAAGTTCTTAGGCACGATCTGGCTCCCTGTCTACAAACAGGAGAATGAAGAGTTGGATCCACATCAGGGAAGAGATTGCTTTTTTGTTTTCTTCAATGTAGTGATTTAAAAGTAGATTTTTCACTGAATGGAGAAGCCCAATCAAGAAAATATATGTAAATTCTTGTATATGGGAAAATACTAGCTACCTTGATTTTCAATATTAGGTTAAAATATAAGGAGCTTTAATTCATCATACCATTGTTCTTTCTAAATGAATGAATGTTGTTAACAATTGGTGTCAAAAGTTTTGAATTTTTTCAAACTAGTATTAAATTGGACTAATAAAGTATATCCATGAGATGACTTCCATAGATTCCAATTGGCTGATAAAAAAAAAGTGGGGGGAAAAAAACCAAAAAAGCACTTTTTCAGGGAGAAACAAAGCAACTGGTTAAGAATATGGAATAAATAAAGCAAGAAATTGCCTCTTTACATTCCTAGTAATTCTTTCTGCTTTTCTAACATTGTTAAATTCCTTGCATCATGTGCTATTCAAGTAAAGATAATGTCAGCGATAAAATTACAGAATCTAATCAAGTGACTATTTTTGCTATATTTGCTTTATTACAATACGTATTATATTGCGGCTGTTGAAGGTGTAGGTTTTTTTTTTTTTTGAAGGTGTAGTTAATGCTGAAACTTTTTTTTTTTCAGACAGAGTGATACTAAATGAAATGTTAAGAAATATCAATCTGATGGTTCATCAAAAATACAGTAGTAATGTTAATGAAGTGGCATTTAGATCTGTGTGGTGTGAGCTGTGCTTTATAGATTATAATGTTTTTAAAACCATGACCTAGTTATTTGTGATGAGGACATCTGAGAAGAGAAACTCAAGGGTCCTCAGTTTGTACAGGCAAGTACAACCCAATTGCATAGGGGAACTTGCCCTAGAAGCATTTCTCTATTGAAAATGCCATTTCTCCACCCCTCCCGCAATACTTCCGCTAGCTGTATTTTTACTAAAAAGTTACAGAATTAAGAGTGGCTGCAACTCACTGAGCTTTTCTCTCCTTAAATGTCTTACTATTAGATGATTGAAGAGTTCACTCAATTTTCCCTTTGTTTTATGTTCTCATTGTTAACTGTATTAATATATGGCAATAATTGGATCATGAACTGAATTTTTCTCATTGCCTTGGATCCTATGGGTTTTTAACTTATAACCTCAGATTCGTCTGAGTAAATAGTAAGCCATATACATTTTATTGTATTATTAATTATGTTCTGCTTCATTTCTGTAAGGATTTCAAGTAGTTGTTTGAGGAATTAAGAGGATTTTTCCAAGTTTGTTTGTAAAATAATTTCTGTAAATGTAATGTTGTAATTTATTTTGATGTTTATTACAAGGTTGATGATGTATTCTGGTAAAAATTTTGATCCCAAGATGAAGCAAAATCACAGTTGGAATGCAACAAATTTTTAAAATTAATTTTGAGTATGTCATAAGGACATTTTAATGATACACAGTTGGGAAAGAGGGGAAAGAAGGTGAAGGGTCTAGTCAAGGAACTAGTATAAATGACCCATGGACATGGACAACTAAATGGGGATTGACTGGGGGAGAGGGGGAGTTGGGTGGAGCAGGGGAGAGCAAAGGGGGTAAAATGGGACAACTGTAATAGAACAACAATAAAAAATAAAAAATAAATAAAACAAAAAAAAATACATAGCAAAGAAACTATTATGTAGGTAAAGCAACATAACACAGTGATTAGAAGCAAAGCCACTGAAATCAGAGGCACAGTTTTGAAATTTAACTGCATCACTTATCAGCACGTGGTCTTTGGCAAATTATCTAACCATTCTCTGCTTTACTTACCACATCTGTAAAAGGTGGTGATAATTTTAGACTCTGTCACAGTGTCATGATGAACATTTGGTGAGATGATTCACATGAGGCTCTTAGTAGAGGGTCTGGCATAGCGTAAGTGCTCAATAAACATTAGCTTTTCTCTTTGGCATAGATCTACATGGTTAAGAGTGGCACGCCAGTTACCTTCCTGAGAGGCACGAAGTAAGTGTAGGGGTGTTGACAGCCTATGGACGCGAGATCTGTACAGGCAGTCTGCATTGGCACCCAGCCCTCAAGGTTGACAGGGTGAAGGCAGTGGCTTCTGGTTGTCTTCAGAGGCTCTAGAAAGGTATGTGGAAATGGTCCTAGTGATAGCAACCCGTCAGACTGGCTGAGGATAGCCAGCTTCATGCCATCTTTTCCACATGTGGTGTGGTGTGTTGGTGCCTAACACAAAGGGCAAAATGGAGGAAATGACACTTTAAAGAAATGGAATATCCTAGGTGCCTCCATTTTTTCTTTTCTTAATACCAAGTGTCGGATGAGATTTATACTTACCAAGTATATGGCCACGGCCACCACTCAGAGGCTCAGGAGATTTTAATGCCTGAGCTCTCCACAATCAAACAACTTCAAATATCATGAGCCCGTAAGGGAAGAAAAGACGTGTTTTAAATGTCTGATCTTTTAAAATTTAAACGCCAGAGCTGCAGAGCTGTGCACTTATATCACTCAACATCTCTGAACCTTAATTTTCTTATATGTCAAATCTACCCTTCCAAGTAAAAACCAGATTGAAGAAATAATGCATATAAAGAGCACAGGATAAAATAAATGCTCAATAAATGCTAATTCCTTTTCCCGACATCTCTCCATTTGATCCTTATGTATTCTAATATATGTACTTTCTTTTAATCCATTCCCAACACTGCTTAGGAGCTTTGTTTCTGTTCAGTTTTATAACTCTACCTCTCCTCCATTTAGACACTGAACTGAGGTTCAATTAATAGGGTCTCCTCATTGTTTTATATAACTGTACACTCCAACGGTAAAACATTTTAAATGCATTTATTTATAAATATGTATCTCTACTACTTTAATGATGTATTATTTACATTATAAACCAATGCAAAGAATAAACATAAAAAGGGTAAGATGAAGAATTAAACCATAGGTTTAAATATTTTAAGGTGAGATTCAGGCACAACAATGAATACAAATTCACATTTCAAACAGTCTTGGTCATTGAAAAGTGCTTCAGTTGATTTACTGTTTGATTCATGTTGTTGATGTTTCTTCCTTGTTTTGTGACTGACTGACGCTCTTAACTAGGCGGGGGAGCAGGTCCATTCTGCCATTTTTTTTTTGTTGATGGTTTATTCCTATGTTTTTTGAATTATCTTCAATCTAATGTATTTTTCAGGAATCTTTTTAAGCCCCTTGTCCATTTGGTGAAGGTTAGCTTAGTTAAGACTGGATGATACAGTCTATGTCCATCTAACTGAGACAGATAAACCATAACCCCTCTCATTTGGGTGGCCACTGTTAACACCTTTTCAGTTGAGGTCTCCCACTTGCCTGAGAACCCTCTGTGTGCCCCAGACAACTGCTGATTAGGAGAAAGTGAGAGTGGTGGTGGACTCATTTCTGATTGTTTACGTAAAAACAAATATAAAGAGAAGGTCTAATGGGGTCCTCCTGCACCCAAGTTTTTGAGTCTTAGACTCAGAAGTTGTGATTCCTGCCATTTCTCTGCCATGATGTTTGTTCTATGGCAGAATGAATGAGACCCTTAGGTGCACTGGATTCTGTTTTCTATAACTTGCCTTACTCTCTCTGTCACATAGTTGAATAACTTCACTGTTGACAAATTGCTTTCATTTATTTCTTTCACTTGAACTCATTGTTTCTGCAAGGCAGGTAAAGTAGGTTTGATTCTGTTCATCCTAAAAATGGAAGAGATGCACCATCAGTGGCGTTGAGTGGAGGGAGATAATTGCCCAAGTTCCCATAGTCAGTTGGAAGCAGACTTGGATTTGAACTTGTTTTTGGAAGGTCATATCATGCTGTTTCATCATCTTAACTTACTTTTTAAACTGTATTTATTTTTGTATGAATAGAGGACAGATAGATTACATATGTGATGTAAAAAATTACATATTTTAAAATAATGTTAAAATAACAAAACATATTAAATTTGAAAGACCTGCTGCCAGTTTTTGTCCCAAATTGGATCTCTGGCTTTGGCTAAAAATCAACCTTGACAGCACCAAATGCAGAAGAACACGTGGAGCAACTGGATCACTCATATTTTGCTGGTGGGAATTTAAAATGCTACAGCCAGTCTGGAAGACAGTTTGACAGTTTCCTAAAGGAATAAATATGCAACTATCTTATGACTAAGCATTTGTACTTCTGATCATTTATTTAGATAAATGAAGACTTAGGTGCACACAGAAATGTATATGAAAGCTTATAGCAGCTTTATTCATAATAGCCCCTAACTGGAAACAACTCTGATGTTCTTCAATGGATAAACAAACTGTTAGCCACTCTGCTAACAGTTAAGCATGTACTGTTAATCAGAGTACATTCGTACCATGGAATATTACTCAGCAATAAAAAGGAGTAAATTATTGATAAGCACAATGACCTGAATAAATCTCCAGAGAATTACAGTGGGTGAGAAAGCCAATGCCCAAAGGGTACATTTACATACAGTTCTTGAAATGACAAAGATACAGAAGTGAAGAAAAGTTTTAGTGGTTATTAGAGGTTATGGGGTGGTAGGGTTACAAGGGAAGTGGGTGTGGCTATAAAAGGGCAACAGGAGGGATGCTCGTGGTGACAGAAATGTCCTGTATCTTAACCCGTATTCATGTCAATAGCCTGGTTGTGATATTGTACTATAATTTTGCAAGATGCTACTGTTGGGAGAAACTGAGTAAAGGTTGCATGGAATCTCTGTTATTTCTTACAACTGCATGAGAATCTGCAATTATCTCAAAATAGAAAGCTTAATAAAAAGTCATTGACATGTAGTGACTTTCAGAACTGACTGGAAAAGAGACGCAGGATGGCATTGAGTACAGGAGTTGTAAACTTTGAGAATGATTTTCAGCACAGCACTCAAACTCTTCTGCATTTCTTCCTTCTGATTTTTTATGAATTGTAATGCATATTTACTGCGATTTTTGGGAATGAATAAAATAATTCCCATGTCTCTGTCATAGGACTTTGCTGACTTGCAAACCAGAAGCATTTTTTAATTCATCAGCTGAATGCTTTACATATCAGAAGATAAAACTAGATTACATTGAATCTGATGTCACAATCTGTTTTTAAAGTCAGTCAGAGAAGAGATCATCTTTTCCTTCTTTTTTCTTCATCTGTTTAAACCCATATATCTCCATATCGTACTGTTAAATCTAAAAAAAACACTAAGGGTGCATATTGTAGAAAGAATTCCTAATGTCATTCTTAAAATGAGAAATAGAAAGTTATATTGAGAATCACACTCTGCAGCACTCTTGGATAACAACTGCATCCAAATCTATGGCTGATCTGTTGAGAAGATAAAGTAGCAACAATATTGCGGAGGGTTGGTCTCACCTTTGCAGGCTACCAGGGCGCAGTGGGGCCCTCTGCAAACACCTGACGACGCGGGAGAGTGATTTCATCATTGCAGAGGAGCTGCCATCATGACAAATAGAGGTTAAATTGTGAGAATTCTAGGACATATTTTGGGAAGGATTAAATAAGTCAGGGGACTTGCTGACAGCAAATAGTATCTTTGAGTGGCTGATCTGCATCACAGAATCAGAGAATTAAGATGAGTGCCAGGTAGTCATTGGGAGCTGGAAAAAGTCCCAATGAGTTGGCTGACTTAAGTCTAGGCTTCATTTCAGCATCATTAAACAGTCTTTAAGTAATGACTTATTAGTTATCACCTTAAGAAAAGATTATGTTAAATACAATGGTGGCATTAAGATATGTTAATCTAGGAAATATTAGTTATAGTTTACTTAAATGATTTCCCTCATAATAGGGTTAGCAGGCCTTAAAAATGGTTCTTTATAATCTTTCCCATCCTATCACTATTTGTATTACTAGAGCACATCTTTTCCAAAGAACTTAAAGTGCATTCACTTCTTAAGACAGACTGAAAAAAATTTTTTTTAATTCTAACAATGTATTAAAGCTCTTATTCTCTTAAAATAGTGAATAATAAACTTTATCCAAGGATGTCATTATTGGATGTTAAAATGAAGCCTTTTAACTCAATTAGCTCTCTCAGAGTGGAATGAGAAATGTCAGGACAGACCATTGGTACCAGACATCCTGAAAACACTTGTAGCACACGTGGGCATTTCCAGCTGGTTACCAGAAGGACTTGCCATGAAGGGCAGAGTCTGGGAAACAGGTGGACAGTGGGGAACAAAAATTCCCCGGCCCATGTCTACTCAGGAGAATTGAGCACGGCTGGTCTGCCTCACTTTATAGTTTTTTAAACCAAGTAGACTAAGAAAAAACAGCAGCAGCAACAACAACAATAAAAATAAATAAATAAATAAAATCCGTAGACTTTACAATACAACAATAACTTTAATACGAATGAAAACAAAAAGTGGGCTTTTATGAGGTTGACTTGAGGTCAGGAAAAGAATGATAAACTTTTGAGAGGAGGAAAGAAATCATCAAAGCCAAAAGAAGCTCAAAGTGGAGTTTTAATAGCAGCTATCATATTGCGCCCAAGCCTTGACCATTTTTGATGCAGCTGTTTTGTTTTAAGTTGTCCCATCCCCGTTCCCCTTACACAACCCTCTGCAGTGACCACAGGCACACAGCCAGGCACTTGGACCATTCTAGATAACCGTAAACCCCTCAGAGAGTTGCTGCAGGGGCAGTGTAAATGGAAATGATGAAATCCAATCTGGCCTTTAGCTGAATCACTGTCTGAGGTTAAGCCCAGTGAACAGCGAGCACTATTGGGAGTCTCCGTGTACCTGAAAAAAATTGTACTGATGGTTTTTGTGCAAACTTTGTATGTGTGGGAAAGTTATTTTTTATATTTAATACCAACAGACCTTGGGTAGCACTTTGGACACAACTTATTTATTTAATACTTAAGGACAACAGTGGAGATAAGCTTCTCACTCTGGAGGATCTTTTTAAACATTGCAAGAATCATTTTATTGAGTGGCGTGCTTTGTCTTCTCACTCACAAAACAAGCATGAATTATTATAGGGGTGAGCATTTTCACAGGGCAATGAGCATTTTCACACACTTCTAGGCTGGTAGGAAGTGCTAGAACTTGGTCAAGGTCCTGCTTTACCCTGCACCAGAAATTAGAGGTAATAATAATAATAATAATAATAATAATAATAATAATAATACAGGCACTCTGTACCAGGCCCTGATCCAAGTATGTTTCCCATGTTAAATCATTTATTTTTCACAATTATCAACTAAGAGTTATTATCCCTATTTTATAGACAAGAAACAGGCCCAAAGAAGTTACCAGCATCACACAGCTAGTAACATGCAGAAATGAAACCCATGCAAACTGGCTCCTGAGTGTGTTCTTTTATCCAAGATCGTTCATTTATTTGCCACGTATCTACTGAGCGTCTAATATACAACAGGCATTGGGCTTTATGCTGGCAATACTTCAGTGAATCTAGATATATGTCTCTGCCTTCTTTGAGCTTACGACCTATTGAGCATAAAAGCTAATGACTTACTGTGTGAAAAGCTTGATACTGTGAGAGGGTATCAGTCCACATTTGTATGCTATGTTGGTTTTGATAAGAGCTTCTTAATAAAAATAGGGAGCCTGACTGCTCACATAGCCTTGGTTGTCTTCTTTCTTCTGCTCCCCATCTGAGCTGGCTCACTTAAATGTGAACTCTCAATGTTAGGCTGCTTCACTGTACTCTGATGTGGGTCTCAGGTCACAGGCTAGGTGGGCAGCTTCCCTACCTGGATATGATTGTGCCAGTAACAGCAGCAGTAGAGGTAGGAGTTGGGCCCAGGCAGATCTTAGAATGTATTGATGTTAACTCATTTTTGCTTTGTTTTAGTGTATAGCCATACAGCTCTGGAATATGATTCTGGGTTCAACAATTCAGGGATGGCCTGCAGAGGGGAGTTAGGAGATAGCCCCAAGGGCTTTATTCTTCTATTAGAAGGCAAGTGCAACCTAGTTCTTCTAAAGACATAGTCACATCTGTTATCTTTGACCTCTGCCAAAACAATTCTGTCTAACTCTTTTGGGAACATTAAAAGTATTTCTCCTGGGATTCAAACTCAAAATTAAAAGGAATGAACTCATGAGGTAGATCTGAGTCTAGGGTTTTTTAAAATTGAATTAAAAAAATTTTACGTACAAAGAGCTAACATTGTTTCTGCGGTGAGGCAGATATCTTGAGTGACTCATTCAAGGAAGTCCACTCAGTCCAACTTAATGAAGCCTATATTCTTCACTTACTGAGGGAAACACAGGCAGTACATATAGAGGCAATATTTCTAGGTCAGCCCATGCAGGTTTGAGCAGATGTGGAAAAAATGAGAACCCTGGCCAAATGTTCTCAATGGTTCCAGTAGAGCTGCTGGTGACTCATTTTGCTTTCTTGAAGGCAACGAGGCAAAAGGCTGAGCCTAGCTTTTGAGATTTTTATCTTGAATTCCTTCTGGAATCTCCTCTAGAGTATACCCCTTTGTGATTATGGGTTGAGTTCCCAAGTTCAGGGAATTCATTCATTCATTTTATGATAAATGTTTATGGAGTGCCTACTGCATGCAAGACTTAGAATCAATCAAACTTGAGATCCTAGAGTTCATTGGCTTTCTTAAAATTTTTAAAAACTAAACTGCTAACTTTATATTTTTTAAAGATTTTATTTCTTTATTTTTAAAGCAGGGGAATGAGGGAGAAAGAGAGGGAAAGAAGTGATGTGTGGGAGAAATATTGATCTGTTGCCTCCTGCATGCACTCTAACTGGGGATTTGCCTTCAACCAAGACATGTGCCCTGACTGAGGAATCGAACCAGTGACCTTTCACTTTGCAGAATGATGCCCAACCAACTGAACCATACTGGTCAGGACCAAAAATACTAACTTTAGATTTGTGAGTTTTTATGATAAAAAAAAAGTCACAGATTGTTTAAGAAACAATGATCTATTCTGCTCTGGAGGAGAATATTGAATTCTGAAACATACTGATATCTGTAAACACATTTGGTAATGAGACAATATAATTTTTATGAGAACATACCTGACTACGAACACTGAGTTCCAGCCTCTTTTGAATTTGTAAAATAAGTCAGAGTTTTTTTCATACTAATGATAATGGGAGAGACATATGTGCATAGAGGGAGTCTATAGTTGAAGGCTCCACTGATTAGGAGTTGTGTTCTGTGGTTTTTGCCACTTGTGAGTGATTAAACCCTATAGAATAGAGTCTGTCCCCATGCATTTGGTTTATAGAAAACCAGTAACATGATATGGAATTAATGATCCAGTTTCTCAAAAGGGGAGACTATTGGCCTAACACCTTCCTAAGTTGTAGCTGTCAACATGTTTAGTTTGGTTCTAATGGGAGCTAGGCTGGAGAAAGGAAAAGTTTTGTAGGAAAAGTTATGTGATATTAATAAGAACCACATTCTGTTTGATGTTCTCTCAAATTATATGTGCTTTATCTTACTAAAAATTGAACCATTCAAAAATAATAAATCTTTCCTATGGCCCACAAGTGATCAACATTTTGGATGATCAAAAAAATTTTGTCCTAAAGATAGCCCCACTTTTAGCTCAGTTTTATTTGCTAGTGCTGATTTATAGCCGAAAGCATCACTTCATATTTTTCCAAGCATCAAAGTCATAATGTGTTTTACAAATACTCAAAAGTACTTAAAATCCATGAACCTCTGTATTCCTTTTTTTATTCTTCTATAAGAATGTATTCAAATTGGTTAAACAGATGGCTTTCTATTTTTGAAAAAAAAAAAGCTAAGAATTTCACCTCAACATGGAGAACTCATAGGTTAAATTTCATTCTGAAGTGCACTTTTATGACCAAGTAATTAACCTTTGAAAATGAGGGTATTTGAAGGAAATAAGGAAAATCTTAAGATGATCTCATTAACATTGGCATGGTAGACTTGTCAGAAGCAGAGATGCTCAAGGTTAATATTAAAAGACTTTAAAATATTTTACAAATATTATTTGTTTTTCAAGTTTTCCTGTTTTCTGTCTTTATTATGATAACCTTAGGAGATGAATACTTTAAGAAGTGTTTCTTTATAACAATGGGAATTGGCACAAAAATTGTGGAAAATGGGTATAATAGTGACTACTTTATCATTTTTTCACATTAAATGAGATAACACTTATAATGTGAAAAATAATCATCACTCAATAAATGCTAATATCCTTAGTTGGAGAGAGCATCTTGAACAAGTATTGAATAAGGAGAGAGCTTGCCATGTCTATGGGGCAATAAGAAGACTATTATGAGTTTTGTCATGAAGGATCTAGTAAGAGAAGTGGGCTGAAATAATGTAGAAAGATAAATTAGAATCAGAGCCAATCATTCACTTGTTTTCTTATTCAATAATTTATCAAGCTCCTTTTATGTGGGAAGCCCTCTGCTAGGCATGGGGATACAAAGACAAAGAAGACTTAGTCTGATTTTTCTGTGGATGCCAAGTAAGGAATTGGAACTATATGCCGAGGAAAATTATATCTTTCAATAGAGGAGGAGCTTGAAAGTGATATTTTTGGATGGTTAATTGAAATATATTTATCCTGACCCAAAATATAAATTCAGGTGTTGTTTCCTAGTGCCTGTGATCCTGTTGACCATGATCATTCCTATGATGGAGAGCTGATTCAAATGGGTGAAGAGGAAGGATTTATGGGTAGAACTTCATTCTATCCCTTGAAATGAAGGGATGAAATGAAACCTTAGCACTGAAACTGCTCATCTTGCACTTGTGGTTAAACTTCTCATCTAATCTGGTATTTTCTACACTTAGTGAGTATTGCATTGGGCCCACAATTATGGTGACCCTTAGAATTTGGCACCAGAATAACTGTTTATTCAGGAGTAAGGAGAAACTTAAGAATCTAGGCTTTAGTAAATTTCTCCATGATTGACTGTTTTATGAGTGGAAGTCCCTTTTCTGTTAGTAGTCTCTATAACCAAAGATCCTGTGACAAAAACAAGCAAACAAAGCCCAAAAAACAGACAAAAAACCCAAAGCAAAACAAAATATGGATATTCAACCAAAAGTTTTAGATTTAGATTGACTGATTTTTTTTTTCAGGAAGTTCTGCTTGGATAAACAGCTTCTATACCTTCTAGTTACAAATTCTTGGGTCTTATTCTCACCTCTGCCTCTTTGAACTACTATTTTTATCTCAATTTTCTCTTTTAGCCCAAGGCTTAGTAGAATACAGATCAAATGAGATGTGGAATATGTTACTAGAATCTCCTAATACATTCTGGTTAACTACTAATTTCAATGGCTAATTTCTTTATTTCATAGTTGGTACTATATTGAAATTTGGTACCAAACTATAATAAAATTCCTTTAAGGTGATCATTTTTGGTGCTCAGCTTGCAAAAATGCCACTGAGACTTAGGATGCAAAATATACAAAATATATAACTGATAGCATTTTCCTTTAATAGTTAAGCACCAGCTTTATGCCCATTGTTATACATTATTTTATACTCCCACACAGACATCTATCGACATAATGTTCAGTCCTTTTGTTTGCGTGTGTGTGTCTGGCTCTTTAGCTCAGGTGGTCAGAGTACTGAGCTAATGAGAACAAGGTCACAGGTTCAATCTTTGTGTGGGCCAGCAGAGTTTGCTTTGTTCAGTGGTCACAGACCTGGTCCAGCCAGCTGTCTAGCATATGTCTGCCCCAGGTCATAAGAGGACATGGCAGGAGTGTGTGGATGGACAAGAGCAAATCCATCACCACCATTAGAGAAAGCCAAGCCAAGCACGTGTCCTACTAATGGGGGTCAATAATGTCTCATTTAAATGAGGTTGACATTTTAATACCTTTTGCCGAGAGGGTCTTTTGAACACCAAATTTAAACATTGTTGCTTTTTTGGTATGAATTCACTTCTAATAAATGGAAGGATGTATAAGGCTTCAGATGATTGTATATTTGCAAATATAGATTAATGACTTAAACATTTAAGAAGTTGGTTTAGTACTAAAAAAGAAATTTCAGTATGGCTATTCAGTTATTTTCCCTTTTTCTTAAAATCTGTTTAAGCTAGTGAAATAAGAAAATAATTAATTCTTTGGAGAGTGATTGATAATAACTACCTTCATTTAAGAAAACATTTTTATTAAACTTTCTGATAATTAGACCATTAAAATGCTAGCGAAAAGCAGGTAAAATTAATTCTGTGTTATTCAACCTTTTGGCCCACACCAAGCCCACACATACCATCTTTCATTTCTAGGCAAACATGTCCCCCAAATTACTTCATTATTTAACATCATGTTTTGTTAGATTTCAAACTGAATCAAAATTCAACTCCATTCCAAAGTGCTCTCATTAGCTGTTTTCTTCAGTTGGATCTTTGTGAGCCTTGAAAAGACATTTGATACAGAAGAGGGGAGGGCAGAGCACAGAAGGGAAATTTGATGAGAGAAGGATGAATATTGGGTATTTCTTTAAAATTCATTTATTAAAAAAATTAGAACAATAATAATGTAATATATATTAAAATATAGAAATATATTTTGACTAGGTAATGCATTCACTAGGTTAAAAACAAAAAATATATATAAAATGATACATTGTGAAAGTTTTTCTTCCTCCCTTGTCTTTCATGTACCCAATTCTACCTCCCTTATATAGTCATTTTTATAGATTTCTTTTTTTTTCACAGGTGAAAGACTTCTTTTTAAATTTTGTCTGTTTTATTGATTATGCTTTTACAGTTGTCCCAATTTCTTTTCCCTTTGCTCCCCTCTGCCCAGAACCCTTCCTTCCCTCCAGCAGTCCTACCTGCCTTACTTCATGTCCATGGGTTGTGCATATAAGTTCTTTGACTTTACCCTTTCCTGTATGATTCTTAACATCCCCATTTCTATTCTGCACTCTCTTATTATGCTTCTTAATTCATGAACCATTTCCCTCCTTCTCCTCTCTTCCCACTCCCAGATGACACCCCTCCACATGCTCCCCATACCTATGATTCTGTTCCCACTCTGGTTGTCTGCTTAGTTTGTTTTTGTTTTAATTTTTTAGATTCTGTTGTCGATAGTTGTGATTTTGTTGTCATTTTAATGTTCATAGTTTTCATTTTCTTTTTCTTAAATAAATCCCTTTCACATTTCATATAATAATGGCTTGGTGATGATGTACTCCTTTAGTTTTATGTTGTCTGGAAAGCACTTTATCTGCCCTTCCATTCTAAATGATATCTTTGCTGGATAGAGTAGTCTTGTTCATAGATCCTTGCCTCTCATCACTTCGAATATTTCCTGCCAGTCACTTTACGCCTGCAAAGTTTCTTTTGAGAAATCATCTGATAGTCTTATAGATACCCCTTTGTAGGTAACTCTCTTCTTTTCTCTTACTGCTTTTAATATTCTCTCTTTAGCCTTAACCTTTAACATTTTAATTATGATATGTCTTGGTAGGATCCTCCCTGGGTCTAGTTTATTTGGGACTCTCTGTGTTACCTGGACCTCTTTGTCTATTTCCTTCCCCAAATTAGGGAAGGTTTCCTTCATTAGTTTTTCACATAATTTTTCAATTTCTTGCTCTTTCTCTTCTTCTGAGACCCTTACGATTTGGTTATTGGCACGTTTAAAGCTATTCCAGAGGTTTCTAAGCCTCTCCTCATTTTTTTCAATTCTTGTTTCCTCCTTCTGTACTGGTTGACTATTTATTCATTCCTTATGTTCCAATTTGTTGATTTGAACCTTTGTTTCTTTCCCTTCGCCACTAGTTTCACATGGATTTTCCTTCATTTCACTTAGTATAGCCTTCATTTCATCCCTGTCATGCTTAATCTTTTCTGTCAAGCCTGTGAGAATCTTTATTACCAGTGTTTTGAACTGTGTGTCTGTTAAATTGGCTATCTCCCTGTCGCTCAGTTCTCCCACTGGTACCTTGATCTGCCCCCCCCCCCTTTGGGTGGTACTTCTCTGTCTCCTCATCTTGACAACTTTCTATATTTGCCTCTGTGTCTTAAGTAGAGCTGTTGCATCTGTTATGTTGTAAGGGGCAGAGCCTTAGGTATTCATCAGTGCTGGTGACCTGGTTTACCACGTTGTGGCACTGTATGTAGGAGAGGGGTCTAAGAGGGAACAGTGCTGCTTGCCCTGCACTTGCCCCTTTTCCAAGCACTTCCCCCTCTTCCTGTACTAAACAAGCTGCCTCCTTGAAGAGATAGGCAGTTTCCTCTTCTGCCCCAATCCCCCATGGGTTTTCAGTGTCAGAGGCAATGTGGCTCTGTTTTCCCTGGTGCTGGAACCATGAACTGCATGGACTAGACTGGGGCTGGATCACTTCCCAGGTTTAAAAGGTATGACTGTGGTTTTCACAGTGGCTACAGTCCCTGTGCCTCTGCCACTGCCCACAGGGCTGCACCTTGTTCGCTCCATCCAGGCTCCGCTCCTCTTGCCTTTTTGGCTGAATATTTCTTCTTTATTTCTTTGTTTGTTGAACTTCCATGTGGTTTGATTTTCTAGATCTTCTGTTTTTTGTTTTTTGTTTTTTTTTAGTTCTGAAGTGGTTGTAAATTCCTTCTTAGTTGTGAGGAAGATGCAGCATGTCTACCTATGCCTCTATCTTAGCTGGAAGTCCCATTTTTATAGATTTCTTATGCGCTCATATGAAATTTGCACATGTATCTTAAACCCTCCCCTCTTTTTATATAAAAGTTAACACATTATAAACATTGTTTTTAATCTTACTTTTTTTAACTTAACAATATGTTTGAGAGACCCTTTCATAATGCAGATTAGCCTTATTCCCCACCTCCCCCAACTTTGTAACATTCCAATGAATGGATGTGCTATAATTTATCTGGTTACCTATTGATGACCTTTGATAAAATTTCTAATATTTTCTATTACAGACAGCAAAGTGATGAATTAATTTGGCAAGAAGCACTGCCTATCAGTTCTGTGGCAAATCTGGTACTACAGCTTCAGCACCCTGGCAACACAGGTCAGCTGTCATGTGTGCCCATCATCTCTGGGCCCTGTCTCGCCTGCTGGCACCCTGGAACTATTGTGGCTTCCTGACTGGGGATTTCCATCATGTTTGGTGTCCAGCATTTGTTTTCATCACTGCCCTCCTGGTCCTGCTGACCAGGCTCTATGTGGCTGTCGGGTTCACCATGCCGATCTCCCTCCTCTGCTGCCTGCTCTGTGGCATCCACAGGGACTTCCTAAACTGGCTTCAGAAAGGTTTTGATGCCTTCTTTCATCCTTACCTGGTTGCAGTTCTCCTTCCTTGTGTCAACAGCTGTGCCAGTTCCACCATTTACTTCTCTGTTGGCTCCTTTAGGCAGTGATGGCGGAAGTTACAACAGACCCTGACGCTGGTTCTCTGGGGGCTCGGCAGGACTTTCCCAAGTTGGGGAAACATAGAGAAAGCCTCTCCCAGAAAACCTGGAGATGTCGGGAAGCAGTCTGGGTCCTGATTCAGTTTGCTTTGTTCAGACAGATATGACTTTGAGAACCAACTGGGCCCCAGAATTAACCTAATAATCCTGCTCCTGAGGTTAAGTGAGACCATGGCTGTTGAACAAGCACTGGGTGCAATGTCTGAAGGTCCGCCCGCCCCAGGGCCTTCATCCCATTCGCATGGAGGCTTGGCAAACTCTGGGGTCCAGGATTGTTCCCACTTTGGAAGAATCCCACCTTCAGCAGAAGATGAAAGCAGTGCAGGAAAAGCCTAAATTTCTTTCAACACTGCACTTGATAGACATGACAAGAATATTACATTTTTAACAACTTTTTTTGTGGTCACCCCCTACTACAATCTATCTCTATAAATTAAAAGAATTAAAGTTCAATCAAGCCCCAGTGACTTGGGCAGGCCTTAGACTAGCTCCCTACCGTAATAAAAGTTGATTGAAAAAAAAAAATGAATGTAAAACTTATTTCAGAATGAATTACATAGAAAACATTTTTAAAATTATTTTTTAAACATTTACATATCATTCCATTACATGAATATACTGTATCATAATTTATTTATCTAGTCCCTTATTGGTAGACATTGTTGCCACTGTTTTATTTTTATAGACAATGTTTAATGAATAACCTTATATATGTGTTATAGATGTGAAAGTAAATATGTATAATACATACCAAAAAGTCAGGTTTTTAGTAAAAATAGAAATTTTAATAAAGTAAAAGTCATAAAAAATTTATCATCACATTATACAATTATATATTTTTATTTTCCAAGTTCCCTTTATGTCTTATTCATTTTGTCTAGTTGTAGAATATGTTATTTCATTTTTTTCACCTGACATTGCAACATAGACATTTGAAGGACATGGATTCTTAAGCTACAGCAGAAATTTGAGGGAAATATGACAAAGAAGAAGCTTTAGTGAAGTGTGTCCTTAGGCAGTGTCAGAGTCATACAACAATTCTAAAATTAGAAAAGCCTGGGTGGCTTACTTAATATTATAGAAAACAACTTACATCAGAACTGTGAGTCCATGATCACTACAGGAGTGAAAGGTTTAGTTATAAATAATAGTTTTGAGTTATGAGTAATTTTCAGATACTACTAGCTTTGAGAAAAGTAGGAAAAACCCTTCTGTCACTGACTTAGAAATTTTATGAGAAAGTAACTTAGTACTAATAATGAGGAATGCTGACATATACAATTTAAAAACTTTACTATATCCAGGTAATTTTCTTTCATACCCAATTAATTATGATATGAAGAATTCTAACAATTATTTAAAATGAAGAAGCAATTTATAGACAATAAGGTAAATTTTAGAAATTTCGACCAAGGAGCACATTCTTTAGTAGTTCTCATCCTGCTCTGTACATTGACAAAATAACTTTGGAGTTAACATTTTTGTTGGACATGTCTTGTTATGTGTGATGAATAGACACTTCCTTTTAAAGAAAGGAAATTTAAGTAAGTTACAGATGGAAGACTGGGTTAAGGTGGGATGTATTAAGACCTGGGTTATTTGGGGGCTATAGAAATGGGATTCACTATGGAGTATTCATTCATTCATTTACTCATTCATAAATCAATTCATTATATCACTGATTCATCCATTCCTCGTTAGATTGCATATTTATTTGGCTCCTAGCATGCTAATTCATCGTATTAAAACTCTGGAAAATATAAGAAGTACAAAGTACAGACCTTATCTTAACAATCTTATATGGGAATTAAGAAATGGATCGAATACTATATAAGAGTTTATGGTAAGTACCTCAAGAATGATATAAAGTGCTATTGCAGTTCAAAAGAGGAAGACATCACTTTCAGTAGAAAAGAGATAGTGGCATTCGTTCTGAAGTACAAGATAATTGGAGTGAAAACACAAGACAATAGATTTTACTGACAATGTATTTGAAATCTGTATTGACTGGATCAATTGTCATAAGCTGATGAAATGGGCTTCTGGCCTTGCCAGCTGCCCATCTTTCCCTTAGGGCTCAGATCAATACCTCACACACTTGCATAACCTGGTTTCATGTTGGCCACTGGGGCTGAGTAGGCTGTTGGGCAGAGGATTTTGGCATTTCTCTAGATGCACACAAGAGACCAATTGCCTCCGCTGTTGCTTATGACCCAAAGGCTCTTTCTTTCATGGTTGATTTTATTCCCTTATTTTAGCATGTATATTGGTGGGATTAGCTACCGCCTCCTCAGGCGGTCCAGTCTTAGCAAATTCACTATGTGGCTTTAGCATATTTAATAGATACCAGTTGAGGCAAGGCACATGGTACTGGGCTGTCTAAGCACTACTGTTATGCAACCTCTTTAAAGTAGCTATTCTGACCCCTATTGCTAAGCCATCGTGGTAGGATCAGGAACAGTTCTCCCCAGTGTTGCCACAGAATAATTATGGGAAGGATTTTGATGAATTTGAACCTAGGATGGGGTGCAGGAAGAAAGAAAACTCATCTTAGGTGAAAGAAACAGGACAAACAAAGGTGTTCGCACAGAAAATTGCCAAGTGTGAGGGGTGGAGAGTAGAGCTCAGTGCAGCTGAACTAGGGACTTTGAATGAGAATGGTGGATCTTAGGCTCCTACTTTTTTAGCTTGTTGCCCTAATCATGATACTTGTGTATATATATAAGCATCTGTAAGTAATTATTATTTAAAATGTATATATTATAATATGTAAAAATGTATATATTGCATTCACATTAATTATGAATATTAAAATGGCAATGAAATGAGAGTAATGTATTTGTTAAAGTTAACTGGGTTTGTTGGTACGTCACTAACACAACAATGATATTTAAGATAACATTCTAGACCAGATTTTTCCAATTAAACTTTTGGTGATAATGAAAATGTTCCATATCTGTGCTAATATAGTAGACACTAGTTACATGTAGCTATTGAGCACCTAAATGGGGTTAGTGCATACGAGGAACTGAATTTTTTATTGTTTAATTTTAGTTAATTAAATTTGAATGGCCACATGTGAAGTAATGGCTACTGTATTAGACAGCACAGCTCTAAACAATTTTTAGGGATTCCGAACATGGAGAATCATAGCATTTAAGGGCTGGAATAAGACTTTAATATTTACTTTCTGGCACTTTGATTTCACAAATGAGGAAACTGAAGCTGAGAAGGTGAAATGTCTTGTCCAAGGGCACAAGGGTAGTGATAAGCAGAGTTGGAACCCGGCCTTCTGATGCCCTGACTCCCAGTTTGACTATGGCCATATCCAGTTAAAGATGGTTGATTTGTAGATTGAGAAAGTAAAGTCAAACTTAGTTCTTCACATCAACCCCCCAAGAGATATAAGAGATACGGATATGTGTTGGAAACAGTACCAGACCCTGAAATTAGGAGGGTGGTTGAGGGAGAGAGCTGCAAAACAGCATAAAAAAACTACAATCAGGGCCCTGGCTGCTGTGGCTCAGTGGCCTGCGAGCCAAGTGACGCTGGTTCGATTCTCAGTCAGGGCACATGACTAGGTTGCACGTCAGGTCCCCAGTTGGGGGCGCGTGAGAGGCAACCACACAGTGATGTTTCTCTCCCTCTCTTTCTCCTTTCCCCTCTCTCTAAAAGTAAAATAAACAAATAAATAAATAAACAAATAATTAAAAAAAAAAGAATCTACAATCAACTTGGGAAAATGAGAAATTTGTATATATATAAAGCCGTCACTGGTACAAGACAGTCCACATGAGCTAAGTGAACAAATCCCAGACTGTGTCATAGAAATGTAGGGAGACCACCTGCATGAGTGGTAAGAAAAGGCTTCAGGGACAAGAATCAATATTCAAGTCTCTTAACATAAGAGATAAAAGATGACATCAATGTCATTCAAACTTAACGGTGGTTGATATGAAGTGAACTTCTGACCCATAACTGATTTTGTGTTTTTGCATTCTGTGTTAATTATACACACTCCTTTATCCCCACAACCAGCAATGTTGCTCCTAGTTTTAAAATGTGAAAGGGAAGTGGTTTGTTTTAGGATTATTTTCCTGTAGAATGATAATAATATAAAATAAATTTGTATTAAAATTGTGCTGTTAAATCACAGAAAGGCAAATAAAAGGCTGTGAATTTAAATCAGGAGAATAAGTATTGGCTGTGATTATCTTGTAGGCATAGCCGGGAAATCAAATCCTCACTTGGCTTACTAAAGTCTTAATGTAGTAATGCATGACAATATTTCCAAATTTTTCCCCATTGGTAGGCAAATCGAATGGGACCTAAGTGCTCACAGAACATTTCAAAAAATTCAGAGAGAAAGAGAAATGGAAAGTGTTAGAAACATGATTGAATTTTGAAAAGGATACATGAATATAAGTAAAATAAGGAATGAAAATAATCAACTATTAGCTAAAACTGAAGTCCACATTGTGGGTTTTTCTTAAAATTTTATTTATTTTTTATTTTATAAAGGTTAATATGTGTTAAACATATTCAGCTAAGAAAGTAAAAAAAAAAATTAAAAAGCAACTAAAAATCATTACTAATCTCACTCAGAAATAGCCACTGCTATTTTTTTTCCTCCTTGCAAACATCTACTTTTAAATGTTTAGTAGTTAACATTGCAGAGAGCTTTATATGAAATTTTCACTTAACTGTAATTGAGTTTTGAATGGAGAAATTTTTTGAGTTACAAACTTTTGCTGGGGAAGCCCATGCGAGATGGGGAAGCTATGTAGCATTTCTCTGCCTCTGCAAATCTTTAAGGATATTAGCAAATTATGTAATCACTTATAAAGGACTTCCCAAAGTTTTCTTTGCTGGTATGCTTTGGTAAGGAGGTAAAACAATATGGCTTGGGACCTTATTCATTGACTAGGTGTTGATACAAATAATCCCTCAATTTGCTCCAAGTGCTTCTTATGCCCATACTTGAGTCACCAGAACTGCCACTTCAGAAAACACTGAATGTCATCAATTGTCTCATTTGCTTATAGAGATCCCCTTTGGTCTATGGGGCCTCTGGAGTGGACTTCAAGCACCATCTTCTTCTTCCAATGAAACAAATTTATGTAATTATATTGTATTTATTATATGGACTTTTTCTTTGCCATGTCAATGACTGAAAATAACTTCACATGCTGTTTTGTTCAGTCCCTGATTTGGCAATTTGGTAATTTTTTTTAGTGTTTTGTTCTTTCTGTAAATGATCTATTAGAAAAATTGCTAAAAATATTTGCTCCAACTTGGGTAACCTAAAATGATACTTGGTACTTACTGTACTAATCATGAACTTTATAAATCAGTTTCTCATCCTCAGAGGAATTTTTTTTAAAGATGTTATTTCCTGTACAATTATTGCTTCCTTTGATCTCAGTCAACATTTGGTCTTTTAGATAAGGAAGACCAATAATTCCTCAGCTATAATTTCAGCAACACAGATAACTATCATGCATTGTGTGACATGCAATTCATTATTCAGTTGTGAATAACCACCATGGTCCTATATTCAATGTTTTACTTCACCTTGTCAAGACTCACTGAGTTAATATTACACTTATGACTATTTTTTGTATCCAAGAGGGATAAAACAACTCTATAAAATAGCAAACATTTTAAGGCATCCTAGAAGAAAATATCATAGTGAAGTAAATTTCCATATGTAGCCTAGTTATTTTATTTTATTCTGTCCAATAAAGGGGCCTCCTTTCTTTGATGTATCTAATAATTCTCATTATTGTTTTCCGGGTAAACTAGATAAATATGCAGAACCAAGATTCAGTCTTCAGAAATCTCATGATAAGCATTTACATCTTTCTTCTTCATCCATTTTATAATGTACTGTTGAGCTATTTGCCTGGCATAAAGACCTCTTTGGAATGTTATAGAAAACAAAAGTTTGGTTCAAGCTCTGATCTCATACTTAAGGACAATCTTCTTACAGTTTTCAGTTCAACCAAAAAGAGAGTTGGCAGTCTGGAGATGACTGGAAGAGCAGTTTCCTAATTTTGAGTTTTTGGCAAGCTGGAATTCCACCTGCTAAAACTTAACAGTGTAGAGATTGTTATCCACTGTGTATGCCTGCAACTTTCTGTTTGGTGCTCAATAAAGCAGACTGTATTACTGTACTGGAAAAATTTAACTTGCTGTTCTTTTGAGTATTAATCTATCAAAATATTTCCTGGAATTATTTTACAGACTAACAAAAGAGCTATTATACGTTTACCATCAGAAAGTTCTTTAGTTCATGTTGATATTTTTAATTCCTTAATTGAATGGTTTTACTTCCTAGCTTAATGTAGACATTATTTTCAGATTATTAGTGAACTAAAAAAAAGTTAATTTGTAAGTTGAATTGGATTTCTGTTACAAACTGAAAAGCTTTTTTGTAGCCCAAGAACATTTTTTTTCTAGACTTTGATTCTCCCTACCACTACTCTCCCTGTACCCTGTCTGCCCTCATCAAGGCTCCTTCATTCCTTAATTCCTACTTCTCCTCAGCAGAGCAGCTCCTCTATCAGGTAGCACATACCCACTCCTCAGGACCAAGTGATTCCCAAACAATTTAGGAAGAATGCAGGTGTTTCATATGATATAAGAGGAGAAAAAGTAAGGAGAACATATGATTTTCTGGCACAAATATCAGGATAAAATTCTGGTCACTTTACAACATAAATTTGAACTCCAACGCTAAAAGACTTTTTATTATTTTTTCTGAAAAATCATTTTGAGACAATAATACATAGTACGTTCTTTTCTATTGTAGCATGAAGATCCAGAACATAAGCTTATTTGTACATTTTTTAAAAATTATGCCTGGGGCTATATATTTTTCTCTTATCTTTGTATAAAGTTGTAGTGGAAGAGGTTCAAAGTTTGTTTAAGCTTTGCAACAAATTTTTCAAAAATCATAGACATATAAAAACTAAACTTGTATGGACTAATTCCACCTTAAAAACATAAACTAAGAGTTGGCTGACTTCTGCTGTTCTTTCTTGCTCTTACTCAAATTTAACTTGTGTGTGTGTAGGGTTTGTAGGTATGCAGAAACTATTAAAAACAAGAGAATTTAAGGGAAGAAATGACCACAGTAAAGAACACCTTGTCTACACAAGCAAAATAGAGTCATTTAATAATTATCAGGTAAATTTGCACTATATAGAATGTTGATTTAATAATATGATCTCTCTAATAACAATTTTTAAAATATGAAGATAAATCTTTACTTCTTCTATGTAGAGATAACTCAAAGTGCCTTGACATAGGACAGTACCAATATTAGCAACCTGAACCTACCTAGGCAAAATTTTGTCAGAATAAAATTCTATACTTAATGATCTTTCCATTAAGTTCCTTCTTTGCTTTGGACTGTTTGCTTGGTTGAGCTGTCAGCATCGTGAAATGAAAAGACTGAGAATTTCAGAATCAAAAGACCCCAGTTCAGTGTTATAGCTTTGGGACTTTGAGAAAGTCATGTAGGTTCTCTGAGATGCAACTGTTTCTTCTATAAAATGGGCTAATAATACCACCTCCCTTACAAGGCTGTTATGAGGAAAAATTAATTATGTAAAAGTGCCTAATAATGTACCTAATACATAGCAGGTACTCTATATTTTTATGTTCGTAGCATATGAAGGATTAGTTATTACTGATTAAACATTTAGCAAGATTTTGTAATGTGGCACCAATCCTATAGTATTTTGCAATCACCTCATTAACAGTCAAACAACAGGTGTCTATATTATCATTTATTTGTGTCATCTCATCATACTCAACTGAGGAAAGAAATAACAGAGAGTACATCTCTTTTAAAACTCAGTGACTGCCCTGAGTGCTTTCTTTCTGGAGATCTTAACATGGGTTTACTTCCTTGTCTTATAGTGGCTGGTTGCTTCAGAATTTTTATTGTGGACCCACTGGGGCCTCATGCAGCCTTCCCACACCACCACACATCTACACACTCCTCAGAACAACTAGAAGCTCATTCATTTTCTAAAATCATAGGGACTCTCAGAGGCCTGGGAGATGGAAAGGGCTGGGGTAAAGAGATGGGTGCCTCTCTCAGTTCCTCTGGTCTGCTATTTTCTGCAATTCCCCTCAAGAGCTTGTAAAATCCCACAGTATGGATCCCATGACCCCCTCTGACATCCTCTTTTGTTCTCTTTGTGTAGGAAAGTCTCCACCTTCCATTTGAAAATCACCTCTGTGGTTTGTCCAAAGCTCTAAAGAGGAAAAGGATATGTCAAGGGCAAACACTATTCTCACTTGGAGGTTGTGCATAGTATTGAATGCCATGCCCCTCCATGTCTGGGTGTCCTAGCAGAGGCTGAAGCCTCAAGTGCTACAGCCCCTTGAGCTATAGAACCCCATATTCATGGTGGACAACACTTTAAGAATAAAGCTCTATGGCCTTAAGATCATTTTGCCTTTTCCCTCTCTGCAAACCACTCCATTTGCATAATTGTTAAGAGGGAGGTACCTGAAATCAGTTAACTCTTCCATGTTATGAGACCTTTAGTCATATCTTTGTTATTTAGAATAGGCATAATAATACTAACCCCACATAGCTCTGTGAGAATTGAGATGAGATGCTGTGTCTATTGCACACTGCAGGTCCTCAAATACATGTGTTTTATTGCTATTAATAACAAAGTTAAGTTCTAATAAGGACTGAAAAAGCTTCAGAATCATGTCCCTTCTCCTACCTGAACAAAAACAAATGATGCTTATGGGGACTAAGGATGAACTCTGCCACCCTGGTTCTGGTGCTCACTGCCTTCAGCATGGTGGATCCTACCTACACGTGTTCTGTGGGTTTCAGTCACTACTAGTTCCAACATTTGCAGGGAGCCCTGGCTGGGGGGAGGTGGCTGAGAAGGGCAGGATTTTCTTCATAGATTTCTCAATGAGCCATAACTCTTTCAGATTCACTGCTCACACATGGCCTCCAAGCAGATCTGACAGTTTGCATCCATGATGCAGCCTGGGAAAGGTAGGGTCTGGAAAACTCATAAAAGCAGACAGACTCAAGGGTAAAGGAAAATCAATCTTCTCTTGCTTTGGACCAAGTTGATGAGAATCATTCTCCCTGATTCTCTATAAATTGGAACAAGGCTTAGGATACTAATCTTACTGTAATACTATTTGAAGACGAACACTGACATTTGTGACATTTAAATAACGGTTCAAGTCTGCTATTAAACCAGGGTCTCCAACTGTTTAACCTTTGCCCTTGTGTACTATTACCCTTGGCCCAGTGTGTGCAAATGTACTTATTAACGCATTTCAGCTTTCTGGTGACATATGCTTATTTAATTCCATGTGGACTGCACTGCATCAAACACAAACTTTATTTTAAAACTTTTAGAAGTGATACATTCTAAGGTATGTTCTCTCTGTCTCATAGATTGTTTTTATACAGTTAAGGTTAGTAAAAAGTTGAGGTAATTATTCAGAAACTTTCCCAAGGGTGGAAGAAAATATATTTCTTCAACTAAAATTATCCAGAGAAATTAAAACCATTTACTCATTTAATAAAATTTCTTGAGTGCTTTTTATGTATTATATACAGTGTTAGATTCAAAAGAAGGAGGATGTGGACCCTTCCCTTAAATAATTATGTGATTTTATGGCCTTGCTCATGTAGTTCTGCACCTTAATTTATATGCACCTGACCTTGGTCTTTGCTTCATTGCATGGGCAAAAACTTTGCTGGTTTCAGAAGAGCTGATTCTTATTTAGTTAAACTCATGTAAACTACTGAACTAGAGACAGGAGGATATGGATCTTTTCCACTCAGATATAATATTTTTAAAAACACAGGGTTAGTGTTAAAATCAGGAATAATTTCCTCTTCATCGCTTGGATATTTTCCTAAATAGGAGAAAATACTTCCTGTGATAGTTTTTATCAACATATACCATTTCTTGAGCATCAACAAATCTGTTCCACATCTGATGAAGAATAGAGTGGGGTCACTTTAATATTAGGGTATTTCAAGGCCCGAGATTCTAGTTTGGCTTTCTATTAATTTAGTCCTAGCCTGGTTGGCACCTGATAGACCTAAGCGGGGTCTGCCAATTTCCAGGTTTAAAATTCAACAAGATCTTAACCTCATAAGCCTTGGATCCCCCGTTTATAAAATGGGTTAATAGTCCTTACCCTGCTGAGTTGTTGGGAGGATCAGAGAAAATAATTGTGGGCAGATAACTAACAGAGAACCTGCCACAGTTCAGCCCCTGTTCTGGTCCCCATACTTTAGAGAGCTCCTCACCCTATGCTGACCCTCTTCCAGCTCTGCCACTTATCATAGAACAAGCCTTTTCCTTCTAGGCCAGTGGTTCTAAACTGGGAGGGATTTTGTTCTCAAGAAGACATTTTGCAATGTCAGGAGACTGTTTTGTTGGTTACAACTTTGGCGGGAGAAGACAGCGCTGCTTGCAGTTAGTAGACAGAGGCTAGTGATGCTGCTAAACACCCTGTAGCCCGCAGGAAAACCTCTTCCTTCCCACTACAACAAAGACGTACCCAGTGCCAATGTCAATAGCCCCAAGGTTGAGAAACCCTTCTCTGGAAATATCACTGGGTTCCATTAGGATCGAGTTGGTTTCTCTTCTGTGTAACCACAACGACCTCGACTAAGTCGCCATCTTTCAAATTCCCCTTTTGGTAACTTCCTCAAGTCTCAGTGACGTGTTCTCCAGTGCACTGATGGGCAGCGCAGTGATGGAACCACTGCTGGGTGTCACATTTTGCCTGTCAGCGGGACCCTTCCCTTATCACTTGCAGGCAGGGACCGACTTTCAGGAGTTGTCCAATGTCAGTGGTGGGCCCCATCTCCTTTTAGTTGCAAGAAGCAGGACCATTCAGGCCATGTTCTTCTGTGGGGTGTGCTCTACTCTCCAGTAATCTGCAGTTTAAAGCTGTGTTTACATGCTTTCAAATATCCAGGTAAAATTCCAAATAAATGGATCATCGCATTTGAGAAAGTAGATTATAATGGATAAGAAAACAAATTTTCACCTGGACGCGTGCAGTTATTAGACATAAGCTTAAGTGCATATAATTGTGGAAAACCTAGTAGGATACACAAATGAATATCAAGATGCTAGCTCAGAGCACAAAAATGGAATGTGGATTAGAGTACACCTGCATGTGTGTGAGTGGGTGTGGGATGTGATTGAGTATATGAACCTACCACTTTCTAAGTATTTTATGTATGTTTTCTCATTCAGTCTATAGTTGCATGCTGTAGGTATTATAAAGTCCATTTTTTTACAGACAAGAAAATGAAAACCCGTGTTAATGGTGAAGGTGAAGTTTGAATTTAGGTGTCTCTGATTCCAAAGGTATGAGGGCTGTAGTACGAACTCACATTGGCAGTTATAGAAACCAATGGTTTTCTTATAGAAGAGAAATGTTAGGAATAACTATTTTTTAAAATAAGTTTGTGTTATGCAAAAAGAAATAGGTTCTAAGGAATCACTTAGAAACTCAGTTTATGTTACTTAGCAGTTGTGGCTGGCAGGCTTATTTGAGACACTTCTCTCTCTCTCTCTCTCTCTCTCTCTCTCTCTCTCTCTCTCTCTCTCTCTCTCTGCTTATCTGAGGATTTAAGCCAGCTTCCACAAGAGCCTATTGATTCATTCATTAATATAGTTTAATTTTTTAATGGTAAAAAAAGTCAAAATGGCTTTTAAGTGTAGTAAAGACAATGAATTGACTGGCTTGCTTACTCTCCCTTCTGTCCTTGCTGATATTCTTTTAGTTTCCTTTCTGTGGTTTGTCCATTTTCTTCTCATTTTTTATCCAAGCCACTCAATCAATGTCAATTGATTTATTCGGACAGGTCTGTCTAAAGTATTCTTAAGTATAGACTCAGGATGGTTTTCTGGCTAATATAATCATCTATGCTAATATTACTGTTAAGATGACTAAAAAAGAGGCAAACAAATTCCAAAAATCAATTCCTTTATTTTCTAAACATCCTATTTTTATGTTTCTAGGCTTAGCTTGGCCATAATTTAAAAAAAAGACTGTATTTATTTATTTTTAGATAGAGGGAAATGGAGGGAGAAAGAGGGGAGAAAATATCCATATGTGAGAGAAACATTGATCAGTTGCCTCTTGCACACCCCCAACTGGGGACCTGTCCTGCAACCCAGGCATGTGCCCTGACTGGGAATCGAACTGGCGACCTTTTGGTCTGTGGGATGTTGCCCAACCCACTGAGACACACCAGTGAGGGCACCTGGTCATAATTTTAAATTGAAGAACTGAAGCTAATTATAGCTCTATGTGTAAAAAAAGATGTTTAGAGTATGTTTGTCATGACACAGAGAATTCTGTGCCAACAGTTCTATGGTTTAATTTTGTTTATTCCTAAAATTCCCAGTCTACTAGGCATATCCAGGATCATGTCAAATCAGGAACTCTTACCATGGTTGTTAAATAATTAGATTCTTTTTTCAAAATTACTTTGCCATGTGTTTTAATCAATAACTAGCAACATTTAAAGTATTTTATAAATTCTACCAGTTATAGGAGGAAAGAAAAGGACTCATTATAGACCCATGTTCACAGTAGAAAAAAAAAAGATGAATCTTTTCATCACTCAGCAGCATGGGGATACTCCAAATATATGGTATTTTTTCCCTCTTGGAGTTATTTATAGGCCAGAGGGGAGGGTGGACAGAACTTCTTTTGAAGTTAAACATCTTGCTTGGATGAGCAGATATGTTGCATCAAATCAAAGTAATAAAAAGACAAAATGCTTTATTAAATCTTCTTTATCACTATATTGTGCTCCAATAGGACGATCTAATTAAAGACACAGTTTAGCCTCTTTTCATCTGAAGAGGAGTTCAGAGACTTTCATTATTAAAAGGTTTGTGCAGAAACAAGTACATTGCTTTATTGCTTCCAAGTTTCTCGGTGATGCCTCCTTCCTGTTTGCTCTAATTGCTATGGATGTCTTGGCTGCTATTGATATAATTAGTTCTTTTCATCTTCAAAGTACCTGGAAGGCACTAACATGATTAATATTCATAATACCATTCTGAGGTAGGCACTGGATGTGCTATATTCTTTTGGCAGATATGAAGCAAAAAAAAGTTAAAGTGGTATTAATTTGAATGCTGACGATGAATTATTTGCTTGCTGGTTCTGAGCTTCCAAAATTTTAAACTTGTCTCTTACATCTTTGTGCCTTTCCTTGTGCATCCTTGTCAGACGCTGCCAAGTCATTTTGCTTAACATGAGACTTCTTCAAGTAACCAAAATAGTCACCATCACCATCATCAGAAAAATGTATACAAATTAGAGAACACTCAATTAGTGATTGCCCTTCAGTTGGGTTCCTCAAGGACCTCTTGATTTAACAAGCAATCACAAAGTACTGAATTGTGCTTAATATAATTCCTGAATAATATCATTCTTGCATAGAACGTCCTTCTGCTTAGACTAAATTAGGGATCTAAAACTAGCAGCTGCATATATATCTTTGCAGGCCAGCCAAACTGCTGTACTTTCTCTTTTTTGAATTTGCAGTGAGGTTTGTGCTCCTTAGATCATCATAGTTGATTCTGTGTAATTTATTTTACCTGCCTAACTGCTGAAGGCATTTGAGTTTACTGACTAAATGGGGAAGGGAAGGATTATCTTATTTTCCCAAACCAAGGTAAATTTGGTAAATTGGCAAAATCAGTAAATTGTTGACTTTATTTGACATTGTGTTACCTCTGCCCAAAAATGATCTCTCCTTTTTTGCTGGCAAACTCTTACTTTTAAATTTCATTTAGCATTCCCAGAGGAAAGTAACCTAATAAAGGACTCTGCACTGAGTTGTAAATGACTGACATCAGCCTGATACTTTCTTCCTCTAATGCTATTGGGAGTTTAAAAGAGAATGGTAACCACGCCTTCATCTCTGGTGCCTGCCAAGTCAGGTTTTTTTTGGCAAGGGAGGAGGATGGAGGCATAATGTTATGATTGGAATCTCTCAAGTCACATGATATAATTGCAATAATTGGCTTTTACATTGTGTCGGTATAAGGCCAGTTCTACCTTAAAGACTGTTTTTCCTAAATTCATATTTCTATGCCATAATCTAGAAAACTCTAGGCAGATTGTCTTAATGTTTGTATTTCCATTCTGAATTTGATGCGGACCTGCCTGGCCCTGGGAGTTTCAGACCCAGATCAAGTGGAGATTTCCAGCCATGATGAATGACCTTGGACAGAGGAGCTGGTTAACTAACAGTAACTAGTAGTGAGAAATGTGAAACATTCCGGTTGTGACTTATTCCAGAATGGACCTGCAGGCCCGAGAAATGAAAGCATAGACCACAACCTCACTGTCTCTCTTGTGCCCTCTATGGCTTTATGTTCCATGTTAACCTGACCTTAGTTGAGCTAACTCAGCCTAAGTCCTCAAAGGCCCAGGCAGCGCAAAAGCAATTCACTTTCTCAGACACGTGCATCTCAGTTAATTCCTTTGGCCTTCCATTTTTAATTTTTATAGCTTTTCAGCTTTAGTTTAACAATAATTTGTGATCAAGGTTAAATTAAAGTTTATTTTATTTTTGGTGACATTTTCACAACGAATTTGAACTTAGGTCTCTTTTTGGAGAAATATTTACAAAGAAATAACATCAAATTGCATGGTGTAAATGCCATGCCATTCAACTATGTAAATAGAAGCCGAGATGTTTAATTGAAAATAAAACACTGGTAAAATGTAAACATTTTTGTTCCAGTTGCTCTGAGTGAAGGCTTCAATGGCACAAATGAACACAGTAACTGATGGTGGAAATTAGAGTTTATAACAGGGTCCAATAACTCTAGAGCGTGTGGAAACCTTTTTTAGTAATTGCTGTATTCTTCAGTGCTGTTCAGTCCACTTCTCGAAATGCACTCATTTGTTGCCATGAAAGCTGGCTGTTAGATATGCCTTCCACTGACGCTTTAATGTCCAATTCAATATACCACCATGGATTTGATTTCTTCACTCATTAAGTTCTTCCATGGCTGTATATTAGATATCTCTTCGCATTGTTTCATTGCCTCAGACCACTAAGAGTACACCTGCCACTCCAAAAGCAAATTATTAGTGTTTTAAATTTGCTTATCTATTCATGTAGCTGAACCTCTGTTATATGGATCAACTTCTGTACCCCAAGCAAAGCTTTACAGGTAATATCTTGACAGAAGTAATATTGGAAGAAATGTACATATTTGGTTATCATAAAAAAAAAGCATAAGTACCTTGGAGACAGTTGTCTAAATACATTTACTTTTTGAAGAGGAGTCTTCTATTCTACATTTATGAGCTCTAATATAAGAGGATGAAGTTGTGACACTGTCTAATCCAAAACTGGAGATTTCAATGATATCATCTGATGGCATATTTTATCTTTAAATTACATTAGTAGAATTTCCATTACCTTTCTTGAAAATCTGTATCCAGAGAGGAATTATAACTTAACTATTATAAGCGTAGATTCTGGAGGCAGATCTATTGGATTAGCTAGGAAACCTTAGACAAGTTACTTAACTGTTCTACCGTTCAGTGTTCTCATCTGTAAAATGGGAACAAATATCATACCTAGTTCATTAGGCTGTTGTAAGAATTAAATGAAGGAACAAATGTAAAGTAATTAGAATAATGCTTGGCACAGTTAGTGCAATATAAATGTAGTTATTTATTTAATTAGTAAATATTTATCAAGACCTTTTACTATTTAGCATTTATTAATATGCATCAACTTTCTATATTATTATTATCTTTATGGGGAATGATTGTTTTATTTTCCTGATTTATTTTATTATTTTTCAACTTTATTGTGGTATGATTGACAAATAAAAATTGTATATATTTAGGTTATACAATATGATTTTTAAAAGGTGTACAATAACATGATGACTTAATATGCATATACATTGTGAAATGATGACCACAATTAAGTTAATTAATACATTCATTACCTCACATAGTTACCATATTTCTTTGTGATGCAATATCTAAGTTCTACTTTCTTAGTAGATTTTGAATATACTATAGAGTATTAACTGTAATCACCATGCTACACATTAGACCCCAGAACTTATTCATCTTATAACTGAAATTTTGTACCCTTTGACCAACATCTCTTCATTTCTGTCACATCCCAGGGAAATAATTCTCTAAGGAAGTAAACCTGATTATAAATTTTCCCTGCTTCATTCTCCAAAGTGAGAGTGAGTTTTTAAAGAATTAAAAATCTGATGAAAATGTGCTCATGTCTGGCAAAATCCTTAGTATGAACATTAAAAAAAAAAAAGATTTTATTTCTTTATTTTTAGAGAGAAGGGAGGGAGGGAGAAAGAGAGGAAGAGAAACATTGATATGTGAGGGGAACATTGACTGGTTGCCTCTTACATGCTCCCCCCCGCCCAACTGGGGACCTGGCCCACAACCCCGGCATGTGCCCTGACTGGGGATCAAACCAGCGACCTTTCGGTTTGTAGGCTGACACTCAATCCACTGAGTCACACCAGACAGGGCTAAACATTTTTTTTTTTAAAGTTTAAAATGTAGCATCTGGACTTCAGTAAGCAAATATGCAGTAAAGTCTTTTTTTTTTACCTTTTGAAAAGTTGATCTTTATTTTTTTCAAAAGGTAAAAATAAAGAGTAAAGTTCCATGTTGGATTGCATTTTTGCCATCATTTAGTGAAACGTTTATGTGCAAATAATGCTTTTAACTTTTCATATTTGCACAAAGAAAGTTAAGCTATGAGCTGACAGGAATTACTTAAAGTAAAAAATGAGAAAGATCTGACTCAATCTCACCAAACAGTGAAATTCAATTTGGAAATATTCTTTTTAGTTGAGAAAGTGGCTGATTCTTAGTTTTCTAGCAGAAGGTCAAAGATCTCAGAATAAATTATTTTGCTGTCCGTTACTGTCAGGTCTCTCTCTCCGATCGAAGTCAGGCAATACCCAGGCACCATTTTACAACCTTACTTGCTGTAGCAAAGGCATGGGTGTGAGGCACATTGCTTTGGTTTCTCAACCAAGGCATTAAATATCTAAAGCTCAAAATGGACTTCATCAGAAATAGAAAGTTTCCCCAAATCAAAGGCTTTTTAAAAATCAAACCAAACCAACTTTTATAGTAAGCCTCTGGTGTGTGTGTGTGTGTGTGTGTGTGATTCCATTATCCAACTTCCTTTATATTAGTTCTGCTGCCCTTTTGGTGAAGTCTCCCTGTGTGGAGGAGCTGCACAACTAGTTAAAGGGATCAGACCCTCCTTCTCTTCCCCAGGGAAGTCATGTGATTTAGACTTGGGCAAGCGGACCATGTCTTCTAGGACTTTGAATCTTGAGAAACTGGGTAAGCAGGCAAGGGAAGGATGGAGGGCATGCTTCCCAGGTGGCAGAGGCCGTTGGTTTGCAGGAGCTTGCTCAGCTTGCCTGCTGCTCTGGTTCTCGCCGCCCAGCTCTGTTGGACCCCAGGGTTCCTAGCCTTCTTCCCATACTGGTCCTCCAGCCTCCCACCAATTCCACACACCTCCATATACTTCTGTTCAATGCCCTTCCCCACTTTTTTTTCTTATGATAATCAGAATAGGTTCTTATTTATGTATTTATGTATTTATTTATTTGCAAAAAGAACTTTCATTGATGCAACAATTTCCAAAGCCTGGGTGGACATAAATGCTAACATTTTCACTGAATTATTAATGCACCCAATGATAACCAGTCTGAGGGGAACTATTTTTAATATTTTATTTGAAGATCTTAGCTATTGTAAAACTGTATCACTTATATGCTTCTGTAGGATTGCACAAATAATATTTTGCCCAAATATATATATTTTTGGCAGTCAGCTCTAATCAGCCAGTGATGGCATACATTAAAATTTGGTTCTGTATTTCGGTGTTTTTGCTGCAATTTTGGAATGAAAAATTTGACATTATTAGAATGAGCTAAACTAATGTCTTAGGGAGGGTATGGGGAGGTAAATCAACAGATGCATAATTGATTTCAATACTGTACTTTCCAAAAGTGAAATGTCTACAATGGTGTTAGTAGCTGAGATACTGTAGATAGTTTTACATGTCAGGAACAATTAACACATGTCCTGTGGGTCTGATTACCAGCGTTAAGGAAGTTCTGCTCTGCATAAACCCCAAAGCAAAGCCCCCAGGAAAGTTAAAGTTCCCTGTTCTACCATTAAAATGGGAAAGTAATGTGCTTTTTTTTGATTGACTATAAACTTTGACTTGTGGGACTTTATTCTTAAAAGTGAAAACAAACATGAGTATAAGACAAGCTGTTTTCCTTAAAAATTCTTAAATCTTTTGTTGAAACCATTTAACAGAAAATTTCTTAATATAAAATTAAATCAATATTGCTTTATCATGATCATAGGAAAAAGCAAGTTAACAAGTCAAAGTGGACATTTTTCTTAAAATACAGATGAAAGAAATTTTATATGTTTAGGTCACTGCTGAGAAGAGTGATAAATTGGATATTTGATATGTGAAGTCATTGTAGGAATAGCAAAAGGAGTTGGATTTATAAATGATTTTAGGAGTAATTAAATGCTTGAAAGTAAATTTATGAGGTATCCTGATTATTACATATCATAGATGCTTGAAATACAAAGTAATTAGGTGAGATTCACATGCACACAGTAAATTAAAGGTTTACTAGTAATGTCCGGTAATACACATATTCTCAATTATATGCAAACAGAGACTTGGTAGAGTTGGGTCATAAACCTGGCTTTCTGCTTCCAGATTCTTCACTAACCAAGTAACTAACCAGAGGCCAATTTACCTCAAATGTAATGTGAAGAACATGGACTCAAAGTTCAAGCTTCTTATCAGCTCTATAATTCTATGGCGTTAAAATTATTTTTATTTTTTCAGTTGCTGATTGTTTCTCTTCTCTCAAGATGAAGGAGAAAAGACATAGAAATGAACATGATATCAAAACAGACAAACCCCTGGGTGGACTTGGGAATGCAGAAATTCCCTTGTTCATACCTTTCCAGTCAAAAAGAGAGAGCTGGGGCAGGCATTGGTTCCACTAGTGACCATTGCCCAAGACAAAGAATGAATCTCTTCATACCTCAGGGAAATCCTGTGTCACAGTGGAAAGTGCTAAACTCAAGAGGCAGTTTCTGCCTCTGTCACAAACAGCTCCATGGCTTTGGACAAATTATGTGGCTTCTGTGGGCCTTTTACCCTCAAAAGAGAAGCTAAGGTGGACCTTCAACATTCTTTCTAGCCCTTCTATTCTATTCTTTTATTCGAAGAAAGCAGCATTTTGGGTATGAAGTAATGATCTGATTTGTCTACTAATTTGGGATTTTCTTTGGTCTGCCTAATATATTATCATTCCAAATTGCGAATTAGATATAATTCCAAAATTGAGACTGGCATTGCCATTTGAAATTACAACAGGTAAATTTGGGACTTTTCCTTTGAATAAAGGAAGTAAAAGAGCAAGGCACAGGGTCAGGAAAACTGTAAAGTTGTGGAAAGACAGAGAGATTAGACATTTTTCTATCAAAGGCAAGAGAGTTAGTTGTAAGAGGAAGGTGAAAACATAAAAAAGAGAAAGAGAAACCACAGGGGAAGAAATGGGGGAGGAAGAAGGAAATAGAATAAGTGCAGCCCCTCTTGGGCCCACAGGTCTTTGAAGTGAGGCCAGAACCACAGCAAAGGATTGTGGGATAGGAGGTCAAGAGAAGAAGTAGATGGAGACCTTCTGTTCAGAGGTTAATAGTTGCGTGTCAGAAGTGCTTTATCAGAGTAAAATGCCCTGTGCGTTTTTTGATACTTTTTAGAGGAGTAAACCAATTCTGTGGAACTTTCCCAAGGTCCTCATAAAAGAAGAGTTCCATGGTTTAAAACCTAAAAAAGATATTCTGCAAGAGGCTCTATTTTAATTAGAAATAACAACAAACTACTGAAAAGGCCTGGTGTTTCATATTTAAAGTTATTTAAAAAGCTGGTTTTATTTTTATTTGGGGGCCAAAGGGATGAGTGAGTAGAGCAGCTGATAGTGATCGAAGGGCCTTTTAATTTGCTCACCAGGATCTGCACTGTTTCTACAAGTTCAGTGCCATGGAGCACTGTAAATCATGAATGAGAAAAAGGATTTTTTGCTCTTCTCAGGCATTCTAATTCTTAAGCAATCTCAGCCACAGGTCAAAACTGAGGTAATTCAAGTTTGCTTTGGCAAAACATACTTTCTTATTCAGATAGCTGAGAAGATGGTTGTGTAAAATTAGCAAAGGTTACTATGGAAGCATTAGGAAAGTTTACTGAGTGTAGGAGATGATAGTGCAAGCAGTTACCAAAGTGCTTCAAATCAGTTAGTTCCAGGGAGATACACACACACACACACACACACACACACACACACACATTTTTAATAAAGCCACACATTTGCCTTTATGTTTGGCAGGCTTCTTTGTGTGAGTGATGTGGTCAAGGTTTTATTTGAATAGCTCTCCTCAAACGCGCAGTCATGTAGCCTCTCAGATGATTAGGAGGACTCACAGGAAACCTCCACCTCTGACTGTTTAACTTACCAGGACTTTTAAAAGCCAGGCTGATAAAATTTATAAATTTATCACATCTCTAGCAGTTGATGACACTCAACCAGTCCATTTCTAAAACTCTTTGGGTCTGTGCTTTTGCGAAGCCAGGTCACTGATGACAAATCTCATGCAGAACGATCAAGTCATAACTAACCTTTAAGTGTTTCCTTGAAAGTTAAGAACAGAGGATGGGAATAAAAAGTAGCAGGATCCTTGCTTGATCTTTTTCTGACCTTTCCAAAATCCACAAGGCAGAGGGCATGGCACAGGTTGGAGAGTAAACTGTTTCATACTCTTGGCTTCACTAAGGAGCACAGGCACGTTGGTTTTTGCAGGCACGGAAAGGAATAAACACACATATTATGCAACTAGTATTTGAGTTGACTGTGGGTTTATTTCTAATAAGCTTATCAAAAACCTGATCTGCAAAGAAGACTTAAGAACACAGATGTAATAAATTATCATATAATTGCAAAATGCTGAGATGAAAATTTTTTTGTTTGATGTACTTATTTTTATTCTCTCATTTTGGGGGGATCTTGCAGTACAGTTGTTATAAAATTGTTGATTTAACACTGTCTCAGGATTATGAAAACCATCTAATCTGTTGGAAAGGATTACATTTCCTTCTCTTTTAATTGTTGGCCAACATTTCAGATAGAATGCAATATTTTATATATATATATATATATATATATACATATGTAAAACATATATATATATATATATATAGTGACAAGCAAAGTGTATATTTCTTATAAGATGGATGGTTAGTTGTCCTTGTATAACCAAATATCATTCTCCAAAAAAGCAGCTCAAGTAATGCTAGACTTCATAATAGCTGTGGGTACCTTGAGCACGTCTCAAATCAATAATGACAGAGGTAGCCTGATAGCAATTTATGAACCACAGTCCTCTAGGGAAACATATTTCAAACCATAACTTCATCTAAACTGTTTATCGGCTAAGCTTGCTCAAATGTATGAAGTGTCAAAAAGTTTCTTTGACATTAGGCTTGTTATTGTCCTTTGATTTATGTACCCAAGCAAAATGTAGTAAATAAAAAGATTGTTTGGTGGTTTGGTATTTTAAGGAAATGATTAGAAACATTTGCCAATGCTATTCATTTTATATGTTTTTCTCCTTTTCCAAATAATAAAAAAAAGTGTTTCTGTCCTATGAATGACTTCACAGTAAAGGAACCTTAAACGATCATTATAGTAACCAGAAATGCTGATGAGTTTGCTATGAAATATTCAGAAGACTCTAAACTAAATGTGTAATGTTTGTATAAACTGTTTGTCTCTCTCCTTGACTTCTCATGCCCCACAGTTCACAAACTGTTCCTTTTATAATCTGAGGCACAGTATGGTGGTAAACCTGACTTATTAAAAACATGGTTATCATATCTCTGCTGGTTTTTGTGAAAACATCCACATGAAAAATACAAAGGATTATTCTCTTAAAAGGCACTCTTAAGGAAAATTCTTGGTATATGATAAACATTTATTATTACTTTTTTTTTTTTGCTTAGGAATAGATATATTGATTTTCTTTAAGGTTTTCTAAAATTTAAATTTAAATTTAAATGTTTTAATTTTTTAAGGTATGTTTTTCTTTAAGATTTTTGATGATGGAATATTATAGAGGTACAAAATGCACCAAAAGGCAAACTACAATACCAATCCTTTGAACCATTTAAATTTAAATATTTTGATCCAGGATTTTACATTTTATTTCAATTGAGGTTTTCTATGCCTTAAATATATATTTTTTAGATTTTATTTACTTTTATTTTTTATTATTTCTATTTTATTTTAACTTTAATTATATTTTATTGATTATGCTTTTACTGTTGTCCCAATTTTTCCCCCTTTGCCCCCCTCTACGCAGCACCCCCCACTCCCTCAGGCAATCCCCACATCCTTTACTTTTAGAGAGAGGGGAAGAGAGGGAGAGAAACATCAATGGACAAGAACTACAGTGATCTGTTGTTTCCCTCATGCCCCCAACTGGGGACCTGCCTGCAACCCAGGTGTGTGCCCTGGCCCATAATCCAAGCACATGCCCTGACTGGGAATTGAACCAGCAAGCTTTTGTTTTGCAGGTTGGTCCTCAATCCACTGAACCACACCAGCCATTCTTATAATTACTTAACCAGATTTTCATATTAGGCAACTTTAAGGGCAGAATGTATATTTAAAAACCTTAAATACAAGATTATAAAAGTTTGGCCAAGGATTCCAAAGGAGTGCATTGTTTTTAAAATATTAATTAAAAACTTGTTATAAATGGAATTCGCTCACACATTGAAGGGAGACAAAGAACCTAACAGAGATGGACACATTTTTGCAAGGCTGTTTAAATGAGGACTATTTCTGTTTCCAATATATCTTTTTCTGAGTGGTTAACTACCAAGTTGATGGCACCATCAAAAAAAAAAAAAGTCACAGACATAGAAGGACAAATGAATACACGTATATCTATGCCAGCATTGTTAACTTGTTAGCGAATCTGTTTCCTTGAAAACAGGATACAGTGAATCTGTGTATATTTAATGGAAAGTGGCCACATTTACTGAAGAATAAGGAGAAAACACTCCCTCATGGAGTCAGAAATTCTGATCTGCTATCCTTCAAAGAAAGACTGTTTCCTAGCCTGGCCAATATTCCTATGGAGCAACCTAGGCCTATTGATAAGTTATCGAATTCCTCTCCGGAATCAGCTGGTCAGGAAGGATACAGAGGGGAGGGAGGGGAAGGGAGAGGGAACTGTGATAGTGGCTTTGTCTGATCGCCAAGGTAGGGAGGGGGTGGAGAGTTGAGAAAGGAAGAATAGGAGAGGTAAAAGATAGGAAAAGGGGGGTGGGGCGGGAAGAAGGGAAAGAAATCAAACAGAAACAAAGCAAAGCAAAGCAGAGAGATGACAGCTAGATAGAAAAAAAAGCATCTCTGTAATGGAACCTCTTTCCAGACTTCCAGGCACTTTAGAATGGGGATTTTTAACCTGGATTTCATGAACTTCCCCAAGTCTCCAAATCCACTGAAAATGTACACATATTTTGTGAGCATGTTTATATACATTTTCTTTTTCTGGGGAAAGTGCTTTTTCTTTGATTGGATTCTACAAGGGATTCCAAGACTGAAGAAAACTTAAGAACTACTATTTTAGCGGGATCTTACACAGTAAAGACATTGGTTTTCCAAGAAATTTTTGAATGTTTGGAACTGACTCTATATAGTCAAAGAGTACACCTTCTAGTATTAAAAGTGGTATAGTCTGAGAAGACTATTTATTCTTTTAGGCCTTTAGACTATTAGCTATTTAGACAAATACCATTGGTTAACTATTTGCATTGAACTAAGTAAACATTCTTCCATTGGGTGTCTTGGGAGGGTGGAGAAACAGTGTGGCACGGGGAAAAGGTGTTTAATTCAGAGCCAGATGTTTTTGGGACACAGATACCATCTGGAAGGCTAATGGACAGTGTGAAACTGAACTGGTAACATCTTCTTAATTCTGTTTCCTCCTTAGTAAATGAAGAAGATGATGACTTTAATAGGAGATGAACAGAAATGATATACTGGCTTACATTTTTGGGGTGCTTAAATATCTTCCATGCACTAGGATAAACATTTTGTACACTTTATGCCGTTTAATATTTCCAACAATTTTATGAGATTGTTATTATGTTTATTTTCCTTTAATATATGGGGAAATTGAGGCATAGAAGTTTAAAAACTTGTTCAAGGTGATGAAAGTATTAAATGTTTGAGCCAATATGAGAACACAGGCCAGGTGACCCCAGAGCCCAGGTTCTTGGTCCATTTGACTAAAGCAATGCAGCTGGTGGGGCAGCCACTGAGATGTTGCTGACAATAAAGGAAGAACTCTGGCTCCTGCTATGAACTGGATACCAGGGCACTGCTCACACTGCAGCTGTTCTTATTTCTGAAATATGTGTTGTTAACTTATTTCCTTGCATGGTGAACTTTATGCTATTCTGTTTCTACTTGTTTTCTTCTTTTCTTCCAGGTGACTTTCTGGGTTCTTCTGGTTCTATAATTCTTGGAAAGAAAGGATGACAAGAACCTTAATGTGAGTTTCAGAAGAAAATGAATTTTCTATCATCTACATGATGTTGGTTCATAGAAGCTTCAGGAGAGATTATATCCCCCCAGACACCTAGTTGTTCATCAGAAGGAGAGCTCATGCAAGAGAAACCCCACCTACCCTACACAACATAAAACAACAACAACAACAACAAAAAATACCACTGGAGATATAACATGGACAATTGCCCATGGACGATAATATAATGTAAGTAGGCATCACATTATTTGGTACTTTACATTCAAAGGAAGTTCAAAACTTTTGCTCTTTTGGAATGTTTTCCTTTTTCCTGAGGGATCTGGGTATTCATTGATGTGTTTAGTGTAAGTAAATCCTAGAAAAGCACACACATAAAAATGTAAGTTTCTTTTTTCAAACTTTTCTTCTTTTTTGTTTTTTCTTAGTGCTGTAAATCAACAAGATGGCCAGCATTGGTCTAAAGAGAATCTTATTATCCAGATTTTTTGGAGATTTGAAAAGATTTGTGCCTGTTGAAATAGGGCTTTTTTTTCCTTCTAGGAGAAAACGGTCCTCAGGAAGAGCAAGGACACATATGGAAGGCCTTAGCTTATCTTTAGTGTTTTATACACCCTTTTTGGACTCCACAGAAAGGCCACTGACTAGGATTATGTCCTAGAGATAGCATGTCAGTCATCATGAGGGATGAGCCAGAGCATCCTTTAATTTTTTTCCTTTGGGTCACATGCAAAATACAACTTACCAGCATTGATGAGTGTGATTAACAATGAGATAGGATATAGTCCCCCCCCCCCCCCCAATTGATGTACTAAAAAATAGAACAGCTATCTTCTCTCATAAAGATTTAAATGAAACTCTGGGGAGGAAAAAGTGGTTTGGCAGAAATCTTAAAGAAATTTTCTATTTTTATGCTCTATTTAAGGCTCAAGTCCTCAAATTTCTGTTTTGCCCTGGTTCAATCAAATAGTGATCTGAGTAATTTTATTTTTACTACAACTAAGATCAAGGTGCCAGCCATATTGATCCAAAAATTTAAATAAATCTGTTTCCATTGTATGTTTAAATTAATGAATTCTTTGCATTCCATACCCTTACAGCCTTAGTACCTGGTAGGCATCCTCAGGCTTTTAAAATAAAGGCCCCTTTGCCTATTTCTTTTTTCCAAGTGTAATTTTCTTCATTTCTAAGATCATCTTTTAAGTCCAAGGAGATAATTGTTCTTCACTACCTTCCAAAGGTTTTTGGTCTTCAGGTTAGAAAATAAATTACTTTTAGGAAAGGAGTCTCGACATCACTTTACTTATAAATGAGCTATTTGTCAGAAGCAAATTTTCTTAGTAGGTATACTAGGTCTTCCCAGTTTGAAACACAGCATGAATAATTCTTCTCGGAGGCTCTGGGAAGGCTAAGAGTGAGGTTTCCTGACCTGTTACTCCCTGAACATCTTCTCTCACTCACCTCCCTTCTTCTCAGAAGCAGCCATGGGCTACACACTGGTTTTCACCGGTGCCTGGTGGGACCTTAATTCCTTCCTGTCAGCACATCCCTAGGCTACTCTCATAGTTAGGATAAGGACTGGATAAGCCATTGAACCTCTGGGTAGTTTCCAAATGAAAGTCAACCTCTAGACCTTTTGGGGTTTACCCAGTCTTCCTCACTACCGTAAGATGAGTTTGGAATGAATTTTTACTTAATGGATTCTATTTGTGGGTGGGAGAGGTAATGATTGCATTGCTCAGAGTCATGAGCATAACTTCAAATAAGGGAAAAGAGCAGAGCAGGAATGTGAGAATAGATGTGATCCCGAGGAGGGTGTGCCTGAGGAGGTGCTGGGAGATTCTGATCGGCTGTTGAATGGAGATACTGTATCTCACATGACAGGAGTCACCTCCTGACATTAGACTTGTGTTTGAGTGGTGATTTAAAAAATAATAGAGCTGACGAAGAAATAGGAAAGGCATTACTTTGTGATATAGGAAAATGAATATGAAACATTGAGGATCAATTACTGCATACTGATTAGCTGGGAGAAAGGCAATGAAACGTTAAAAATAAAATTAGTAGTAATAGTACCTTGAGTAAGTGGGATTATGCCTCCTGCCAGTTTGTTGCAGAGAATTTGGGAAAATGCTACTGAATTATGTGACTTGTGACTGGTTTTAGACTATAAATGTTATAAAAATTGAAAGAAAACTATTTAAAAATACCAAGATATGTTAAAATTCTCATTTTAGCACAGCTACATCCCATTGAAATAAATAATTTCATTTCTAGTTTTCCAGTTTGCTGCTTCCATCCCAGGGCCGGAACCAAGGCAAAGCCAGTATGGAGCCTAAGGCATGGCTCTACTTCATACCACATGCTTTTTTAAATAGCGGTTGGCCCCAGATATGTGTGCAAATGTGCTCTGCCTCCATCTATTTATTATGGTAATGTTGTAAATGATGGAGAGAATACATTAAAACTGGGCAATAATACTCCTTGGGACTAAGTCTGTTCTTCTTTGAGGATGACATTTGTTTCCCAAATAGAAAAATCTTATCACCTATATCTCCTCCAACAACAAATGAATATGTAGGAACATACCTTATTCAATCATTGAAGTTACCCAGGTGTATAAAATTAAATCTTATCCTCAGGGAGGTTATGGCCTAGTCAGGAATACAAGACAGATAAGATGGTATAACTTGTTATATATGAGTGTAAGCGAAGTGCCACACGTGTGATACTGATGAGAGGTGCTCCAAGAAGACCATGTGGGATTAGGGATACACAATGTGGCTTGAACCAAGGCTTGAACCTATGAGTAGAGTGGTGTGGGGTAGACCATTCAGGTGGTGGGGTAGATTTTGTTTTCGTTTGCAATTATTAACCCCTTTTCTTCTCTCTAATAAGATCATAAACTCCTGCAAGTTGCAGGGTGATTTGTAATGCCTACTTGCAAGGGAAGTATATTTTCTTGGTTCATTAATGTTGGGCTTGCCCATGTGACTTGTTTGGCTGTGAAATATGAGCGATCCCTGACACATGACACGCCAGAGCAGAAGCTTTAAATATGACTGCATGCTTCGCTTCTGTTCTCTGCCATGACCACAGCACCTCCCAGACAGCAGCAGCTTCTTGGGTATGGATTCCAGAATTAAGTCATATGTAGAGGGGAGCTGGAGCCTGCAGCAGGGCTGAAGCTCATTAAAAACCTACATGTGATGTGAATGAGAAATAAATATTTGTCATAATTCATTGCGATTTGAAGGGTTGTTTGTTACTGCAGCACAGCTGTAGCTCAATAAAGGGAGGGAACACAACTTGAGAAGTTTGTGGAGACAGAAAGCTACATGTGTGAGGGGCAGTAAAAAAATCTAGTTTGGCCCTGGCTGGTGTGGCTCAGTGGATTGAGCGCTGGCTTGTGAACCAAAGGGTTGTCGGTTTGATTCCCAATCAGGACACATGCCTGGGTTGCGGGCCAGGTCCCCAGTTGGGGGCGTGCAGGAGGCAGCCACACATTGATGTTTCTCTCCCTCTCTTTCTCCCTCCCTTCCCCCTTTCTAAGAATAAATTTAAAAATATTAAAAAGAAAATCTACTTCGATCTAGTCAAGGGATTCATATAAGAAGGAAAAAAGACATTGGGTCATATTATGGAAGCCATGAGTAGCAGAGGAAGACTACTGACCTTATTCTACAGGAATTGGAAAAGCACAGAATATTTTGAGCACATGAGCAAAGGAACAAAGGAGAGCTTTAGGAATATTTGTCCAATAAGAGTCTTAGAATGAAGTGCAAAGTGGGAAAGAAATCAGTTAGAAGCAGCATGTTCTTTTTTTATTTTTTGCCTTAAAATTATTGAATCTGGAGCGTTTGTTTTACAGATAAGGCCCAGAACAGTAAAGTAAGTTACTAAGTCACTTAGTAACAACATAGTAGTAGAGGCTTTCGATGGTTATTTCCGTGTTCCACTGACTATAACACACCCTACTACCTCTCATAGCTCTAAAATCCCCTAAATAAGTGAAAAGAATTCTTCTGACATTGTGACCAGATACAATGTAATGAGAGAATACTTAAAATTAAAGATATACAAACAAACATGCACACATATCGTTCGTTGGCAGCCGTCCGTCTCGAGAGACGATGGTGTAGCTTCTTAAGAGTCTATCTGCACCGCCGAGAATGGCTGTGCAGTCCGACTCGGGAGTGACATGGTATCTGTCTCCTCCCGTGTTGAATCAACATCTTGCGATGACGCTGAAGCTACAGAGCCTGGGCAGGGTAATATGGAGGGTCTGCTGTTGCCCATGCAGCAGACCCCCCCCTCTCTTCGCAGCTGAAGGGTCCAAGGGAAAGACGGAGTCGATACAGCTTGGGTTCAGGTGCGCCGCAGGAGTTGCCGGTGTTGACTACAACGTCAAACCGCCTTAGGGACTCCGGCTCCGGATTTTCTGTCGGGGTTTACTCCCTTAGCCTTTCCCCTGAAGGGGTATGCCGCAAGGCAGCGGAGGTTTTTTGGAGTCAGAGTTTTCCTTCTCTGATGTACCCTGACTGGAAGATCGAACCAGCGACACTTAGCTCGCAGGCCGACGCTCAATCCACTGAGCTAAACCAGCCAGGGCATGCACACATATATATGTATATATATAAAACTTCAACAAGAATTAGTTTGAATGTCATCCTGTTTAGATACTGCTTTAAAAATTTTTTTATGTAATTCATTGGGGTGATATTGGTTAGTTATACAGGTTTCAAGTGTACAAGTCTATAACACATCATCGGTATATTGTATTGTGTGTTCACCATCCAAGGTCAAGTCTCCTTCCATCACCATTTGTCTCCCCTTTACCCTCTTCCACCAGAAACAGTATGCCCTTAAGCTCGTGCTTTAAAATGTTTCTGAAGACAAACGATGATTTTGTTGGAAGAAGAGGGCACTCATTATTTCTACAAAGAAAAATGCAAAGAAATCTTAATGGGCAAAACAATTCTAAGGTTAAAACAATTGGTATGGCTATGGTAACAAAACATTTTCCTGATTCAGGAAGCAGAACAACCTGCCATGACCCTTCTCAACCTGGCACTTCATATAACTGCATCAGCCACCTAAGGCTGAAGCCTTCAAGGCCTTCACAAGTCAAGTTTGTTTCTTCTCTCTGTACAGCTGTTCCAACTGACAGGTGATCTTTTCTTTTGTCTGCAGACTCATTATTAACATTCAGCACACTGTGGTATGGATCCTCTGAAACCATGAAGTGGAAGAGAAGTATTTAAAGCACAGCAAATGCGTAGGCTTGTATCTTGCGTATATAAGCAGGACAATTAAAAAAAATAGATTCAACACACTATCTTGCATTTTTCTAGATGATATGTCATCTGCCAAAGACATATGCAAACAACAGCAGAGAGCAAGAACGTCATCTAAATGTTACAGTCCTCACCTGTGTCCAGTGAATTTGTTCCATTGCCAATTCTTCAATAGAGTTTTCTTGGTTTCAGTGAGATATTTTTACTCACCCTGACCACCGTGTTTACAGAGTATCTCATAAAGCCTGCCTGTTACTGTTGTTCTGGACATCCCCTGCTTTGTGAATGACAAGCTTTAATGAATTGGGGGTATCTGTGCACATGGCATTTACTTAAAAAGGGAAAATCCTTTTGAATAGCTATACCTACAGAAATTCAATTTTGTTTACTTTGGAGGAAATAAGAAACTGTAATTGTAGGTGTGGAGTCTTAACAATCTTTCAGACTGATAAAAGCATGGTTTGGGGGGATGGTTGGAACCACACAGAATTGCTTCAGCCAAATTATTTTTGTGAGCACATTTCTAAACTCACGATCATGTTTTGATAAGAAAAATCCCTTTCTCCACAAGTTCTCTGGTCCCACTCATTGGCCCCTCACCCCCTATTCTCGAACCTCTTTCAGGCTGTTATGTGGCTCTCAGTTCTTGGTGATATGTTTTCAATTTGAGTCAACTTGATGAGAGAAAAATTACTAAAAAGTGGGAATGAGCTGTGAGGTGAATAGGGTTTTCCTATCAAAGTGGAGGTATTTTTAAAAGCATTTATTATTTCAAACTAAAACATTTATAAAAAGCCATGAGTGTGAAGTGTATGGTTACCAGTTGTGGCTTACCATATTGAAAAATTCAAGTTCATAGGAAATATTTACTGAGGCCCCGGGTAGCAAGTAGTTTGTACATGGGAGTAACTTGGTCCAGAAGGCATGTCATTTTAAAACAATAGTTTACTAACATAGTATTAACAGGCAATTAGGTTTCATAAATGTTGCTGTGATTGAGTCATAATTTGGGGTCTTCAATGAAAATAATTCTGTTAGTAAGAGAACTTAAATGCTGTATGTCTGTGTCTTACACATGACATGAATGTCAGAAATGAGAAAATCACTCCTCCATTTTCAATACTTTATTGGCTGTGATGTAATATGGTTATTTTTTTCTGTGTTGAAAATGATGAATATCATTTTTGGCACATTTGTTTTACAGTAAAGAAGTATTTAGCTTACAAGTGAAAAAGTCTGGCTTTGACTATGGATTAAAGAAATGTTGTATAGCTAAGTTTACTTTTTTAGGAAAGGTCAGTTTTGCATGGCATTCTCTGGAAATTTGTTTGAAACGTCTAAAATTCTCCTGTCATGTGAATTCTGGAGATCTGAGGGAAATATATTTAATCACATTGGGTGAGAACATTCCTTTCTGTGTGAGCTCTTAGTAAGCTCATGATGTTTTCTAACACTCAATTATATGTCATAGAGTTCATTTCACAACAATACATATGGTGTATTGTTAAAAAGAGCAGGCTGCAAATAGTATTTTTGGTATATGAATTGTGTGTGTGTGCACATGTGTAAAAAGAAAGATGTCTTGATGGTTGTTAATAGTTGATACTGGGTGGTGGGTTTTGGGCAATTATTATTATTTTTTGTATAGTTTTTTAGAGTGCTTGATTTTCTTTTGTTATTATGAAATATGTCAAGCATTTTAAAGAGGATGCATGTACAGTTTAGAGGATAATAATATAATGAATATTCTGTCTACCTAAGAAAATAGAATGAAACTTATCTTAAAAGCCAAGCCTTCCTTCTGCTCCGTCTCTTTCATGGATGTAATTACTTGCCTGAATTTTGTGCTAAACATTTCTGATATATCACCTTGGGCAAAGGAATTGAAGGGGGCAAAAAGCAAATGAAACTGCATCAAACTAAAAAGTTTTTGCACAGCAAAGAAAACCATCAACAAAATCAAAAGATAACCCTCTGAATGGGAGAACATATTCACTGATGATATATCTGATAAGAAATTAATATTTAAAATTTATTTTTAAAAAGTATAAAACTCAACACCCAGAAACCCAAACAATCCAATTTAAAGGGTGGGCAAATGACCTCAGTAGATACTTTTCCAAAGAAAACATACAGGTGGCCAATAGACATATGAAAGGATACTCAATGTCACTAATCATCAGAGAGACGCAAATTAAAACTCAATGAGATATCACCTCACACCTCTCAGAATGACCATCATCAATAAGTCAACAAACAACAAGCGCTGGTGAGGATGTGGAGAAAGGGGAACCCTAGTGCACTGTTGGTGGGAATGCAGACTGGTGCAGCCACTGTGGAAAGCAGCATGCAGTTACCTCAAAAAATTAAAAATAGATCTGCCTTGAGAGAAGGGGGATAAGTAAGGGAAGGGTTTAATTAAAGAGCCTGTATGAAAGACTCATGGACATGGACAACGGGGAGGGATATGATTGTGGGAGAGGGGGTGGGTTGGGTGGGGGAGAGAAATTGGGGGAAAAGGGGACAACTGTAATTGAAAAACCAAAATAAAAAAATTAAAAAAATAAATAAATAAAAGAAAGCATGAAATTCAAAAAAAAAAAAAAAAAAAAAAAAGAATAGATCTGCCTTATGACCCAGCAATTCTACTTCTGGGAATATGGCCGGAGAAACCTGGAACACTTATTCAAAAGAATATACCATATTTTTCACTCCATAAGATGCACTTTTTCCCTCAAAAGTGGGGGGAAATGTCTGTGCATCTTATGGAGCGAATATTGCGTCACAGACCATGGTGCGTATTACCTGACCAGTCAGCGGTGGGGACAGCTGTTAGAATAGGAAGCGGTATGCCCATGCAAAACCCCTGGGGATTCTTAAATGAATCTCAGGGCATCTGGTCAGTTTCCATCTGCCTCTTCCCATCACCCAGGATGTGGGAGAGTGCAGAGAGCCACCTGACCTTCTGAACTACAACTGTTGACCTGTCGAATCAGCTGAGGCTAATAACAGGTATGAGGCACAGTGCCAATTGCCAATTGTCCTTGACACTGGGTGGGGTCTGTGTCAGTAGAACCGCCTCCAGTCACCAATCACTGTGTCTTAAGCTCTGCCAGTCAGGAGAGGCAGATGGGTGGAGCTGAAGTAACATGTTCTTGGCTGGCTACTGGCTCCGTTAGATGCTACGGCTGTCTCATCTACCTCCATGCTGTTTCCAGTGCACACCAGATTTCTGAGTGAGGTGGCCAGCAGTAACTGGGCGAGCAGCCATAAATGCTGAAGTTTGTAGTATACAAAGGGAGTTGTGGTGGGGTCACTATTCTAGTAGTAACACAGGCACCGAAGGGATTAAGAGGTATCAATAGCCATGACAGGCCTGGGGGTAGTCCGCCAGAACCTGTAACTAGGATACTGATAGTCTCAGTGACTGTTACAACTAGTGATACCTCTTAACTCCCTCAATGCCTATTATTAAAGGCCCCCATAAATTCCGACACTAGCAATGATGAGTTCCTGGGGTTCCCAGAAAACTAGAAGAGTACTTGAACCTTAAAGTCTCTCCTCATTTGTTAATGATTGTTCTTAATACTGCTGTTGACTACTGTTCACTTTACATGGTTGAAATATTATTCTGTTATATTTTATTAAATATTTTAGTACACCATTTGGTTCAGATTTTTTTTTCTTGTTTTCCTCCTCTAAACCTAGGTGTGTCTTATGGTCAGGTGCATCTTATAGTGTGAAAAATACAGTATGTCCCATGTTCATTGCAGTATTATATACAGTAGCTAAGATTTCAAAGCAGAGCAAGTGCCCATCAATAAATGAGTAGATTAAAAAAGCGCTGGTGTATTTATACAATGGGCTACTACCTAGCTGTAAAAAGAAGGAAATGTTACCTTTTGTGACAACATGGATGGACCTGGAGAGTAATATGCTAGAGTGAAATTGGCCAGTCAGAGAAATACAAGTACCATATTATTTTACTCATTTGTGAAATCTAATGAACAAAATAAATTAACAAACAAAATAGAAGCAGACTCATACAGAGAACAGACTGACAGCTGTCAGAGGGGAAGGGGGTTAGGGAGGTTAGGTGAAGAAGGTGAAGGGATTAAACAAAGAAAAAAAACCAACTCAGACACAGACTAGAGTATGGTGATTACCAGAGGGAGAGGGGGTAGGGGAAGGTAGAAGAGGGCAAAGTGGGGATAAATGGAAGGTGACTTGACCTTTGATGGTGAACACACAATACAATATACAGATGATGTATTATAGAATTATACACCTGACACATATAATTTTATTAACCAATGTCATCCCAATAAATTTAATAAAAATTAAACAAAAAAACCCTGGCTGCTGTGGATAAGTGGATTGAGTGTTGGCCTGCGAGCCAAGTGTCGCTGGTTCAATTCCCAGTCAGGGCACATGACTAGGTTGCATGTCAGGTCCCCAGTTGGGGGCGCAAGTGAGAGGCAACCACACAGTGATGTTTCTCTCCCTCTCTTTCTCCTTTCCCCTCTCTCTAAAAATAAAATAAACAAACAAATAAATAAATAAATAATTTTAAAAAATTAAACAAAAAAAAAGGAAAATTTACATATAAAATATTTATATTTACATATAAAAATATCTATGTTGGAGGAGTGCTGAAATAACCATGCTTTTGTGGACTGAAAAATATTTTCCAGTTTTGATATGTTCACATGTAGATGGTATTAACAGCTGTCTACAGAATGTGAGTTTAGGGATCAGCAGCTGTACACCATCACAGAGAAATACCTCCCTTTCCTGCCTCTGCTAGGCAGTCTCTGTGCCTGAAATTCAACCATAGTCCTTCCATAGGACTTTAGAAACTATCTCTCAAAAGGAAAACTGTGTCATTTACCATATAACATGAATTAGTTTTGCCAGCGACCAACTTTAGTACTTGAAAAGCAATGAGCATGTCTTGAGGAGCAGAGGAAGGGGACAGTTCTAGACCTTGAGAGGTTTGGGAAAAGGCTTCAGTGGGGTGTTTAAATAAAGGGCTCTGAGTATCCCAAAGACAATTGAGGACAGAGTGAGGAGGCAATACCAGGTATGTGAGAGAGAGAGAAAGGAGGCGAGAAGGCAAAATTTTATCCCCTTTATAATGTTGCCCATATGTAGTGACAAGCACTTTTTGAGCACCTACTATATGTGTACAAGCACCATGCTAGGCATTCTCAATTCAAAATAGAACTAAGACCCAGTCCCTGTTTTTAAAGATCTCCCAGTCTAATGGAAAAATCAGATATACCGACAGTCTTTGTATCATGTCTCAGGTGCCTACTGGAAGAGCACAAAAGAAATAGTGACTGATCGCCTGGGAGTCTTCAACCAGGGGCCATGCTGTATGGATCCCTGAAGGAAGGATGAGTGTGGTGGACAAGGAAGGGAGGCCGTTCCGACTCAAGGGAGAACCTTTATAGAGGCAAAGGGATATGAGAGCACAGATGCCAGGGAACTGCTAATACATATGGCTGGAGTGTAGGGTCCATCCTATACCAGCAAAGTGATGGCTCTAAAGTCTGACCATGTCATCCACCTACACCTTTCCAGCACTAAACCCTGCACAGCACATATCATTTGCACTTAGCCTCAGTCCACCTCTCCTACCATGCTTTTCACGTTATTTCCCTTAAATGGCCCTCCAAATCATACTTTCCTCATCTATAAAAATAGAGAACTTGGGGTCATTTTGGCAGCACATATACTAAAATTAGAATGATATGGAGAAGATTAGTATGGCCCCTGTGCAAGAATGACACAGGGATTATTGAAGCATTTTGTATTTTTATTAAGAAGTATAGATCGGTACTTACAAAATAGTTACAGAGATGTAAAGTATGGCATAGGGAATGGATTTATTGTACTTGGTGGATTTCTTTTTCTGTTTGGATAAAGCACAAATATAGTACAAGAATCATATCTTACCAAAGCAAACCAATATATCATTGTAGAAATGTTAAAGTTGGGAACCATCAACTGTAAACAAGAATTCATCAAGTTGTAAGCAACAGATAGATCTGATATCTGAAATAGGACTTGCTAAGCAACTCAATTAAATTTGATTTAGCAAATAATTACTGGCACCTATATTAGGCATTGTAGGGTTCACCACACTTCCTGTGAAGCAATCCCTCTGCCCTTGTAGCCTTGAGTGTAGCATGACTCTGTGCATTCTGCTGAAGAATAAAAAATGAAGAATTTCCCATCTCTTCCATATACCCAACTTGCAAAAGCAACCATCCCATAATTTGACTCTGCTATATAGGAAGTCCATATAAAGCTTATCAGCCCTGTAATTAATCCAAAATGGGCAGTGAGGATGTAAAGTAGTGATGAGCATGGGCAGATTGAACTACAAATTTTAGTCTGTACTTTACTCCAGAAATTGGCAGTGAATATTATGAACCTTTCCCTCTGCCACTTTTCTCCTTGCATGTCCAGACTTGATGTTATTGATCTAGAATTTCTGATGCTCCTGAGAAAATTCCTATGAGATTTTGCATATGGCTCTCAGAGCCAATTTTCTTTGCCATTCCCAACTCCTTTTGGATCCCTCACTAAGGGAAGACTGCTAATGAGGTGCCAGATTTGACTGAGCCCAATAATCTGTCCAGTCCTGAAACTTAGCTCTTAACCTCTGCAGTGTACTACTACTTTAGATAGGTGTAATCTTAGCTTATCTGTTATGGAAAAATATTTATATGGAGCCTCTCTTTTCATCTGCTTTTAGGTCTTGACACTGTGGTGAAAAACAGTGCTGTTTCCTATCTGCTGTTATGTCCTGTACCCTTCCATGCGCCACGCCTTACATTTACATACTTAATTGCCTTTTAGAGAAGATCCTTAGAAGTAAAATTAAAAACCATTTTTTCAAAGCATTACAGTCATTCTCTTATTTATCCTTTTCCTAGGTTCTTAAATATGATGTTTTAAATCTCATATATCATCCATGCCTCAAAAGGTGCTTTCTCATTAGAAAAAGAAAAACAGAAATTCCAATGCTGTTCCAGACAGCTGTATTATGTTGAGATGACTTTGGTCTGGAAGGTGTTCATTCTACTGGACACTTCTGGAAACAAATATTTTAGCTTGATTTATGGTGCCGAAATAATTATTGTTATTTTATGGATTCCACATACTTCCATTGGAAGAACAACATTTGGAAAGCATCTTCCAATTGTCCAGGCACCATTCCCTGTCCTGAATTATTTCAATTTAATTAAACCAGGTGGTACTTTGTGTCAACAAATTTCAGATAATGCTTGTAAATGGACTCGGAGGTGAAAAGTACAAGTTAGCAGTACATGTCACTGATATGATGCCATCTGCCTGGATATGTCAAGTAATCTATAAGCATATTCTTTGTACAGTTTTACATAGAGCCAATCATCATGGTATCTAGATATAATCTGGATGGCACCCTTTCTTTCCATAATCATGTGACTCTTTGGGACTTTTGGGAGAAGAATCTAAGTTATTTTACACTGACTTCCTTTTTTCCCCTCTCTCAGCTCCTAGATTTGTGTATTGAGTGAACAGAAAATTATTATGAAGTATCGAGAAACTGAAGAGTGTGGTCACATTGCCTGCTTAATGCACACCTGACTGGAATTTCTACTTCTGCTTTTGGAAGGATATGGAGGAAAAGAGGTGAAATTTGGGGCATGTAGTTAATAGATTCAGCAAAGCTTACTTATTTAAATACTTGACGAACTATTATTGACCAATAGTCTACCTCATTCTGGAAAAGATTTGAAAAGATACACATGAGATTGACACATACCTTAAAATAAGATTAAAAGCATGCATAAATAGAAAGTCAAGACCAGAGGAAATGTAATGTAAAGGTCAAAGCGGGAGAGAATTAGAAGAGAACCATTCAGATTAATGTGAATAAAACTGAGTTCAATTTGGTCGTGAACCTCCTGTGACTAAAGTCTAAATTTAATTTACTGAAAAGAAACTATGCGAACATTTCAGTGCCCTCTCCCATTATTTTATGCACTAAAAATCACAGTGAATTAGAAACAGCTTTTGTAAGTCCATCTTGATTCTTTTCTGCCAGAGATAACATAACTAGGTGTATTATTCAACTGGTACCTGGGAAATTTTTTTTTCTCACAATATAGTCAATTTAAATCTGGGCTATAAATGAACTCACTTGGCAGAATTTGGCTGGTTCATTCTTAGTTCACTTTTAAGGACCAACTCCAGTGATGCTGTTGAGAATTATTGGAAATATTCATCTCTTTCTCTGTATTTCCCCCTGCATATTCCTGTTTCTAGCTTTTTATTCAGTCTGTGACCTTTGCCTGAAATACGAGGGGGATCCCCCCAAAACAGAATTTATTTATAAAAAATTCTGTATTTATTCTTATATGTTTAAACTTCAGTCACTTTCAAAATGTTCTTCATTTGGTACAATACACTTATTGAGAAAATTTTTCCACTGCTCAAAATAGTTTTTGAACTCATTGATTTTGATGGCTTCTTAGTGCTTCTGCCATTTTTGTTTCACCTCTACCAAATTGGCAAAATGTTTCAACAGCTTTTATCATCCAGTGAAACAAACAAAAAAAAGTCACTTGGGGTGCGACGGGGTAAATAGGGAGAGTGAGGGCTTGAGGGTTATACTGTTTTTGGTCAAAAACTGCTAAACACTCAGCGAGGTGTGGACAAATGTGTTCATAAATCACCCATCATAAAGAGGGCAATTGCATTGAAAGAGTCTTAAAAAAATTCACCGAAGTAGGGAACTTCCGGCCAAGATGGAGGGGTAGACAGACATACTATGTCTCCCTCCACAGCTAAGAAGGAATACAACTACCCCAAAACTAGAAACAACCAGAAGTTCCAGAAAATCAAACTACATGGAAGTCCAGCAAACAAAGATATAAAGAAGAAATACTCATCCAGACAGGTAGGAGGGGCAGAGTTGGGGCGGAGAGGACGCGGTGTGGTGGCAGCAGCAGTGGTGGCAGCGGCAGGCTGAAAGAAAGCACAGACACACATTTTAAAGAGTCAGGAGGCACACCTGGGGAGCGTTCCCAGCTCCTCACCGGCCCTAGCAGCTCATGGTCCCAGCACCAGGGAAGGTCAAGCCTCATTGCTTCTGACTGTGCAGACCAGTGGGGGTTGGGACAGAGGTGGAAACTGCCAGTCTCTCGGCAGAGTCTGCTTGTTTGAAGGGCCCCCACAGTCCTAGAATGTCTGCAGGCTCATCCACTCTGGAAATGATGGCTGGGGCAGCAGCTAGCGAGGCACCAGTCTGGTGCAGAAGTGGGAGAGGTGCCTGGAAAAGGGGCGAGTACTGGGCAGGTGGCATTGTTCCCTTTCGGACCCCTCCCTCCCCCACATACAGCGCCACAACGTGGTGAAACAGGTCGTCCCGTACTGATGAATCTCTAAGGCTCCGCCTCTTACAACATAACAGGTGTGACAGCTCTCCCTGGGATGCAGAGGCAAAGAAACACAGGAGCCTATCAGAATGAGGAGACAGAGAAGTACGGCCCAAAAGGGGAAACAGATCAAGGTTCCAGTGGGAGAACTAAGCGATGAGGAGACAGCCAACCTCACAGATGAGGAGATAGACAACTAACAGATGCAGAATTCAAAACACTGGTGATAAAGATGATCTCAGGCTTGACAGATATGCTTGAGTATGACAAGCGCATAAGAGAAGAAGTGAAGGCTATGCTAAGTGAAACGAAGGAAAATCCACACAAAATCAATGGTGAAGGGAAGGAAACCGAGGTTCAAATCAATGATTTGGAACATAAGGAAGAAAAAAATAGTCAACCAGTGCAGAATGAGGAAGAAAGAATCGAAAAAAAAGAGAAAATTTTTCTAAATTTTAAGAAGGAAATAGACATACAGATCCGGGAGACACAAAGGATCCTGGGCAAGCTGGACCCAGAGTGTACCACACCAGGATGCATTATGACTGAGATGCCAAAGGTGAAAGATAAAGAGAGAGTCTTGAGGGCAGCAACAGAGAGACGGAGAGTTGCCTACAGGGGGGTGCCTATAGGACTGTCAGCTGATCTCTCAGAGGACACTTTGCAGGCAGGAAGGGACTGGCAAGCAGTATTCAATGTGATGAAAGGCAACCTGCAACAAGGATTACTCTATCCAGCAAAGCTATCATTTGGAATGGAAGGGCAGATGAAGTGCTTCTCAGACAAGGTGAAGCTAAAGGAGTTCATCATCACCAAGCCATTATTATATGAAATGTCAAAGGAACTTACTTAAGAAAAAGAAGATCAAAACTATGAAGACCAAAATGACAACAAACTCATAACTATCAAGAACTGAATCTAAAAAATAAAAACAAAATTCAACTAAGCAAACCAAAATAGGAACAGAATCATAGGTATGAGGATCATTTGGATGGTTATCAGCTGGGAAGGGGAAGAGGGAGAAATGGGGAAATGGTGCAGGGATTAAGAAGCATAATCGGTTGATACAAAATAGACAGGGGGAAGTTAAGAATAATATAGGAAAGGGTGAAGCCAAAGAACTTATATGCACGACCCATGGGCATGAACTAAGGAGGGGTGGGATTGCTGGAGGGAAGTGGGGTACTGGGCAGAGAGGAGCAAAAGGGAAAAAAATTGGAACCACTGTAACAATATAATCAATAAAATATACTTAAAAAAAATTCACCGAAACAGAATGCAGCCTCTCACAACAATGCCTGCTGGTACATTGATACATATAGATTCTTGGAACACTCACCTAGTGGGAGAAGCCTTTACTACATGGGGCCTGCCCTCCAGAGGATAATTTCATTGGGTGGGGGGGTCCCACCTCATATACCTGTTAAGAATTGTAAAGGGTCTGATATTTTACCCTACTTGGTAGGCTAACAATGTAGCCTGCCTTAGTTTCATGACTCACAGCAAGAGAAGTAGCCAGAGTTATTCGCATTTGTGCCAGTATCCTGAGGTCCATTTCCTACAAGGTCACATAAAAAGGTGATACCTGCACAGTCTATGGTTGCATTATAGGAGAGGAACCCTGAGCTTAAGGAACCTGAATATTCTATAATAGGCAGTTATCATACCTATTACTCCACTCCAGAGAAAGACATCATCACTGTCTTCCAAGGTGGTCAGTTATACAAATATCCTTGAAAAGATAGTTTGAAACAATGGCAGTTAGTGTCTCTCCTTACAAGGAAAGTGACAGACCCATGAAAAGTTGTCTCCCAATAATAACCCCACTCTTTTACATCTATTCAAATATTATCTATCCCAGAGAGCAAAATTTTAAGGGCTATATTCTTTCAGTCTTCTTGTTGCCTACATTTTAGAAAAAACTTACTCTGAATTTTTCTTGTAATTATAGCCTCTACCAAGATTTTATTATTATCTTCTAATATATATCTCCCTGCTTCTCATGATTTCATATAAGTCTTTTCTTTTCAAAGAGAATCTAAGTCTTTGAGGGCAGAAACCATTTTTGGAGCTTGTATTCATGATAGTATTCAATATTATAGATGGTGTTAGAGAATATATATAAGAGTATGAAAATAGGTCACAGTTGGGAAGATTGTCCATGGTAACAAAATGATAATAATTGCCTATAATGTACAATTTGTCTTTCTATAGTGACAAGAGAAACACAATTTCTAATTCGGAGTCCGAAAGTTTTTACGAGTTCTTAGTTGTAGCATTCTAGGATTCTACAGCCAAATCCTAGCTGACTTTACTGGAGTTTAATCTCGGTGTGTAAGTGACTTGTGTTGATAAACATCAGGTATGGAAAAGAGGCTCATGAAACAAGGCAGGCTCTGTTTTTATTGATCAAGAAGCTTTTCGATAAATAGTACCATGCAGAAAATCTGCACTGTGTAAGTCTTTTCATTCTGTCTCATGGTACAGAGCAGAGAATGAGATCAGAAGGTGTATTTAAAATAATTTGTCAACCTAACTTAATATTTCCCTTTTAGTCTGCATATCTCTTTAAAAAACAAGATATGTTTTATGTGGGAAATCTCTGTACCTCCGTTCTATTTTTTTCTGCGAACCTAAAACTGTTCTGAAACATAAAGTCTCTATGAATCTAAAAAAGAAAAGATCCTTTAAAGGCATTACCAAGCAGGAAATAATCCAAGGGATCTGGGCAGGTTTTAACTACAAGCCAGGGCACCCACTGGGTCCCAGAAATGAGGGGAAAATGATAATGACTGCTCTTCAGGTTTTTTTTCCCCCCGATTAGTGATAATTAAACAAAGAATTTAATTTACAGGGCCCTGAGAAAAAAAATAAAAATATTTGTAAATGTATCAATCTTTGTAAATTTTTCACACTAGAAGTAGACGTAATTACCAGTGATGTGCTCCAGAAGCTTTGCCTGAGTTTCAAGGTGGCTTTCATATTTTTTGCTTGCTTTTTAGGTATTTCCATTATAAAGTATAAAATCAAAATTATAATGTAGGGAGTAATAGTTTCCTTGTCAAACTGATATAAGGTAATTGGTGGCTTTCCAAGATAGTCTGAAGGGGGAAAGTTACATTTATATGATCTAAATCCATTGGTTAAATGCACGGGGATTAACATCTGTTAAAAGAATTGTGCTTGGCACGCAGGTGTTTTAATATTTGCATTTAGTATGTGTTTCAGAAACAGTCTCTGAGAAAAACATTTATGTCACAATCTGGTGATTTTATTGTCTAAATCTGTCAGGACAGTCATTTTGTTACTCCAACTTTGTGACCCTCTTGCAAGCCGTAAACTCTTTAACGAAGTGAGTATATTGAGAAAGATGACAGACCTTCTAACTTCAGGGAAAGAGTATTACATGCGAAGAATCAACTTTTCCCCTGGAGACTGTGCCTAATATGTGAACAGCAAAAACAATTACATTGGTGATTTCAGGAAGTCCAATAAATTCCATCGCACAGCTCCACTTTTGAAATATTACATCACTCAGCAAAAGCTTAGGCTCATATATTAGCTGAAATGAACTAATCATGAATTAATTACCCTCAGTTAGGTTTTGTGAATGGAGTGCAGAGGTAGGGCTCTGGTTTCAGTGCCGTCGGAGCCGTGCGGTCTAGCTGTGCCTGCAGTGAAGCCTGTCTCATTGTGCCCATATGTGGAGGGCGCCGCAGACCTACTCATTTTCGCAGTCCTCGTGACCGCCTCCCATTGTGGTGATTGACTTAACCATTCTGTAATCGACTTTGTTAAAATAGGTTGTGCTCTGATTGCTGTGTTTTGTAGGTAAAGCTTGGGGAAATAAGTGCAATGCTTCTCCAGGGACTTTTTGGCTTGAAACTAGGAAAAAAATAGAGGACTCAATTGGTTTCGCACACTGCCCAGTTACACCTCACGAAAATTAAAACTGGGTAAACGCTGAATGAGAAGTGATTTCAGCTTTATAGGAACGACCCATGTGGCTAGGATAGCACATGATGGCTCATTTTGGCTCAATTACTTTTTAAGTGCCTGAAATGTCTTTGCGGGGACATGACTATCCAGTTAGAAATAGTGTTTTGTGTCTAAATAGCAATTAGCTTTTGATGTTAATATCTGCCACGTGGCTTGTTCTCTCTTCCACAATTACTTTGCTTTTTTGACTTCTAGATAGTAGTTCCTAGATTGTGGTTATTTCAGGTCACTTTGGAAACTCACGCAGGAAATTTTGGTTGCTGCAGATCCAGATACCTTGTTGCTTCAGGCTGTCCCTGAGCCACAGGGCAGGCAGGCTGGGGATGTGGAAGTGGGACTGTATTTGAAGTTGTGTGGGATGGCTTCTGAGGAGTCTTGCACTTCTCCAGGGCTAGAACAGCCGTATTCCTTCCCTGAATACTAACGCTGCTAATGGCCGTACCCACTCCCATGAACTTTCATTTCTGAGTTCACCACTGGTGAAGACTGTGGGGGCACCTCAGCAGCAAAGGCTAGGGAACTCCACAGCGGTGGTGAGGATTGCTGGGGTCCTTCTATTATCTTTTTCCCCATGGGGTGAATCCCTCTGAGGGAACCCCTCTTCATTTAGAGCTGCTCTGGGCTGAGGGCTGGGATGACACACGTGAAATTCTTCCATGTGCTTTTCTGAGCGCCCCAGGATTTCCACTGCTTCTTACTGTGGTCCAGATCCTACCCAGAGCTGTTTTTGTCAGGTGTTAGTTTTGTATTTATTCTTTTTGTTGTGTTTGTGGAGGAGACAAATATTGGTCCATCATTCTGGTTAAAACAGTCCTATGTGGTGCTCTTTTTTTTTTATTACAGCTTTTATTTACAGAGAGAGTGGGAGGGAGGGAGAAAGAGAGAGAGAAACATCAATGTGTGAGAGAAATATTGATTGGTTGCCTCTCAAACGCACCTCCAATGGGGGACCAAACCCTCAGCCCAGGCACTTGCCCTAACCAGGAATTGAACCAGTGACCTTTTGCTTTGTGGGACAATGACCAACCAACTGAGCCACCCCAATCAGAGCCTAAATGGTGTTTTTTAAACTCAGCAACATATTGTAACATCCTTCTACAGTGTTACATTAAGATCTGGCTTATTCTTTTTAAGTGGCAGCATTATATTAACATGACATAGTTATTAATTAGTTCTCCATTGATGGATATTTGTTTTTAAAAAATTTTTGGTATTATAAACAAAGCTGCAGTGAATAACCCTGTACAGGTTATTTTGTACATATGCACACATATCTGTAGAAGAAATTCCTAGATGTGAAATTATTAGATCAAAAGGCATGTGCATCTTATATTTTATATATTATTGCCAAGTCACTTTCCCTGAAAGTTATAGACCCATGTTTGCTCCCATCAACAATATGTTTCACACACCTTCACTAGCAGAATATATGAAACTTTAAAACTTTTTGTCAAGTGAAAAAATAGTTTTATAATAATTTAAAATAGTTTTAATTTGCAGTTCATTTATTATGAAGGCAAATGTCTTTTAATATGTTTAAAAACAATTATAGTTACTGTTTTATGACCTCTCTGGTTTTATTATTTTGCCACTTTCATGTTGGGTTTCTGATATTATTTTATTGATTTATAGGAGCTGTTAATACATTAATAAATTATCCCTTTGTGATATGGAAATATTTTATCTCAGTTTGTTTTTTGTCTTTGACTTACTTTATAGCTTTTTTTTTTTTTTGCCGATTACAGGTTTTTTTAATGTAATCAAATACATCATTTTTTTCTTTTATAGCTTTAGTGTTTTGTGTGAGAGAACTTCCTCACTACAAGATGATCTTAAAAATTCCAGTTTTCTGCAAGTATTTTTATGGTTTCTAATAGTTTTTTCTTTTGGTGGTAATTTCTGAAGGATTTTCTGCAGAGATGGTCATTTTCTTCTGCAAATAGTGGAAGTTTATTTCTTTCTAGTTAGGGTATCCTTTATTTCTTTTACTTACCTTATTGAATTGGCTTAAACTTCCAGCCCAATGTTGAATAGATATAGTAAGAAGGGATATCATTGCCTTTTTCCTGGTCTTTGGGGAAAAGCTTTTAGTCTTTCTCATAACATTTTTAAAAAATCATCACTCGAGGATATGCTTATTTTTTAATAGCTTAAAAAAATTTAAACCTAAGTTCTAGGATTTTTTGTTGTTGTTTTTTTATACTCAGCTGAGGACATTTTCTCATTGTTTTTTTAAATAGGGCATAAGAGAGACAGAGAAACATCAATTGGTTGCCGCCCATATGTGCCTCGACCAAGGATCAAATCTGCAACGGAGGTATGTGCTTTGATCAGGAATCAAACCCACAACCTTCTGGTGAATAGGATGATACTTCAACCAACTAAGCCATCCAGCCAGGGCTCTTTCTCATAAAATGTGATATTAGCTGTAAGTTTTCTGTAGATACCCTCTATCAAGTTGAGGAAGTCCCTTTCAAGTCCTGCTTTGCTAAGAGCCTTTAGAGGATTTTCTTATTTAATTTTGTCAAGTGTTTTTTCTACATTTATTGAGATCATATGATTTTTACTTTTTTAGTCTGTTAATGTGGTGAATTACACTGAATGGTATTTGAATGTTCAACCAACTTTGCTTTTCTCAAATGAACCCTATTTGGCTATGTTTTGTTATCCTTTTATATATTGTTGGATTTGGTCTACTAAAATTTTGTTTAAAATTTTTGCATTTGTATGCACGTGGGATATTGGACTATGGTTTTCTTTTCTTATAAGGTCTGTCTTATTCTCTTATCAGAGAACTTCCGGCCTTATGGGAAGAACTGGAAAGTCTTCTTTCCTCTTTAATTTTCTGGAACAGTTTGTGTAGAATTGACACCATTTTTTTCTTAGATGATTGGTTGAATTCTCCAGTGAAGCTTCCTGGGCCCAATAAACAGGACTACGTCAATAGTCTTCAAGGACTGAACTTCAAGGAAGTGAAGTAAGCACATGGACAATCAAGAATATTGCAATATCCTTAAGGTAAGGAGTGACTGGGGTGTAAATTAGGTCAATGAAAAGAAGGTGGATAGGGACTCCAATTACGTATCACACTTCATCTACTATTTCTGGTGCATCCTAGATGATTAGTAATTTTTCCTACATTACATAATAACAACTCACCCTTGAATAGCACATTTAATGTAATTCACATTATCTCTATTTTAAAGATGAGGAGATAGACAGATGAGGAGAAATTCCTATATTTACTTTCTGGGAAGTTAATAGTACTTTACTCCTAGCCTAAAAGAATGTAGGAACTTCTGAGAGACAGGCAAGGGAGCCTACCTTTAAATAAGTCTGAACCAGAGAACTGATGGAGGGAACTCTCCCTTTGTTTGTTGAGGGGCTGTCTTAACCAAACACTTTTATGCTTTATGCACTGATGTGCATTTGCTGAGGTTCTTTAACATTTATTTTTTAATATATACTCTTGCTTCTTTCAGGGCTCCAATGTTGCTTCGTTTGGGTGGTACTTTATGGGTCAGGGCCCTCCCCTTGCCAATCTCAGTATTTAGAGCATCAAAGCAGTGACCGACAAATCATACCTTATTTAATTGTGTGAATTCTAGTTTTCTTATATCCATTACAGTTAACTTAAGAAAAAACAGTTCTTTCACACATTTATTTCTGAGAAAATGCCATTAATGAAAACACTGCAGAGTCACAGTCCCACAAGCTCTCCGATAATCTGTATATTGTGTGACCTACCACATGCTGCTTTTGCAGATTTACACCTTCAGTGGAAACTTGCTCACTGAAGACCTCAGGGAAGAGGGAGAAAATGGGAGAGGGGGCAGGAGGGAGAGAGGCTTTATTTTTAGCTTGACTTCTAAGTCAGGGTGGAGAAGAAACAATCATAAATGTCCATGACATTCATGTCTGGGTGATGATGCCTGTCATGCTACTAAATTGTTCAAGATTTCAGTGGCCTTTAAAAAAAAATTCTAGCCTACCAATTGAATGTACTTAAGAAAAATTCCAGAGAAATAGTGATTTCCAAGGAGGTTTTTTGTTGTTGTGGTGGTGGTGGTGATCAGGGATGTGTATTATTGATCTTATAATAGAAATAATGACTTCAACTCAGGTTTTCTAAGAAAATTAATGACTGCCCCAGGTTAATGGCCTTCAGCCAATCTCCCAGCCAGCCATTAATCCCCAGGAAATGCCCTAGGCCTTGATCATTATTGTGTAAATAATACAAAAGTGGGTATAGCTCTCTTGTCAGATGGAAAACATACATTGCCCTTGTTCTCACTGGGACTCCCTTTATGACAATAAGAATAACCTATTAGGGAAAAGAAAGCAACAATTTGGCTACCAAGGCAAATAAATAGTCCTGTTTAAACAAAATTATTAAACAAATTATTAAACAAACTTGAACTCTGTATGTTTAAGTAAGAAATAATGGAAGGCTCTAAGCTCAGAATTCTTAGACAGCTATAGTTAGAGCTATGAGTGACATAAAATGTAGAGCCAAATATTGAATTGTGAGTATCGCAATTACTGTCATATTAGATATTTCAAGTTAAAATCAGGGTTAAATAAACACATAATTGACTACTTTAACAGTTGCAAACAAAAGATGGTGGAAATTTACTTTTAAAATTAGGACCTTGTATTCTAATAAAAATAGCTTAAGTAACTACATTTTTTTAAAGTTTTCAAATAAATATTATGATGTATAGGAATATTTTTCTTATCTTAAATTATCAAAGGATTTTTACAGTCCTTTTTGTGGCTTATTTTGCATTCCAGGATCTTCAAGAAGGCAAATAGTAAAATAAAAAACATGTGCAGGAAATTAGTATAGCAGTTGCCCTTGACTGCCAGGGGGGATGCTACTGAAGTGGAAAAGCCTTCAAGGGGATTTTCCTACTTTGAACAGACATGTGCATGCAGAACATCATCCTGTGTCCCAGAATTTAGGTGTAGAACTTTACACCAAGTAGGTTCTCAGTAAACATTTTAATAATGAATAAAGATACACTTTCAATATCTTATAATTTTATTTGCCAATTATACCTCATAAAGCTGAAAAACAAACAAACAAACTCCTTTTTGCCCTGAGAGTCCTCTGTATAATGGGTTGATTAACCCATTGATATATGTTGTGAGTGTTTTCTGCTAGATTGGCATTTATCATATTTCTATTACATTTTTTTCACTTTCAAACGACTATGCATTTGTCACAATACCATTTATTTAAAAAGTCCGTCTTGCCCTCAGAGATGTGATATGGTATCTCAATTACAGTCTAAATTTCCATTGTAGTTATATTAATTTTTAAACTTTCTTTTCTGTTGTATTACTCTATTTATTTACATGCCATTTTTTGATACATAAGAGAGTTAATCATTTTTCTCTTGGTCTTTTTTTAAATAAGGGGCTTATCAGTTAGTTTTGCAATTATGTAGTATATACAGGGGTCTTAGAGCCAACTTGTCCAACCCTGGGTTTTATACCTATTTTTTTTGAAAATCACATTATTAGCATTTATATTAACTAGGAGGATACTTGAAAACCTTTTTGTTGTTGTTATTTGTTTTCTATTTTTTTGTCAGGTCATTGCAGTGAAGAGCAAGGGCTGTCTTTTCTTCAATTTCACTTTGGTCTTTCAGGATTTTTGTAATGTTACTCATATGGTTTTGTACATTTACTGTTAATTTACAAAATGTTTACTTTTTGTTGATTTCTGTCATTACATTTTGACTCGTTATTATTTATATATTTATGGTTATAGATTTTTGTATGATTTTGTATCCTACCAATTTACTAAACTGTTTCATTTATGATAGTTTTAGCATTGATAAAGATATTCCAAGTAAAGTATTATACCATGTGCAGATAAAGATAATTTTCCTTCTGATAGTTTTACTTCTTTTCCAGTTTTTAAATCTCCAATTATTTTCTCTTGTTTTATTGTTTTAGCTAAGAAGTCCAGTTCTGTATTAAATAATTGAATGAAATAGAAGGCATCCTTGCTTTGCTCTGGATCTTAGTGGAAATGGCTCTAGTGTTTACTACTAAGTAATATGCTGGCTTTAGAATTGAGATAAATATATTTTATCAATTTAAAGAAAATTTATGGTTTTCTATTTTACAAAGTATTTTTATCAGATATTTTTGAATTTTGTTGAATTTAAAAAAATATTTATCTCAATAGTCAATAATTTTTTCAGATCTTTTAAAATGGTGGTTATACTATTGGATTTATTAATGTTCAATAACTCTTGGATTCATGTAATAAACCTTACTTGGTCATGATATATTCATTTTTAAAGTGCTGTTTGGTTCTATTCCCAAATATTTTATTTAAGATTTTTTGTCTCAACAATCCAAAGTAATATTGGTCTGTGTTTTTCTTTAATTTTTTAGAAGATTTATAGATCAATACTATATTTTCTTTGTAACAAAATTTTTGGAAATGTGTTGTCTATGTTTGGAAAAATTTCAGTAGCACTGTATTATCTAATCTTTGAAGGTTTGGCTCAATTCCTCGGTGAAACCATCTACACGTGGTAATTTCTGAGGTCTAGTTTTCCATTTCTCATATAAAAATGAATCCAAGATTTTTTTAAAAAGAAATCTGTGTTTGGGTCTGTGATAGAATAATGGGAAAAAGGAGTTCGCAAATGTGATTGGGGATAAAGATCTTGAGATGGGGAGACTACCATTGACTGTTTCATCCTTTGAAAACTTAAAAGTAAATAACTTTCTCCTGTTGGGTCAGTGAAGGGCAAAGTGAGAGGACTTGACCTTCACCCACAGTTGCTGGCTTTCAAGATGAAGTAAGGGACTGTGAGCCAAAGAATGTGATTGACTTCTGGAAGCAGGGGACAACCCTAAGCTGATTGATAATCAGTAAGAAAACAGAGATCTTGGTCATACAGTCGTAGTAAAGGAATTCTGCCAACACATGAATGAGCAGAAAGCAAATTCTTCTCTAGAATCTCCAGAAATGGAAGCTGCCTTCTGACACCTTGATTTTAGTTCAGTGAGACCCACATTGAATTTCTGCCCTACAGAACTATAAAATAATAAATGTGTGTTGTTTTAAGCCACTAAATTTGTGGTTATTTTTTATGGCAGCTATAGAGAACTAGTACTTATCTGGGCAGAAAGGGTCAAATTTGATAAATGTATTTTATAGGAAATTCACTATTTTAGCTAGGTATACGAATTTATTTTTATAGAATTATGTAATATGGATCATGATTTTCAAAGTTTTATCTATTTCTCTTTGTTATTTATAATTTGTGTACTTGTACTTTCTCTTTCTTCAATTAAGTTAGCTAAGTTTTTGTTTGTGGCTATTTTTAGGTCATTTGAAACAGCAGTAACATATGAGAAGGCAAAAGGCCATATCTTTATTTTACTTTTGCCACTAGACTGGCATCATTTATCTCAGGGACTTTTTATAAAATCCTCATTAGAGGAGAGGATATGTTTATTGATTTTAGAAAGAGAGAAGGGGAGAGGAAGGGGGAAAGACAGAAAAAGAGAGAGAGAGACAGACAGACAGATGGAAACATCCATCAGTTACCTCTTGTACGCACCCTGACCAGGGGTCAAATCTACAGCCTATGTACATGCCCTGAACAGGGATCGAACCTGCAACCTGTGGTGCATGGGATGACACTCCAATGAACTGAGCCACTCAGCTGGGACTCAGAGATATTTTTGAGAAGGCTGAGCCAGTCTTATCTCCTGCTAAATCTGTCTAAAAGAAATACCTTTTAATTCTCTTGGACTATTTTCTGTTCTAGGAATGCTAACCTTAGCCAGAAAAAAACAACTCTCACCAATATTATGATCAGCTCCCCCTCCCGCCCAGGTCGTCTCATTCATAGGGTCTATCTGCATGTGATTGTACTGAAAGGTATTATGATCTGTAGCTTACCATATAGTACAGTTTATCAAATAGTGCACCATTGCATAACAAGGATCACTAACTTTCCAAACTGCAGTACCTGCTTTCTTGCTGGTCACCATCTGACCACTAAATTAATATTTCATATTTTAAGTTTGTTAAGGCAGTTCAATTTTTAAGTACCAAACTCTGTATTTGTAGAGTGTATTATTTGTTAACAATATAAAAATAAAATAACAGTGACTTTAAAAAATAAAAGTGTATTAGTTTTCCTTGTAATAATCCAGGCATAAGTCACCCAGGGTTGTAATATGGTAACTTGTCTTTTCTTGCTCTGTAATGGTCTCTTCCCGTTTGCTCTGGTCTGCATGGTTGCATATGGCTTACAGTACTGCTTCTATGTTCCAGGCCCAAGTGCACATCACCTTTCTGTACATCTAGTTTGGTAGAATTTGGGCACATTCCTACTTTCTTACATATAAGGGAGAATGAGAAATGTAGTATTTATTCTCCGTGCCCATTTGTCCACATAAAATGCAAAGATAATCTTATGAAGGCAGGTGGGGAGAATGGATAGTGAGACTAACTGCTAACATATGCCACATCCTTTTTGCTTATGACTTTTTCCTTTAAAAATAAGACGTATTTTAGCATCTTAAGGCTTAAAATTTTTCCCCACAATAAGTATTTACAGTGAGAGAAATTTAAGCTAGTATGTTTTTCTGTAGTTTTTAGGTTTTTCCCCCCTCTAATGAAAATAGCCCTTTCATCATATATTTTATATATAATAATGATCACTGTTTTAAAAAATCAGCCAAAAAGAGAAAAAGGAAATATGTAAATGATTTTGCACATTAAGGAACAGTACCATCAGACATTTTTAAAAAATTGAGATTACATTGCTTTATAACATTATGTAAGTTTCAGTGTACAGCATTATGATTTGGCATCTGTATACACTACTATTCTACTCATGGGTGATTATCTGAAGAGTACCAATAACACTTTGATGACTATTGCTTTATACCTCTTTAAGAAACATACATATATACCCAAAGATCTTATCAAAAGGTGATCATATAATAATGGATGAACCTTTTAAAAATGCAATTTTTGTTTTGCTTATTGTCTCTTTCTGCCAACTGAATAACCCTAGTATATAATTATTTCCAATTTGGTGGGTGTGTCTTATTTTGATTTATGATCATGTCATTATAGTCATATATTTACATATATCCATACACATTTATAGTTGTATATATATTTAAATATTTTGGCATTATTTGGTTTAGAAAAATAGGATAATATACTATATTAGTCATAATTTAGACTAATGATAATCTTTTAAAGACATAGCCTTTGATTAAGTTAACACTGAAACCATTGATTATGTTAACATAATTGATTGTGTTAAACATTAAAACCACTCTCCTTCAGTGTGAAAGTCTTGGGTTAGGTGCTTAGAGAGCACAGTAGGGTCAGACTAAATATTTTACAAATATGATTATCAATGTATCTTTTATATATTTGTTTTATCTATTTAAAATCTGAAATCTTACATAACCATTTATTTTATGCCATAATGTTAGTCCCAAAGTATTATAACTTGATTAACTTATTCCAGTCCCAACTTTTAAAATCTATTCAAATATCCCACTCATATTTTTACATAGGCACTGCATGTTTATCTGTGGTCACAACTGGAAGCATTTATTTAATATAAAAAATGGACACAAATTTATTTAAAATCGCTGTTAGAAATTCAAAGTGCCTGATTACTGTGGTTATATGTAAATAACGTACATATTATGGATGCCAAAATCAAATGTATGTATTTGGTTGTAGTAGATAATTTTCCCCTCGTGGTATCATGTTTCCCTTAAATCTTTAGGAGTCTGTAGGCTGCTATATAAAGCTCTGAGTGCTAGGTGAATTTTTTAAAATTTAAAGATACCCAAAATTGTCGCTCCTTGTTTCTATGCGATAGGGACAGAAACTGTGAAATAAATGTGGTTGTTCTTGTGGCATTTTAAACAAGCAAAAAAGTTAAACTGTCTATAAAGAAACTGTATTTATAAGTTTTATTATTAAATCTGCCACTGCTTTGCTGACTAATAAAATGGAAAATGTGTGCTTTTATAGGTTTATAAAAAGGCAGGCTATAGTTTCATGAAAATATCTTAAACCGATTGAATACAGGTGGCTACATGTTTAGACTTTGAAGATGTAAAGGCTTAGTATAGATGTCTGAAAAAGGTAATATGGCACAATAAAAAAAAATCTTCCTTTCTTTGCTCATCAATCCTTTGGGTATTCCATGTCAAATAAACGCTACAACAATTTATAGTAAAAGTACACAGTGGAAGTGCCAACGTTAACACTCCTTAGGACTGGATACCTGCCAGATTTTTCACACCAATATTTAACGTGAACTAAAATGTCTTTTTCATTGGAAGTGTGAGAAGGAGCTTGCTTTCCTATATTTGGCAACGCGCTTATGTGAAGTGTAAAGTCCAATGCCCGTGATGTTCTCTTTATTTCAACCATGATAAATTGTGTTCATTTGTTTAAGCGCATGTGGCAGCTTTAGTGTTCCAACTATAAATTTTGGTTAACTTCTATTGACATGCTGTATTAAACTTAAGAAAAACAAATTACACTTCACCCGTTTTAATTGACTAAATGTGTCAAAAACACAGTAAGTATAACACGAAGGTCAGAGCCTTCGTCTACACTGTAATGGGTGTCATGGCAGGGATCCAACTCTTCTTGTACATTTCATTTTTCATGAACTTTTAGGACAAGGCATACGTTTAACATTCACTTCCACTTCTCATTTGTACTTCAAAGTTTATCATAGGCTGTGTGACTACCAAGAACACTTTTCTCCTGTGCTATTTAAAGTTCTCTTCGCATTGACGTGCATACCCAGAGAATACTGCTGTTCCCCTGTAAACAAGACCTTGAGTATAGACCTTGGCATTCTGAAGAACAAAATTCTGATTTATAGATCACTGTAACACTTCCTGGAAAAGACCCGGTTTACATGTATTGTCCTTGCTTCCATAACTGAACAAGCAACCATGTGGTTAGGTGCGGGATTAAACTTGGCATATTGGGTCCTCTTGGGATCTGATTACAGGGTTTAAATTCTTTTGCTCTCTGTTCAATGTTTTATATAAATCTTTATTCCTTTAGTAAATTATGAGTTTGATGCTTGATAATTAAATAATATTAATTATGCTCCCCTCTCACCTGCTGCCACTGACCTCTTTTTTTCCAGTTACCTCTTGGTGTGCTACCTTTTCATCTCCTTTCTCAAAATTAGCTTCTTTTCCAGGGTTCAAACACTAGTTGCCAGTGTGAATTTATGCCTGGGAAAACTCAAAACATGGCAGGTGTTTGCAAAGTGCTATGCTTTGGATTGGAGAAAACAGGAATTCTAAATATTAAAGTGTATTCTATTTCCATTACTACTTGTAAGAACCTCATTCCTTAGCACATGCTTTACTAACAAGAAACCACAACTTTTTTTTGTTGGCAATAATGGGAGACTCTCAATATCTGTTCTGCTTCATTCAGTTTAGGGAAGGGAAAAATAACAGTCATCCTTACCCAAGAAGCTCAGAGATTGCCTGGTGGAGCCAAATCAGGGACTTTGATTCTCTGTAAAGAAAAGAGACCATCCCATTCCCCTAACCCCCAACCCCACCCCAGGGGAACTTACTATCATGAAGAATCCCTGAGAGTGAGTCTGATACTAAATTGTAGCTTGGCAGACCTTCTGTAAAGGGCCAGAATGGAAAACTTTTAAGCCTTGAAGACCAGATGTTCTCCGTCACAGCTGCTCAACTCTGCCATTGACAGCACAACCATCGACATTATGTAAACGAATGAATGTGCCTTTGTTTCAATAAATATTTATGGACAATGAAATTTGAATATCATATAAATTTCACATGTCATGAAGTAGTCTTCTAACTTTCCCCCAACCATTTAAAAATGTAAACATCATACTCTGCTTGGGGGCTGGACAAAAATAGTTGACAGCCTGGATTTGGCTGGAAGTCCCTAGGATGCCAACCCCTCCTCTGAATGAATATAATTTCTAAAAGGCCCAAGAAATTAAAAAGTGGGGAAGTGTCCTTTAAAATAATGTTGTTCTAGTTTCTTCTTACATACAGTATTCTCTTACATACCAGGGTACTTTCCCTCCCTTCCCTCATTTTTTTTTTGTCAGATGATAGCTATATTGGCATTTGGAGTCTGATGTATGATATATGATAAATATATTTGGCATAGCAAACACTGCTGAGGCCCTACTTGTATCTGCTTAGAGCTCACCATTCCCATGCCCATCCACTCTGCTGCTTTCTGCAGCACGCACGTGAGACGCCATGTAGCTCCTCTCACCTGGCCTGTGCGTAGGGCACCCTGGAAGTGCTGAGGCATGAACGTCCCTTGGCAGTAGCTCTTGGCCAATGACTAATAGCATTGCTGGGTATGTATCTCCAGCATAAGATATCTATTAAGGCTTATTTCACATTGTTTCCCTGAGTTCCTCAATAGGATTGGAACTCCAGCTGCTAGCAGCTGTAACCTGCTCAGAAATATACCCTTTATTGGCCAATTTCTTTCTCTGTTTCACTTTTCTACTTTTCTCCTGGTGCTTTTCAGCATTATCTCCCAAATAAAGCAGTTGTCTGCTAGATTTTCAAGACAGTGCATGTTCTTAAATTCAAAAACAGCCTTATGTAAGTAATGAAGGCCACTGGCCTAAGTTGTAGATTTTATATGTATCCTTGCTTTCTCCTTTGGTATTTCAGCAGAACTTGCCATCTTTTTTTTTTTTTTGAGTGTGGTAGTGATTTTTTCTTCCTCTTTTGTCTTCAACCAAGGGGCAGACAGTCACAGCTATTGGCTATCTGCAGGACTGCTAACTGAGGAGCATTCCAGGAAGTGGTGTGATGATTGTGTTCTGTACAGTGTGACACATGACACAAGAAAATAGGTCAGAGGGACATTGTTCATCCTCTGCCTCCTCCTCCATACCCATCCTGTAAACATATCAAAGGTTATCTCTGTGACACCTCACTCTTGATTTTCCCTGGTAAAGTGTAGCACTGGGATGAATTAAAATGATGCGGCCTTTTGGAAGTCCAAGTCTTTGACAAATTTCACCCTGCACCTAGGCCACTGTAGGTCTCCTTACTGCCACCTGCACTCTGGCCTATATGCTCACTTGTCTCCCAAAACACCCCTGTTTTATGATATGGGGAGAAGTGATTCCAAAAAGCAGGTCCTTTATTTTTATTAAAACTCTTATAAAGTAGTTACAAGTTTTCCCTCAATAACACCCTATCTCTGTTTCCTTCATTAGCATGAAGCAAGGATCTGCTTTACCAGCATTCCTGTGACTGGCTCCTGTTTTTGGAAAGGACAACCCCTTCACAACTTGCAGTGGACTTGGGGAAGAAATAGGGATGACCAGAAGACTTTCCAGGGTAAAATTTTCCTGAAGAAAAAGATACAGAGTGGATAAACACAAAGGAGAGAAGCTAGGATCTTTTTATAGCAGCAGAGGGTGGCAGTGGTAAGAACATCTGAGTGTGTTAAATACATAGTTGATAAGATAGAAGGAAGGGCGATGCTTACCCAAAGCCAGGCGAATTGAAATAGAAGTTATATATTAAGCAAGTTTTATATTTTTAATAAAAAGCATTACCATGACTTCAAATTGAATGTCAGATTTTTAAAAAAGTATGTTTGACTAGATGGTTATCTCCATATTAACTTCCAATTCCTATGAATATTCAATCAATATTTACTTGGACTAAGTAGTTTTGAACAGAGAATGATATGAAAGACTCAGGTGAGAATAAGGAAGAAAAACTGACCAGGGATACCCAGTTTGACTCTGTTTCTCTAAATTTAGATCCAGCTGTGAGTTGCATGTTCTTTTGCTGCCACTTTAAATCTTGAACATATTTCCTTAACTTCTGGAGTTCTTTCTGTGCATGTTCAATCATATGAACTACATTTTCATTATATACTTTCCAGGCACTACATCCATTCTGTGACATTAGCTCCAGATTCTCAATTCAAACTGCCTAATGCTCTAACTGGGCCATAGAATTGTTTACACACCCTTGCCATGCCGTCATGTCATTTCTCTGATCTGAAGGAGGGGCTGGAAATTAACTCATATCGTTTCATACTGAGCAATTCAATTGGTTGTTGGGCAGCCAGTCTTTCAAATTCACTTCTCATTATGTTGATTTCAAAAGCAGAATAAGCCGGCACTGCCAGGTAGCTCTGGTAGTTCTTAGTATGTGGGTATTCTGTGAGTCCCCCGCCCCCTGCCCCCACTAGTGCCGCAGCCCCTTCTAGCACATGAGCTGCTTCACAACCATGGTCACAACACCACAGCATGTCCACCACAACCTCTCCAGCCACCAACCCTGTGCCTGCCGTGCTTAAGTTCACCTGAGTTTTCTGAGTCTCTCAATGAATTTTCTTAATTTATTTTATATACAGGCCCAGTTCTCAGTCCTAAAGTTGCCATAGTCACTGAGATGTATTATCTGGCTTAAGCAGTCTGTAGTTTAGTGACATTATGATCAGCACCAAAAATGGTAAAGGAAAACCCATCAGTGCCTTTTGCTCTTTGCTAGAGCCTGGCCTCCCACATTAATATGGAAACCTATGGGTGGTCTTAGTTTTGTTTATTTGTAGGTTCGTATTGATCTCATCCATCCATCCCTTCATTCACTCACTCATGCACTTACTCAGTCACTATTTTTTTGATTACTATTATATGCTAGACACTGTACTGTTTCAGATAGCTTCATGAAGCTTACTACCTGGTCTTTAAATATAAGACCCCAAACCATAACAGTCTTGGAAGAAAACATAGGCAGTAAAATCTTGGACATTTCTCTTAGGCAAACAAAAGAAAAAATAAATAAATGGGCTATATCAAACTAAAGGTTTTTGCAGAGCAAAGGAAACTATCATGAAAATGAAAAGACAGCCAATTGAATGGGAGAAGATATTCACCAATGATACATCTGATAAGAGGTTAATATCCAAAATTTATAAAGCACTCATACTACTCAACACACACACAAAACCAATCCAATTAAAAATGGGCAGAGAATCTGAATAGACATGTCTCCAAAGAGGCCATAATGATAGCCACTAGACATATGACAAGATGCTTAATATCACTCATTGTCAGAGAAATGCAAGTTAAATCCACAATAAGCTATCACCTCACGTCTGTCAGAATGGCTACCACCAATAAGTAAACAAACAGCAAGTGCTGGTCAGGATGTGGAGAAAGGGAACCGTAGTATATTGTTGGTGAGAATACAGATTGGTGCAGTCAATATGTAAAAAGGTATGAAGTTACCTCAAAAAATTAAAAATGGAACTGCCTTATGACTCAGTGATCCCACTTTTAGGTATTTATCTGAAGAAACCCAAAACACTAATTTAAAAGCATATATGCACCCCTATGTTCATTGCAGCATTATTTACAATAGCCAAGATATGAAAAGCAATCCCAAGCACACATCAATATATGAATGGATAAAAATCTGTGGTACATATACACAATGGAATATTACTCAGCCATAAAAAATAATGAAATATTACCATTTGTGACAGCATGGATGGACCTAGAAGGTGTTATTCTAAGTGAAATAAGGCAGCCAGAGAAAGACAAATATCACATGATTTCACTTATATGTGGAATCTAAAGAGCAAAACAAACAAAATTAAAAGAGACTCATTGACACGGGATCAGACTGATGGTTGTCAGAGGAAAGGAGGTTTGGGGGACTGAGTGAAAAAGGTGAAGAGATTGAAAAGTACAAACTGATAGTTACCAAACAGTCACAGGGATGTAAAGTAAGAAATAGGGAATATAGTCAGTAATATTGTAAAAACAATATATGGTATCAGGTAGATACTGGAAATATTGGGGGAAATACTTTGTAAAGTATATTGTTGTCTAAGCACTATGCTGTATGTTCAATACAAAATAATATTGAATATAAACTGCAATTAAAAATAAAAAATTTAACAAACCAACCCTGCGATTTAGGAATAACTTAGTATTGTTGAGATCCAGGATTTATTAAAATTGAATTATGAGATGACAGAATTTCAAAATGATCCACATATGGGAGTTAAATTATGGCAGAATAGTTTTACTGATAACGTATCACTACTGTCACAGGAAGACAAAAGATAATTTGAAGACAGGACATCTTCTATATTATGTTTAAATATTTAGTTGCTAACTGTTCTTAATACTCTATATAATAGCCATGTATCAAAATCCAGCCCAATGAGTTTTCAAGTATCCTACTGGTGGTTTGAATAATCTTTCAAGATAAAGTTTTTAACCTTATGAATAGATGTCCACCACCCCAAGATCACAGCCCATGACACTGGATCATTCCCTGGGATTCTCAGCTGCACTTCATTATATATCATCACCTTTTAGCCTGCTCTGGACACCCCATCTCACACTTCATCACTTCTTTCATTCCTTGTGAACACGCCACTCTGTTACAGAATTTGTCTCCATTATCCACTATTCATTATTTCCAGACCAAATATAAATTAATCACACTTTACTGGTATCTAGATTAGTTGTTTTTTATTTATCAAAACAGGAACTATTCAGTTGCACATTATCAAAAAAGAATACTTTTCCATGATAAAATGTCATCCAGAAGGTATTATATGTTATTATATAGTTCCTGGGTTTTATTCCTCTCTATATTAATTCTATAAACCCAAGCAGGCAACTTATTACTAGGTGTCCTTGTTACATTAAGTTGAAAGAAATAAAGATACTTGCTGATGCTCTGTTGAAGTGTCAGCATTATGAGTTAGTCATGTTGCTTTTGGTGATGTTAAGCTGAGCAAGTTGTTACTTTGACTACATTTTGGAGTAGTGAATGTTATTTTTCTGTTGTTGTTGTTGTTGCTGTTTTTACCTTAAACAGCTAAGTAATTTTGTTCATTCGTATTGGCCAATCCAGACCAAAGGTAAACTAATCTGGATCATCTGAAAGAAAATTTCTATACAAAATCAAAAGTACCGTTGTTATATGTTTTACTACTGGTTTAAGTAGATTTTCCTGAATGAATTAGTCCTTCAAGTGTTCTAATGCAAAGCTGGCAACAATATATTTTATTATATAATGGAATTAGTCATAGCAAATATAATATTTTTATTCATAGTGATTATACTTTATCTATTCAGGTTCTCATGTATTCTATGAGAAATTTCCCACTCTTTGCTAATATAATGATCTCAAATTACCCAAATAGATTTTCCATCACTTGGTGCCTTAGTCTGCAACAAAATACCACTCTCCTGACTTCAGCATCTCCCAAAGGCTCTATCTCTTATACCATCACCTTTGGAGGTTAAGATTTCAATATACTAATTGGGGGTAGGGTCACCAACATTCAGACCTTAGCACCATGTCCATTAGAATCAAAGGTTGTGCATTTAGAAGTTCACCATCTCCACAAGGTTACTGTAATCTTTTTTGCTTGCCTTTGAGTTTCTGTGTGGTTTGATAGAGCCTAGAGGAGGCTGGTCAGCAACTTCAAGATTTAATGTGAAAGGATCATGATTTCTGATGATCTCATTTTAATAATTCTAAATGATGTATTCAAAGCTATATGGCATGTCTCTGATGTGACTAGCTCATTGTTCAATTAGTCTTATGAATATGAAATTTATACTATTAAGCAAGAAAAACGTGCCTTTATTAGGCATTTCAATTATTATTTAAAAGAAGTACTTATTATTTGGAACAATATTTTAGCTTCCAAAATCAAATGGTTGCAAATTTAGGGTTACTAATGCTTACAAAGGTTTCCTTAAGTACCTCATTATTTCCTAGGTACTAAATTGCAATATTAATCACATATATTATAGCTAAGCAGGCATGTGTGTGGTCAATTTTTAATTTTGCTTTTATTTTACACTTTAATCTGTGGAATTTAAGACTTTGTTTATTCAGAGGAGGAACAGAAAAACCTGCCTTTGGAATACTCCATAAAAATGTACAGAGACAATGCTTCTTTCTTTAGTCAAAACAATGCATTTCATTTACTATAAAGATTGCTTGAAGTTTTAACTGGTTTGCACTTTGAAATACTTTGATATTTGTTGGTGGCTTTCAAGTTAAACTGTTATACAAGTCAAAACAGAAATGGATTGATTAAGTCTTGACTTTAGGAACTGGCCTTTTCAATTTAATTTCAGGAATCCAAGAAAACAAATGTTATAGTTTGCAAGATAAGAGGCTATGATGTTATATCATCAAATATGTACAAAAACATTCCTAGAGTTATCTGATGTTACTCAGAATTAAAGCTGTGGGAACTTTTCAAACAGACAGGCAGTGTGGTGTTGATATTTGTAAGTAAGTGATGAGGGAGCATGCTGGAAGAGTTTTCTATAATCTGTGACTGCATGCAAACATAAAGCTTACTTTATGATTGGATTCAGATGGAAAAGGTGAGATTATTTGAATGATGAATTTTAGAAGGCCCAGAGTCAGTCTACAAAAGCCCACCGTCTTCTAAGAAGGGACCAAAATATCATCTATACTTATTTATTTGTTCAGGAAACATTTGAGTTCCTTCAATGTATTAGGTATAGGTGGTGGAGATATAAAGATAAAAAAGACACTATCCCTCCTCATGGATGGGGCTACATGGAAATAATGAAAGCAGTAGTATAAATAATAATAGTTATCATTTTTTGAACACCTAGAGTATTCCCACTACTTAAATGCAATTTTCCCTAAGAAAACGACTCTGCAAAGTGTTATTTACTCTGGTTTGCAACAAAGACACAACCTCAAAGCAGTTAATTAACTTGTCTGAGTCTCAAGAGAGCACATAGAGAATTTAGATTTGAACCTTAATTCTCATCCCAAGGTCACCATTTTGAAAAAACATGGGTCAAATCATACTCATAGACCATTTAAAAATTCCAAATGGTTGAGACTTTATTCTGAAGGCTATTGAAAGCTGCTGATTTTAAATAGCATATGGCATGCCAGAATTTGGGTTTTGGAGAGAAAATTTGACAATGGTATGGAGAATGGCATGCAAGGGGAGTGAGACTGGAAGCAAAGAAACATTGCAAAAGTTAAGGTGGGAGACAATGAAGTTCTGACTTGAGACACAACAGTGGGAATGAAAAGGGTGTGAATGAATTTAAGCTATATTCAAGAAGAAGTAGGTGCAAGGGTCACTCAAGGGCAACATCCAAAATTCTTACTTGAGAGGCCATTTGGAAGATAGTGCCATTTGGTGACATTTTGTGAATAGAAAATACAGAAAGAGAAGGTGATGAGATTAGTTTTAAAAATTGTACAAGCTCATTATAAAAATTGGAGCAGTACAAGAAGGCAAAAAAAATAAATGTTACCCCAAATCTTAGAACTTAAAAATATTTATTATTAATTTTTGGTACACTTCATTCTGAACATATTTTTATGGGAAAATACAGTATTCCCTCACTTATTTTTTTTAATGTGTTTTATTGATTATAATATTACATTTGTGCCAATTTCCCTTCCCTCTGCTCCCCTTCACCCGGTGGCCCCCCTCCCTCCAGTTGTCCCCCCCTTTTAGATCATGTCCATTAGTTGTGCATATAGTTCTTCTCAACCTCTCTCTGTCTATTCCATTCCCTCCTACCATGATCCTTAATTCCTATATCATCTCCCTCCCTCTCCCCATTCCCCCTCCCTGTTGACCTCCCCCCAATATGTTCCCCGTACCTATAGTTCTTTTTCCACTCTCGTTGCCTGTTTAGTTTGCCTTTGTTTCAATTCCCTAGCTTCTGTTGTTTCTTGTGATGCAGTTTTCATTTTAGATTTCATTGTCTTGATCCTCCTTTTTCTAAACCAGTCCCTTTAACATCTCATATAACAGTGATTTGGATCTAATGAACTCTTTCAGTTTTATTTTGTCCTGGAAACACTTTCTCTGTCCTTCTATTCTGAATGACAATTTCGCTGGATAGAGTATTCGTGGTTGTAGGTTTTGGATTTTCATTACTTTGAATATTTCTTGCCAGTCCCTTCTTGCCTGCAGGGTCTCTCTTGAGAAGTCAGCTGATAGTCTAATTGGGACCCCTTTGTACATAATTCTTTTCTTCTCTCTTGCTGCTTTTAAGATTCTCTCTTTATCTTTAATTTTTGACATTTTGATTATAATGTGTCTTGGAGTGGTTCTCCCTGGGTCCAGTTTTTTTGGAACTCTCTGTGCTTCCTGGACCTGTAAGTCTATTTCCTTCCCCAAGTCTGGGAAGTTCTCCTTTATTATATTTTCACTCAATTTTTCAAGTTCTAGTTCATCTTCCTCGCTCTCTGGCAAACCAATGATTCTTATGTTGGGCCTTTTATAGCTGTCCCAGAGGTTTCTGATCCTCTCATCGTTGCTTCCCATTTCCTCTCGCTGCATTGGTTGACTGCTTGTTCCTTCTCCATATTCCAGTTTGTTGAAATGAACTCTGGATTATTTTTCCTCACCATCTGTCTCGTATGTGGTTTTGTTCCTTTCGTTATGAGTGTTTTTCGCTTCTTTCTCATCTTTTTCCACATCTTTTGTGAATTCTGTAAGCCACCTGATAACAATGGCCCAGAACTGAGCATCTGACAGGTTTCTTATCTGTTCATCTGTCAGGTTCTCCATCTGTTGCCTGGTGAGCTGTGCCACCGGGATTTCTATAGTTGTCTGCCTCATTTTGACAGATGCGTTTTGTTTTCTTGGGCCGGCTGTAGGGGGCAGTGCCTGTGTACTCGTAATGACCCAGCGACCGGCGCCGTTCGGCAACCTTTCTTGCTGTGCTATGGTGCTTTGCCGTCAAAATCCAGTGACCGGTGCCTGTCCGCGACCTATTTCGCAGCCCTGTGGTGCTTTCTTTGGGGGCGGGGGTCCAAGATGGATTCACACAGTTATTCCGCTAGGAGACCGGGATCCGTCCTCCCGCCCCCCTGGGCCTCACTGTTCAAGGCGATGTGGTGGCTGCTTTCCCCAGCGTTGGGGTCGCGAGCTGCCGGGGGTTCGACTGCAGCCGGGATTGTTCTCCCCGCCGCTGTCCCAGGTGCGACCGCAAACAGTGCTGCCCCCTTTCGCTCTTACCTGCCCAAAGGGCGCCGCTGGTTTATAACTTCATATGTTGGGCTTCCGTGTAGTTTTATTTTCTGGAATTTCTAGTTATCTTTTGTTTTGAAGTAGTTGTGTTCCTCTCTAGTTGTAGAGGGAGACCTAGCGCGTCCGTCTAAGCCTCCATCTTGGCCGGAAGTCTATTCCCTCACTTATTGTGGGTATTACATTCTAGACCCACCTGCGATAGGTGAAAATCCATGAAGTAGGAACCTTACATTTATTTTAGTATTTATATGTATTTTAAGGCTTTATAAACCCTTCCCACATACTTATAACCCATTCCCAGTCCCTTACTAACCTTTCCCACTCCCTTATTAACATTTTCCAGACTTTTATAAACAGTACTTATGTTCTTAAACATATTCTACACCCTTAAACCTATGTAACTTTAACAACATATGTATACAGCACTGCAAAATCCCACAATATAGCAAAAAATCTGCAATCAATAATTAAATATAATATTTTTAAAAGTCCCATGATACTATGAAGCCACAATAAGTGAATCACGATATAGAGAGGGACTACTGTATATAAATAGAAAGGTAGAAAAATTACAGGATTTAATCAACTTTAGTGAATGATTCTTTACTATAAACGGTATTAGTTCCTAAAAGCTCCCTGTAAAGTTAAGACATATATTATATGTCAATAGTGATTCTGGTTTTATAACCACACATTGAATCTAAACAGTATCCTATGGGTTCAGCTCAGTTATTAAGATGCTGAATTTGAAGCATTTATGGGACATCCATATGGAATTGTCCTTTAGTGAGATGCATATGTGGTCCTAGATCCACAGTGAGATCAGGGCTAGACAAGTCAGTTCAGGAGATGTTACTGAGGTAATATTAGATTAGCATGTAGAATGCATGAGTCCTGAAGATAGTTAGAGCTTTTGAGGGTAGTCAAATATTTGAAAAGTGGGAGAAATAGGAGACGATTGTCCAACAGTATTTATTTAGGTAGAAGAAAAACAAAAATATGTTGTTATAAAAGAGAAGAGAGAAAAGAGTTTGAAAAAGTTGTCTATAGTATCAAATGCCATAGAACAATCAAGTTAAGATAGAGTGGGAAATTATCATTGGCTATAGCAATTTTGGGCGAGCATCAACAGTAATTTGGTCTCATCAAGAACAGTTTTTGTAGAGTGGTGGTGAAAGAAACTAAATTACAGTGAGCAAAGAAGTAAGTGGAAAGCAAAGCCCACTCTTAAGAAACTTGGTGGTGAAGGTCATGGAAAGCTAAAGAGATTGGACAACGGACATGCAGGGTTTGGAGAATGTTTGTTTTTCACATGAGAGAGGCTTGATTATGTTATATATAAACTGGGTGAAATCCAAAGCAGAGGAAGGGGCTCAAGTGAAGGGGAAAGCAGAGCTGATTGGCAGAGGAAGGACATATTCTCTGTGACAGAGTGAGTATAGGTATGTGGATATACTTACGTAGGAAAATAGGGCTTTAAGAAAGTTCTTCCTAAATGATTTGTGTTTTCTATGTTAAGAAGAGGATAAAAGGGTCTGCTGCAAATAAGAGATATGGGGTTTGCAAAAGGGATTTGGAGAAAGAAAATAATAAAGCTATTTTTGGTAATGAGAAAAGGTGCAGACTAGAGATATATAAAACAATGTTAATTGACTTCAAATACTTGATTGGATTTGAAAATCGTATTTCTTCCTGGTGCCAGATATCATGGCTGTGTAATTTTCTTCACAGAACTTAGACATAGAAGTTGAGTAGATCAATGGTTAGATTGAACCAAGGCTTTTCAATCCTTATGCATTGGAAGAAAGATTTACAAGGCCAACGCAAATAGATGTTAACAAGAGAGTATTTGAAGGGATAGACCATGAGACTTAGTCCAGATATGGGAGAGAAAGGGAGGAAGGAAAGAAAGGCTCTCTGAAATTGGCTATAGATATCAATGAAAGAAAGAGAGCAGGGAATCTGTAAATAGAAAAAGTTGTGACTGGGATGTGATGTTTTTCATTTAAGAGATGAAATACTTTCCTTTGAAATGAGACATTTAAAACAGCCAGAAGCAATTTGCATATTTTTTCCTGAGGAGAACAGTAACCGGGAATTCCACTGCTGTTGACTGGAGCACACAAACTCACCAGCTGTGGTAGGCACACAACCAGAACTGCATGTCTGTGTAGTGAAGCCATCTCTCTCCTAGGCTACCAATTCTACAGAGAAGAGTACTTCTAGGGTCAGAGAGAGATTGAGTTCAATGTGGGGTAATGATGATAGAATGAATGTCCATCACCCCAAATCTACTGCAGCTAATCTTAAACTCATTGTTACTTTCAAACTAAAGTGATTATGTGAAATAGTTGTTTTAACATTTTGTCTTTCATTATATGCCATTATATAGCTTAGTACATTATACGATGAGCACTGTAATCTCTGTCCCATTAGACTGTGATTTCATCTGCGACATGAATTGCATCTTATTTATTTTGGTACCCCCAGTGCTAAGCAGTGTCAGTAATGTTTATTTCCTCATGTAGACAGAGAGAATCAGGAAGACTTCATGAACTTAGTATGCTTTGAATAACTAACTGTCCTTTTTTTATCGCTGTTTTCCAAATCTGACTCACTCCCAAAAGACAAACATGGCACATAGTAGGTGCATGATAAATACTTGTCATCATTGATTATAAGATGACATACTTTCTCAGTTGTGCAATTTTAGACATTGCTTTGTTGTTATTGATGTAAGCATGCATTTGTAGAATGATATTTACACAGATTGGTTTACTTTTAATAGTTCTGACAAAATTTTTTCTTGAGAAAATACCTTTGAAATACTGCTTTTACAACTTGTTGAAGGTACTTGACACACAATTCTTTTGATGATAGAATGATTTCAAGAGTAGTGGATTATCTCTGTATATTGTGTGGATCCTATTAGAGAGCTAGTATGCTTTCAGACAAGTAGGTATTTACTGAGAACTCTTCAGAAAATGTTGTACCCATTCTTTTCAAGCCCAAGCCTACCTAACAAAAGTGAAAGGTTGAGCCTTTAGCTTATTTTTATCTTTTTTTCTTGTTTCTATGAGACAAGAATCATTGAAGAATTATTCAAACAGCTCAAGTGTAGTTTGGGTAAATCAACAAGTCTGGGGAATCATTTGCCTGACATAGGATGGAAAAAATGTTACCATTTAAAAAAGGTGAAAAAGTTATTATAATTACAGGAACATTTGTGTACTGGAAACTTGAATGACTAGTTTCTTTCAGGCTCACAGCAAATGTCAGAACTTTTTAGAATGCTTGGCTGGAACCTGTGCCTTGGTCTTCAGGATTCTGTTCCATTCTCACTTTTAAGGAATGCTAATCTTCTTGTCTTTGACCAAAGGGCTGTCTGTTTTCCTTCCCTCCTTCCTCCCTCCCTCCCTCCCTTCCTTCCTTCCTTCCTTCCTTCCTTCCTTCCTTCCTTCCTTCCTTCCTTCCTTCCTTCTTTCCTTTTCTCCTTCCTTCCTCTTTTAGTTTCAGTTATACATTTTAATTCATCATCTGTATACACTACAAAGTGATCACCCCCAAAAGCCTAGTTACTATCACCATAAAATTACTGCCTTCACCCCTTTATTTTAATGTTTAGTGAGAGCTCATTATCTATCTATCATCTATCATCTAACATCCACAGAAGTTTGTGGTATTCAGTCCCTAGGGGTCTCTTATAAACAGTCATAAAATTCTACTTAACACATAAAGGAACCATGAGGGTATAAACATGAATTAAATTATGAACCCAAGTGAAACTATTTCTATATTAAATGGCCATCACAAATAGCCACACTCTAATAAGATCAGCTTAAATATTTATTTTGCCTACATATTTAAAAATCTTAGTATGGGAAGAGCCTCAGGCTTGGTGATGAGACAAGACCATGTGTAACACACCAAGACAAATTGTCTCCTTGAAATGTGGGTCAAAGTGTCATTGTTGATTTTTAAAAAATTTCATCAAATGCAGGTTAGATTACTTTAAACTTATAAGTAGTGCAGAGAAGGAATAGTCTCAAGGAAAAGAAATATAAATCCAGAGCACTTAATCAGTTGTTTTCACCATTGACTCAAGGATCAATAGTTACATGGTGGGATATATTTTTATAAAATGTCACAAAGTAAAACATACATAATTTGAATGTCCTCAATTTCTGAAGCAACTGAATGCTTCCTTTTTCAAAGTTAAAGGCCTTTAATAAAGATTAAAATAAGTGTGCAGTCCCAACCAGATGTTACTGTAATGCTTCTGAAAGACTAGTCAGTAACTTTTTCTTTCATTCCTGATTGCTTGTCTTCTTGACAAGACTTTTCCAAATCCTTCTTGGAACAAAAATAGGGAAAGGCACAAAACCTGTTATTTCCTACTATTCATTTAGACAATTTGCTTTCCCTTTTTCAGATATGATTCACACACATTTTCCTAATGTGTCAGAAAAGTTGGACTCACCTTGTGGCTCTGGTTTTACCTCTGAGTGAATTATTTTTGGGTCAATTTTCCCCATGTCTACTTCTGGGTCTTTTCTTTTTTAAAAAACTAAGGGTTTTTTGTTTGTTTGTTTGTTTTTTTATGCCTACACATGATTTTATTTATTTTATTTTATTTTTTATTTTTAAATTATATTTTATTTGTTATATTGTTACAATAATTCCAATTTTTTCCCCTTTGCTCCCCTCCACACAGCACCCCCCCCCAGCAATCCCCCACCAAATCCATGCCCATGGTTCATACATACAAGCTCTCCCACTTCACCCTTTCATATATTCTTCTTCTTCTTTTTTAATAATTAATTAATTAATGATTTAAACAATAAAAAATAACAGTCCCTCCCTCTCAGATATTAAGACCCTTTATAATCTTATAAAGGACAATGGACGAAGGTCTCGAGCTCCTCTAGCTGCTTCAAGCTGGACTTTGACTCAAATAAAGATCCAAGGGTAGGTAGGACGATGACCATGGATCTTTATTTGAATCAAAAGCAAGCTTTGGATTTACTTTCGATGTTGTCAACCACAAGTTTCTAATAATCTACCTATTCTCTAACCCTTCTCTTTTACCTACACCCAAGACATCTATTAATGGGATCCAAGAATCAGTGTTTTTCTGTAGTTCCTTCTTCTGTGTGCTGTCTATATACAAAGCCCTTAAAGTAAGCTGCTGAATTAAAAGAGGCTTATCATCCATCTACCCAATTGTTAGGTGTAGTAGCGGATGATGAAGGAAACTAGTTGCTCAATTTGTTAGAGCAGGAAGTGAATTGTCAAAATATTTCATCCTCATTGTAGTACTATTATTAAGGGTACCCTTATTTTTCCTTTTATCATAGATGGGGAAACTTGGGTGTACAGAGGTGAAGCACCTTTCCTCAGTTCACACAGTTAGGAACCAGCAGAGCAGAGGCTTGACCTCAGGTCTGTGCCATTTTGAGGACTGCTTATACTCTCAAGTACCATACTACAGCCTCCCAACCAGCTGTTTAGAAATACTTGCAATAGATAAAATAAATAACTTCCCTTTGGAACCACTTGAAGCTCAGCTTGTATGAGTGTTGGGTCTGTAGTCCTGCCGTGTTCAGTACTGTACAATGATGCCCGAAATGCCTCTGTTGTGTCCAGAGAGGAAAGGATTGCCTCCTGGGGGTGGGAGGTAAATGCTGGAAAACAATTCATATTTAAAAGACCCACAAGAGAATGATTTATAATGTGGAAGTTCAAAATATTTTTGTAAAGAGAAATGAAGTATATGTCTATAGGATTACAAATATTGATCATTTTGAGAGAGTTTTCCTTTTAGCTAAGTAGATTCTCTTAAGGGATCCATTAATACACGAGAAAGTTTCTTAACCAGAAAAAAAAATGTTTATAATAGATTTGAAAAAACTACTATAGCTGAATGATGGTTATTTGCTGATTTGTGTCTTCCCAAAATGCTTATGTTAAATCCCTAACCCACAGCACCACAGGATGTGACTGTTTGGAGCCAGGTTCTTTAAAGAGGCAAGTAAAGTAAAATAAGGTCATATGGGTGGGCAGTAATTTAATATGACTGCTGTCCTCCTTATAAGAAGAGGAGGTTAGAGCACGGACCTGTGCTCACAGAGAGGAAAGAGCACATGAGGACACAGAGAGAAGGTGGCCTTGTGTAAGCCAAGGAGAGGTCTCAGAAGAGACCAAACCTGTGCACATCTTGATATTGGACTTTCGACCTCCAGAACTGTGAGGAAATGAATTTCTATTGTTTAAACCTTGCAGTCTTTTATGACAGCCTTGGCAAACTAATAAAATAATTAATTTTTTATTGTAGAATTATCTCCATTTCGCTAAATAATATTGGTTATTAAAAGTCAGAGTTTATCCTCTCCTAACAGTTCTGAAGATATTTATTTTTAGTCTATTTCTTGGCTTCTGTACTTATCTTTCTTTTACATTTTCTTCCCTAACAAATTATATTATTTTTTATTACCTTGATTAGATCTGGTAAAATTCTAGGCCAGCACTGAACAATTGAAATACAATATGAATCATTAAAGTTCACATTATTAAAGGTTCTAGTACTTATATTAAAAAATGAAAAAAAAACCAGGGGAATTTAATTTTTATAATGTATGAATATAGACTAATATATTATGTCTTATATGTAAATATTATATATGGTATATCCAAAATAGAATAATTTCAATTTGTAGTTAATATAAAATTATTAATGAGAAGTTTTCCATATTAAGTCTTCAAACTTTAATGTTTGTTTTACTCTTAGAGCAGATCTCACTTTGGACAGCCACATTTCAAATGCTCAGTAGTCAGTGTGGCTGGTGGATGGGACAGAATTGTAGAGCATTTAAAAGACATCTCCCTCCATCAGTGCTGTATTTGCATGCTTTTAAGGAGGCACTTCTGCAGATGTCTGAGGTCACCTGTCGTATGTTGGTTTCTATTTAGAACGTGGTATGCTCTTACCTGAGAGCACTAACTTTATTAGTTCAGTGTCATTCTCTGTACAGTCTTGATGACACAGAGGAGGTCACTACTCAAGTTCCAATCAGGTAATATTTTCCTAGTAGGGCTACCAGACACATTCCATTTTCTTCAATAGATATTTATGAAATTTCTTGCTCCATGCAAGGCATGAAGAGGGACAATATGTGTAAGATCATTTATTTTCAAACTAAATCATTTTAAATATTGAAAATCTCTAAAGGATAAAATGCTTCCATTTGTTAGTTTGTTACTATGCACTGACATATGTCATCTCATTTATCCTTCAGTAATCTTGTGAGCTTTATACAAATGAGAAAACTGAAGTTTACAGGTTTTAAGCAAATTTCCCAAGGTCACATTGTTCACAATTGGTGAAGTCTCTCATCCATATTGTTTGATTTTAAAGGATTTTGTGCTATGGTTAAATCTTACTCCAGTGCATTCTTTATATATGAAAAACTTCAAAGCAACTTGAGGTGTGTGTGAATTTTGCAGAAACCATTAAGCCTAGTTCTCAAGAGTATGAATTTAGAGTAGGCTGTACTCAAATTCAAGTTCCAGCTCTTCCAGTTACTAGTTTTTCTTTTTCTTTTCCCTTTCATCCTTCCTTCCTTCCCTCCCTCCCTCCTTTCTTTTTCTTCCTTTCTTACTCTTTCTTTCTTTCTTTCTTTCTTTCTTTCTTTCTTTCTTTCTTTCTTTCTTCCTTCCTTCCTTCCTTCCTTCCTTCCTTCCTTCCTTCCTTCCTTCCTTCCTTCCTTCCTTTCTTTCTTTCTTTCTTTCTTTCTTTCTTTCTTTCTTTCTTTCTTTCTTTCTTTCTTTCTTTCCTTTCCTCCTGCCTTATTTAAATTCTAGAAGCATGTTTCCTTATTTAGAAAACAGGCATCATGATGATTCCTGTCTCCTAGGGTTGTACAAAATAAGGACTGAGTGAACTAATTCAGGAAAGCACACTGTGCAAGGCTTATACTAATGACTCACCAATGTTCACAACTTTTTCTTTTTTATCATAAGCAGTGACAGGCCTGGTGTATATTAACTCTTCCAAAATTTTTGACTACTTAATATACAGAATAGATTTTAATACATTAAATATGATTAAGCAGACAAGCCTGAAGTACTTTTCCATAATTAACTGCGCAAACTGTATTTGAGAATGAGAACAGCTTTCAGAACTAGATCTGACATCCACCAACAGCTACAGGAGAGGACAGCGCTGCTGTCTTTTCTACCTATGAACTAACAGTTTTATCCTTCAGAGGTGGTGACCTTGATTTCTCTCTGAAAGATATCTGAATTCTAGCCAGTGCTGCTTTAGGATTTGACATACCACCTGACCCATTTAAAAGGAGATGGACAAATAGAGTTTTTCAAAGGTCACATCTAAGCCATTCAAAGTTTTTTTTTTTCATGTTTTTGCTATCGCTGAAGATTATATTAAGATAATTGTAACAAAACAATAAAGGTATAATGAATCAATGAACAGAACAAAAATAGAGAAAGAAAGGGGGAAAAACAGAGCCCCTGTTTAGGGTTCAAATACTTCCACTCGTCAGTTAGTCTTAACCTTTTTGATAATTACATTATGTGCAGCAGCAAAGAAACAAAAGGGGATAAAGGTCTTAGGAGTTATATTGATAAACTATGTGTGGTGCTCAAAAATGGCATGGAATATCTTGTTCAAGCTGTAAAAATATATTAGCATGTCATGTTATCTTCATAAATTCTTCTCACACGTAGGGTGGGTGGAGTTCCCAAATCCCAAGGCACATTACCAATTCGGCTGGTCACTGCAATTCATCAATTGTTTTGTCACATATTTGCAGGCTCACAGTTGGGACTGAGGTATTATGATTCTAGAGGGTTTGATAATAGGTGAATTATTAGCTGTTGGGGACAGATTTGTTTCTGAGCCTTTCTGTGGCAGTCTCTTATATAGGAAAGCAATCATTCCCATGGAATTTGCTCCCTCAGACTTAAAGAGATTTTGAATATAGCTTGTAATTTTTTTCCTAGTAGAATTTTCATTAGTGGTCAATTATGACTGGTAGAGCTTTCCGGAAGTTCACCAAAGGTGTTGAGAGTTCAAACATGTCAAATTTTAAACAGTCTCATGTTGGGACAACCTTCTGTAATCTTTGTCACCATGTTTACACACATTGTGTACAGTTCCTTTATGCAATATTGCATGTGGAACTTGTCCATTTAACCTTTTCAGAAAATAAAAAACTTTCAGAATTTTTTTTTTTTTAGGTGGAGCAATTTTGTTCTTTGGATTTTGAATATTTGCCTAGTACTGTATGATTTTGGGGGGAAGAGATAATTCATTCCAAAGAATATTTAAATAACATCAAACTTTGATAAGGATGCAAGAGGTTAAATGCTTTTTGTGCATGTTGCAAATCAGGCCAAATGGACTCAAAGCATGTTTAATCCTAGTCATTCTTATCTAGAAGCTTCTCAAATAAGCCAGGTCATATCTATGGCAGATTAAGCAGAGTCAATTTCTCTCCCAAAAGCACACATTTGTGGAAATAGAGAGGAGATAAAATACAAAACAATGTAATAAATGTTTCAATACATTCTTCTCAAAGTTTCACATTTCCATTATAATATGGTAACTTCATATTAAGATTGGTACTTTGGTCCACACATGGTCATCAACTCCAAAATTAACTTGCCTATTAAAATATCATTAATTATTTATATATTTTCAGTGAGGGTGGGAAGATATGCAATTAAGGAAAGTTTTCCAAATAGTCAATACAAAATATAGTTCCATTGAAATAATTAGATAATTAAACACATGGTTTAATTATTAAGCACATAAATAAGAATTGGGTAATTACACACATGATTTAAATTGTGCTGAATTTAAAGTCTTTGCTACAATACTAGGAGACTTATGTGCTGTTTTTCTTTCTGTTTTCCTGGTAACTGGGCTTATAATTTCCTAACTGGAGAACATAGAAGAAGAAATGACCAAAAACTTAAAGATGAAAAAATGATCACTTTGGCAACAGAACTCCCAAGTGACGGTTGCATATACAGCAAAAATTCTAGAAACTGGGGTAGATATAAAGTAATACTAAAGAGTTTTATATTTTTTCTGTGTTGAGAAGAAAATATTTTTTGGATGAGGGACATTTCTGTCTCATCAAAGAATTTTGTGGCTGACTTAACTGGGATGAGATTCAGAGCCTGAAAAAAAATTGATTATATGTTATAAAGGGCTCATAATTGAAATGGGGTCTGAGTCACAGACACTACAGATCCATCCAGCAGTTGTGTAAATTGTTTCTGATAAGTTACTGTGAGCCCTTTTGTCAGCCCTAAACTTCTCATGCCATTTTAGAGAGACCCTGGCCTAGGGCAAACTCAGATCTAGATGTTCTAATATAAAGTGCATTATGGGGGATACAAAAGAAATCTAAGCCATAGACTCAATATTCTGAAAGCTCAAGAGTCTATTTTGGGGAAGCAGCACTTACTCATAGGAGTGGAGAAAGGGAGAAGACCAATGTGGTATTGAGGTGCTATGAAATGACTTCACTTGGATAGGCAATGACCCGGGAGGATGATAACCTAGGTTTATGTTGGGAGCTGGATATGTGTGCAGATTGAGATACATCTGGCATAAGGAGTTAGATGGCCCTTCTTCTCCTTCTTTATTTGTTTAACTCAGTCACTCACTCAACACATGTCTATTGGACATCTACCATGGGCCAAATGCCTCACTAAGAAACTCGGTGCTGAGGACAAAGTACAGAGTTACTGCCCTCATGGAGTTTAAGGTCTAGTGGTAGCAGGCATTAAACGTGAAAACAAAAAAGAAATATGTGTGAGGACAAATTGTGGTAAGCTATAGTGAAGAAAAGTGAGGTACAATGAGAAAGATTATGGGTTGCAGAATGCAAGTCTGAAGACGGAATATTTAAGCTGACATTCGAAGGATATACTTACTAAAATATAAACACGAATATAAGATATGCTAAAATCATACATAATTCTCTACCAAATTGCTCTTTTATAGTATGTATCTGTTAAGTAAAATAAAGAAATATTTTGGTAAGCTCATTTAATTTAGCAAGTGTATCAATCAGGGAGCCAGCAAGAATCAGATGTCATCTGCAAAATAAAGAACTTGGGTTTAATGAGTTTTATAAAGCTGTGGTGACAGTGTAGGGAAATGACAAGGGCTAGTACTCCTTGGGCTGTCATGATTTCTAGACCCAAAGGGGTCAGGTGGGAGGCATAGTTGCTAAAATCTGCAAGGACAAAGTAGGAGAGAGGGATTCAGTCCTGCCTTGGGAAGAGATGTGACCTCAATTGAGGTACACAGCAGCCTGAAGTGGCCGCCCAGTTCGAAAGTCAGGGGGACACATATTCAGATCTCACTCTCCTTTTCCTTGTCTCCTGGTGGAACTCTCCTTGGGATGTACCCAATTAGAAATCAGAGGGCGATGAGTTCCGCACATGTTGGCCTCCCAGTGCAGACATCAAGGTCTAGAAGGTAGAACATAGACTTTGGAGGAACCAGAATATGTCCCACATGGCAAATCTATACAAAGCACCTACTGTGGGCAAAGCTCAGAGGAGCGGGAAGCAGAAGAAATATATGCTTTGTGAAAAGGCTTATAAAGATGTGCTCTGTTTTGAATTCATGTACGGTGGGGAGTGGTGTGATCTGTCAGAATAAAACATACGCTGCCTAGAGACAATGATAGTAGCCCTGTCTTCTAAGATTTCTGCTACTTGGTAATTCAGTCTTCCCTCCTGATGGCTGTATTTTCTCTATACTATATGTGGCGGCAGTATCATGTGGAGTGCCACAGGCCAGAAATAATCTCACAACTGAGCACTTCATACCAGAGTTATGCAGGCATGGACGACACATTCTTAACAATGCTGTGATGATTGCTCCGCTCTGCCTTAGGGTGGCTTTGCAACTTTCTTTTTCCTCAGCAAGGCTGGGGCTGGAGAAATGAGGGGAGGCAGAAACTGAAGTATGTTGGTAATATTAGCTGACGTTTGAACGCTGGGAGTCCTGTGTAAGAGGAAGGAATGGCTGTATTTACCAAATAGCCCCAATTCCCCTTTCTGCCTTAGTTTCAAATTTTGCAGGAATAAGACAGCTCGGAAAATTTACGAGCCATAGCTTGCTCTTCATTACTTGGTCACAGAGTAAGCAATGAGCACCCACGCCTAAGGGTCACCTGAAGGTCTGGAAATCTTTGTAATTTTATAGGGAAGTTCACTGGCTGCGGGAGGAGTGATGAGGTGCTGAGAGGCCACTCAGTCACCAGGGAGGCTGCTAAATAGTTTTGTTAATAATAAGGATACACTTGCGTACAAAGGTCTTTAGTTACAAAATTTTCCTCCAGTGTGAAAATCTAAGTTAATTCTTACAGTGGCCCCATGAGTTGGGTAGGGCAGGCCTCAGTGACCCCCAAGTCAGATGAGAAATTGAGTCTCAGAGGCCAACTGACCTGCCAGGGTCCCCGTGGCTGAGAAGTAGCAAAGGTTCTGAAAACTAATTCCAATTAAAAAAAAAAACAAAACAAAACAAAACAAAAAAAAACCACAACAGTTTCCAAAGGAAGATTTCAAAGCAAAGAATATCTAAATCTCTTATGGTTCTCAGAAAATTCGAGAGTGTTGGGATAATCAGGAGCTTTTCTTTCAATAAGTTTTTGTAAATTTGAGGAAAAAACAAGTAAAATTATACTCTGAATCATAGTTTAAATACCCCTTTCCTTGTTCTTTCCCTCCTCAGAATATTAGTAGCAGGACTGGAAGCTATTTGAGGACAGTGTCAGGCCTGTGTCTCTCTTCTATGCCACAAGTACTCACTCTTAACAAAATGAGGACTCATTGCGGTGTTTTGTTTTGTTTTTTCTTTCTTTTTTTTTTTTTTTAATGTGTTTTATTGATTCATTGCGGTGTTTTGAATAAAGGAGTTACATGATCTGACTTACAGTTTTACAAAGACTCCTTTGGCCACTATTTTGAGAACAGACAGAGGAGTAAGGTAACAGCAGGAAAGTCCAAATATAAAGTGATTGCTGTCATCAAAGTGAGGGATGATGATGATGTTTTGGACAAAAGTGGTAGCAGAGGAAGTGGTAACAAATATTAAGACCTGGATATGTTTTGAAAGCAGAGCCAGCAGGACTTCCTGGCTGTTCAGATGTGGGTTGTGAGAGGAAGAGAATACAGGATTGATACAACTGGAAGGAAGGAGGTGCTGTCAATGAAAATGGGGGAGAATGAGGTGAAGCCATGTTGAGAGAGGATCAAGAGTTCAGTGTTGGAACTGTTGAGTGGGAGGTGTCTCTTACACATCTGTATTAGTCGGTGTTATTTTTTCTTTCCCTTGTGTAACAAATTACCAGAAGTGTAGTGGCTTAAAATAACACCCATTTATTTAGCTCACAGTTCTGTAGGTCAGAAGTCAGGCCGTGAGTGTCTGGATTCTCTGCTCAGGGTTTCACAAGGCTGAAATCAAGGTGTTACTCAGGAGGAGTTCTTGCCTGCAGGCTGTGGGGAACAGTACACTTCTAGGCTCATTTAAGTCATTAGCAGAATTCAGTTTCTTGTGGTTGTAGGACTGAGATCCCTGTTTCCTTGATGGCTGTCAGGTGGGGGCTGTTCTCAGCAACTAGAAGCCACTCTTAGGTCTTTGCTCCATAGCCTTTTCCATTCTTAGCAATGGAAAAATTTCCCTCGTGTTGAATTATCTCATGCTTCTATTCTCTGACTTTTTTTCTGGGAGGAAGTGGAGAAGACACCCAGCTTTTAAAGGGCTCTTGTGATTAGGTCAGGCCCACCTGGATATATCCCTTATTAAAGTTAACTGTGCCATATGGTTGACGTAACATAACTACAAGAGGGTGAGCCATCATAATCAGGCCCAGGTATTTCACAGGATGTGTACACCAGGGGCCAGGAATCATGTGGAACCATCTTAGAATTCTGCCCACCACAACATCCGTGAGAAAAGGTTGAATAGAATTTGAACATTCACATTAGAATTCAGGAGAGAGAAAAAGTTAGCAGTCATTGCGGCAGAGATGGTATTAAATCTGTGAGGCTCACTCAGCTCACTAAAAGAGTGAGTCTAGACAGAAAAGAGAAAAGGTGCAAGGACTGAATTTAGATAATGTCAGTGATAAGGGATCAGGGAGAAGAAGAAGAACTAGAAAAAGACTGAAATAGAATGACCAGTGAGGTGAAAAGGAATCCAAGAATGTGATGTTCTGGAAGGTGAGTTAAAAAAAAAAATCAATATCAATTTGATCAACTGTGTCAAATGCTGCTGATGGGTCAAATAACGTGAGGATGAAGGATTGATCTTTAGGTTTAGCAACATAGAGGTCATTGGTGACTTTGATGAGAATGGTTCTTTATAGAGAGAAGAGAGAGCAGGTATGTCAGAGGTGGAATAAGAGAATGCAAGGAGAAATGATGAAAGAAAGTGAAAGGGGAAGTAGAATCAAAGATGGGGTTAAAAATGGGTTAAATAACATACTTGTATGTTAAGGGGAAAAATCAGCTAGAGAGAAAAGAATTAATGATGTAGCATAGATAAGTAAGAACTGCTAGTGTGGCCTTGAATAGGGAAAAGAGTAAGGATCAAATGCATAAGGAGATGAATCAGCTTTAACACAGGAGTATGAATTATCCACCTATAGTAATTGTTGGAAGATGATTATTTGGGTACATTTGGGGCCATGATCTACAAATGTGCAGGTTGTGCTCTGCTCAAAGTTGTCTACCTAAGGGGAGAGGGGAAGCTGAAATACAACCAAGTGGTGTGCCCTCTCTGTGGGGCTGAATCAACTCAGTGGAAAGGGCTGAAATGTATTATTTGGGGTACAGGTGCTCATAGATGGTGTTATGGGCAGAATTGGGCCTCAAATATGTGTGTTGAGGCCCAAACCCCAGTTCCTAGGAATGTGACTATTTGAAGATATGGTCTTTGAAGAGATGATTAAAGTAAAATGAGGTCTATAAGTGTGAGGCTTTAGTAACATATGACTGATGTGTTCTTATAAGAAGAGGAGAAAGGAAATGCCAGGAATGCATTGACACAGAGAAAAAAGACACAGGAAGACATACTGACAATGTAGCTATCTGCAAGTCAAGGAGGGAGGCCTTGGATGAAATCAAACCTGTGCACACCTTGATCTTGGATTTCTATCCTATACTTGATCTTAGCCAAAAGGCTGAGACGCGTTGGATTTCTAGCCTACAGACTGTGAAAAAGTAAGTTTCCATTGTGTAAGCCACCCAGTCTGTGGCACTGTGTTCTGGCAGTCCCTGCAGACTAATTCAGGAGGGTAGATGTGGTGGTGGGGGTCTGTGGAAGTTCTTTTTGGGTGGCTTAATTTTAACAGTCAGATGTAATCTTCAAAATGTAGCCATGGAGATGTGGTCTTTCAATGAATATATTTTAATTGCTGTCTTCTTTTCATGGGTTTGTTTTGTTTTTTACTTGCTAATATCTTACCATAGAAACTTAATCAGTTTTGAGACTTTCAATATTTTTCTGTAGCTGTTAGTGTAATAAGACAAGAAAAAAATTAAAGGTATAAGGAGAAATAAAAGTTTCATTATTTATAGATAACTATTTATAGAAAAACCATAAGAATATTTAAGTAAATTATTATTAAAGATAAAAAAGGTATACACTGATTCAATCAGATTGTGTAAAAATAAACAAGGGAATGATGAACATGGGCTACAGAGGGGAGGCAGGAGCTGAGAGGGGACTATATGTGAGTTATTATCAGGGTGATAGCTTATGTTTTGAGTGATGATTTCATAAATGCTTATCACATTATTAAATATGCTAACTGTATAATCAATCAACTTAATAAAGATGACACAAGCCTGAATGCATGTTATGAATTAAGAATTATGATTACTCTAATTCTGTGTATGTTAAGCACAAATAGAAAAAATAAAAATAAAATGTATTTATAATTACTATGTGTTTATTACTTTACAATATATGAAATGCTTTCATACCTATACCTAAGCTCAATAAACAATTGAAATATCTCATTTGAGTCTCACAATGATTCTGTGAGGTAGAACTTTATCTTCACTTTCCAATAAAGACAGATATAAGAATATTAAATAAATGCGATATTGCTCATGGATGGTATAATTAGAACTTGAATCAAGGTGTTATCCTAAACTTCATGCCAAATATTATGTATAACAATGTTTTCCAAATTGTTGCGTTGAATGCCAAGTCTAAAATTATTATCAGTACTTGGATGGTTTTGGATTTGTCTTGTTATCATCTTATTAATTGCTTTTATCTTTCAAACAAATTCAGTGTATCCTTTTAACATTCATGTATATATTAGTTGTCAATAAGTGAGAATTACAATAAATAGATTGATGCCATTGAGATTTAGCTATTCATATAGTGAAAGTGTACAGCTTTTAGCTCTGATTCAGTACTTGGCCATCACTATTCCCACTGTCTTAACACCCACTAAAATCAGAGAATTCAGTAGTCTCATAAAAGCAGACATTCCTGCCCACTCCACAGGACTGATGACAGACTGACTGGAAACTAATGAACAGGCATGGCTCTGTAACTGAGACTCCAAGCTTCTCTCCCAGCAATGGAATGGAGAGGGACCCTAAAATGATTATTTCATTAGAAGGGGGGCTCTTCTCACAAATGCCTTTAATTTGCCCTATTTGTTCTTTTATAATGTCAATTTAAAGCAGACACATCAAAGTTCTATTTGATATAGTTTATTTCATTTTCCTAGCTTCAAAGCATTCACCTGCAAGAGGTAAAAGGGGAATTAGAAACCGATACTTCTTACTATTTTTTTGCCTGGGGGCATTATTTTACTAACTTATTTTCATAGTTCAGCAAGAGACTAATTTTCCAGTTGATGTTTTACAAGAAATATTGTGCACTTATGACCTATTTATTCTATGATTGTTTTTATTTGAAACCTATGGAGAGACATGTCTATTTGTTGCAGCAGTGTCCCTGCAGAGGATATGACCAACTCCTACCTAAGGCAGTGCTGAGTGTCATGTTGGTTCTAACTTGGTAAATAATGTCAAACATCATCAAATGTTCAATATGAGGATATAGCACAGAAAGTATGAATGCTCACAAAGTATACACTGTCCTGACTCCTTTCATTAAAGTACAGACTATTAAAATTTAGGGACCTACACTAACTCTGTCATAATGTCAGGTTACCATTGTTTGATAAATAGCTTTACTGCATTGAATTACAAGCAAGTGAGAATTCCTCTCAAGCTACTTAATAATAGTCAAGTACAGGGTAAGACAATGAGCACGGCTAAGACAATGAATACTTCTGAAAATATCTTTAATAATATCTCATATCTGCCTGGCTGCTGTGGCTCAGTGGATTGAGCGTTGGCCTGTGAACCAAGTGTCACTGGTTCGATTCCCAGTCAGGGCACATGACTAGGTTGCACGTCAGGTCCCCTCTTTCTCCTTTCCCCTCTCTCTAAAAATAAATAAATAAATAAACAAACAAATGAATAAATAAATAAATTTCTTTTAATAGAAAGCTAATAGAAAAAAATTTTAAAATCTCATATCTGTAAAAGAAGCCTGTGTTTTATGGATGTGGTCATGTTAAGACATTCCAGCACCTTTCCTATAGCTTCAATATATTAAATTTTTTTCTTATAAAAGCATTTCAGTTTTCTTGAAAAATAGGTATAATTTGCTAATAACTTCTGATTAAATTATATTTAAGCAAAAATTATTGTACATATTAGCATGTGAAGAGGTGACTTATTTAATTAAATTCTATTACTTTTTATTTCGTAATTAATTCTAAACTTCAAATCATGAGAATCTCAGCATTTCAAAAGATATACAATTTAATATTCTTTATATACTTAAATTGGAAAACTTTTCATTGAAAAATGATGTAAAGAAGGGGAAGGGACTAGTCAAGGAACATGTATGAATGACCTATGGATATGGAAAATGTGGTGGGGAATGACTATGGGAGAGTTAGGAGGGCTGGGCTGAGGAGGGCAAGGGGAAAAAATTGGGACAACTGTAATATAATAACAATATTTTAAAAATGTACAATGCAAAAAAATGTAAAATGCAATATACAGATAATGTAGTATAGAACCGTACACTTAAAACCTATGTAATTTTATTAACCAATGTCAACCAATAAATTTAACTTAATTAAAAAATACAAATATTTATACATACATATACACACGTATGTACATATGTATATGTGTGTGTGTGTATGTAATTCTATCATGGTCTGGCTCTTTCTTCCATTTGGGATATTCTCCCTAATGTTTCCTCTTTACCTATCCAAACTCTTAAGTCCTTTAATGTCCATCTCAAATTGCTACTCACTGAAGCCTGCCCTGAGAACTCAGGCCTTCGTCAAACTGCTTCTTGAGCAGTCATGCACTTATTAGCTGTATCATTGATTTAGACACAATTTTTGTAGAATTTATTATATCTAGCTTAGCACAGTATTACATATCATTAAAAAATTTTTAGTGCATGCAATTATTCTCTCTCCAGTTAGTTTCTAAGATGTCTGCAGACAGGCCATCATGCCTTTTGTTTGGGGAACAATATTTTTTGTTGAACAAAATATTTTATTCATTTGTTCACCATCACTTAATCAGTGCTCATTATAAGCAAGGGATTGTGCTAAATACTGACATATGAGAATTCACTTGTTATTTATTAATTCAACACATATTTGAGTGTCCTCCATTTGCCAGGAGGTTGAGCTACATAGGTATAAAGAAACTTAAATTTTTAGTTTCATGAACCTTACACAAATAACCTGTATATATAAAATATATCATATGTATGATATATTATCTAGTAGTGATCGAGGCTATATAGAAAATAAAACAAGTAACATTATAGGGAATAATAGACTGTGAGTGTGGGGATATTTGAGAGAAGATGGTGAGAAAATGTCACTTTGAGGAGATTGCATTTGAGTAGCTACTTGTGTGAAGTGAAGAAATGAACTAACATATGAGAGAAGAGAGTTCTTGGCAGAGGAAAGAAAAAGTCCAAGTGCCTGAGATGGGGGTGCACTTGGCATGACCTGGCATGGTAAGAAGGTAAACGGTGGTGAGAATGCCCTGAGTGACAAGGAGGGCTCATTGGAGGTGGGGTCAGAGAGGAGGCAAGGGAAGCTGGTGGACTTTAAGGGATTTAATTCCATATGGGATGGGAAGACATCAGAAGTTTTTGAGTAGGGGACTGATATGGCCTGATTTGTGATGAGCAAGACAATAAGAAAGACCTTTGGAACTACACTAAAGACACCTAAAATTTATTATTCAAAATTCTACTATACAAACATTCATAGATTTTTTAAAAATTGACTTGAGAGACAGAGATAAACATCAGTTTGTTGTTCCACTTATTTATGCATTCATTGGTTGATTCTTGTATGTGACCTTACCGAGAATCGAACCTACAACCTTGGCGTATTGGGGCAACACTCTAACGAACTGATCAGCCCATCCAAAATCAGATGTTTTTATTAAACTGTAAAATTAAAAAAGAAATTTACTAAAATTTAAAAAATTCCAGCTATGTGTATGGTCTATGTAAGGTGCATACATGTAAGTGTAATTGTGGGATGTGGCAAATAGCAAAATTAAATGGAAAATTATAGCCTCAAAAGTTATAAAGATGAGGAATGTAGCATTTACAGTAGTCCCTCTCTATATTTCAGTTCACTTATCGTGGTCTCACTGTATCACAGGATTTTAAAAAATATTATATTTAATTTTTTATCGTGGATTTTTTGCTATATCACGGGATTTTGCAGTACTGTATACATATGTTGTTAAAGTTACGTAGGTTTAAGAGTGTAGAATATGTTTAAGAACATAAGTAGTGTTTATAAAAGTGTGGAAAAGGTTAATAAGGGAGTGGGAAAGGTTAATAAGGGACTGGGAATGATTTATAAGTGTGTGGGAAGGGTTTGTAAAGCCTTAAAATATATATAAATACTAAAATAAGTGTAAAGTTCCTACTTTGTGGATTTTCACCTATTGTGGGTGGTCTAGAATGTAATACCCCCAACAAGTGAGGGAATACTGTATAAACCGATAACTCAAATCCAAGAAATGCAGTCTATCCATATGAGAAACAAAAGCTCAACTATTATTTTTGCTTCCATATTTTTATACTCAAAATATTAACATATGATTTAAATATTTTATGTAAGAACATAAATTTCTATTATTTGAATTATAGGTCCCAAAGAATATTTTTAAAATATTTGCATCACAAGTTTACCTCAAATAAGGGCATAGTGATTGGTAAGGGGAACTGAAGCACTGTGAAATAGGAACATAATTATATGATCTTAGGAATCAAATAATCAATGCTACCTTTTTTCCCTATTGTAGATGAGAACTTAGTGCTGTGATCAAGGGAACTGGGTTGTGGTATTAATTTTGGTGCTAGTGTGATTGGCTCTTTTGAGCAAGACAAAATAATGATGGTAATAGCTACTGCGAATTGAGCGCCCACTCTGTGTCAGCTACCTGCTTTATGTTGGTGTTTTTTAACCTGAGTTCTGAACCACATGAGAGAGAAAGCAAAACAGATCAGCTAGAAAACCAAATATCACTGTCATGACTAAGAAAGCCATTAGACAACGTGGCAACAACAGCCTTCCAAAAACTGAATCCTGGAAATATATTTTTGCAGGCAGCCTTTGGCCACCCTGGTTGACTGTGGGATTTTCCAAATGAAGAACAATCTAAGATGAATGGAACAGAACAGAAGGTGAGTGTTCTGTGGGCAGCTGCTCCCAGGATAAAGGGAGAGAAAGATCTGGGCTGCATAACTCTACCTCCTCTTCCAAAGTCATAATCGGGGTATTTTAAGGACATTCCTCTTCATTGAAACTATGAGATTGGGAAAGGACTGTTCCTCATAGTAATGTATGTGTTAGCTCATCCTCACAGAAACCCTCTAGAGTAGGTATTATTATGGCAACTTGATAGACACAGAAACAAAGGCACAGAGGAGTGGAGAAGTCGCGAAATTCCTGCAATGAGGCTGGGTGGAAGCTACCTTGAACCCAGGCAGACTGGCACTCGATCTCACATTCTCAGCTACCATGCCCTCGGCTTCTCTAATCTTTCTGAGTGAACTTTTTTTATCTGAAAAATAAAGGGGTTACACGAAAAAAATCTCTAAAATTTTCTTCCAACTTTAAAATGCTTTAATATGCCTTGAGGTTTATTGTAGAAATGTCTGGGTGTGTAAAATAGTTTATAATAAGGCAAGGGATAATAAGGAACAATATTATACACAACCTAAAATATTATTTTGATGAAAATCATAGTAGGTAATTGCAACCCAATTCTCTCTTCAATGTGGAAAAGTGAACAGTTTAAAAAGGAACAGACAGATGGAATTTTGCTAACGCATCCAAGAAGGAAATATGATTTCACATGCATATTATATGCAAGTTTATGAATGCAGTCATAGTGTCTGGAATCTAACTAGGAAACTATGATGAAAACCAGTGAAGTAAAATATCAAAATAAAACATTGCATAACAACTCCTAATGCGGAGCAACGTGATGCCTCGAATAAAACAACTTATGAGTATTAACATGAGACCTAAGTGGCAGAAGGGTTCTGAATTTCCCTGGAGATATCCGTATATCATGAAATAAATGTTAGCTGGCACTAATTCAAGAAGCGACATGTTTAACATGCCTCTCGTGCGATGCTGGAGCTGTGATCATCAACAGTTAATTATGACATTCTACTTTGTGTCAAATTAAGTAGACCCTGGTTTGAAATTTCCTAAGAACTTGTTTGGAGAAATGATTTAGGGTCATAAATCTCAATTAAGGATGTCATGTGCGATTAGGTGACAGACTCACCTATGTATACTTGGAATGGTATCAACATGTTTCCAACATAACTGCTTTCAGTGTCTCCTTGACAGCAGAGAAGTGACCTGACATTTAAACATACTCTGAGCATTTGGGAACAGTATTTTTGATTGAAGATTTTCTAAAAATCTACTTAAATTAATAAACTTCTAAAAATGACTTCAAACCAATATAAGTTCTACTTATGCAATGAATAGTTTAAATAACTTCAACTTTTATGTCAAATTCATTTGGTGGTTGGCAAGTGTTGAATACCTTTATTCAATACAATACATTTAAATTCTAGCTGATGAGATTTATTCTCTTTATACACCAAAAAAAAAAAAAAAATTCAAAAGAATAGCATTGCCATTGCATAGTGTATTTTTGATGAGTGTGGCTTTAAAAATAAGCATGTCCTTTCTTTAGGAGCTGCTTGGATATTCTGTCTATCTGCAGTTCTAATTATCAGCTCATACCTACCATTCTCTTCGTAGCATTATTTTTCAGAATTCTGCTTGCAGTTCAGGGGTTCTCTGTCAAGACCTTTTTTTCTTTTTGGTTAAAAAGGGATTTTATTTGCTTGCTGAATCTTTTTTTTTTTTTCAGATTTAATGTGTTTTATTGATTAAAATATTACATTTGTGCCAATTTCCCTTCCCTCTGCTCCCCTCCACCCGGTGGCCCCCCTCCCTCCAGTTGTCCCCCCCTTTTAGATTATGTCCATTAGTTGTGCATACAGTTCCTCCCAACCTCTCTCCGTCTATTCCATTCCCTCCTACCTTGATCCCCAATTCCTATATCATCTCCCTCCCTTTCCCCATTCCCCCTCCCTGTTGACCTCCCCCCAATATGCTTCCCGTACCCACAGTTCCTTTTCCACTCTCGTTGCCTATTTAGTTTGCCTTTGTTTCATCTCCCTAGCTTCTGTTCTTTTTTAAACCAGTCCCTTTAACATCTCATATAACAGTGGTTTGGATCTAATGAACTCTTTCAGTTTTATTTTGTCCTGGAAACACTTTCTCTGTCCTTCTATTCTGAATGACAATTTCGCTGGGTAGAGTATTCGTGGTTGTAGGTTTTGGATTTTCATTACTTTGAATATTTCTTGCCAGTCTCTTCTTGCCTGTAGGGTTTCCCTTGAGAAGTCAGCTGATAGTCTAATTGGGACCCCTTTGTACATAATTCTTTTCTTCTCTCTTGCTGCTTTTAAGATTCTCTCTTTATCTTTAATTTTTGACATTTTGATTATAATGTGTCTTGGAGTGGTTCTCCCTGGGTCCAGTCTCTTGGGAACTCTCCTTGCTTCCTGGACCTGCAAGTCTATTCCCTCCCCCAAGTCTGGGAAGTTCTCCTTTATTATATTTTCACTCAATTTTTCAAGTTCTAGTTCATCTTCCTCATTCTCTGGCAAACCAATGATTCTTATGTTGGGCCTTTTATAGCTGTCCCGGAGGTTTCTGATCCTTTCATTGTTGCTTCCCATTTCCTCTCTCTGCATTGGTTGACTGCTTGTTCCTTCTCCATATTCCAGTTTGTTGAAATGAACTCTGGATTTTATTTCCTTTCCTTCTGTCTCGTATGCGGTTTTGTTCCTTTCGTTATGAAAGTTTTTCGTTTCTTTCATATCTTTTTCCTGCTCTTTTGTGAATTCTGTAAGCCATCTGTTAACAATGGCCCAGAACTGAGCCTCTGACAGGTTTCTTATCTGTTCATCTGTCAGGTTCTCTATCTGCTGTCTGGTGAGTTGTGCCACCGGGATTTCTATAGTTGTCTGCCTCATTTTGACAGATGCGTTTTGTTTTCTTGGGCCGGCTGTCGGGGGCAGTGCCTGTGTACGCGTCACAAATCAGCGACCGGCGCCTGCCTGTCCGCGACCTATTTCGCAGCCCTGTGGTGCTTTCTTTGGGGGCGGGGGTCCAAGATGGATTCACACAGTTATTCAGCTAGGAGACCGGGATCCGTCCTCCCGCCCCCCTGGGCCTCACTGTTCAAGGCGATGCGGCGGCCGCTCTCCCCAGCGCCGGAGTCGCGCACCGGCAGGGGCTTGGCCGCAGCCGGGATTCCTCGCCGGGATTCCTCGCCGGGGTCGCGCACCGCCAGGGGCTTGGCCGCAGCCGGGATTCCTCGCCGGGATTCCTCACCGCCCGCAGCTCCGGGTGCGACCGCAAACAGCACTGCCCTCTTTAACTCTTACCTGCCCAAATGGCACCGCTGGTTTATAACTTCATATGTTGGACTTCCGTGTAGTTTTATTTTCTGGAATTTCTAGTTATCCTTTGTTTTGAAGTAGTTGTATTCCTCTCTAGTTGTAGAGGGAGACCTAGCGTGTCCGTCTAAGCCTCCATCTTGGCTGGAAGTCCTGCTTGCTGAATCTTAATGTGTACTTGCTTTTTTCCGAAGTGTGTGCTTTAAACTATAGCTGAAATTATTTCTTGAAAAGTTATGGTATAAATGGGATGTTATGCTCTTGATTTCCCTAAAAAGCCTATCAGGCTGACAGTGCTGGGGGGCAGGGTAGGATGGGGGTGAGTGGGTAGAGGGATTGAGCAAAAAAAGGAAAAAAAAGAAAGAACTCATGGACACAAACAATAGTGTGGTGATTGGGGGCTCGGGGGGTGGTGGAGGTGGAAGAGGGTATAGGGATGATAAATAGCAATGGAAATACATACATACATACATACATACACACATTTTAGAATTATTTCTTAATGAACAATTTAATCTATGTTATAAATTTCCTCTACAATATGTTTATTTTATTGACTAACATCTCAGAGTAGAGAACATGAATCAGTAAGAAAGTAGAGCTGTCATACTAAAAAGATAAGTGACAAATGCTAAGTACTCTGGAGCATAATGATTTAATAAAGTAAATAGAAAAAGCCCAGATTTTTTTCTTTATTGCAATGTTACAAAGTGATAGTCTCTTAACATGTAGCATATAATAAACTAGAACTGCATTATTTGACTCCTAGTTAATTAAGTTGATGACTTGTAACAAACAGATGAATAGTAAGTAGTACATAAGAATGCCCAAATGAGTTGATATGTATTCAACTAACTAATAATACCCAGGGTATAATGACTACAGAGACATCATAAAAGGGGATGGCTCTCTGAATAGTGAGATTTTATTTGCTGTTAATTTTGAGAACAGTGACTTGGACCTCTTGTGTAATATTCTCTTCTGATTTATCCACCTATAAATAGATCACTTTGGGTCTGATGGCTTCTAATCAGTGAATAATGATTGCTGACTGGGTCTCAGTTATCAACAGCAACAAGAGTAGCATTTATAGGGTATTTAATCCTCATAACAACCCAGTGAAGTAAGGATTATAATTACCTTCCTTTTATTCACAAGCAAACCAACACTCAGAGAGTTTAGACTACTGGCCAAAGACCATCAATCAATGCAAATATAATGGATAGTTGTCATGCTCCTGCTCTGTTCTAGGTGCTGTGCTGGTTTTGAAGACTAAACAGAATGGAATACAGCTATCTTCTCAATCCCTGGGTAGCCTTCCTGGGAAAACATGAATTTCCAGGTAACTATGACATAGAGGGCTAAGAGCTAATATATGAATTATTGCATTGAGGTACCATGAAATACAGAACACATTCATACAGTGCAGGCAGAAGGTAACAGCATGATAAAAGAGTTTATTCTAGTGTGTACCTTGCTAGTGAAAGCAGACTATATTCATCTTTATTCTTTTAGCTCTACCGGCTTCCACTTCTTGTATCCATTATAGCTTACTACAATACCACGTGGGAAACTATTCTCTTTTGCATATGTAATGCCAGGGTAGACCTTACATTTATTTTCATGGCTGTGTTTAGGAGGGTACTTATCTATTATACTAAGAAAATATATACTTGAGAAAAACACTGAATGATTTTCTAGATACATGAAATCCACAGCCAGTTGTTTATAAGATCAGGTTACTATTTATAAACTCTCAACTTTAATATAAGATGTTTTAGCTGTTGAAAAGTGTTCTGTCATTTTGAAGTGTTTTAACATTTAGGAGTTCAGCATTACATGTACTTTCCAGCCATGTGTGTGATTACATGAATTTCAGCACCGGCAGAGTCATCTGCAGACCTGACTAGGTTTAAGAATGAAATGCATGACATACTCAGTCAGTTTTGGATGATCTGAGCAGTAGGACTAGAGCACCAGGATATTGTCTGCCTAGCTTCTCTTTTCTAGAAACTGTCCCTTACTTTCCCTTACTTCTAAATTCACATGGTTGCCTTAGATGTTGTCACGTTTGTAGGTGTGACCATTGATTGGTCCCAGGTGGGAAGAAGATTCAAACTGTATTATTCCACTATTTGACTTCATTGATTAGGCTTGGCTAGTCAAAATGTATTCTGTTTCTACCCTGAATGAGTAGACTATGATTCAATTCTGGCACGAATTACCTGGAGTTAGTACCAGACTCCATAGATTAAGACCTCAGTCTTCCAAGACTGCCCTCGCCTTAGATACCAGCTGCAAATAGGGTCCCCAGGTCACCCACGCTTCTGACTCACCTACTATAAGTTTGGGGGTTTCTATGGCTCCCCCAGTTTCCATAATCTGATAGAACTCAAAGAATTCAAGAAAGTACTATTCTCATAATTGCAGTTTTATTGTAAAAGACAACTCAGAAACAGCCAAATGAAAAGTTGCACAGGGTAAGGTCTAGGAAAGCCTCAAACACAAAGCTCGCATGCTTCCTCCTCATGGAGTCAGGGTGCCTCACTCTCTGGGCATGTCAGTGTGTTTACCAACCAGGAAGAGCCTGGCTGTCCAGAGTTCGTTTATTTAATTTTTTTTATGCTATTACAGTTGTTCCCACTTTTTCTCCCTTTTCCCACCTCCACCTTGCACCACCTTCTCTCCACCTTCCACCAGTCCACATATCATTGTCCATGTCCATGGGTCATGCATAGATGTTTTTTAGTTAATCCCTTCACCACCTTTCAGCCAGTCCCTCCCTCCCCTCTGTCAGTTGTCAGTCTGTTCCATGCATCTGTGCTTCTGTTTCTTTTTGTTCATTAGTTTATTGTGTTCGTTAGAGTCCACACATAATTGAGCTTATGTGGTATTTGTCTTTCACTGACTGGCTTTGCATAATGTTCGCCAGGTAATTCCATGCTGTTGCAAAAGGTAAGAGTTATTTCTTTTTTACTGCTGTGCAGTTTTCAATTGTGTAAGTGTACCACATCTCCTTTTATCCACTCATCTACTGATGGGCACTTAACCCTGTTTCCAGAGCCTGGCTGTTGTAAATAGTGCTGCTATGAACATATGGGTGCATATATATATTTTTGTATTGGTGTTTTGGGATTCTTAGGATGTATTCCCAGAAGTGGAATCACTGAGTAAAAATGGAAAGGATATACAAACGGCCCATAGGCCTATTGAAAGTGCTCAACATCACTAATTACCAGAGAAATACAAATTACAACCACAATGAGATACTATCTCATACCTGTGAGAATGGCTACCATTAATAAATCAACAAGCAACAAGTGTTGGCAAGAATGTGGAAAAGAGGAAACCCTAGTGCACTGTTGATGGGAATGCAGTCTGGTGCAGCCACTACGAAAAACAATATGTTGTCCAGAATTTTTGTTGGGGTTTCATTAAGTAGGCACAATTGATGAAATCACTGGCCATATAACTGTACTCAATATTCATCCCTCATTTCTTTCCTGGAGGTCCAATGGCTGAACGTTCCAACTCTCCAGTCAGGTGCTTGGTCTCTCTTGTGACCAACTTCCATCTGAAGCTATCTAGGCATGCACCATGAGTCATTTCATTAACATGATATTTATCATTGAAAGAATTCCAATGGCTCTGTGGAAGGACTAGGGACAAAGACCAGAAATATACTTTATTATGTCAGAGAGTCCATTTTTGGAAATTCTGTTACTGGAACTGAGTAAGAGAAGTCAATTTCTTTATATTCCTGTAGTGTAATATGTAAATCTTAGAGCTGTTGTCTGCCATGTTTCCCAGAGAGATGAAGGCTGCTGTGTAGAGAGAAAAAGAGAAACAAAGCAGATGCATGGAGAGGAAGGAGACTAGGGTTATAGAGGCAAGAGTGAGCCCTTAAAGATTTGAATCTCTTTCCAACTATTTCTTGTCCTTGGCTTCTGTGAAATTTCACGTTCTTCTTATCAAATATTCTTTCTCTCTTCTGACTTCATCCATCTTCAGCTGAGTTTCTCCAAGTTCTGAGTGAATGTTTGTGTGAGAATGGCAGTGTTGTACACGCTTAAGTAATGCTAAGTTATAGGTGGGATTTATATCTACTTACTATATATTGCATAGAAGATCATTTGCTGCTTTGTGCAAATGCTAATCTTGTTGCTCTTTAGAATGAGTTGGTGTCAGTGTTTGGGAAATGTTGTCTATCCACTGTCTGGTGTTCTTTTCCACAGTGTGACACATATCCCTGGCAGTAAGTACATCTCTTTCTTTATAAGGTACTACTATAGTGGCTACAACAGAACTGAAACCAGCACCCCAATTCTGGGTTTTGTTTGTGCTGACTCAGAATTTTCTGAAATGGGAAAGTGTAGAAAAAACATATAGTAACTAGAACCTAGGTATCCCCACACCAGTCCAGAGTTTTTGCACTCTACTCCATCGTAACCTAAAAATGAGAAAGAAAGGCAATCAATTGCCTTTTAGGTTTTCTTCTGGGCATAGTTTGAATAGCAAAACAATGATCTATTTAAATTTAGGTTCCAAAATCTAAAAGTTTTAACAAACTCATTGCAAAACTTATTTCCGATAGTATTTTTTGAGAGTATGTTGACAGTTCACACTCCGTGTAGCTTTTTCTTTTTTTTTCTTCAGGTTTTAAAACTTATTTGCATATTAAAAAAATCGTGCATTCCAATAATTAGAATCATTTTAACAAAAAAAAAATGGCACTGATTAAACTGCATTTTACAGCCTGCAGGACACCTTGGACCAGCTTGGTTTTTACTCTAGATTTCACTGTCGACCCACCCAGCTCCTTCCTTCACCAACATGCAAGTTCTTTCCCTTCCCCGCCAGCCGGACAGGCAGATGGGAGAGGCAGGTGCGGCCTTCGTTGTCAGTAGTTCTGATGTGAAAAGGGGCAGCAGTCATTTAAACTGATCCAACCTCTTTGCATCTTACAAAGTTAAACAGCTAAAAGAAGTAAAATAAGAAGGCAATGCTTGGGGAATGTACAGTGCATATTGGCGGTGCGGGCCTCATTACGATTCGCCTGCTTGCTTCTCCTGTTCAATGGTTTCTTTGGAAGGCAGTGGATTTTTCTCTTGCGTTTCTGTCTTCTTCAATTTCGACTTATCGAATTTCTCAATCTCGGCCATATCGGGTTTGTCAGACATGGTTGCGAGGAAGCGGAGCGGAAGTGCGCGAGGAAGAGAAGTCCGACGTGCTCAGTGACTGCCGCCGAGTCTCCGTGTAGCTTTTAATTTAGAACTTTTCTTTAGGATAGAATTCTGTTTCAAGGTCTCTCACTAGTATATGGTAACCTAAATGCTATACATTATACTCTTAAAATTCAAATGCATTGAAAAAAAGTCAAACCAATATTAACACATGCTAAGTCCATCTAGATATATTTATCTAGTAAGATCGAATTAATCTAACAACATAGGTTTTTCTATCTTGTCTCAGTGTGTGCATGTATGTACATGTGTTTTCTTTGGCAATGCAGACATAGCAAAACAAACTCTTTCAATTAGTATAATGAGTCCCTTCATTTATAAGACAAATTCAATTAGATCAATAATCTAAGTAGAGGATCCATTTGAGTTTGACCTAAATTTTCTGAATTTAAAGGAACAAACCATTATATAGAAAATATGATTAAGTTCCCAGTTCTCTCAATCATAATTTGAGACATTTGTAATTTTAGTGGCTGTAATTACCTATGTTAGTGTAAGTTCTTATGAAAAAAACAACAGTCACAATAACTCAATATTGGCAACATCTTTGATTCTCTTTATTTCTCTTTTGAAAATGATAATAATTTGTGTCTGGTGATTTAAAAGCTTGTTTTTTATGATGCAACTTCCAAAGGGCTATAACTCCCCATTAAACTGCTGTCCACACTAGTACCACAAAACAACTTCTCCCTTTTATTATGATTATTTCCTATTACCCTTATCAGCATTTAAATTTTTAAAAAGTTGTCTTACTTGAGATTCTTTACTTTTAATTTTTTGGAGGGCTATAGGTAAGTGAATAGAAGAATTCATCTGTAAATGAATTCATATTTCATTAGTTCCAAAAAATAAAATGAGATCATTAGAAATCTGGGACAATTTCATGATTGCTATATCATCAAATTTCTTGTTATTAGTAACAGAAGAATCATACACATGACAAAATAAGCATACCAAATTGCTTTTGGTGCAAACAGTTAAAGATAACTCTCTTGATACCACCACTGTCTACACCAGCTCATTTCAAAGACATCATGGCTGTCATTGTTGGACACTATTGAGACACTAGATACATAGAATTCTCAATGATCAAAATTTTCTTTGTTCTATTCAGAATTCCTCCTTCCCTATGAAGGTCAAGTTTTTATTATGAGATCTGTAGGGAATAACTGACAGGTTGAACTCTTTCCCAAGAGGTGTCTCAATCCCTCAAGTAAACAGATTAATATTTCTTGGATTAATAATTTTAACATCTAACATCAAATAACCAAGACCCCCTATTGTGAGGGATTTCTGGACCCAAGGGTAGGTAGGACGATGACCATGTCCAGCTTGAAGCAGCTAGAGGAGCTTGAGACCTTCACCCATTGTCCTTTACAAGATTACAAAGGGTCTTAATATCTGAGAAGGAGGGATAGTTATTTTTTATGAACCATGGGTATGGACTTGGTGGGGGGGATTGCTGGGGGAGGGAGATGCTGGGTGGAGGGGAGTAAAGGGGAGAAAACTGGAACTATTGTAACAATATAATCAATAAAGAAAAGCTGGGAAAAAACAAAACAAAACAAGACCTCTATATTAAAACTGTAGTTACATAATATATGTATTGAGTCAATAATTGTGAAGTTTTACTCTGGGCCATAACTGTCTTTTCTGGTCTTGGTTTATTCAAATATAAAATAGTTACTACTCTAACAATGTTTTATAAGTTTTAAGGATAACTAAGCAATGATTTACCAATTCTTTCAACTTATATTCATTGATTCTTTAACATGTGCTGGTTACTACTACCCAAATTGTTACCATACAATGAGATTCAAACTCCCACTCTTGCTCAAATGTATTTAGCATTGATCTATATAAAAAAATTGGGATCTTGCCATAAGCATTAAATATGATTTTAAAAATGTAACCTAACCCTACTCTTGATTCAGACATTCTTTAAGGTTAAGTGAGTTGCTTAATCTCTTTCCCTTCGTCTATACAATGCTTGTAGAAATGGCTGCCTTAGACAAGGCCAAAGGAGTCCTTGACCTGGGCCTCCCTCTAGAAGATCTGCATACTATAAACACTGCTTGGTTCTAAGAAAATGTTTTTGTTTTTGTTTTTGTTTTTTACCTTACTTTCCCTGTGTCCTTAAAACAAAAGACTCCAGTGTCCTAATAATATGAAAGTTTGTAAATTGTGCCGCTGCCAATGTCAAAAACAGACTGGTTTAGAAGTGTGGGACAAAAATACTTAGGTAAGAGAAAAAATAAATTACCAGTAATTTGCCAAATACTTTCTATTAGATAGCATTAACACAATAGTTTTTTAAAAAATAATAAAGTATTTGTTTTCCAGTAGTGCTGAGCATCTATATTCTTGCTTTTCCTTGTTGCTGTAGACTGAACTATGTTCCCCCTCAAGTTCATATGTTGTAATCCTAACCCCCAATGTGACTATATTTGGAGACAGCCTTAACAAATGTAATTAAGGTCAAATGAGGTTATACGGGTGGGGCCCTAATCTAATAAGATTAGTGTCCTTATGGAAGAGACACCAGAGGCCTCGATGTCTACCTGTCTCTGTCTCTCTCCCTCTACATGAGCTAATGTAATGACTGCAGTGAGAAGGTAGTTGCCCAGAAGCTAGGAAGAGGCCTCATCAGGAACCAAACCCTGCCAGAACTTGATCTGGAATTTCCAGCCTCCAGAACTGTGAGAAATAAATTTCTATTCTTTAAGCCACTCAACCTGTGTTCTTTGTTAAGGCAGCCTAAGCAGACAAATACACTTATTTTCTAATTCCTCAGTCTGGAGGTAGTCATAAGTTAATGAGGTTTATGCAACAGTTGTATATGAAGTTCGAATATTATTTTGCAATGTTAAATAATTCATATACTTTAAGAATGTATACTATATAAACGTATATCTAGATGAAGTGTGAAGCATGACATTGAGTCTTTTTTTCCAATTTTATTAAGATATATTTGACAAACCTGTTTATTTTTAGTGTACAATGTGATTATTTGATATATGAATACCCTATGAAATGATTACCACAACCAAGTTAATTAACACATCCATCATCTCAGTTACTTTATGTATGTGTATTTATTTATTTATGACAATGCTTAAGATTTACTCTCAACAGATTTAAGTATATAATGCAGTGTTATTAACTATAGTTACTATGCTGTACATTAGATCTTCAGAACTTATTCATTTTAAAACTAGAAGACCAACATCCACGTATTTTCCTCAGCCCTCAGCCCCTGAACCCCTATTCTATTCTGTTTTTAAGAATTTGACCTTTTCTTTTTTGATCCCACATGTAAGTGAGATCAGCCAGTATTTGTTTTTCCCATGACATTGACTCTTTATGTTGGCAGGTAGATGGATATTGAACATTTTGATTATGAATGGTTTTGTTTTAATAAAAATATGTAATATGATGCAATTACATTTTCAAAAATTAAATTAAAATTATAGTTTTATTTATATATTGATTTTGATTTTGATTATAATTGTTATTTTGCCTTTAGGTTTTAATATATTATTTTGAACATTTTGGAGGAGAAATAAATGTAAAAACTAGTTTTAAATCATTTATATTTGGAATATTTTTACTGTCGGAAAACAGTGTTTGTTTGTTTTTTTAACCTTTTAGATCAGGTTCAGCAAACTCTGACCTTTGGGTTATATTCTGTCTGCCATTTGTTTTTACATAAGGCTTTATTGGGATACATCTATGTCTACATGTTTATGTAGTCTCTATGGCTATTTTCATGCTACTACATCAGAACTGAGTAATTGTTACAGATACTGTATGGCCTACGAAGCCAGAAATAATTACTATTTAGCCATTTACAGATAAAGTTTGCTGACTTCTGCTTTAGATAATTGAGAATGCATACAATTTGTACTATGATAAAATGATAAAGTACAAAAGTAAAATTTAAAATGGAAGAAAAACTAAAAAACAATAAAAATAAAAACTTTTAAAATTAGTGCTTAGAAGTTAAGAAAGTGAGCACATGTTGGTATAGTATGGCCCATATAACACCAGCAAGCAGGACATTATAAATTCTGTATTTAAAGGAGATTTAATGAAAATGAGCAAGGAAATAATTCTCATCAAATCCACAACTGGGACTGGTCAGATAAAACTACTGCATTGTTAAATTCTCATTAAATGAACTTGTAACTTCTGATCCAAACAATTAAAATGGAAGAGAAAATCATTCATACCAAATGTATAATTCAGAGACAGCAAATCTCATTCTAGTGTGTTTGATGGAAGTTGAAAAAGCTACATTTATAAAATCTGAAAATTGGATAAGAAAGTCAAAATCTCTGGAACTTGACTCTGTTTATTGGATAATGATTCTGGAAAATGGCTGTCATACTCTGATGCGAATGAAAATGTTTCTAGCAAAGCACAACCTGATTCAAATCAATGATTTCAGTTTTCCATTGGATAAACATGGCAGAAAATTTATATTTCCTTTTTTTATAGAGTTTATTTTTTTAGAGCAGCTGTAAGTTCACAGCGAAACTAAGGGGAAAGTACAGAGATTTCCCATGTACCTCCTGCCCCACCACATACACAGCCTCCCCCACTATCAACCTCCTCACTAGAGTGGTGCATTTATTACAATGGATGAACTGCCAGTGACACATCGGTATTGCCTGAAGACCAAAGTTTTAAGGTTCACTCTTGGTGTTTGTATGTTTTATGGGTTTGAACAAATGTATAATGACAGGTACCCACCATTATTATACCATACAGAGTAGTTTCACTGTCTAAAAGTTCTTTGTGCTCCATATATAATATTTTATTTAAAACCAGAATTTTTAAATTTGGAAGGAAACTGTTCTAAATTCAGACAAAATGTCTTGTTACTATTGTTATATACTTATTAACCAATGTTCATAATTGGCTTGGCCAATGAAGATATTTGTGATTGGAAATACATTCTTGATGAAAAAAATATAAAATGTCACATTCACATAAAATCAACAAATACTAGAACAAAAAAAGATTGAATATACGACAAACAACTGACATTTTTCAACAAAGAAGTAAATATAGAACAGAATACCGAACACTGTTGTAATGTTCTTAAAAGAATATTAAAAGATATCATGTATTCAATATTTAACAAAGTACAATGATGCTTATTACAGCACTAATTTCTTAGCTTCACTGAGGTGTACTGACAAATAAAATCATAATATATTTGAAGTGTACATTGTAATGATTTGATATAAATATGTAATGTGCAGGAATTCTTCCCTCCCATCTAGTTAATTAATAAAGCCATCGCCCCACCTATATATACATATATAACTTTTTGTGAGAACATTTAAGTTCAACTCTCAGCAAATTTCAGTTATAAAATACACTGTTATCAACTATAGTCATTGTACATTATATTCTTAGACCTTATTCAACTTATAGCCAAAAGTTTGTACCCTTTTACCAAACTATCCTTAATAGCTATATAAATAATGAAAAGATTTTGGATTTCAGAAATAATTTACAAACTTGTTCATAGAATGGCTAAATATGTAATATGAATTTAAATTTAAACATGTAATATGAATTAATTTACTGGACAAGCAAGTGGGAGAATAAAAATATAAAAAAATAATTAATTTTAACTGGATTTCAAAAGCTGAGACTCCTCAGAATAAAAATCCAATTTTGAGAAAAAAATCAAATTTTGATATTTAGTGGAAAATGACTTATACATATAATTTTGAATGTGTACTATCAATGTTGCTTGCCATTTATATTGTGAGTAAGGGATAATAAATAACAGCAACACAAAAAGGAGATGTGTTTTACAGTTTCATTTTTAAAAAAATTAAAAAACAAAATTTTTGGAAAAATTATTTTTCTAAGTCTCAAGAAACTGCATGTTAAATATGAAACAAATGTGCCATTTTATTAAAATTGAAGGAAATTACAACAAGAAATGAAAATGTTTTCTTACTATGCAGAAAAATATTTATGTACAAATATTTCCCAAACTAATTTTTATAACTAATATTTTCTGGCCATTAGAAAGCAAGTTATGGTCTCAACTGAAGAGAGATTGGAACAAATTGAGCAACACACTTCTATTTTCAGTTTTCTTTATAAAATCTCAGCATTGACTATTTTAGAAGAAAAGAGATACTGTATGGCTGTAGATACTACCTTAAGATACTTTGAAAATCCAATAAAAGTGATAGAAATTTAGATCTCATAATTAAATTATTTCATAATGTTTTGTGATAATAATGTATCGCCAGCATCCATCCCTATTGTAATATTTGAACATGATTTGTTAATTTCATATTTAATTTCTGAATCTAATAAAAACTTTAAATTTTTATTGACAATTCCAGTTGCTGCTACTTGAGCAGAACAAAGCCTTTCTCCAAATTAATGAATAAGAAAACTATTTAAGAACAATAAGTTCTCAAGAAATCTTATCTAGTTTGGCTGTCCTGAGAACCCAACTATGTAAAAATCTTTATTATAACAACATAATTAAGACATTTGCAGTAACTTTATAAGATAAGTATATACCTAAAAAATGAATTATGCTATTTCTGTAACTATTATTTTATTACTTACTCAAATATTGCTAACTCATCAACAAAACTCACAGATATGCCCACTAAAAGTTAAATTCAGTTTTCTTTGATATTTTGCCAACTTTTAGTCATATACAAACACAATTTTCAATTTTGTTGTTTGGAAGATATATGGGTTAAGGTAGGACAATGGAACATATGAAACATTTTATTTAGTAGCTTGTTAACTTGTAAAACTTGCATGTTTAGATACGTGGTATGTGAGCTTCCATTTGTCCTCTCAGCTCTCAAGGACAGGGGCCTCACCTTCTTTATGGGTTTTTATGAGGAACGTTGGACTAGATTAAATGTATAAGCACGTTGACTCCAGACAAGTGATGTGCTGGTGTGCCTCATTTAGCCTTCTCCCTACTATCGCTACATTTCATATGGGTCTTTAGTCCCAGCTCCTAGGGAGTGGAATATTACTCCACACTAACTGCTCAGCATTTTCTTTCAATTTGATGCCTTCTGCTTTCTTTATGGAAAACAAACAAAAAAAAGTTTTATTTTTGAATGAACCCACCTAAGTAGGCCGCCTCTGTTAAACCCCCCCCAAAAAAGTTGTTTTGGGGTTTTTCCTACATACTGCCAGGGAGGATAAATGTCTTACCATCTAGGAGAATCCACAGTGTGTCACAACGCAAGGCCTATGAAATTTAATGATTTTTTTAAATAACAAAGGCTGTGCTACGTACTATATTTAAGCAGTTATTACATATCGTATATGCCAAAGTTGTTAAAAATAACAGAGGACTATTATCTTAAATGTGAGAAATCAAATCATTTATTTTTAAGTGTGATGAATTCTGTGAGCTTGGACCTTTTCAAGGTACATGTGTTAAGCTGTATTCCATGGGAACTTTCTCAGCATGTGTCCAGTGATGTAAACAAAAAGTTAAAATACAGCTTACATTCTCCCTGGCATTCATTAGCATAGCAAAGCAAGCAGGGCCTAACCACATTTTACATAAAAAGACTTTAGAAATCTGTGTCTGCTTACATTAGCATTATTTAATCTGCAGGTGCCAACTACATGCGTAGAAACAATTTATTTATAGGCCTATCACCGAAATGTGTTCTTCATTAATTCATATTTTTCTCAGCCTCACATTACTGTTTGAACCCATCCAGGTGGTTTTTAAATGCTGAGGGTAATTTAAAACTGAGCAAATTCAGGCACACCATGTTTTTCAGTGCTTAAACATAATTGAATGGAAATGTTCTTACCGCTCAATTTGATATTTTTGTCAATTTGTTTGCCTTTAATTAACCTGAAGAATACCACAAATGTGAGCTTGGCTGGACCTTAAGAGTTAAAATCCACCTTGGCAAGGAAATCAACCTTGAAAGTCTTGCCAGAGATATTTAGAAATATATTTCTCACAAGATTAAAGCTGAAAATCCAAAGTAACTGCATTTTAGTCCAACAATACAATTCAATGAATCTGTGTTATATTGAACATTTCCTTATATACGACATTCATTAAAACAGAAAAGACCTCATCTAAAGGCTCATAAAGTGACATTTCCTCCATGTAATATTTTCCTGTATGTAATGTTCAAAAAGTGTAAGTGCCCTGAAAAACACTACAAAGGACTTCCCTTGTAGATCTGTGCTTGTTGTGAAACTTATTTTGGGTTGTCCTTCTGGTGAGCATTTCCTAGCTCTTCACAGATCCAGTCAATATATAATTTTTTAAAAGCCCCACAGTTTGCTTTTTAGTACTATTAATAGGAAGGAGTAGGAGAAAGTCTGCATTCCTGGGCAAAGGTCCATGAGTGCATAATTTCATTCTGATAAAACTTCAGTTTTTTCTCCTTCCATTTTTTTCTCTCAGAGAAATGTGTCACCTAGGCTGGTCTCTGGCACTAGTATAATGTTTGGGAATGATCCAGTCATGAGAAATCTTGTTTGTAAATTAAAGTGACTCCATTCTAGAGAGTAATATTCACTATATGTTGTATACCTATATTGCATTACATAGGCAAAGCTTCCACTTAAAAAAAGATAACTGATTTGTACTAATATGGTATAATTTATCAATATCCATTATTCTTCAGCCAGCAAATGATTCCATTTGATGATGAAAAAATTTTTCTACATTACTGTAAAGCTTTGGTTTCTCGTAACAGCTGTCAAGTGTATAGTACATACAAGGAAAATTTATGCAGAGATAATCTCCCCTGTATCGCTGTATTATTTTGTGGTTTGTTTTAAGCTGACATTAACCCCAAAGTGCCTTCTCATTCATTCACTCACTCATTTATTCAAAAACATTTTTCAAGTACCTACTATGTGCTATGCTAGACACAAGGTGTGAGTGACATTGTCTTCCTCTGCCTGAGTATTCAGACAATTATTAGAGGCTTGTAATAGGATGTAGAGGGTTAACATTTGTGGAGATACAATTTGCTATGGAGACAGAAAGCAGGGTACTCTGACCTATTTTATGGAGCCAGGGCAGCTCTGGGTGTGGTGGATGGCATTTAATATGACAACTGAAGGATGATAGGGACAAGCTAAGGAGAGGGTGGGTTGAAGATTGAGAAGATTCTCAACAGAGGGGACAATACTTACAAAGGCTCAGAGGCCAGAGAGAATGTGGTTTGTTCAAGGAGCTATAAGATTTAAGCCAACTCTGAAGGGAGAAGGGGTGACCATGATGCCCCTTCTCAGAGTGCTTCGGGCAGAACCAATTATTTTTATGTTTGCTAAGGTAAACTGTCATAAAAAAGTACAGCTGTTAAGAAAATTATGGAGTAGATTTCAAATTTAATGGCACCTCTGAACATTCAGATAGATTGTATATGCAACCTAGCCAGGCCTGAAATCGAGACCTGCTCAGGGCAAGGAGAGATTTTTAAATGGTTTGTGATTGATAATCTGGGTGCCAGGAGGACTTTGCTCCCACTGAAAGTACACTAGAGAGCCTAAGTGAAGGTATGTGGGGTGGATGCACATTTGGGAACAGAAAAGGGCCCTGCAGAATAAGAGCTCCAAGTCTGCAGCAGTCTGTTTGTGTTTGCCTCCAAGCGGGAAGGTTGAGTGCTGCCCAGTGCCTCTGGCTGGCCTTGGCCCCCTTCTGCCTGGAGAGGGAGCTCTCATGGGTTCCTCAGTGAGGAAGGAAAGGTGTTCACTCATATTCTTGGCTCCCCGGGCTGGGAAGCAGTGGGAGAGAGAACAGAATCCAGGTATGTGCCCTGCATTCAGATTTTATTTTTCCCCTTTCTTCTAATTATCATTTTTTCAAAGCACTTATTTTTATTATGAAACTTTTCTTTTCTTTCAAAAATGACCTATGATTCAACTGCTCAGATGACCCCTGTTGACATAAAAAAATTGAAGATGTTCATCACACACAACAAATCTTTTTGTAATTATGTATGGTGATGGATGATAACTAGACTTACTGAGATCATTTCTTAGTGCATACAAATATAAAATCATTCTGCTGTACACATGAAACTAATAGAATGTTATATGTCAATTATACCTCAACAAAAATATTGACAATGAGGTGATGAATGTTAACTGAACTTGTTTTGTACATATATCAAATCATTTTGTTGTAACCTTAACCTAATACAATGTTACATGTTAATAATATCTTAAAGAAACTGCAAGAAAAGAGGAAACAGAGTATGATGGAAGGAATCAGAAAATTTTATAGCTTATAATTTTTCTTAAATTAAGTGTCTCAAAATAGATATGTTATCAGTGATATGATAAACTGCTATCTGGAGATCCTTACAGGTTCATTACCAGGGAAGCTGACTCTACAGCAGAGAGTAGCCTGCAGAAGATCTATTAAAGTGTGCCATTAAAAGCAGCACTTGTAGGAGAGAGGGGAAGGAAGCAGCACCAGGCAGAGAAGAAGCTAAGCTGCAATGCTCTTCAAATACACAGTTTCAGAAGCTATCACGGAGCTGCAATGCCCCCATCAGGGCTGTTCCATGAGGCTTGGCCTTCACATCCCGGGCTTTGAAGGCATACCTCCCCCGGTAAAGGAACAGGATCTTAGGGCAGCTCCTCTTTCTTTTAAAAGCAGTACAGGAGAGAGATCATTGAAACTGGGAGAGAGCCCAGAGGTGGCAACCACAATGACAGTGCTGGTGGTGTCCACAGTGGGAATGTCACTTAGGGCATGAGACTGGAGCTGGTGGCAGAAAAAGCTAGTAAGCTCCTCTTGCTGTGGACTGTGGCCCAGCAAGTAGAGGCCAGTGTGATCTCATCCATCTTGTGAGCTCAAGGTCGGGCGCTTGCTGGAGTTCTGTTGGCAGGACTGCAACAGCAGATTCTCCAGGCAATCACTGGTGACAACAAACATAGCTAACATTCACTGAGGGCTTCTACGAGCTGAGTGTGAACAGGCATCGACTCACTTAACCCACGTCTGGGAGGTAGGTACTGTTATTGTCACCACTGACGTGCCAAGATGCTAAGAAACTTGTTGCAAGTCACAAAGCAGAGCTGGGATTTGACAACTTAAGCACCCAGGAAGTTTGTGCAGAAAGTCACTTTGGGCAGAACATCCTCCATATGGTTGCCTAAAGAGAAATAACTGAACATCACATTTTGATTAGACCAGAGAGTCTGACCATTGCAAACACATTTATGGCATGAAGCTAAGAATTTTATACTTTAAAGGGAACTTTTCCTTTTATCATGTTATTTGTGTTGGATGGATCTCAGAATGTATTCCATGTAGTTTCGGACCTTGGGTTGACTGTGTCAACAGGAGTCAGGTTCATGGTCTGACATGAGGGTCCTCTTGTCTCTGAAGGTCTCTACCAGTGTCTGACACTGCTTGAAACTCCAGTATTAAATACTCATTCTTTTGAATGTTGAAGAGTTATTATTTTACAGGATTCTCTCTTAAAATATAAATTTACTCTTTAAAGGAGAAATGTAATTCCCTTGAAGGGGGCTAAAACATGTTACTATATTCTGAAAATGTTTCTGGAATATGGAAGGTTAAAGGGAGTGAAAAAAGAAGAGAAATACAGAAACAGATTTCCCTGGGAAGGTGTCAGTGAAAAATTGTTTTTTAAAGTCCCTGAATTTATATGTGGCAGCTGAGGACATATTCTCATGAAATTGTGATAGGTAATGTATAGGTTTTACTGCATGGGTTCTTTAAATTCACATGATATATTTTTTAGAATGTTGACTGTTTGGCTATGTAAAAACTAATTATTTAAAAACATTGTTAATCATGAGTAATATTTCCATATTTTCTGAAACTATTCTGTGTCCCACATAATGGTGAAAAGAGAGCTAACTTAAAAATTTTTTTGAATACCTCTATGAGGTCATCACAGAGAGACTAATATAACATCATATAATAAATTATGTCTTTGAAACAATCAAACATTGCCTTTAGATGCAGTTGTTGTGGTTGTATGCCATAATAAAGGCTGTTTATATCTGAGATTAGTGTTGCATTTTCAATGATATTCAATAGATCACTGAATTTATTATTTGTTTCCTCCTCCTACATTTATTACTCTAATTGTCAAGTTGCAACTAAGAAAAAATTACAGGGGGACTGGATAAAAGAAGGTGAAGGGATTAGCCAAAGCACATATATGTATAACCCATGGAGTGTGGTGATGGCCAGAGAAGGGGGGCTGGTTGGAAGTGGACAAAGGAGGAAAATGGGAATATCTGTAAGTGTCAACAATAAAAATAAAGAAAAAAAAAAGACAATTACATTAAGATCCTACAGCATAGATTGAACATAAATAAATCAAACCCAACATGGTAGAAGCTTATATTATAGAATACTTGATTAAGATGTGTAAGTAAAATAATTTACAAAAGAATCATGGCCTTATTAAAATAATTTATAACAGAAATGGAAGACTCAGAGTATTTGTGGATACTGCAAAAAAAAGTCTGTGTTTTGTATTGTCCTTTTGGGTTTTACAAGAGGTAGTGAGAAATCAGGGGACTGATAAATGACCCTGAGTTTCCTCTTCTGCGAAAAATGTAGGCTAATAAAAACTTTTGAATACCTCTCAAGGTTGCTATAAGAATAAAAAGAGACTGTTGTGTGTACAAGGCCTTCTAAGTTATGATGGGTGAGATGTAATCATTGCACAGAAACAGTGGGTGGGAGAGACCAAGGTTTGGCATTATTAACATCTCTGTTCATGTGTCAGGAGAGTGTGGTTATGTGGACAGAGTGTGTGATGTCTGGGAAGTGGATGAAGCCCTTGGAATGTAATTTCCTAACAGTGCAGATGTGTAATTTTCTTCCTTAGTGGGTCCATATCCTTCTTCAGGTTCTCAATCTTCCCCAGCCCCGAAGTGTGAAGAACGACAGTCTGAGAGGAAGTGTTTTCTGTATACTTTCCCAAATGATCTGAGAGTAGAAGAAACAGCTTCACAGACTATTTTGTTTCATGGAAATTTCATCAGCTCTCAGAGTTTATGGAGCACAGATTAAAGAGGGAAGGGATGCAGCTACAATTGGAACACTGGTCCCTGCCAGAAGCTCACCCATCAGGCCTTGAGTTAACTGATTCACTTTAGACTTAACTTGAAATTACCAATAATGCATTAATTTCATGTCATGGCATGAAATGTCACAAAAATAATATTTGCACAGCATTTTGGGATACATTGTATAGAATTTAGGCATCTCTGTTATGGAACTTGATAAAAATACATTTCATTTTCCTTACATAATAATAATAGAGAAAACAAAATACAAAGAATTGAAAGGGCAGATATTAAATATTGAATTTGTATTATGCTTCCAAATAAAATATTTTCAAATTTTTTTAATAAGGAGGGGGATTGGGACACTGGGTAAAAGGTGAAGGGATTAAAAAGTACAAATTGGCAGTTACAAATTAGTCACAGGGATATAAAGTATAGCATAGGGAATATAGTCAATAATACTGTAATACTATGCATGGTGTCAAATGATACTAGACTTAGGGTAATCACTTTGTAAGTTATATAATGTCTAACCACTATGCTGTAAATCTGAAACTAATATAATATTGAATGTCAACTGAATTAAAAAATGAAAAACTAATTTTTAAATTAGAAACGAGCTTATTTTCATTTATCATGTTTAATGCTTGAAATGACTACGTGAGATTTTTGATTGACTTCTAGCCAAGATAGAGGCATAGACAGACATGCTGCATCTCCCTCCACAACTAAGAAGGAATACAACTACCTTAAAACTAGAAACAACCAGAAGTTCCAGAAAATCAAAGTGCATGGAAGTCCAGCAAACAAAGATATAAAGAAGAAATACTCATCCAGACAGGTAGGAGGAGCAAAGCTGGGGCAGAAAGGACACAGTGTGGTGGTGGCAGCAGTGGCAACAGTAGCAGGCCAGCAGAAATCTCAGTCACACATTTTAAAAAGTCAGGAGGGATACCTGGGGAGCGTTCCCAGCTCCTCACCAGACTGTGCAGCTCACTGTCCCAGCACCAGGGAAAATCAAGCCTCATTGCTTTTGACTGTGCAGACCAGTGGGGGTTGGGACGGAGGCAGAAACTGCTGGTCTCTAAGCAGAGTCTGCTTGTTTAAAGGGCCCCCACGGACCTAGAACTTCCGCAGACCTACCCACTCTGGGAACAATGGCCAGGGCAACAGCTAGAGAGGCACCAGTCTGGCGCAGAAGAGGGAGAGGTGCCTTAAAAAGGGGTGAGTGCTGGGCAAGCGGCATTGTTACTTCTCAGCCCCCTCTACCGCATATAGTGCCACAAGTGGTGAAACAGGTCACCTGTTACTGACAAATACCTAAGGCTTTGTCCCTTACAACAGAGTAGGAGTGACAGCTCTTCCTGGGACACGGAAGCAAACAAACATGTGAGACTTCCTGCCAAGATGGAGGCCTAGACTGACATGCTCTGTCTCCCTCCACAACTAAGAGGGAATATAACTACCACAAAACCAGAAATAACCAGAAGTTCCAGAAAATAAATGGAAGTCCAATATATGAAGTTATAAAGAAGTGGTGCTCATCCAGACAGGTAGGAGGGGCAAAGCCGGGAGGAGAGGACAAGCTATGCTGTCCATGGCAGCAGCAGTGAGGGAGGCAGGACAGCAGTAAGCACAGACACCTGTATTTAAGGGGAGGCGAGAAGTGCCTGGGGAGCACTCTTGGCTACAGACCAGACTCGTCAACTTGCAATTTCAAAGCCGGGGAAGGCAGATCTACATTGCTTTGGATTGTGAGGCCTGTAGGGGATGGGGATGGAGGAGGAGGTTCCCGATCTCTCAGCGGAGACTGAACAGCAGGAATCCATCTTGGACCCACAGCCCCGCAGAAAACACAACAGTGTGGTGAGACGGGTCACCCGGTTGCGATGAGTGCACAGGACTCCGCCCCCTATAGTGTAGGAGGTATGACAGCCCTGCTCAGGAAACAAAGGTAAACACAAAACGGTCAGGATGGCACAGATCATGATAGAGATCCCAGTGACGCAGCTGACCAGACAGCAAATTTCTAATCTAATGAAACAGCAGATAGGAAATCTTTCTGAGGCTCAGTTCAGAGCTTTGGTTATAAAAATGCTTACAGACCTAACAGCAGATCTTAAACAAGATGGGGAAGGAATGAAGGCTAGTCCTGCTGAAATGAACAAAAACACACATGAAACTAGTGGTGAGAGCAAGAAAACCAGGGATCAAATCAACAAATCAGAACATAGGGAAGAAACAAACAGTCAACCAGTGCAGAAAGAGGAAACAAAAAGTGAGGAAAATGAGGAGAGGCTCAGAAACTTATCGAACAGCTATAAGTGGGCCAACATCCGAATCAAAGGGCTGCCAGAAGGTGAAGAAAAAAAACTAAAAATTAAAAAATTATGTGAAAAATAATGAAGTAGAACTTCCCTAACTTGGGGAAGGAAATAGACTTACATGTCCAGGAAGCACAGAGAGTTCCAAAAAAACTGGACCCAGAGAGAGCCACCTCAAGACACATTATAATCAAAATGTCAAAAATTAAGGATAAAGAGAGAATCTTAAAAACAGCAAGAGAGAAGAGAATTACGTACAAAGGGGTCCCTATAAGACTGTCAGCTGATTTCTCAAAAGAAACTCTGCAGGCAAGAAGGGCTGGCAAGAAATATTCAAAGTAATGAAAAGCAAAAACCTACAATCACGATTACTCTATCCAGTGAAGCTGTCATTTAGAACAGAAGGGCAGAGAAAGTGCTTCCAGGACAAAGTAAAACTGAAGGAGTTCATCAGATCCAAACCACTGTTATATGAAATGTTAAAGGGGCTTGTTTAGGAGAAGGAGGATCAAAACTATAAACATTAAAATGAAAACTGTATCACAACAACCAACAACAGAAGTTAGAGAATTGAAACAAAAGCAGATTAAGTAGGCAACGGGAATGGGAAAAGAATTATAGGTATGGGGAACATTTTGGGGGGAGGTCAGTGGGGATGGGGAAAGGGGGAAAGGGAGGGAGATGGTACAGGAATTAAGAAGCATAGTAGGAGGGAGTAGAGTAGATAGGAAGATGTTGAGAAGAAGTATATGCACAACTAATGGGCATATACTAACAAGCTGTTGGCCCAGCTTACCTCACTTTTAATTCTCCCAATTATTCTCTGAGATTTGGAGACAGTCTTGACTTATATGAAAATCTATTTGCAAAGCCATTGTTTTTTTTCTTAATTTCTGAACTGGAGATGACTCATAAGGCACTAGAGTAGTGATCCTCAATACTATCAAACCCAACATATACTTTTTAATAAAGAATCATCTGTGATGAGCGAAAAATGGTGAGACACTTTAGAATATAGTTTGTCAGTTCCTCAAAAAGTTACAAAGTTGCCACATGACCCAGAAATTTGACCCTTAGATATATACCCAAGAGAAATAAAAATATATACCATAGAAAAACTGGTACTCATAGCCAAAAGGTGGGAAAACCCCAAATGACCAAAAACTGATGGATAAATAAATTCTGGTATACCCTTACCACAGGATATATTTCATTGATAAAAGGGAATGTGATTTCTGGTCAAGATAGCAGCATAGGCAGACATAACTCACCTCTTTATACAACCACATCAAAATTACAACTGAAATAGAGAATAACTATCACTCAGAACCATCAGAAATTGAGTTGCATGGAAGTCTGACAACTACAGAGTTAAAGAAACCACATCCGTCCAGACTGGTAGGAGGGGTGCAGGTGCAGAACAGGCTGGTCCCTCACCCATGTGTGGTGGATAAAAATTTGGGAGGGATATCTTGGGAGCAAAGAGTCCCAGCCTCACACCAGGCCCCCCAGCCCAGGGTTCCAGTGCTAGGAAGATAAGTCCTACAACTTCTGTCTACAAAAACCAGCAGGTCTTCTGTTGGTGAAAGAAACTGCTGGAGCCCCAAGCAGTTCCTCTAAAAGAACCCACACAGACACACTTACTTAGACCCCTCCCTCTGAGCTTCAGCGCCAGGGTAGCAGCTTGAAAGTCACCAATGACATAAAGGGAGGAATTGAAGTGTCTGGCATCAAGGCATGCAGAGGCCATTGTTAATTTTCTAAACCCTCATCCTACAGGGCTGGCAAGCTGGTGCCATATCTGAGGCTCCATCAACCTGGCTAACACTGTTTGACCCATTTGGGAGATCCCCAGAGACTTTACCCCACCCAGTTTATGAGCCCACCCAAGCTGCTTTTCCATATGAATGGCTGGTCTTGGTTCATGCTTCACAACTTCCTAAATTTTATCACCTTGAGTACCCAGCTTGGGTTATAAGGGAAGCTATAGTGCTGGACCCTACAAGATACCTACTACATTAGGCCATACTACCAAGATGTGGAGTCAAAGAAGCTCTACCTAATACATAGAAACAAACACGGAGAGGCTTCCAAAACAAGGAGACAAAGAAACATGGTCCAAATGAAAAAACAGATCAAAACTCCAGAAAAAGAGCTAAATGAAATGGAGATAAACAATCTATCAGATGTAGAGTTCAAAACACTGGTTATAAGAATGTTCAAGGAACTTAGTGAGGACCTTAATAGCATTAAAAAGATCGAGTCAAAAACAAAGGATATACTAATTGAAATAAAGAACAATTTACAGGGAAACAACAGTAGAGTGGATGAAGCCAAGGATCAAATCAATGATTTGATGAGAACAAAAAGGAGAAAAAAGAATCCTGAAAAATGAGGATACTATAAGCAGCCTCTAGAATAACTTCAAAAGATCCAACATTCATACCATAGGGGTGCCAGAAGGAGAGAAAAAGAAAGAAATTGGAAATCTATTTGAAAAAATTATGAAAGAAAACTTCCCTAATTTTGTGAAGGAAATAGACATGCATGCCCAGGAAGCAGAGTCCCAAATAAGATGGATGCAAAGAGGCTTACTCCAAGACACATCATAATTAAAATGCCAAAGATTAAACATAAAGAGAGAATCTTAAAAACAGCAAGAGAAAAGATGTTAGTTACCTACAGGGGAGTTCCCATAAGACTGTCAGCTGATTTCTTAAAAGAAACTTTGAAGGCTAGAAGGGATTGGCAAGAAATATTCAAAATCATAAAAAGCAGGGATCTACAGCCAAGATTGTTTTAACCAGCAAAGTTATTATTTATAATCAAAGGGCAGATGAAGAGCTTCCCAGACAAGAAAAAACTAAAGGAGTTCATCATCACCACACCATTATTATATGAAATGTTAAAGGGAGTTATTTAAGAAAAAGAAGATCAAAACTGTGAACAATAAAAAGGCAAAAAAATACATATATATCAACAATTGAATCTAAGAAACAAACTAAGCAAACAAGAACAGAGATAGAATCATGGATAGAGACAGTATTTTGATGGTTGCCAGATGCGAGGAGGTGTGGGGGAATGGGTGAAGAGGTGAGGGGATTAAGAAGTACAAATAGACAGTTACAGAATAGCCGCAGGGATGTAAAGTACCGTATAGAAATGGAGTAGCCAAAGAAGTTATATGCATGACCTATGGACTTGAACAATGATGGGAGGATTGCCTGAGGGAGTGGGGGGTACTGGGTGGAGGGGGGCAAAGGGGGAAAAATCAGGACAACTGTGATAGCATAATCAATAAAATATAATTTAAAACGTAAAAAAATAAAAAGACTTGTAGATAGATGATCTCTTCAATTTTTAAATATTTCTCATATATGAGACACTTAATTCAAAATAATTCTTGTCTTTATTTTAGTGACTTAAAACAATACCAATCTATCTTACAGTTCTAGAAGTCAGTAGTCAGAAATATGATGAGACTAAAATCAAGGTGTCAGCAGAGCTGCATTTCCTCTGGAGGAAGGATTTGTTTCCAAATCCTTTTCTCAGAATTTGCCTCTATGGAAGCCCAAACTAAGACACATGTGTAGCATACATGAATCTCAAACCACAAGGAGTGCAAATAATTTAACTTCCTTTTTATTCATAGTGTAAGTTAATTTATGCAGAGATCCCTTTGCACTAGGATACTAAGAACTTGATATCTCTCAATTGGGAACCATCCCTCCACACATGCTTTTTCCCAAGACTGCCAAAATTTCACAGTTTAGGAAATGCCAAGGCATTAAGGGTGAGGGAGGGATGCATCTGATTCTCAAGCTAGAAGGCCACACATGTGCCCAACATCAGTCTGCTTCTGATCCAACAGCCCTTTACTTTTGTACTCGTGACTGATGAAGAGTGGTGCATTCTCTGCTACTCCCGAGTCTTGCCCAGGAGGCTGATCTTCAGCCAGGTTGAGGCTCAGGGAACTCTTGAAGGCTGTCTGTGTCTTCAACTGCCCAGAAACACCATTGAGTCATTTCTTCTTTGGGCTCTGCAGAGAAGAGCAGAACTCAAGCCTCTTCTAAATTTCTCTGGGGAATTTTCCAGGATTCTTTTTCCTAAAAAACAAGGCATAAAGAACTTCCTTTTCTGTTATGGGTGCTGAATTGCGTCCCAGTCCAAATTCATGTTGAGGCCCTAGTCCCTCAGAATGTGACTATATTTGGAAACAGGGCTTTAAAAAAGGTAATTAATATAAAATGAGGTCATGAGGGTAGGCCCTAATCTAACATGACTGGTGTCTTTGTGAAACAACCTTAGAACACAGACACACATAGATGGAAGACCATGTGAGGACACAGGGAGAAGACAGTTATCTATAAGCCAAGGAGAGAGGCTTCATGAGGAACCAGACCTGCCAGCACCTTGAGCTTGGGCTTCAGCCTTCATAACTGTGAGAAAATAGATTCCTGTTGTTTAAGCCCCCTGGTCTGTGGTACTTTCTATGGCAGCCCTAGCAAACCTCTACTCCTTCCACCAGTCCTGGGTTTCTTGTTCTTGACTGGGAGGGTTTGGAGAGGCATTGGAGGTAGGATCCTTACAAGTGAAAGAGGGAAGTGGGGAGGCAGAATCAGCAGAGGTGACAACAGAAGCAGAGGCTGGAACGATGTATTTGCTGGAAAGTGGGGAGAGAACACAAGCCAAGGAATGCAGGAGACCTCAAGAAGCTGGAAAAGGTGGGGGAGAGAAATTGGGGGAAAAGGGCACAACTGTAATTGAAAAACCAAAAAAAAAAAAAAAAAAAAAAGAAGCTGGAAAAGGCAAGGACACAATTTGTCCCTAGAATTTCCAGAAGAAATGCAGCCCTGCTGATACCATAATTTTAGCCCAGTGAAACTGAACTGAGTTAGTCTCTGACCATGAGAACTGTAAGAAAACAGATTTGTGCTGTTTTAACTTTCTAAGTTTGCAGTATTTTGCTACAGTAGCGATGGCTGACTCACACAGGGGTAATCTGGGTGGTACACTACTGCATCCACAACAATCCACCCTTATGTCATTTGGATCTACATGCTTTGTAAAGAGGTTTCTTGTTTTATATTATTCAAAATAGTTCTTGAAATGACTTACCAGCCAATAAAATTTTTACAAGAGGTGAAATTATATTTTAGATTATCTAATAGATTTTCCTTCTCTTCTACTGAAAATTTCTTAGCTAATGTACAAAGATTCCAGATCCAATGAAACATCTGTGTATGAAGTGTTTCTAACTAATGAAGCTCCATCTTTGGGAATCCCTGCATTGTTGGGTCATCATTGTGCAGCCAGCTTGAACAACACTAAATGGACCACCAGCCACCAATGGGCACAGGAGTTCAAAATATGTGAAGACTCAGGGTCAGGAGTGCGCCCTGTTGTTGAGCCTTCTCAGGGCCCCTGCCTTGCCATCGTTGCTTGATGTCTCTTGTCCTGATCCCTGATTCACCTCTGAACTCTGTGCTCTGTGCCCTTCTACTCGAGCATGTGGGATATGAACTTGTTCAGCAGCTCCATGGTCCTTGTTCATATGGCTGCTGACAGTGAGCTGTGCAGACGGCAGAATCACCTCAAGTTCAGTAGAGTGAGGAGGGATAGGATGGTCTAGATAATGCTCATCCTGCTTACTGCCACTAGTGACAAGTTGGGAACATATAGATGTCAACCCTGGATGAAGCACTTGATGTTGGAGAACGTGACTTGGGGGCTTTGAACAATCCAGGCTTTCTGACCCTGAAGGCTGAGGAGATCAGTATCTCCACTCAGGGCATGCTAGTAGGAAAGCTTTGGACCAGGGATTTTCACAGGTCAGTGTACATCAGAATCACCTGAAAACCTTGCTGAAATAGAGACTGCTGGGACCCATCCCCAGATTCTGATGCAGCAGGTCTGGGGTGCAGCTTGAGAAGTTCCATTTCTAAGATGTGTGCAGGTAATGTTAATAGTGCTGGTGCGAAACCATACTTTGAGAACTACGGCTATGGTCCATGGTGTTTCTAGAAGGATTCAATGAGATTTTTCACTTTTCATAGATAAATGTCTAAAATCAGTCCTTTAAAATGTGTATTCCCCTGTCTTTAAGAATGTTTATAGTACACAAAAGAATCTTGCCATTCACACATGTAAAATGTGTGCTTTTGAAAATAGGAGGGCAACGCAAATAAAATAATTTTTTATTTTGCTACAACACGAAACTGAATTTCATGTTATGTGGCCACCGTGTGTGTATGAATGAGCTGGCTAGCAGTCAGTAGCTGACCAGTGAATCTCCCCAAAGACCAGTGTCAACAACTCAAATCATCTTTGTTTGCTCCCCATGGCTGTTGTACATTTTAAGTGAATAACTGCAGGTTCTCATGCTGGGGCTACAACCTCAAATGCCCAACTGGTTCAAGCAAACAACTATGAATGGGTAGAGAGAGCTGGGTGGAGAATGTAGTGGGCTTGTGTCCATCTAAGAAAAGAAGCTTCCAGAACTCCAGCTGACTGATGCCAGATAGGTATGTGGACTGCTTTGCCATGTCTTCCAATTTTCAAGAGATCCAAGAAATCCAGATTTTACATGAAATCTCTCTTATTTTTTTTTTTTAATGTCGGCTCTCTGAAGGCCCAACCAAATACATTGGCAAGCTAATTCTAAATTTACTTTTACCATCAAATAATACCCCATAATTTGAACATTAGTGAAAATTTTGGAAACATGGCTTTTGTGAATGTCAAGTGCTCACTGTTCAATATTTTTGGAGTTTAGTTTAAATGTGACTGCCCTTTAACAGCAAAAACATTTTTAAAAAGGTCCTATAGAGTTTCTTTCTGAGGGCAGGAGATGGAGTAGGAAGTTCTTCACAGAACAGCTAAAACAAATTTTAAAAAGTCTGTATGTGCCACAAGTACAGAGTCCCATGCCAAACAGAGATTGTATTCTCTGTGCTGGGCCTTATCATGATTTGAATTCTTCTACTAGCCTGAAAATCATTTTGGGAAACAAACCTCTAGTTGTTGAAAGCAGATATGATTTTCCTAAAGTGAAACAATTTGCCATTAAAATGTTTTTATCCAGGAGCCAAAGTTGTCATACGACAGCTGAAGGGTTTATGGTCAACTCCCAATTATCTAGAACCAGGCCGTTGGGTTTTCATGGTAAATCTCCTTTCCTTTGCAGACCCTTGGACTATTTTATTGCTCGTCGCACTGCCATTGCAAGCCTGGCAGAGCCATAGATGTGGTTTTACTAGCAATTCTGTTAAGAGTCAGGTTGAGAGGCTCTTGGAATCTAAGCCTTAATTTGCAGTTAGGGTTTTGGCATTTTTCATCTGTGCATTTTCCTGCCAACCCTGCTTTCATTTAAGTAGCTGAGGATGACTAGGATTTGCGTTTCTTCTCTTTCCAAAACACCCAGGATTTTTGGTATTTTGCCTTGAGAGGGGAAAGTTCCAATTTTTTTAAAAAATGGAAGTAACAGAATAAACACTGGATATCACTGAAAGCTGAGCCAAGGGGTCAGCCTATAGAGCAGCCAGTGATGTCCTTGATAGATCACTTTGCATCTCGAGGCCTTAGTTCCTTTACCTCGAAGAAGAAGAGAATAGGCAAAATCAATTATTTTCTCCACTGTGCTCTGGGGAGCCCCAGCCTTTCAATTGAGGTACCTCCAAGGAGCTGGGGATGGAAGGGAACGCTTCTGCCACTGCATTGACAGCAACTCTACTTTGATCAGCATGAACGTTAATGCTGCAAATAGTTTGAAAACCACAATTCTTGATAATCTCCTTAGAAAATTTTAAGGTGTCCTATTTATTCATCGTGGAAAACTGCCATGCTCATAGTTTCCCGTGCACTGGTGTTATGTCACATCCCTTTTGTTGACTAGCCAATCCTGTTCATTTTTCAACTTTTGGTAAATATACCTAGTGTCTTAAGTACACTTAGTCCCTTGAGAGCAGAATTTCTGTTCGCACTATACCCAGCTATAAACCACACAGTCCCAAGCACATAACAGAAATATACTGGTTGATGCATTAAAATATATTTTTATAGTTTAATCAATGAACACATTAGTATTATTATCTACGCACCCAGGTAAGCAAGGAATATAACTTTGTTTTCCTCTAATGCAAATTAGTTTCTATCGATAGCTCCTCCTTCCATCAGTGTGAGGGGAAATTAATCTTCACTTGGAATTCCTCACTTGCTAGGTTGCACCTGAGTACTGGAAGTTTACTTAGTGCTAAGGCATGGGGACAGGGGGGCCTTCTAGTCCCTGGCATGAATTTCAGGTTGTTGTAGAGATGATGCCAGTTCCCACCCACATGGTCCTTTCACATGGGCTCCTCTCTCTCTGGTGTCCATTTCCTCTCTCAGAGATTGTTTTCCCCTTAGGCCAAAGTTTTGTTTTTTTTCCTCTTTTTTCTATTTGGTTTTAGGGAGAATTACTCTTTTACACTGAAGTTTCTGCTGTGGAAATGCTCCCCAAATATTTGTCTATGTCCAGAGTTCTCTTCATTCTTCCAGGACTTTGACTTTTATAGACCAAAACCATGGGGACACCTCTCTTTCTGCTTCCAGTCTGGTGACGGCTCATACCTCTGGGGATGAGCTCAGAATGTACTGGATATTCAAATGAAGATGTAGGTGGTGTGGTTGGAGTTAGAGAAAAAAAAAATTGACCCAGAGAAAGAGTTCATTATACTGTTAGTCCTGCATTAAATGGCTTGAAAAAATTGTGATGTTCTTATAGGTTAGTGTAAACACCAATTAAAATAAAATACCAATATTTGGAATGGCAATTATTTAAAAAGATGAGTATATTTGCACTCACATACATATTGTGGGAATATAAATTACAACAACTTTTCTATGCTGAAATTCTGCAATCTACCAAAAGCCTTAAAATACTAATACTCTTTTTGAAAGTAATTCTGCTTCTACAAATTTATATTACTTATGTTAAACTATTTTTGTTGCAGTGATATTTGTAAAGGTGAAAAATTACAAACAGCTTGATACAGTGGTGGGAGATTGGTTAAATAAATTATGATGTATTTATATAATATGAGTTATCTACCTGTTTTGAATACTATTTCATGACATAGATAAATGTTCACTGTATACTATAAAAAGGGAGTTATAAAATTCTGCATATATTTTGATATTAATTATATATATGTACATGCATATGTATACATACATATATACATAGAAAAAAAGCTGAAAAGAATTCTACTAAGATCCAAATGTTTTCTCAGAGTGGTAAAAAATAAAAGTGATTTTCAAATTCTCCAAATACCTTTTACATTTTCTAAAATTTCTACGATATTCATGAATATTAATATTACATTACATTTTTTTAAAATTTATGAATATTTCAGAGGGAAATAACATTCTTAGACACTTTTGTTTTCCTTATAATATCATATTATTATAAAATTTGTTCTCCTATTTACTATTCTTGCACATTTGTAGTTTATAACTAAATAACTTTTTTAAGTGAAAGGATCTAATGACTCATATACAAAGGTTTCTTTTTTTCTTCTTTCAACTTGGTATTGTAACCATGGTCCTACCTGCTACTGAATGACAGCTATCTATCAAGACACTATGTTATATTGCAACCATACAGTACACTATAAGAAGAAATTGAAATATGAAAATATGGTAGTCAGTGGAGATGAATTAGGTAATTCTGAAATTTTGGTATTCTATAAATACTAAACAGTAAAGGACCAAGTAAATATGTTGAATCAATTAATTATTCTTTTTGCTATACAGGTTTCAATCTGACAGGGTGTTATAATGTCAAAAGATTTCTTAGACTAGAAATTTTAGTTCTCAAAATTGTTGTGATAGAGACAGCCCCAATTCCTATTTAGGAATTTAGATGAAGTAAAGATCTTTTCTGTTAATAATGAATAGAAACCATTTTAGGAAGTAAAGTGAAAAATATTGTAAAATTCATTATGAATAATGATGGTGATGATCTATATAGGAAAGCTCAAACTTCTATGGCAAATATTTGTATCTGTGATTGTTTAAAATTATTTTTTATAAGTTTTATAAATGGCATGTATTTAAAAGGACATGCTTTTCAAGACAGGATATTTCTGGCATTAGAATAACTGTAACTGTATAATGAATCAGAAGAAATCAATATGCCAAAATGGTAAAGTAATTGAGGCAACTCTATATGTAATTCAAGCAAAAAGAAAATACCATTTCCCAAATCACCTCTAACACATTGGTTTCCCCTGAATAACCCAGGTAATTGCCATAATACTTCATTTCATTTGGACTGTGGAGACCTGATTTTTACATTTTGTTTTATACGTGGAACACAAGGATTCAAAAAAAAAAAAAAGCCTCTTTCTCTATGGAATTTCCCAATGAAACTGAAAGGGGAGTAATTCACCCAAAAGTTATAGTTAAACCACAAATGTGAACTTCTTTCAGAAGGCCTCTGGAAGAAGAATCTAAATACACTGAAGGCAGGTTTTCTGTTTTCTTTTTTTTTTTTTCTGTTTAATTTCAAACTATTTCTATCAGTTTTTGGTGAAAGCAATCTGATGAAAGCATTATTTTTAATTCAACAATAAGCAAAATATCTTTCCAAGAGTATAAATTCATTTTAACACCTATCCAATTTTAGCAGTGGCATTGCCAAGTCACCTTGATATTTCAGAATTTACTTCTCAAATGTAAAAAAAGAATTTGAACCACACCATTGGTATGACTTCAGACTATTTTAGTGGCTGAGGCTAGGGAAGAGTTATACACTTTTTAAACAGAGCGGGCGGGCTGCTGGCCTGAGCGCTTGGAGGTGGGTTTGGTGGCGTGTACCTAAATAGGTTTATTACTAATGTCCAGTCTTTCAGAGCACACATGGGTACTTTTTGGCTATTGTCGGAGTGAAATACTTCAATTACCCCTCTGGTCTGTTTGTTTACAATCTCCTCTTGAGGTTGCAGTGCGCTTGAATTGTACTTAAAACACATAAATCTCACTTCAAAGGTAGCTTGGGAGTCTCAAGTGTGGTTAGGGAATTTTAAATGGAAAGCCCAAGCAAGGCTTATGAGTCCTCTCAAATGTAGGCATTGCAGTTTGTTTAAATTACAGCACAATCCAGACTAAAGAATAAAATCACTGTGATAATTTAGCTAAAGGCAAAAGTACAGGCACTGCTGAAAATGGACACTTTTGTAATCACTGAAGACCCTTATTTATTTGAGCCTACTTTAGATGGCAGTGACATATAATTTCACCCTAGTCCCCAGAAAGCAGTGCACAAATCAAACCACAGATAGACATTTTACTTCTTAATCACACTGGCTGTAGAAATTGGAATTTCTTAGGCGCTTCCAACTTGGAGAAAAGTAAAATTTGTGAAGTTAATAAAAGATTACCTGCCTTGATTCATCCTTTAAATGCCTGAATTTCAACAGTTTCAAGCATTCACACATGGTCCCTTTCTTTCTCTAATGTATTATTTATATCACAAAACTGCATGTTTGACTTTTTAAAATCACAAATTATAATTCTGCACTAAAACCTGCAATAAGTCAAACTGAGTTGAGCCCCATACATCTTTTGTTTGGCAGGAACTATTCTGGCGCTTAATGAAGGCTGCTTTGGCTGCTCCCTCTGTGCCTTTGTCTGGCCACAGTGGTTGGTTTCTGTCTTCTCCAGAAAATGGTTCTGTAGCCAGTGTTTTCTATTTTTGTTGCTTCATAGCCATCACAGGCTTCGTTTTCCTTGGAAACTTGTTTTCTTGGCTTTCCCTGCCAGATTTCTGACTTTATAATCTCCATTATAACAATTTGGGGGGAAGTATATATCTGCATACCATGGTCAAAACACTACTTTTGATATTTGGATTAATGCCAAGTGTTATAATGGATATTTGAAATGAAGCTAATACTTCATTGGAAGATCCCTTCTCATAGCTGACACAAACATTACCTTTCTTGTCGATTAAGTATGTTGTGCTGGGGGACATAATTTAATAACATGTGCATGTTCGTGTCAAAAAACTCTCTCACCCTCTACCATCTACATTTTTCATTAGTCATTATTTTCTGAGAATCAGGGCACCTTTCCCTCAAGGCATAATTGTGGTAACAATAATTCTGGCTTATTTTTAGCTATGATTGATAAAACAGCCATTCTTCCAATGCTTCTATTCTCAGCAGGCCGGCTTATGTGTCTGACCAAAGGTAGCTAGCTGTCCGTTGAAAAGATATAGGAAGGATATTAATTGGCTTTTGAATTTAAGTGAAGACTATCATATAAAACAGACAACTACTATATTGATTATCCTCTTTCCTCCCTAACTTAAAAAATACTTTATTTCATGTATTCAGAATACATTTTGAGGGTGAAAAGCTACAGAAATTAGTAGAGAAGTGCCTGGTCAAATAAGGGGGACATGTAAGAAAAATGAATGTGGGGACAGGACTGACGATTAGATAAAATTTATAAAGGAAATGAGCTGCTGGCAGGGTATATGTGTTTTTCTCATCCTGAGAGCACTCTGTTAGCATAATTCTCCTGACTTCTCTTTGTCCCCCTCACTCACTCAGCAATAGGGGGAACTGGAGTGAACTCTCCTTGGTGAGGTGGAAAGGACAAGTGCTTTTCCTTCTCCCTTCCTCTCCCACAGGGAGTCTTCCCCTTTCCATAAATCTCCCTGGGGCAGGTCTCCAGGCAATGCGTGTGTCTAGAATAGAAAAGTCTTTCGAATTCTGGGATTCAGTATTATAAGTTTATTTGCCACTTTCTCTAATAACAGCTTTATAAGGAATAAATAATCTATTGGCAGTTACAAGGCAATGCCTTGTTCTTGTTTCTCAGTTGATTAAGTATCTGGGAAGATGTCCTCTAAAACACCAACAAAGATTACTCAAACAGACACCCTAAGTCAGCCAGTCCAGCCATTACAAGCGTTGGAGCCAGATGTGCTCTTCTCTATAAATAATCACAACACTGAACAAGATATGTGAAAGAATGGTTCCAGGCACTGGACAACAGGGAGAATGGAGCAGAAATGGGGAGTGATATTGGTGGCCTGGCTACCTGTGTGCAGATGTTTTTTGGACCTCAGTGGGAGGAGGAGAGATTGAGACAGAGAACAAAGATTTTGCTGAGGTGAAGAGAGAGATACCAGTATTTGAAGAGATGAATGTACCTGAAACTTGTCAGGCAGAGATGAGGGTTATGCAGATGGAGGGCCTCGGAGAGAACAACCCTCCAGAAATCTTCTTAGGGCTCCTGAGTTCTTGGCCAAATACTAATCTGTGCTATCATAGTGTGAAACTCCATGAGGCCAGTCAGAGAGTAAATGCTGATAAATTTAAGTGAAACAGTTCTTTAGAGTTCACAGACAGCTGGGAGAAATTTGACTTTCAACCAGCTAGAATACATAGGCCTTGTTGAATACCTATTCCCTTGAGACTCAAGAAAGGTTGTACATATCTAAATCTAAACTTCAAGTGGTATATTATTTAAAGATAGACTGTGATTAGTTAAGATGCATATGTAAACCCTAGAGCAATTACTAAAAAAGGGAGATATAGCCATTAATAAAGGAGATAAAATGGAACACTTGAAAATATTCAACCAAAAGGAAAAAAATTAATAAAGAACAGATGAAAAAGTGTAAAAAAACAAGTAGCAAGATGACAAACTCAAACTCAGCCATATCAATAATAAAATTAAATGTAAATTATCTAAACATTCCACTTAAAGCTAGAGATTGTCAAAATGCATTAAAAAATTGAGACCCAAATTTATGTTACCTAGAAGAAAAGCATTATAAATATAAAGGTAACAAATTTGGAAGTAAAGTATGTACCGTGCAAATACTTATTAAGAGAGAGCTGGATTACACAAAGTGGGCCACTGGAAAAAGAATATAACCAGAGATAAAAATGGACATTTCAAAAAAAAGTCAATTTATCTAGAACGCAAAACAATCCTAAAATGTATGTATCTAGTAATAGAGCTTTAAAATACAGTAAGGAAAAACTGGCAGAATTGGAAGCAGAAATAGACAGATTCAACAATTGTACTTGGAAATTTCTACACTTCTCAGTAATTAATAAAACAGAGAGGAAACTAAAAGGTTGTAGGAGACTTGAACATTATCATCAACCTACTTGACCTTCTTCATATTTATGAAAGACTACACCTAACAATAACATAATTCATATTTCTTTCAGAGGTGCATGTAGGGCATTTAGGAAGTTAGATAGGGTCATAAAACAAGTCGATAAATTTTAAAAGACTGAGTGCATGATCATAACAGAACTAAATTAGAAATAAATTACAGAAATATATCTGGGAAATATATGGAAATTAAAAAACATACCTGAGGGGACTTCTGGCTAAGGTGGAGGCCTAGACAGACACACTGCATCTCCCTCCACAACTAAGAAGAAATACGACTATCTCAAAACTAGAGACAACCAGAATTTCCAGAATATTGAGCTGCATGGAAGTCCAACAAAGACATAAAGAAGAAATACTCATCCAGACAGGTAAGGGGCAGAGCCAGGGCAGAGAGGAAGCAGTGTGGTGGTGGTGGTAGCAGCAGCAGCAGCGGCAGGCTGGCAGAAAGCACAGTCACATGTTTTAAAAAGTAGGGAGGGACATCTGGGGAGTGCTCCCAGCTCCTCACAAGACTGGGCAGCTCACAGTTCCAGCACCAGGGAACTGCTTCTGATTGTGAAAATCAGTGGGGGTTAGGGTGGAGGAAGAAACTGCCAGACTCTCAGCAGAGTCTACTTGTTTAAAGGGCCCTCATGGTCCTAGAACGTCCACAAACTCACCCAGTCAGGGAACGATAGCCAGGGCAACAGCTAGAGAGGCACCAGTCTCATACGGAAGTAGGAAAAGTACCTAGAAAAGGAGTGAGTGCTGAGCAAGTGGCATTGTTCCCTCTAGACCCCTCCACTACATACAGCACTGCAACATGGTGAAACGGGTCACCCTGTACTGATAAATGCCTAGGGCTCCACCCCTTACAATGTAACAGGTGAGACAGCTCTACCTAAGACACAGATGCAAACAAACACAGGAACCTGTCAAGATGAGGAGACAGAGAAGAATGGCCCAAAAGGGGGAACAGATCAAGGTTCCATTGGGAGAACTAAGTGATGAGGAGCTAGCCAACCTAACAGATGCAGAGTCAAAACACTGGTGATAAAGATGCTTACAGGCTTGACAGATATGCTTAAGTAAGCAAATGCATAAGGGAAGAAGTGAAGGTTATGCTAAATGAAACAAAAGAAAATCCACACAAAACCAATGGTAAAGGCAGGGGAACCAAGGTTCAAATCAATGATTTGGAACATAAGGAAGAAATAAACAGTCAGCCAGTAAAGAATGAGGAAACAAGAGAACTGAAAAAAATGAGGAGCGTTAGGAACATCTAGGACAACTTTAAACATGCCAACACCCGAATCATAGGGGTGCCAGAAGGAGAAAAGGAAGAGCAAGAAATTGAAAGCTTATGTGAAAAAATAATGAAGGAAAACTTCCCTAATTTGGCAAAGGAAATAGACATTTAAGTCCAGAAAGCACAGAGAGTCCCAAACAAGCTAGACCCAAAGAGGACCACACCAAGACACATCATATTTAAAATGCCAAAGGTGAAAGATAAAGAGAGAATCTTAAAAGCAGCAAGAGAAAAGCTGAGAGTTACCTACAAAGGGGTGCCTATAAGACTATCAGCTGATTTCTCAAAAGAAACTTTGTAGGCAAAAGAAGTATTCAATGTGATGAAAAGCAAAGAGCTACAACCAAGATTACTCTATCCAACAAAGCTATCATTTAAAATGGAAAAGCAAATAAAGTGCTTCCTAAATAAGGTAAAGCTAAAGGAGTTCATCATCACCAAGCCATTATTATATGAAATGTTAAAGGGACTTTTTTGAGAAAAAAAAGCTCAAAACTATGAACATTAAAATGACAACAAACTCACAACTATCAACAACTGAATCTAAAAAATAAAAACAAAATCCAACTAAGCAAACAGAATAGAAACAGAATCATAGGTATGGGGATCATTTGGAGGGTTATCAGCTGGGAGGGGAAAGGGGAGAAATGGGGAAATGGTGCATGTATGAAGAAGCATAATTGGTTGGTATAAAACAGACAGGGGGAAGTTAATAATAATATATGAAAGGGTGAAGCCAAAGAACTTATATGCACAACCCATGGATATGAACTAAGGGGGGTGTGATTGCTGAAGGGAAGGGGCTTACTGGGTGGAGGGGAGCAAAGGGGAAAAAAATTGAGACTACTGTAATAACATAATCAATAAAGTATACTTAAAAATACTTGAAATAATCCATGGGTCAAAGAGGAAATCTCAAATGAAATCAGAAATTTAAAAAAATTCAATAACAATGAAAACATTATTTAAACTTGTGGGAAGCAGCTAAAACAGTGCTTAGAGAAAAATTTATAGCATTAAAATCCTTGAATTAGAAAAGAATAAAGCTTTAAATCAATAGTTAAGTTTTACCTTAAGAAATTAATAAAAGAAGAGAAAATTAAACCCACAACATTTTGCCCACAAGCTCATACAATTTCATGTGCTCCTTGAAACACATTGTAAACTTCAGGTTAAACATCCCTGATCCTTAATGATTAATCTTAAATTGTATTTTCATCCATGACCTATTTCTTGAGTCCAAGGTTTTCATGTTTAAGTGCTCCTGGGGCATCCACAGTTAAGTATTTCACGGGCACCAAAAAATCAAAGCTTCTCAAAGGCAGTGGAGTAAGTCTTTCTTCCTCTTCCTTTCTTCCTTTCTCCTCCTTCTTTCCTGCCCCCATCTCTCCTCTTCCTTCTCCTTTTCTAAACCCAAACTGATGATGGGTGCCATTATCCACCCCACTGCCCACATTTCAAAATACGGTCAGTTTCCCTCTTACACATCTAACCAGTTTCTAAATCTTGCTTATTGCACCATCTAAAACTCTCTCAAGTTCACCCATTTTTCTCCATTCTTGTTGCCACTGTTTTGGAGTAGGTCATTAACATTTCCCAGGTAAGTGAGGTAATAGCTTCTTGTCTCCATCTTTCTCCCCCTCCACCCACTTTTACTAGGCAGTCAGGGTGATATTTCCAAAAAGCTGAGGTGATCTTGTCACACCCCTGTTTATGACCTTTCTGTAGTTTTACTGTGTTCTTGGGTTAATTCCAGTGTCTTTAACATGGCTTATAAGACCCTTCATGATTGGGATCCTATTTATCTCACAGACCTTTCTATACTCATGTTCTGCTATTGATTTTATATTCTATCAATAGTGAATTTCATGTTTCTCTCAATTTCATGCTTTTTCTTTCTTCCAGGTCTTCACAGGTGCTATTCCTTTTGTCTGGAATATTTTTCCTTTGTAACACTATGCTTTCCACCCTCCACGTTTTATGGGATCGTTCCTATTTGTCCTTTAGACTTAGTTAGATTTAGTTTATCAATGACTAAATCAGGGCTTTCCAGGTTTTCCTTCTGTCTTCTGCCTGTCTTCACCTCCATTGATCAATGTCTCTGCAAAGAGTCACTAAATTTTATCATTCTGTATTGTAATTTCTTACTGTGCATTTCCCCTGCTAGGCCTTAACATACTGTTTATCCTTATGGATAAAACTGTAGTGCCTTCTTTTTGATAACCCATGGTATTTAAAAAGGATCCTAAAATTCTTAATTATCTAGGAAAATATGTGACAACAATGATGTAACATAAGACCTGGTAGACATTTAATAAGTACTTGTATAATTAATGTACTTTATCTGTGATTATATATTGTCATACCTTACTATCATAACCTATACTCATAATTTTTTTTCTCCATTCCACTGACAAGGAAGATATAACTGTTGTGTTAATAAGTACCAGTGCTATGTTGGATAGATTATGAAAGAGAATTAAATGTTACAGTTTTCTCTTGATTTTCTGTACATTTAATTATATTTTCCTTTCACTGAGAAGATTCTGAACACAGTATTATGGATATTTGCTTGAGAATCTGTGATATAAAGACCTTAGCATCAATGCAAGATTGATGGACTTTTGACAGTGCTAAGCCATTTTGCCTTTCAGTTATGTACTATTATGTTGTAATTGCTCATTCTCTCCTGCCCCTTTCCTATGAACATTCAAATAAATGGCCAGTACTAAAATTAGATGATGCCATCACCAAATATCTAGCACAAGATCCTTATAACAGATTCATTAGTGATTAGGAAGGTCATCATGCCCTTTTAGTGTGGCTCTCCTACACTGGACTCTACTTTGGTAGAAAAACAAATTCATTAAAATAACATTATGCATGAATGGTAATTAAATCATGTTATAAACATTTGGTTCATTTAGTTACATCTGGGTTTGGGTGTATTTTTTTGTCAAGTTATTCTGATAAAAGTGGCAAGGGATTTGGGGATGTTTTAAAAATATAGTCCCATGCTCACAACTTTAGTTATCTTTGTAGTGCAGTAAGAAGGCAATCAACAGTAACGTAAGTGTGGTCAAGTATAGTCAAGCTATATTATTGTGTCAGCTCTAGCCACAAATATAACACACTTAGAAGTGTTTAGCTCTTCCATAACCCTTAAGCTACAAGGAAGAAAAAAAGTATCAGTAGACTGGAAAAAGAATTGGATCCAGGCATGTAAATGTTTTACAAGTATTTAATTTCCCCTAAATATAATATTCTATTAAGAGACTATTACCAACATATTAAAGCTTCAATTTGTAATAGATCTCAGCATTTTAATCTGAAGTTGGCTTTTGTTGTTGTTTGCTCATTCCAGTAAGTCATCAGTTTATTGATGTTACTCACTCATTTGTTTATTTATTGAACTTTTAATCATTTGGTAAATGTCAGGGACTGTGCTGTTGCAGCCCCAGAGATGAAGAACACACAATGTATGATGTCAAGAATATAGAGGCTGTGGGTCCCCTCTACATCTGTGTGTATATATGGCACCTCTTTCTCTCTGAGAAACCTTAGGTCATGCTACTTGGCTTCTATTTGAGGAGAACCTTCATCCAAGTATCTCTCTCTGGGCCCTGTGGATATGGTAGGGGAATGCCCAAGGCAACCCTGATTGCTCTGATTTGATTATTTTCTCTTAAAAATATTCAAAGGACTCCATGTCTGTCTCTGGGTTATCATTTTTCCTTAAATACATACTCTAATTACATTTAGGTTTCTATTGATTTTTCACTTAATCTAGAAAGAACCTTCACTGATGCATTACATTTGTTGCTATGCAGTGTCAAGGAATACTATCATTATGATTGGTACCATCTGCGATAAATGAAAAGGAAGAAGCATCCAACAGGGCTAAAGATTCAGAGCCTCTCTCCCAACTAACATGGACCTGCACTGGGACACCCCCTGAAGATTAGTACAACCCACATGCCAACAGGATAGATAGGTTTCTCTGGGCTTTGAAAATTTTGTTTTGTTTTGTGAATTAAAGATTTTTTTCTCTTTTTCCTGCTGGGAATAGAAATATGTGGGTTTTTTTTTTTCCATTTTACAGGCAAACCACTTCAATAGAACATGGCTGGCGGCCATATGGTCATATATGAATCCAACAATTAATTTAGCAAAGAAAACTGCTTCTAACAAGTTTTGAATATGCCATCCCAGGTAGTACTTTGATGATAAATGAGGAGATGATTGCTAAGAAAATGATAGTAACATTTATAAAAAGGTATGTTCCCTTTGGTCATTTAATGATGGTCCAATTATTAGTTACCATCCATTTGAACTAAAGTCCATGGCACTTGTAGGAGGTACTTAACACTTTTTATGTCTAATTTTATAGCAAAAATATGGTGTTAATTTTCAAGCAGCTTACAATCTAGTAAACTTTTCAAGGCATGCTTGTGTTACCTTTATCTGTAACTTCTAGGTCTAGACTTCTGGCTGGCATGGCTTCCAAACTGGCTTTATGACTGTATTTCAGAACCAGTGCTTCTAGCCAAAACTAATATGTGTGGCATGGCTCCAAGATGGAAAAACAAAGCAAAACAAACTCACGTTAACTAAACATATTAGAATCTCATAAAGGGTTATTAGGGGTTTGGGGGCAAGAGCCCATAGGCTTTTGTTTTATCTCACAGATTGTCGCCTCCCTGGATAGTTCCTTCCGCTCTGACTTTTGTAAAATCAAAGCTTAGTCATCCAGTCATCACTCTTCACACGCAGGGCGCACACATGGTGTGTGGTGACGGTTCTGTCCCTTTATGGTTCCTTGGCATCAGGAGTAGATAAAAGGGAAAGCAAAAGGATCAGGGTACTTTGTGAATTCCACTTACATTTTACTGAAAGGTAACTGTTTAACCTCTGTCTGGGGAAATTAAAGACTCCACAGTCATTCAGAGGCATGAGAAGTGCACATTTATAGTTACATGAACACCGTGACGAGTATTTCCTCTGAAGAAATCTCTAACAGTTTCTTTCTGTCTAATTGAATCAGCTGTTTTCAGTATGTTACTACTTAAACATTTAGATATTTATTGCACATACCATAAATATATTAGTTGAATATGTTGAAACTTGTGGTCGGGTGCCAAAATCAAAGTACAATTCAAGCCAATGGTATATTATAAATATGATGACAATTGCAGAACTTTCCATAATATACAAACAGGTTTCATTTCTGAAAGGCGATATAAACACTTCCTCAAAATATTTTAGAGTCAGAAATAAAAGGGAGTCCCCTCCCCTCCCCTTCACTGAATGCAAATGGAATTAGCAAATACAAATTTTAAAATCACTAAAATATATATATAATGCCACCACATATTTCCAGATATGAAGCAGAACAGCCAACTGCAACCCCATGAGGTCAGAACAAAAAACTGATGTGTTCCAGTCTTGTTTCTTTTTGAGAGAGTTTTTACATGCACAGCAGTAATATAAGTACTAGGAAAGGGTTAAATAATGAGACTACCGTTCCTCCAAAGCTGCTGTTCATGAATCTCTTGAATTTCAAACAGTTTGGCATCCTGTGACTCTTTCAATATGTAGAAGTCATGACATGATCCAGGAAGTTTACCAAAACGTTTGTACTGTTTTATTTAGCCTGGTATCCAGTATTCCAGGGCATTTACAGATCGGTATGAAATCCTTTGAGAATACCAAAAATGAACTATTTACACCAAAAAGAGAGAAGCTTAGAAAAGTTTTAGAAAAGGATTAAAACACTCAGTAAATATTATTTTAATTTCTCTGCAAAAACCTGTTTTATTAGTTTAATTTCTTTGCAAAATCTTGGTTTACACTAGTTATTACATCCAACTTTGAATATGAATTCAGATTTAGGGGCCAATAGTCAGACTTTATATTTCAAAACCTAATTACTTTTTATAGCTCTAGGAGAAGGAATATCATAATAGGAAGAATTTCTAATATGGAAGAATATTACCCACCATTGTATAGTCTTATGCAGATTTAAGAGTTTCCCAAATTTAGTCTCTATTCTTGACTTGCATTTGGTTTAATCTCATTAATTCTTTAATGGCCATTTTTCCCTTATGTATAAAATGAAAAAAATCATTAAAACCTGTTTGGGGGGCTCTTGTAAAAATTAATAAAATGAAAATTAGAAAAATCAGTCCTGCTTAATAGATCTTTTGAGAGGCTGGCAGAACAAAGTGTGATACCAACATTGTAACTAATTGCAGCCCAACTTCTTCAGAAGGCAGCAGCTAATTTTCCTGACTCTTCTGGATTTGCCACATCGTTGTAGGAATGTATATCATAGTAGCAATGTATATCAAAATGGGTTAGAAGTCTGCACTTTAAAAAATGGAGAAACATTACCCTTCGCAAACACTATCAGAATGATCTGTCTAAAAGGCAAAATTGTAATTTTACTTCAGTGTTAAAAATCCCTCAGTGATTTCTCCATCATATTCAGGACATAGTATATACAGTATGGCAAGATGCAGGTTCAATTATCAATTTTTCAGCTTCAGACCATCATCCCAATATGCACTCTATACCTCACCACGACAGACTTCAGAGAGCTCCCCAAAGGCATCACACTCTCCTGAGCTTTCCTGCCTTCATATATGTTGGTCCGTCTGCTTCATGTGCCATATCCTCACCACCTTCCATCATCAACCTAGTAAACTCCCTTTCAGTCTTCAAAACTCAGCTTATATCACCTCTTCTGTGTACATATTTCTGACCTTCCAGTTGCCTGCAAGAATGCTCTATTTCTTTTATGTCTGTCTCCAAAATGCACTGTAGACTCCTGAAGTGTAGGTTCCCTATTCTATATACGTTTGTATCTCTAGAGCCTAGCTCAGTGTTGCTGATTGAACAAATAAATAAATCGCTGAAACTCTGGTATGAATTATGTAGAGACTCTCTGGAAGCATCTGGAGTTAGAAACTAATAATAAATTAAACCACTCCACCCTTCTAAGGTTTGAGCTCAATTGAGAAATGGAGCCAAGAATCAGGCACTTGAAGATCAAAGCTAAAGATTTGTTCCCGACAAAGGCTGGGTTGGAGAACATGGCTTCGGTATGTGGCAAGAGTGGGTTTCCTAATAGAATCCAAGAACTAGACACACTTCTTTCTCAGTCAAGGCAGTTCTGGACAACCACAGGCACCTTCCTATTTAGGTACAGAGTCTTGTTTATGGTAGGGCGAACGAATGCATATGGTCAGATCCCAAAGAAGAAGAGGGGAAGAGCTGATCTAGGCCTGCCAACTTTTCGTTCTAGACCCATCAATCAGTCAAATCACCCTTTCTCTTTTGGGAAAGAATTAGTGTAGGGACAGAGAGGCCAGAAGTGTTACTTGAATGGATGTCTTTCTATGTGGGAACATGAAATCAGGTAAAACTTAACTGTCCTTATTTACCTTGTTTTAATACTACTAACAGTTGTCTTCCCAATTGTCCTTTCTCTGTCTGTAGCATTACTCTTCCATTAGCACTTCAAACAAAATCAGAGAGACATTGTTCTAGTTCTGTTCTAATACTATTCCATTCCCTGCTGAAGAACAACTGGCAATGATCTTCCAGCCTATGGTCTCAGTCCTATAACTAATTGTTGTAATGTTATCTTTTAATTTTCAAATACAAAAGTGATACCTGATTACTTTGAAAACTATAAATGGTTCTAATATATTAAAATAAGCCTCTCTAAAAGTATCCTAGTCTTGCAGACTGAAGGTTATTATTGTTTATGTAGGTACCTCCAGACTTTTTTTTAATGCATTTACATGTGTTTATATATAAGGATTTTTAAAACCTCATATACTTAATAATAACTGATAGACATTTTGTCATATTTTATTTGTTTACCTAATTTTTTAACATTCCATAGAATGAATGTTTCATAATTTCTTTCATAATTCCCCTCTTGCTGGAGACTTAGGTTGTTTCCAATTTTTTAGTACTTATAAAGAATGATTTTATACAATCATCTCTCTTACTACTTCTGTAAGAGAGATTCTTGTAAGTAAAGCTGTTGAGTCAGTAACTTGTACATTACAATTTTGGTAGATATTTCTATATTTTGTTTTAAAAGTCTATATTAATATATTGTTTCCATTTCCCAAACCTTGTAGACTCTGCATATTATAAAATTTTCAAGCTTTTCCAATTGAGTGGATAAAATATATCCTGTTTTAATTCCATTTTTTTATTACTTATGATATTGAACATAATTTTCATGGTTGTTATTAGTATTTGGTACTTCCTCTTCTTATTTATAATTTTTTGCCTATTTTTATTTGGTAGTTTAACTTTTTCATATATAATGGATTTTAATTCTATATCTGCTAAATCTGTTGCAAATATTTTCTTACAGAAGTGGCTTCCTTTTCACTTTGTTTAATAGTTAACCTTTTACTCACATGTTTTAATGTCAATATTTTCATAGATTACACTTCCATCTAAGCATCATTTTCTTTTAAGAGTTTTTATTCTGTACCATTGATCTGTTGCTCTATTCTTCATGCTGTTTTAATTCTGTAACAGCAGTCTTTAATAAAAATAATAACTAATATTTATTGAACCTCAAATATGTGCTTGGCACCATTCTATTCATCTTCACAACTACCTTGTGTGGTAATCAACATTATTATCACCATTTTACATATTAAGACACTGAGCTCCAAAGAAGTTGACTAAGTTGCCTATGGTTACTGAGCTAGTATACAGCTGAGCTGGACTGGATCCCCAATGTTCTTTTTTTTTTTTCAGATTTAATGTGTTTTATTGATTAAAATATTACATTTGTGCCAATTTCCCTTCCCTCTGCTCCCCTCCACCCGGTGGCCCCCCTCCCTCTAGTTGTCCCCCCCTTTTAGATTATGTCCATTAGTTGTGCATACAGTTCCTCCCAACCTCTCTCCGTCTATTCCATTCCCTCCTACCATGATCCCCAATTCCTATATCATCTCCCTCCCTCTCTCCACTCCCCCTCCCTGTTGACCTCCCCCCACTATGCTTCCCTTACCCACAGTTCCTTTTCCACTCTCGTTGCCTGTTTCGTTTGCCTTTGTCTCATCTCCCTAGCTTCTGTTTTTTAAACCAGTCCCTTTAACATCTCATATAACAGTGGTTTGGATCTAATGAACTCTTTCAGTTTTATTTTGTCCTGGAAACACTTTCTCTGTACTTCTATTCTGAATGACAATTTCGCTGGATAGAGTATTCGTGGTTGTAGGTTTTGGATTTTCATTACTTTGAATATTTCTTGCCAGTCCCTTCTTGCCTGTAGGGTTTCCCTTGAGAAGTCAGCTGATAGTCTAATTGGGACCCCTTTGTACATAATTCTTTTCTTCTCTCTTGCTGCTTTTAAGATTCTCTCTTTATCTTTAATTTTTGACATTTTGATTATAGTGTGTCTTGGAGTGGTTCTCCCTGGGTCCAGTCTCTTGGGAACTCTCCTTGCTTCCTGGACCTGCAAGTCTATTCCCTCCCTCAAGTCTGGGAAGTTCTCCTTTATTATATTTTCACTCAATTTTTCAAGTTCTAGTTCATCTTCCTCATTCTCTGGCAAACCAATGATTCTTATGTTGGGCCTTTTATAGCTGTCCCAGAGGTTTCTGATCCTCTCATTGTTGCTTCCCATTTCCTCTCGCTGCATTGGTTGACTGCTTGTTCCTTCTCCATATTCCAGTTTGTTGAAATGAACTCTGGATTCCTCACCATCTGTCTCGTATGTGGTTTTGTTCCTTTCGTTATGAAAGTTTTTCGCTTCTTTCATATCTTTTTCCTGCTCTTTTGTGAATTCTGTAAGCCACCTGATAACAATGGCCCAGAACTGAGCCTCTGACAGGTTTCTTATCTGTTCATCTGTCAGGTTCTCTATCTGCTGCCTGGTGAGTTGTGCCACCGGGATCTCTATATTTGTCTGCCACATTTTGACAGATGCGTTTTGTTTTCTTGGGCCGGCTGTAAGGGGCGGTGCCTGTGTACGCGTCACAAATTAGCGACCGGTGCCTGTCTGCGACCTATTTCGCAGCCCTGTGGTGCTTTCTGTGGGGGCGGGGGTCCAAGATGGATTCACACAGTTATTCAGCTAGGAGACCGGGATCCGTCCTCCCGCCCCCCTGGGCCTCACTGTTCAAGGCGATGCTGCGGCTGCTCTCCCCAGCTCCGGAGTCGCGCACGCCAGGGGCTTGATTGCCTCCGGGATTTTTCGCCGCCCAGCCCGCCGCTCCACAAACAGCTTTGCCTTCTTTAACTCTTACCTGCCCAAATGGCACCGCTGGTTTATAACTTCATATGTTGGGCTTCCGTGTAGTTTTATTTTCTGGAATTTCTAGTTATCCTTTGTTTTGAAGTAGTTGTATTCCTCTCTAGTTGTAGAGGGAGACCTAGCGTGTCCGTCTAAGCCTCCATCTTGGCCGGAAGTCAGATCCCCAATGTTCTTGATCCAAGGTCAATATTGTTAAACACTAGACCATGAGCACTTCCCACAGGTTTATAGAATGCTTTGACATTTGGTGTAGCACGTTGTCCCTCAATGCTGTTCTATTTCACATTTTTCTTGTGTATTTACTCCTTTGAGTAAATTTTATAATCGTATTGTCAGATTTAATAGAGTTCTATTGGGTTTTCAATAATTGTTTTGAAATTTTAGATTATTTTGAGAAAGAAATGCCATCAACAGACCTGAGTTTCACCCTCACCCAAATTTATATATGGATGTCTTAACCCCTTAGTATCTCAAAATGTGACTGTATTTGTGACTGTATTTGGAGATAAAGTCTTTAAAGAAGTAATTAAGTTAAAATGAGGTTATTTTGGGGGGGCACTAATCCAATATGACTGGTGTCATAAAAAGGAAGTTTGAAACAGATAGATTCAGAGGAGAGACCATATGAAGATGCAAAGAAAAGACAGCCAGTCACCTATAAATCAAGGAGAGCGGCCTCAGAAGAAATTAACCCTGCTGATATCTGATCTTGAACTCACAGCCTCCATAACTGTGAGAAAATAAATTTCTGTTGTTTAAGCTGCCCAGTTTGCAGCTTTAGCAAACTTATACAGTCATGATCATAATTTACTGTGTTCTCAACTAAAAAATTGTTATGACCTTTAGTTCATTCAGTCCTTTTTTAGGTTCTTCAGTCAGGTATGTGTGTTCTTCAAATATCCATTAATATTCCTGGTTACTCTTGTCCCTATTCATTTTATTGCTTTACATTACTCTTGTGAATTAGATATTTTTCATTATATTTATAATTGGTTATTGATTTTCAAATAGTTATATTTTATCTGACTACCTTACTACACTTTCTTATTAGTTTTAATAGTTAATCAGTTGACTTGGAGTTTTTAGGCAAGCAAACATGTAACATGCAAATAAGGGCTGTTTTGTTTATTTATTTCCAATATATTCATTTCACTTTTCTTGATTTATTGCATTGGCTGGAATGCTTCAGAATAAGCTTGAATAATAGTGGTGATAATGATAGCTCTTGACTTGACTGGTAATCCTTAATTATGATATTCACCATAGGTTTTGATTTAATTTTTACAACTTTTTTAGGAGTCTTTGCTCTCTTTTTATCAACGAAAGGAATGGCAGAAACTGCTTACCAGAAGCTTTCAAAATAATCTCATGGGCTTTCTCTTTTCATATGGTAATATATTGAATTGCATGGATAAATTTCTAAATTTAAACCATCTTTAGATTCTAAGAATAAGCCTGTTTGTTTATTGTGCATTCTTCTTATAATTCACTGCTGGTTTTGAATTACTAATATTTTATTCATGAATTTTTCAGAAAATGTGTGTGGGGGGTAAACTTTCCAAGTCATTGTATAACAGAAGATTAATTTTGCCTATCAATTTGAATAATAATTTGGTTTGGAATGGACTCTAGTTTCAAAACAACGTTGAAGACATTGGTCCATTATATTCTGATATTAAGTATAGTAAATGGGAAATTACAGATCAGTCTGATTTTCTCAAGTCATAAATATGAATAAAAACATGATTTGATGTGAATCACAGCAAACATGAATTATAGTAGAAGCTTTTAGATTTTATATGAACTATTTTGTTGTGCCTTATCTTAATGTTTTTATACTCTATATTTCACTGTACTACATTCCTGCTAGGTAGAATTAAATGAGAAAATTAATTCATTTTTTTCATTTTATCACCATAATTAATGAAAAAGCACTAAACTCAGAAAGAAGGTAAGGATAAGAAATGCTTACCACTCATTAGGAAGTAGACTAAAGATTATAACACAGTGTCAGTTTAGAAGTGAGGGCAGAATCCAGGTCTCTTACGAAATATAGGAGATTCCTGTTAAGAAAAAATTTACTGGAGGAAGAAAAAAATCAGAACTTTTGGTCAAATGACAAGGTGGCCCTGGCCACTGCTAATCCCGAGGGGTAAAGCCAACCTGAAACACACAGGTTCTTTAGCACTTGCTTGTTCTGACTATTGCTCTGTTAGACTTGGAGCTTTCAACTGTTAAAAATATTAAACTCCCTTTTAATAATTACCTATATATGTTTAAATAGTATTTGTATATGTAAAACTCTATAATTTCTATTAGTTTGTAAGGATATTTAAAGTACTGATTTACACTAGTTCAATTTTTCCATTTTTATTAATCTGGGAGTTATCTGTCAGATATCAATTTACTAACCTGAGATTGAGAGAATGTCTAAAGAGAACTTTTATTTATGAATTAGGTGGGTCCTTGGTTTGTCAAATAAAGCATGAATCTGATGGTCATCTTACATGCTGCCCTGCAGGCCTTGTGAAAAAGAAATGTGATGACTTAAAGAAATAATGCCTTTTGATTAGTTAACTATTTCAAAACCATGTCTCTTATTTGCCAACTTATTTCAGTGTTATCATGTTATAAAATCTTACATGCACACTTAAGAGCTCTGTGCAGAAAAAACAATTCCAAGTAAAATAGAAAATATTCATCATTAATTTTTAAGAAAGTTAAAATGATAACTTCAAAAGAAATACATTATAGCAAAAAATATTACGTTGAAACTTTAGTGTAATTAATAATAGAATGTATAGCATCAGATACAAATACTTAAGGCATAAAAAGGGCATATAACTTTTATTGTGCATTAAATATATTTATTAAGTAATCTAGACCCAAGCTCTAGTTGACCCACATTCATACCGAATGGGGTGATTTAAGAATAAGATGAACTGTCATTTCTGGTTTTGTAAAAACAGTTTCCATTGGAGGAAGATGGTTTTAGAATTCATTTAAGTATATTATAGTTCTGCTATTACTGAGCCATCAAATGCAATTTGGCACAACATGATGTTTCAACAGTTTCTCCAAGTTAACAGCGACTATAGAACTCATGGTGATCAGCTAAGGTTATTTTTAAACCTAATTCTAGATAACTGGGAAAAGTGCTGCTCTGTATTCCACACCGTATTTGCAGCAACATTTGTTATCTAAGACATCGCATGCCATTATGTGGGATTCATTGTAAACTCCTTTTACTATTAAACCATGAAAACAACCTCAAAGCAAAGTAAAACCATGCTATTTTAATTAGAAAGATCACATCTTATTGATTTAGAAATTCTCTGTTGCTTGGTATAATTTGTTTGCTTATTTATTTGTGGAGGGAACTCTCTTTGCCTCCACAAAGCTTGGAGGTAATTTACCACCTCCATTTCACATACTGGGTTCTGTCCTGGATGAAGCCACCTGATGTGTGGTTTCTGGGACATTCCTGGGAGAACTCTGTATTCATTTAACTTGACGACAAAACAGCAACATGCTAAATAATGTGATTAAAGTTGTTAAAAGCCAAAATAAACACTTATAATTATCTCAAGAAAAACGGTGTCAGGCAAGTGCGGTCTCTATAAAGTGGGACTCTGCGTGCGTCTTTCAGGTCCTGCTGCACAATAGATCATAGTTAAAGGTCTGTTAACAGACCTCTGACGGCTGAGCTGGGTAGCTTGTGGTTTCCTTCGAAACCCATTGGCATAATGTGAATTTATGTGTGAGGTGCAAATTGGAAGTTGCCTTCTATTGGTGCCCTTGGCAGAACAGAAATCATACTGTAGGGCTAGCAGCAGGAAGTACATTGCTTTGAAATTACCCAGCAGGGTTTCCACTTGCTGCTCTTGTTGCTTCTGAGACAGGGGTCTTATATTGTCTGGCCATGATTAAAATCAAAGTGTAGGCTTCTTTGCTGGGTGCCAGTAAACTTAGGTGAAAAACAGAAACAATCTGGAGTTTTAATTATTTTAAAATGTAATGTAGGCAAGAAACAAAGATGAAAGCATTTTTGACTAATCTATCCCAATTATTTGACATAAATGGATTTGCTTTAAAAGAAAGGCAGAGAGAGAGAGATTGCATTTATAAGAGATTTGTTAACTTATTTCACAGCCATAAAATATATCTATGCCATGTATACCATTCGTATAAAACTCGTAGAGAAAAATGTCCAAACATTATACTTTCGGGCGAGTAGAGAAAACCAGATGTGCTGTTACCTTATTGTGTGTGTGTGTGTGTGTGTGTGTGTATATATGTATATATATATACAATACATGATGCTATGGATATATGAAATAAGCTTTCAAAGCATGAAAGAGAATTTATTGGTTAATTACTTACTATCTTAAAATAGTCTGTCTGTGAGGGAGTATCTCTGTGCTATAATTAGGGCTGGTCTAATTCCATAGTAGACTAGACAGATATTTCCCATTATGCCTGTAGCTCCCAGGGCTGGCAGGCTCTGGATTTCTTTCTTTCAGCTTCTTTTTCCATGAAAGGTATAAAAGCCAAGTCATCGATTCAGAGTTTGTTATCTTTAGCCAACCACTAGGAGAAAATTTAACTCAACTTTGAATAAAATATAGGGAATAAAAACTTGCTATCACATTGTAACAACCAGCTCTCAAACAGTAGTGGAAATCAAGTTGCTAAGTTTTCTGGACACATGCCACTAGACCCACGCATCAGTACCAGGAGTTCATACATTACTTAACAAATATTTATTGAGTACCTGCTATGTAGTAGACACTGTGATAAGGACTGGGCATATAAAAGTGAACCAGACTTTAAAGGGCAGTTAGAGAATTAAATAATTATTTACATCTGTGACTCTGGAAATGGAGTACCAATCTAAGGAAGTACAGTGTGCTAAGGGGCACCTAACCCACAAAGAGAGACATGGATATCACATTTCCACCATAATTGTCACATATTTTAGAAGACAGAAGAAGAAGGAAATATTACAAGCTTAGAAATGGCTTAGGAAAATTGGAAATGAAGGTCCCATCTCTTCCTTTAAAAATGTCCTCCCTCCAACTTCAATCTCTTGTGACATTTCATATCATTTAGCTATAGGAGAGAGCAGGTATGCAGAACTTCTACGAATCCCAAGGCCCAAACTCCAAAGGCCTGTATCTTATCTGATGATACTGCGCAAGGTCAAAACTCTTGATCTATCAAAGCCAGATTTTAATCTTCTTTCACTTGAATTTCAGTATAAGAGAGAAATCATAATTATGTTTAAAAGCATCTCTCAGTATTTTTGCACCTATCTAAAGATTTAACCTGGCAATTATAACTTTGTTTTGTTTGACAGATATAAACACAGAAGATTCAAGTTGCCTTGAGCCTTAAGAAGTTAACCCAGCATTTGGCCGTTTTTAATTAAAATCTGCTTACAAAAATTAGTTCCTACTGGTAGAAATATTCTCCTTTTCAGTATGAAAAGTTGTTTGAAGCTTTTGTATCTCAAATGCTTGTCCTGATCAGATTTTAATACTCTTCTTAACCCAATCTTTAATTGAATAAGTGTTGTATATAATTGCTGTCAGGAAAAAATTTTATGACATGTGTTGAATCAAATGTCCATATTCACTGTTCCATCTCAGCAGAACCACCTATTGTCTGGTAGCTCTTGAACTAAACTCTACAAAGATCTGATTTGTCTCTTTTTTGGGGTGTCTCTCTGAGGTCTCCAATATACTGCACACTTCACAGCTTACAGGGGCTAAACATTAGGAGAGTGATGACATTTCTGAAGTTAGAAATATTTTCTGTAAATAAAATGCATTTTCACATACCTCAGACTTTCATTTTAATTGGTGAAAAGAAACAGAATGGAGAAACTATATGCTGAGGAAAAATATTTTTAAATATTAAAGTAATGTCTGGTAGATAAGATTCAAGTTACATGTGTATGTTTTGAAAGTTACCACTATCATTTATTATGTACCAAATATGAGTGGTATTTTTTTCAACAGGGTTTAAAAACACTTGTGAAAATCAAATATTATTTGCATTGACAGAGAGAAATTGAAACTCAGGATTTGTCAAGTAGAGACCACAGTGGAATTTTTCAGCATTATTTTCAGAAGAAAGTTAGGATTGTAAAAATTAGTTAGTCTTTATTTGATATAAACATTACATACATCTATAAATAATAAACTATGTTTTCGTAAGCCATGTTTATTTAACCAATGTAAACCATAAAAGGAATTTGAGGAGGAAAATAATAAGCAACATATGTAGTATTTTCATACACAATGTACCATTTAATCTTCCCTACAATTGTCTGGGGGTAGGTAAGATGTCTTTGATTCCTTGGACCTCTTCTTTTCCCACAATGTACTCTTCTAGAGATTTCATCCATTCCTGTAGATTCAATGACCATCTCTATACTGATTATTTTAAAATTTGTACTTATGACCCTTATGTGTCTCTCAACCTCTAGGAAAAATGGATATATCTGGAAGTTTCATAAGTATTTAAAACTCAACACAAACTTATCTTCTTTTCTTTTTTTTGCCAAAGCTACTCATCTTTCTGTATTCCCTGTCATAGTTAAACCTCTACCATCTATCTAGTTGTCCAAGTCAGAAACCTAGAAGTTATCTGAAGACTCCTCCTTTGTGTTCCTCATCTTCACACAATCATGAAAACTAAATTTCCTCAATATCTTTGAATTCTACCTTATTTAGTTCAGGCCCTTATCATTTCTCACCTGGCTCATTATAATAACTATTGTTTCTAATATGACTTTCTCTGCTTCCAGAGAGATCATTCTAAAATTCAGGACTGTGAATGAAAAGATTCATGGATGGTTTCTCATTACTTTTAGAATGAAGTCCAAATTCTTTACAATAATAATATGATGCAATTTAAAAAATATGACTCAAGACAAAGTTTCCAAGATTTTTATTTTACCACTGCCGATCAGATGTTTCTACCACATGAGACATTTAGTATTCAAAATGGGCCAGCCCTATTTGTGGTTCCCTATTTAAAAATCCATTAATAAAATGTATTATATTATTAGAACTAAAAGTTAAAATTATATAATCATATACATAGATGCTTAAATGATATTATAAAATTCAACGCTCATTCATGCTAAAAAAGATCAATTAGTAAATTTAATCCTCAGACCAAAGTAATCATTTTAACTAATGAGGCACATGACTAGAGGTATTTTTACTAAACTCAAGACCAAGAAAAGACACTGAGCATCTCTACTACTATTTAACTTGAAATTGGAAGCACCTGCCAATGTTATCAGATAAGAAAGAATTGGAAATGAAGAGGTTAAACTATTTTTATTGCAGATCTATTGCTGATTTAGAATGATACCCAGATTTTATTTTATTTTTAATTTTTTAATTACAGTTACTTTCAATATTATTTTGTATTAGTTACAGGTGTACAGCATAGTGGTTAGACAATCATATACTTTACAAAGTGTTCCCCCTGGTATTTCCAGTACCCACCTGGCACTACACATAGTTACCACGATATTGTTGACTATATACCCTATGCTATATTTTACATCCCTGTGATTTTTTTGTAACTACCCATTTGTACTTTTTAACCCTTTCATCTTTTCACCCAGTCCCTCAACAGCCCCCTTCCCTTGGCAACCACCAGCCTGCTCTCAGTGTCTGTGAGCCTGTTTCAAATATGTTTGTTTATTTTGTTCTTTAGATTCCACACATAAGTGAAATCACAAAGTATTTTTCTTTCTCTGACTGACTATTTCACTGAGCCTAATACCCTCTAGGTCCATCCATGCTGTCACAAAAGACAGCGCACTGAATGGGAGAACATATTTGCCAATGGCCAATGATACATCTGATAAAGGATTAATATCCAAAATTTATAAAGAATTCATATTACTCAACACCAAAATAACAAACAATCCAATTTAAAAAATGGGCAAATGAGCTGAATAGACACTTCTCTAAAGAGAACAAACATACACATGGCCAGGAGACATATGAAAAGATGCTCAACATCACTAATTGTAACAGAAATGCAAATTAAAATCACAATGAGGTACCTGTCAGAATGGCTATCATCAACAAATCAACGAACAGCAAGTGCTGGTCAGGATGTGGAGAAAAGCTCCCCCGCTCCCCTCCTCTCCACCCCTCTTCTCTTCCTTTCCTGCCTCTACTGGTAGAGTCTTAAAAAAGTCTATGACAAAGTAAAAATTTAATCTACAGGGTCCCAGCTCCAGCATCACAAAGCAAAAGGGAGGTTTTGGTGGTGAGAACAATACCTTAGTAATTGATATGGTCAGGAAAAATGAAACCAAGAACTTACCTGTGATTGGGAAAATTTGCAAGGGACTTTAGGAGCCAATCAACCCTGCAGTACAAGGCTGTTCACATGCCAGTAAGGACTGACACAGTGGCAATAACATTTCAAATGAAATAATGCAGGTGAAATGGTTAAGAATTATAAAGTGCCATGCAAATATTCAAAATTAGTGTTTTTATTTTGGGTGCTATAATTTCACTCTTAACTATAATGGAGCTATTTGATAAAACAAATTTATGAAATCCAAAGTAATCATAAGAAATTATAAAAAGATGTTTTGCAATTTTAGAAACATAATAATTATAATTATTTAGGAAAAAACAATAATTTGTTATTACTTCTTTTTCCTAATTGAGCCAATTTTATTTCACTTTGGAAGTTGGGTGAATGGCAAGTTTTCCAAAGGACACTTATTTTTATTAGCTCTTATGTAATAACTCACATAAAGCTTTGTGAATCCTAACAAAAATCTAAATTAAGTTTTCTATAGTGACATGTCTGTATGTTATACACAGACTACATAAGGGCACTGAATCACTATATTACATAATTACATGCCTGATTATATTAAGGTGTAGCTCTGTAGCACAATAAATTTTGCATTTATTTATTAATCAAGGATAACCATGACTAATGCAATTGTAATTTCATTTAAGCTCATTATTCATGGTTATCATTTTAGAGATAAGAATGGAATTATGTTGATAAGTTTATAAACTGATGGCTGGAGGCCAATCAGATTGCTTCATGCTCTTAAATTTTATGATGTTGTTACTTATAGTGAACATGTTGATTTGAAGCAAAGATTTTGAAATTCAAGTCATGCTTAAAGAACTGTAAGTCATTTTTCATTTTAGATCTCTCATACAAAAAAGTACATAAAAACTATTTCATGAATTTAATACTATTATAGATACTGTAAATACTTATAAACAGAGGGGAGTAATCTGCAATAAGAAAATAATTCTAATGCTTTAAAAAACAGTATAACTAAATTTTGCAAATAAGTAAGTGATAATTGGTAAGTCAGAATATTCAAAAAAAGATTTTGGAAACATTTATTTGTTTGGAGAACCAAACAAATGGAAACATTTGTTTATTTGGGGGAATAAAATAACTGTAACTGGTCTAGATGACATACTTATAGGTTTCCAAGCGAAACATATACGTATCTGGAATAAAAAGTTGCAAATGGCCAAAGAAATAAAAAAGAAAAGTAGTGATATCATCAAGAACAAGGTAGGGTTTGGTATAGAAAACAGTCTCTACTTCAGATATGCAAAATATACAAAGGAATGGATCATTTTTCTTAATTGAAAACTAAATAATTGAAAGTTGAAATAATTTTAATTGAAAATTCATCATGTGTATGTATCATTGTTTTTCTACATATAGAATATAGTCATAACCCACATTTTTAAAATTTAGCAAATATTTCTTGAGCATCTATTTAATGTGCAAGACTCTGCTTGGCTCCACAATAGAATTGAAAGTTAGTAAGATATCGTCAATGCAAGTATAATATGTCAATGTGGATAAGAGGAATATGCATACGTTTTGAAAGCAAAGCATGAAGTTTCAAGTGCTATAAGAACAATAGAAACACAGTGCTTTGGAAGAGGGATGGGAAGAAAGAGCATCTCCAGTAGGAGAGATCAGGAAATGTTTAACAAAGAGAACATGTGAGATAAACCATGAAGAACAGAAAGAACTTTCACAGGCTAGGTAATAGAGAGAAATAAAAATAACACAAGCAATATTTATTTTGTGCAAGGCATTGTCATAAGCATTTTATATTCATTATATCATTTAACCTAAAACAGCCACAGAAATAGTACTTTTACTATCACCATTTCACAAATGAGGAAGATGAAGCTTAGAGATGTTAATTTGTCCCAGGTCTCATAATAAGTGGTGGATCCAGAATTTAGACTCAGATCGTCTAGCTCCAGAAGCTAACCCTTATATTATACTGCCTTATAAAGGAGTTGTTTGAGAAGGTGGAAACTGGGAAAACCTACATCTATATAACATTTGTAATTTAGTAAATGATGTTTGAAAAGTTAACATTGACTGGTAGGAATATGATTTTAAAACGTATATTGTTATAGTCAGTTTCAAAAGTAAATATATAATTGCTTTGTTTATAACAATGCCAGCATATGAGAGATTCAGTAAATGCTTGTTGGATGAATTAATGAATAATGTTGAAAATATGTATACTTATGGGCAAAGATCAAGACATCAATATGTAAAGCTGATTAGTTGTAAAAGGATTGTGGTCTTTTCCTCTTTCAAAGTCATCTCTAATTTGTATATTGTCAGCATTTTCAGGTTTGAGCAGAAGCTTGCTGTTTATTTCCTTTTCATCAACAAAAGACAAATGACCTCAGTCCTAAAGGACAAATGCATCAATCTGTGGTAGCAGAAATTAATAGAAAATTCTTTTTCAGAATATTTGTTAACATATACAATCTTTCTAAATAGTATTCACTTCTTATTTTTCCAGTAATGAGGGATATAAATCCAGTTAAAATGATGCATATATCATAACTTAGGCATGCACAATTGATACCAGATGAAGCAACAATAGTTTGTATACTGACTTATTTCTTTAAGTTCCCCAAGTTGAAGTCTTATTAATCATTTGCTAGTTCCATGCAATGGTGCATTATTCAAAAAAAATGCCTAATGATAGAAGCAGGAGAAATGATAAATGAAAATGGTCAAACTATTCAATAACATACTGCTAATGTAGTAAGCTTTTTTAAAAACTTAACATATTTTGGGATTATCCCTTTAGCTAGACTCAAATAAATGTTGTGGATTCAGAAGGAACTATTAAATATTATATAAATGTTGTTTTATACAATGTATTTGCTTAGAAAACAGCATTTGTATACATATAGGTACATATGTATATATATTTACCAATGAAGTTGAATAATGCTTAAGTCTGAAGCACCATTTTTTTTTTCACTAAAAAAAAAAAAAAAAGGCTTTGGGTGATAATATAACTACATTTGAATGTGTTGGGTTGATCTATTTACCAGGAAGCTGTCAGTTTTGAGTGGGACCCCAAGTAAGAGAAGGTTCTGCAGCTGGTCCAAGCTGAAGTACAGATACATCACCACTTGGGCTTCATGCTCTGGCAGATCCAGTGACATCCAAAACATCTGCGGCAAATAGAGATGTTGTATATAGCCCTGGCCACCCCCACAGAAGACTCCTAGGGTTTTGGAAACAAATCCTTTCCCCCTTGGAGACATAGTTCCTGTTCTAACTGGCTGAATACCTGGAGAAGATGCATCTAGTGAACATTTGATCTGAACTGTCCTTTTGATCCAGAACATCGTAAAGTTGAATTTGCTCAGAAGCACTCCATCATTAGGTGACAGTGGAATACATGAGACAGAATTCAGTAAGTTACTGCAGGCACGAGTACATTGTGCATCCTATTATCTTGGCACCTACTTCTGCTGCTCTAATCTCTTACCCACAATCCACACATGCCCATGGTTCTTCCTTGCCCATGGTCCTTCTGCAAGCATTATCATCCTTAGACTTTCTATCTTAACTGCTGTCAAGTATCCAATACAACATTCTTTATGATTAAGGAAGTCATTTTCTTTTGACAAATGAAGAGTGGCAATGGCTTGTGCCTATACTGTTCACTGGTTTTACCCTGAATTTCCTCATCCTTGACCTATTGAATGTCCCCAAAATAAGTAGCATAGAGGTTACTAGTGTCCTTATGCTGTTAAGTTTTTAGCTTTGTTATCCAAAGGAGAAAAGGTGTAGGTATAAAATTATTAATTTGATCTTTATTATTTGGTGGTATGACTGGTTAGTAGTTATTTCTATTTCCATTTGCCTTATATTTTTCTCTTATAGTTATGCTCTTAAAATGAGATATAAAAATCCAGCATTAACTGAGTTATTGTTTATTATTTTAAGAATTGTTTTAGGACTTTCGGTCAAGATGGAGGCCTAGACTGACATGCTCTATCTCCCTCCACAACTAAGAAGGAATACATCTACCACAAAACCAGAAATAACCAGAAGTTCCAGAAAATAAAGCTACATGGAAATCCAAAGTATGAAGTTATAAACAAGTGGTGCTTGTCCGGATGGGTGGGAGGGGTGAAGCCGGGGTGGTGAGGTCAAGCGGTGCTGGTGGTGGCATCTGCAGCGATGGCAGTGGGATGGTGGTAAGCACAGACACCCATATTTAAGGGAAGGCAAGAAGCTCCTGGAGAGCACCCCTGGTTACAGACCAAACCTGTCAGCTCATGATTCCAATGCCAGAGAAGGCAGATCCCCATTGCCTTGGACTGTGAGGGCAGGAGGGTGTGGATTCAGACGAGAAGGCTCCAGGTCTTTCAGTGGAGAGTGAATGGCAGGAATCCATCTTGGACCCCCACCCCCACACAAAATGCCATAGTGTGGTGAGAAGGGTCACCCAGTAGTAACTAGTGCACAGGTCTCTGCCCCCTATAGTGTAGGAGATGTGACAGCCCCACCCAGGAAGCAAAAGAAAACACAAAACTGTCAGGATGGCACAGATTATGATAGAGATGCTAGAGGCACAGCTGACCAGACAGCAAATATCTAATCTAATGGATCAGCAGATAGGGAATCTTTCTGAGGCACAGTTCAGAGCTTCAGTTATATGAATGCTTACAGACTTAACAGCAGATCTTAAACAAGATGGGGAGGGAATGAAGGCTAGTCTGCTGAAATGAATGAAAACACATATGAAATTAGTGGTGAGGGAAAGAAAACCAGGGATCAAATAAAAAAATCAGAACATAGGGAAGGAATAAACAGTCAACCAGTGCAGAAAGAGGAAACAAAAAGTGAGGAAAATGAGGAGAGGCTCAGAAAACTATGGAACAGCTATAAGCGGGTCAACATCCAAATCATAGGGTTGCCAGAAGGTGAAGAAAAACTAAAAATTAAAAAATTATGAGAAAAAATAATGAAGCAGAACTTCCCTAACTTGGGGAAGGAAATAGACTTACACATCCAGGAAACACAGAGAGTTCCAAAAAAACTGGACCCAGGGAGAACCACACTAAGACACATTAAAATCAAAATATCAAAAACTAAGGATAAAGAGAGAATCTTAAAAGCAGTAAGAGAGAGGAAGAGAATTATGTACAAAGGGGTCCCAATAAGACTATCAGCTGATTTTGCAAAAGAAACTCTGCAGGCAAGAAGGGACTGGCAAGAAATATTCAAAGTAATGAAAAGCAAAAACCTACAGCCACGATTACTTTATCCAGTGAAGCTGTCATTCAGAATAGAACGGCAGAAAAAGTGCTTCCAGGACAAAGTAAAACTGAAGGAGTTCATCAGATCCAAACCACTGTTATATGAATTATTAAAGGAATTTGTTTAGGAGAAAGAGGATCAAAACTATGACCATTAAAGTTAAAACTGTATCACAACCACCAACAACAGAAGCTAGGGAACTGAAACAAAGGCAAGCTAAGTAGGCAATGAGAGCGGGAAAAGAATGATAGTTTAGGGGAACATTGTGGGGGGAGGTCAGCAGGGAGGGGGAAGAGGGGAAAGGGAGGGAGATGGTACAGGAATTAAGAAGCATAAGGAGTAGAGTAGATAGGAAGATGTTGAGAAGAACTATATGCACAACCAATGCGCAGGGACTAAGGCAGGGAGACAAATGGAGGGAGAGGGGCCACTGGGTGAAGGGGAACAAAGGGAAAAGAAATTGGGACAACTGTAACAGCATAATCAATAAAGCATATTTAAAGTTACAAAAAAAATTGTTTTAATGTGGTGTTCCCCATGAGAATATTACATAAACTAGCATCAAGTGATTTTCGTTGACACTTATGAATGAGGTTAGTACTTTAATCAAATAAAGATATTAAAAGTGAGTCTTAAATCCCCATTTAGATTCTGATTTTGTTTACGATAATTTTTCAGGCCAAATTACTTTACATATTTTTAAGGATTCTAAATCAACATCCAGATATTAAAGTCAGAAAGTTTTCAAATGCCTTGTCAAAAGCCTTTAAGATTATTTAGGGAAATATTTAGTGATGTAATTTTAAGACTTTGGTAAATTTTGTATTGTTTTGATTACTCTAAAAAAGACATAGTGTCAAACATACTAGCTAAAAATTTAAATTAAAACATACTTCAAGTAAGAGAGAGAACTTATAATAATGACAATTTTTATAAGATGTTGTCTATAAAAACACATAGATTGTTTGAGAGAAATGTCAACAAGATAAAGACATACTATTATTATAAACAGTTAAATGTTCTGATTTAAATGTAGTACACTCAGGATAAAATTAGAAACAAAAGTTAAACAAAATACAGCAAGTAACTTAAAAAATATGTAACCTAGAGGTTAACATAAGCTATTCTGAAATGACCATATGAATGTACAGAATGCAGAGCTAAAGGTGAGTGTTATAGGCATTTTAAAAATTCACTTTGCTTCTTTCAAAGGAAAAAAAAATGTAGTTCAGTGTAATCTTTTCCTTAATAGGAAGTAAAGCTTTACAGGCAAAAGAGTAGTGGCTCTGATGCAGAAAACTTACACCTGTATCTTTTATCAACTAAATTAACAATATATAGTCCAGCAAAAAAAGCAGCTTGAGTGTTGCCATTGACCAAATCAGGATTTTTTTTTTTTTTTTTGCAATGAAAACATTTAAATAATTGCTAAATAACCTTAGGCACTCCAGGAACTGGGAGCCAGGAGAATTTGATTCAAGTCCTAGTTCTACCAGATATTATGTGATTCTGAGTAAATAGTTCACCTTCCTAAGCCTTAGTTTCCTTGTATGTGAGGCAGGAATGATAACCTGTGCCCTGTCTGACACCTTGAATTATGAGAATCAAATGAGAACTCTGGCACACACTGGGGAAATTAATTAATTAATTAATTAATTAAGACATAGAAAGGCATTTTGTACATTAGTAAGCCCCAAATGCAAGTGCATTATTCGCTTTTATCTCAAGTTTACACCCCGATCTGAGATAAATATATTTTTTAATTTAAAGAATGCCTTGTTAAAATACTTTGCTATGTTTGGATGTGGGTTCTATATATAAATGAATGCCATAGCAGTGAGTTAGGCTGGTTATCAGCTCCTGGATGTTATTCGATGAGCGTACTAGTTTCTCTTTCCTCAACCGCCTCATGACCAAAGCTTCAAGATTAGGTAAGCATTGCCATGGGTTAAAAAGTACCTATTTTAAATGATATTTTCAAAAAAGATAAATTGAACTTTTTGAGAGTCAATGAAGAAATTTTTTAGTACAGAGATTGTCAGGGTGGTATAAAAAGTCGTGACATGAGCCACACTAGCAGGAGAGAAGTGTGGCACAACTGGACCAGAGTCTTGGAGGCACCCTGCCATGCCAAGCATTTGCTCTTTAATTGCTAGGATTATGCGGAAGCTCTGGAGGGCCCTGGGTGGGAGGGGAGGCATTCTGGATGGCTTTCAGAGGGTTCAGGGTGGTGGCTTTAATAACTAAGTGTATTAGCCAACTATCGGCCATGGAGGTAACAAACCTAAAAGCCTATTGAAGTTAAGACCTCAAGAACCTGAGAAGTAAATACGGCGAATTTTTGTGGTAAACTGGAGACATATGTCATCTAAAGAGACTGCTATTCATCTCCAGCCAATGGCCAGGAGAAAATGCAAGCCTGTATTTCCCAACATGGAGAGATATTGAACGCCGGGATTTTAGTATGAAATATGAATTTGAGATGTTGGCAACACATTCATTTTTTTAAAAAACAGATCCTGTATGGGCCAAATAAAACAGAAATGTGGGCTAGATTTGACTTAAAAAGCAAATGGTTCTAAAAGGGAGGAAAAGGAGAGGTGGGGGCCCAGGGATAAAATTCCCTAGCTCGTAATTTTGCCTCAGTCTGGTACCTGTACAAAAGTATGTGTTCTAAACATTATCAGGAAGGTGATTTAAAACAGTGACTATCAGCACCATTGACAGAGAGGGCATTTAGGGACCACTGAATAGACATCTAGAGAGAGCAGGTGTGGAGTAATGTCAGGTAGGGTGTCCTCCATGCTATAGTAATTACTGTCGAGTAATTAATTACTTCACTTACATCCTATAGGGAAAAGAGTTCTCCACAAATTACCTTCACAAACACACAGAAATATTCATTCACAGATACATTTTTTTTGCCATTACTACAGATAATAATAAACATTTTCAAGGAGCATTTCATCAAATCATTAGAAAAATCCTTAAACAGGAGAAAACTTATTAAATATTTTTTTAAAAATGTAAAATGTTTTAGATATTCCTCCCAACTGATGAATTTTCATTTGGCTCTCATTATGCAAAATTTGTATTTCTTTAATACTAATATGATGAGATACTTTTTACAATTTTTTGGATGCATTTTTGTGGAGGAATTATAATGAACTAGCTGTAATAAAATATAAATAAATTGAACTCAGATCTGACTTAAAATACATAGTTAACTATGGACTAGTTTGCTAATCCAGTTCAAAAAGAGGAACAAATGCCATTCTTCAATGTCCTGCACAGGGACATTGTTTTGAGGGGGTGGAAAAAAGAAAAAGGAGAGAGAAAAAAATCTCTTCCACACCAGGCAAGAATGTATCCAAGTATGGCAGCAAATGTCTGAATGCAGCAGTAGTGTGGGGTTCAGCTTGGAAATGCCTAAGAGACCATGCCAGTAGCATGTGATGGGCCAGCTCTGCCTAAGTTTTGGGCAGCTCTCTGCAGTTTCACTCTTTCACTCCCCTGTTGCCCTGTCTTAGTATGTGCTCAGCAAATTAACAGTGTTAGCAATATTGCAAGATAAAATTAGCTGAACTGAGAGTATAAATAATGGGGAACTGGATTGCTTCTATTCAGTTAATATCATCATTTTTTTTAAGCTGATACTTGAGGAAAATACCTTATTTCATCATGTGTATCTGAAAGTGACAAAAAATTAATTTCTTTCAAAAAAATCCTTTGGATGTTGCATGATCCAGACCTCACCAGTAGTGGAGTAATAAAGAGGGAGGTAAGGATTCCAATTTCTTAGATTGGCTTTTCTGATGACTAGATATGTGGCCTTGAGTGAGCCACTTCCATGCACTGGAATTTACTTTCCTTCTTGATAAAATAAGGGCAAAACACAGTATCTGCTCTTCCAATCTCATAGTTGTTTAATAGAGTGGCTTTTGAGGAAAGAAAGTAACACACAGGGTTTTGGTGAGCATGGAGTAGAAACTTACAGGCTCTAGGGTTTGTCAACTTGAGGTGCTTAAGTTAATTCCAGAGCAGAGACATGTGAATGGGAGATGACTTGGGGTCACTGGTGTACAGTATTCCCTCACTTATCATGGGTATTACGTTCTAGACAACCCCGCGACAGGTGAAAATCCACCAAGTAGGAATCTTACATTTATTTTAGTATTTATACTTTAAGGCTTTATAAACCCTTCCCACACACTTATAAACCATTCCCAGTCCCTTATTAACCTTTTCCACACTTTCATAAACACTAATTATGTTCTTAAACATATTCTACACTCTTAAACCGACGTAACTTTAACATACGTATACAGTACCGCAAATCCCACGATATAGCGAAAAATCCGCGATAAATAACTAAATATAATATTTTAAAAAATTCCGTGATACAGTGAGGCCATGATAAGTGAACCGCTATATAGAGAGGGACTACTGTATAAGATATAGAAGTAAATTGTGGTGGTTAATGGGAACACTGGGAGGTGGTAGATTGGAGGAGTCGGGCAAAGAGCAGACCTCTGGGGAATGTGAGCATCAATATTGAGCTCATATTTCCAATAGACAGAATGCAAACTACTTTTGGTTTCTCTTGCTGAATTATTCTGATGAAGTAAATCTGTCTCTTCCCTAAGGGAAGAGGTATATTAGCAGTTCAGTGAGATGAGATGCAGGCAGAGAGGAGTTAAAGAGGACCCATGCTTCTGGGCCTCAGCCCTGAGCAATAATGTCACAGTCCAGGTGAAGTACAAATGAGCCCTATGGTGAGAGAATTCCCCAAATTCCAGGGGTGGAGAGAGGAAGTCAGAGTTACCCTGTATGTATTCCCAACAGGACAGAACTGGAGGCTGGAGAAGATGGAGGGATTTCATGAGGATTTTAATTATATGGCGTGGCAGTCAATATTGGTAATTATTCTGATTTTGCAAGGGTGGGTATGTATTTCTACTGTTTTTCCCTTTTAACAGGAAAGAAAAGGCGGTGTAAGCCAATAATCAGACAACATTTCTGTCAGCCTACCCATACCAGGAGTCTAGAATTAAAAGAAAGCAAACCTTTGGGTTCTAGCTGAGCCTTCTAATCAACAGAGACCCAATGGGTCATGGGCATTTGGGCTTAGTCCTTCTTTTATTGGGTTCTGACTCCTCAATGGACTTGCAGCCTCTCAAGACCCCATGTAGTAACCTCTGATGTGCTCTGTAGAGAAACCTATTCACTTTGAACTCTGCCTCTCTTCATCATTTTCTTCATTAAAGGTCTTTATGGCGTTTGCTTGGCTGGCTTCAAGTTTTGGTTTTCATTAGTAGATACTGTTTGGTATTATGGACTCTGAGAAGAAATATTCATTTGATCTGGATTCCAAGAAGGAATTTATCTGCTTAGATAAACACTCCATGGTCAACTGAGGGTCCACCTTTTATAACAATAATAGTCTAGCAGCCATTTGCTGACAACGTCTTCTCACGTACTCTGTATGCCAGGAAGCACCCCATACTGAACTCTCAGCTCCCCAAAGTATGACCCTTTTGTTTACACCGTCTGAGTCTACCACTGCAGGGAAATCCTGGTTTCATCTTTCTACCACAGATTGAGACCTGCACCGTCGAATCAGAATTGCACAATTTGATACCGCATTTACATAAAATGGACCTAACTGAGAACTTGGGCAAGAACTTTCATTATAAAAGGCGGCCTCCCCATTGTTTCAGTTGAACACAATTTAGATTGCTACCTGAATCTGTGTCTCTTGGGTTGCCCTTCCTTTTTGCTCAAATAAATGCCTTTTATTTTTTATTACAGTCTAAAATTAATTTTGGTTTACAGTATCACTGCTGGAAGGGACAGGGGTGAGGTAGGTGACTAACTGTCCCAGCTTGCCCAGCATTGATGAGATTTTCAGTTTTAAAATTGGGGAAGTCCCAGGCAAACTGGAACCAGTTGGTCACCCCGAGACGGGGAGAAGGAGGACATTCAGTGTTCCAAACTCAGCATGGAATATTTACACAAAAACCAACCCTTTTACACTAAAAAGATTAACCTTCTCTTAGCATATTTCCTATGACCTTAAAAGAAACTCTGTCTCTTTGTTTGCTTTGAGAAATATGTGCGTCTTAAACCCTGTAATAAATCCCTTTCAGCTTAAACCAGCTAGAGCAGATTTTATTCTCTGCAATTGGCCCCTCCTGACTTGGTGCCACAGTTATATTTACACTGAAGAGATTATTCTAATGAAGCTAAAAATCATTTTTAGAGAATATGTGTCTGGGAAATTTTTGATTTTTTTTTTTTCTGGGCAGCAATTTCTAACCCCTTTTTTAGGTAGCAATATCCTGATTTTCCAAAGGAAAATCTGTTTGGGAAGGGCTGATGTTACACTCAGGCCTGGACAAGAACTTTCTTTTTCTAGCCACAGTGATGGTTCAGGCATTGCCATGTGACCCAATGGTGCTAATAAAAATGATCTCTTGGGAATTTTGCTTGAGCTTCTGAGAAAGAAGTTTGTTTTTGTCATGTATCCAACTGTAGGGACAACTAAACTTGCCAGTGGACACAAAACTTGCTTGAGAATGAAACCAGCAAAGAAGGCAGAGATGCGAGGGAGAGGAAGGGACTGCAAGCTTATCACCTTGCTGGAGCTCCTGTATCTGGTCATGCCTGAAGTGGCTTTGCAGTAACCAGCATCAGTTTACTCTTTATTTTGCTTAAGTGGGTTGGAGTCGTTTTTCTGTCACTAGAACCTTAGGAGTATTGAATAACATGATACAGTGAAATTTACATTGACATATGAGTAAATTTGGGGTATTATTGCCATAAAATGATTCATTTGGTTAAATACTTAGTTTGACTGTATTTAATGTATAATTCAATTTTAAATATTTGATTGGTATATATACTTCCAGAAATATACATCATACTTAGAATGAAAGAAACTTGGTAGAGCTCTTTCTCCTAGCCTGACTATCACTTACTGGTATGATGTCTTGGGCAACTTACTTAAACTGTATATTTGCCTCACCTGATAAATGCAGATAATAAAAGTAACTACCTCATATAGTTACTATGTATAGAAGGTAAAACAACTAGAATAGTGATCTGGCACCCTGAATGAATGAATGTTAACTCTTATTGATAAGAAGTGAATTGTTGATTTATTGTTTTTTCTATCACATTTAATATTAATTTAATGTGATGGTTTTTAGGCAGTTAAGAATTGTGCCACCATCACAAATGTTTAAGTAAGTATGTCAAATGAATATGTATTTAAAAAGTTTGAAGCAGTTATGTAAATAATAATTTGACATAAGGAAAAGGCTAAAAATTATAATATGTAAAAGGAAAAACATTATTTTTACATGTTGTCCAGGTTATGGTTAATTTTCGCTCATTTAAGAATTTTATTATATCAGTTTTCCATAAAAAGCTATGATACATAACAGAGTTATGTTTCAGATAATCAATTTAAAAAATTTTTGTTAGAGTAAATATTGTTGCTTGATCTTAATAAATAAGCTCATAATAAACAGTCTCATCAACAGCATAATATTTCACTGCCTTTGCATTCTAAAAGGAAACAAAAGACTAGGATTGGGTCATATATCCAATGTGAAATATAGGGTATTTCAATTAAGATTCAAGTTGACTTTTTAAAGTGTTGTCTAAGTCAAATGCTACCCTATGTCAATTGCTTCCAGCTGCTGAATGAGTTTGTAAAGTTATAGGGCATTACAACAACATTGCCTGCAATACTTCTTAATTTCACTTTCAGAACATAGAAGATAAATCACAAAGTGCATAAAAGTTTATCAAAATAATAAGTGATACATAAATAAAGAATAACAATAATAAATAATAAGTATGTAATCCCCCTCCCTTTGCAGAAATATGTGTAGAACAAAGGCTAAAATGTATGCATAAAATTTAACCACAAGTTATTAATTACTTCCAATGTTAATCTTATTTTATACCTTTCCATTCTGTAAATAGACATTTTTGTATATATTTAGTACAAGTGTTGACTGCTTTTTTTCTCTCTTTTTTTTTTTTACTATTGGTTATTAACTCATGCTATTACCATTTTAGTGGAATCTCATGGAATCTTATGTATACGGAATTTAAAAAATTAGCATTACCCTGCCTCACTCTGAAAATTCTTCAGGTCAAAATGAAAACTAAATGGTATTTTGCAACAAGTGTATACATATGAAAGTATCTTCCAGAATCCAGTGGTCTCAGATTGGATTGAAAAGAAAAATGTTCACTGCTGGCCAGGGGTTTATTCCTCATTTTTCATTTGTGTTTGTAATTCTTGTCATCTTTGTTTCTTATGCTTTGGCTAAAAAGGGCAAGTCATATTTATTGGAACTGGGTTTCAATAAACATTATGCATTATGGTGAACCAAAGAGTGATTTATTGATAATTTGTCACTTATATTTATGAAAATGTAGACCCATAGCTCCAGAGCTGGTAAATCATATTCTACAGTTTGAATGTGTTGGCTGCCCCTCCTACTCCCAATTTACTGCCAAAAGCACACCATACAAGCTGACTGCCCCCTACAACCCAGGTCCTGGTCATCACGCACTTGTTATTACAAAACAAGAAAAAAGAACAACTGTTAGAGATTTAGTTTTTGTTTCAATATGTTTTCAATTTAATTCTCAAGTTGCAGAAATAGTAAATTAATAGAATGTAATTAGATGTGGGATTGCTATTTAATGAAACCAGAGAAGGGGCAAGAATATAAATGAAACAGTGGATTGTATGGAATTATTATTATTGTTATCATTATTATTTAGTTTGTTTATTATGTTACGGCTGTAAAGAACTTTCTCACAGTGTCCATATGCAGGCAGCTGTTAGTCCTTCACTAGGAAAGGAAGGTTCAGGGTTCATTTTTATCCACTTGCTCTAGACTAGTGATGTTTAAGATGACACTTCACTAAGCTGCTGCCTCTAGTCATATACAACGTTGTCAAGATGTGCATCATGTGTTCACTGGCCTCTGGTCACTTATCTCCTCTGGCAACCTCTCTAACAGCAGGCTGCTCCAGTCTTCATAATATGTTTATCTCCCATGGTGATGTCAGCAGAACTCAGCGAATCTAATATTCATCAGATTTGCTGGTGCTCTTTCTTCATCAGAACAGGCCCTATATCACTCCTGCAGCTGCTTCCTCTAGATATGTGGACAGACCTTTGCATTTCATATCCCTTAGGACAGGGCTCAGGCATGAACAAAGTACCTACCTATCTGGCCTCAACCTTTTTTCTGGGTTTCTTTGTTTGCTTTTTTATTCACAAAAATCCGATTCCAGTGTGTTTTTACCCCACAAATATGACTATAACAATGTCTTTTTTTTACCAAATCTTTTGTACATGAAATATTTACAGCAGCAAAATAATGCATTTTTTCCCAGAGGCATAATTGAAAGAAATAAATAGGATTTGTAAACACAATTTAGGCGGAAAGATTTCTTAATTGCAGTGCTTTAGGTCTAAGAAATTAAATGCATGTAGATGTATATATATTTCACACATTCATTCATAAAAGTCATGCTATATATACTATTCTGTAATATTTCAAGTTTTAATTACATAGTAACTAGTCATTATTTTCCAAGTTTAAAGTGCTTTTTATAATTCAATGGCAAATACATAATGGGAAAACAGAGAAACAAACAATTAACAGTTGTTGCAGGTTTCTTTTATAGTATTTCTAGTGCAAATCTTTATTTCTTTAGTGGAGCAATACAGGTTGAATTTAAAATCTGCAACAATTTGAGTCAAGAGAGTTGAAAGCTTACTAAGTGGAAGACATGGATCTTATTTTCCATCATGAATTTAAGGTAATATTCCTACACTTCTTCATTTATATATCAGCATGTACATATGAAAATTGTTTTAAATGAGTCTCAATTACATTTATGTTTAAGCATGGCATTATTGTAGCATCTTGAGGGGTTATCTGTGACACAGAACTAATTTATGTTGTATATAATATCATACAAGTTTCTAATTTTAAGCAGAGAAACACCATTTATTTGTCTTACATCACAGGGTTATTTTTATGTCTTTTGAGAAGCACTGATGTCTCAGTCCCCTTCAAAGTAGGCACCTTGGGACATCACGCAGTTCTCCCAGTATTACTGACAGAGGTTTGAATCAAGTCATTAGCAACCGTAGCATGATGTTCCCTTGCTCTGGTAGCAGAAGCCTCAGAATGAATTTTGCCACGACACGTTTCAGGCCAAGATCCTGAGTCAAAATCTTAGACACAGTAGTTTTTGGAATCCCCATATCAGTTTCTAGTTCTCATACTGGTAATCATCAATCTTTGTTGCTTGAAGCCCCTACACATCCAACATTCTTGGATGCTCTGCTTGTGGCAGGTCTTGCAGAATGTGGATCCCTTTCAACTGCTTCTTGACCATCTTTGGAGTGTTTGTGCCACACTTTTATTTACACTGCACTCATTGCATCATCCCCCAAAGCCTTTTGAATCATCTGAATAGTTTTCACGGAAGAATGTTCAAGCTTAATACAAAATTTGATGCAGATTCATTGCTGTACTCGCTCAATCATTTTGAATGCGATGGCCACACAGTACACATGCTCACTCAATGACGTCAACCTCCCCCACTGACTAGTACAGTGAAATAGTCATTGTTCATGTGTGTGCATTCCACTCTCCTTTGTGGCCAGGTTACATCAATGTTGTGCCGACCATTTTCATTATATCAACAAGGGTTGGACATTTTCCGGACAGACTTAGAATAATGATTAAAGTGTAAATTCGGCACTCAGAACACTATATCTTTTTCAAAGCCATCATCAACCATGCTTCCTATGCTTCCCTGCAGTCAAGATATGGTCTCAAATTGTCTTATCATTTTTAATGTTTTTTTAAAAGGACAAGGTCCTTTTAGTTTGTATTAAAAATCAGTTAAAAATACAGTATACATGTTCTAAGCAATTGTTTTACAGTAGTTTTAGTAAGAGCTTAAGTACATGCACTTACATGCAAAGACCTCAAAGCATAAGTTCTCACGTAATTTAACATTGGCCCTATAAAATTCTTAAGTGTCCTCATTTTATAAATTTATAAATTGATATTTGGAGATTTAATATAAACCGATCCAGGTCACACTGCAGTCACAGATGGCAGTTTTATGCCAATTATTTTTTATATAAAATTATATATACAAATAAAAAAGTGAAACTTTTAGACTACCCACTTTAAAATTTTTCACACTTTAGGTAATAACGAATGAAAGTATTTTTTTAATTCCTGGTCTTATATTCTATATGATTAAATTTTATAAAAATAAAAGTTAAAAATAAATAGCTTTGGGTGTTTCTGATTTTGTACTATATTAGTTTTCTTTGCAATTATGTTCATAGCCGAAATTTTCTGGTAAAGATAAATTGATGTGATAGCCCCTTGGACTGAGGAAGAATGCCCCTTTCCATTATTGACAGAGACTGTTAAAAATGGTTATTACTTTTTTCCTCCTTGAGAATATAAGAATCAAATGCATTGTTTTCATTTTGAACTTACTGTTTTCAATTTTCTGAGTTCATATATTTTTAAGGCAACTTGTTTTTTAAAATATTTTATTTATTTTTCAAGAGAGGGAGAGAAACATCAAAGTGTGGTTTCCTCTCATGCGCCCCTAACTGGGGACCTGGCCTGCAACCCAGGCATATGCCTTGACTGGGAATCGGACCGACAACCCTTTGATTCACAAGCCGGTGCTCAATCCACTGAGCCACCACAGCCAGGGCTTAAGGTGTCTTTTTTTTTTTTTTTTTTTTAATATTATACTTGTTAGTTTTCTTACCTTTGTGTAGTAAAGCAGGTCCTTTTTTAAAGTTACAATGGCCAATATATATACATATATACACCGTGTATTTGTACTTCTCCATGTGAGGGGGTTGTGTTCTTAACCATTTTCTCTGATCAATTCTCTCACAGACATAAATGGAATGCCCTAGGACTATGTTATTCATTCTCTGAATCTAGCTCTCCTCACTGTAGTTGGGTCCAAGTGGATATTTAATGTGTCTGTCTAGGGTGTGTGTGTGTGTGTGTGTGTGTGTGTGTGTGTGTGTGTGTGTGTGTGTGTGTGTGTGTGTTTTCAGTATACCCTGAAAACTACATCCATTCTTCATTACGTTCCACTGATGTTGCAAGGCAGTCTTAGAGAATCTCTTGAGAAAGAGGAAATCACAGTAATTATACCTGCTGTTCATAAAGTTCAGAGAATTGTGATGGAAGCAGCCCTCAGTCCCCAAAATTTCTATTTCACATGGAAAGTGGCATCAGATTAAGGTTAAAGTCCAGGGTACCAGCATCTAAAAGCACTTAAACCTCTGTGGTGGTCAGATGAAAGCATCAGACTCACCAGTTTTCCATCTCTATTCCCCACAAAAGTCATGAGAACACCTGAGTCATTACATTCAGTCCATATTTGTCACCCCAGGGACCCTATAATTTTGGCCTTTTAGTATTTGTACTATCAGGGTAAGCCAATTTTTCTTTTCATGTCTGGTTAACTTTTTAAAAATACATATATTTTATTTTTTATGCTATTATAGTTGTCCCAATTTTTCCCCTTTGCCCTAATCCACCTGGTACCTCCCTTCCCTCCAGCAATTCCCCCCACCTTAGTTCATGTCCATGGATTGTGCATATAAGTTCTTTGGCTTCTCTATTTCCTCTTCTTAATATCCCCCTGTCTATTTTGTACCAACCAATTATGCTTCTTAATACTTGTACCTTTTCCCCCATTCTCTCCCTTCCCACTCCTAGCTGATAACCTGCCATATGATCTCTATACCTATTATTCAGTTCCTGTTCTGGTTATTTGTTTAGCTTGTTTTTTTAGATTCAGTTGTTGATAGTTGTGAATTTGTTGCCCTTTTAATGTTCATAGTTTTGATCTTCTTTTCCTTAAATAAGACCCCTTAACATTTTATGTAATAACGGCTTGGTGAAGATGAACTCCTTTATCTTTACCTTGTCTGGGAAGCACTTTTTCTGCTCTTCCACTCTAAAAAATAACTTTGCTGGATAGAGTAATCGAGATTGCAGGTCCTTGCTTTTCATCACTTTGAATACTTCTTGTCAGTCTGTTCTTGCCTGCAAAGTTTCTTTTGAGAAATCAGCTGACAGTCTTAGGGGAACACTGCTGCAGATAACTAACTGCTATTCTCCTGCTGGTTCCAAGATTCTCTCTTTAACATTTGGCATTTTAATGATGATGTGTCTTGGTGTGGTCCTCTTTGGGTCCAAATTGCTCAGGATTCTGTGCTTTCTGGATTTCTATGTCTGTTTCCTTGGCCAAATTAGGGAAGTTTTCTTTCATTATTTTTCAAATAAATTTTTAATTTCTTGCTCTATTTCTTCTCCTTATGGCACCCCTATGATTCTGATGTTGATAAATTTAGTTATCCCAGAGGTTCCTGAGCCTATTCCTCATTTTTTTTGAATTATTTTTCTTCCTGCTGTTTTGATTGAATACTTTTTCCTTCCTTGTGTACTAAATCATTGATTTGATTTTTGGCTTCATTCTCTCCACTGTTGCCTCTCTGTAGATTTTTCTTTATTTCACTTAGTGTAACCTCCAGTTCTCCCCTTATGTATTTGCTATTCTCAATCAATTTTGTGATCATCCTTTTTAAAAAAATTAAATTAAATTTTATTGTTTTTCTATTACAGTTATGCCATTACCCCCCCCCCATTTCTTCCCCACACCCAGCCCACTCCTTCTCCCACAGTCATTCTTCACCGCATTGTCCATGTCTCTAGGTTATTTATACTACTTCCTTTACTAGACCCTTCCCCTATTTACCCCTTCTCCCTCCCCACCCCGATAACTGTTTTTCTGTTCCTTGTTCAATTTTGTTCATTTGTTTGTTTTGTTCCTTAGTCTCCCGTATTAGGTGATATCATATGGTATTTTTCTTTCATTGCCTGGCTTATTTTGCTAAGCATAATTCTCTCTAGTTCCATCCATCTCTCTAGTTGTCGGAAAAGGTAGGAGTTCCTTCTTTCTTTCTGCTCCATAGTATTCCATCATGTAAATGTACCAGTTTTTTAATCCACTCATCTATAGATGGGCACCTAGGCTGTTTACAGCACTTTCTATTGTAAACAGCGCTGCTGTGAACATAGGGGTGCATAGGTTCTTTTGAATTGGGGTTTCAGGATTCTTCGGGTATAGTCCTAGCAGTGGAATCGCTGATTCAAAAGGCAGTTCCATTTTTAGGTTTCTTTTTTTAAGTATATTTTATTATGTTGTTACAGTAGTTCCAATTTTTCCCCCTTTACTACCCTCCGCCCAGTATCCCCCTTCCCTCCAGCATTCCCCCCCCCCCCTTAGTTCATGTCCATGGGCTGTGCATATAAGTTCTTTGGTTTCACCCTTTACTATATTATTCTTAACTTCTCCCTGTCTATTTTGTACCTACCAATTATGTTTCTTAATCCCTGCACCATATCCCCATTTCTCCCCCTCCCCCTTCCCAGCTGATAGTCCTCCAAATGATCCCCATACCTATGATTCTGTGCCTATTCTGGTTTGCTTAGTTGAATTTTGTTTTTCTTTTTTAGATTCAGTTGTTGAAAGTTGTGAGTTTGTTGTCATTTTAGTGTTCATAGTTTTCATCTTCTTTTTCTTAAGTAAGTCTCTTTGATACTTCATAAAATAATGACTTGGTGATGATGAACTCCTTTAGCTTTACCTTGGCTGAGGAACACTTTATCTGCCCTTCCATTCCAAATGATAGCCTTGCTGGATAGAGTAATCCTGTTTGCAGGTTGCCTTTCATCACATTGAATACTTCTTGCCATCCCTTCTTGCCTGCAAAGTGTCCTCTGAGAAATCAGCTGATAGTTCTACAGAAACTCCCCTGTAGGAAACTCTCCATCTCTCTCTTGCTGCCCCCAGGACTCTCTTTATCCTTCACATTTGGGATCTCAATCACGATGTGTCCTGCTGTGGTCCCCTCTGGGTCCAGCTCGCCTGGGTCCTCCATGCTTCCTGGACCTGTTATGTCCATCTCCTTCGCAAAATTTAAGAAGTTTTCCTCATTTTCTTCAATTCTTGCTTCCTCATTCTGCACTGGTTGACTGTTTTTTTCTTCCTTATGTTCCAAATCATTGATTTGAACCCCAGTTTCCTTCCCTTCACCATTGGTTTTGTGTGGATTTTCCTTCGTTTCATTTAGCATAGCCTTCACTTCTTCTCTTATGCACTTGCCGTACTCAAGCATATCTCTCAAGCCTGTGAGCAACTTTATCACCAGTGTTTTGAATGTTGCATCTGTTAGGTTGTCTATCTCCTCATCTGTGAGGTTGGTTATGTGCTCGTCGCTTAGTTCTCCTACTAGAACCTTGATTCATTTCCCCTTTTGGGCCATACTTCTCTTGTCTCCTCATTCTGACAGGCTCCTGTGTTTCTTTGCCTCTGTGTCCCAGGTAGAGCTGTTGCTCCTGTTATGTTGTAAGGGGCGGATCCTTAGGGATTTTTCAGTACAGGGAGACCTGTTTCACCACTTTGTGGCGCTGTATGTGGGGGAGGGGTTTGAGAGGGAACAATGCCACCAGCCCAGCACTCACCCCTTTTCCAGGCACCTCTTCTACTTCCGCACCGGACTGGCGCCCCTCTAGCTGCTGCCCTGGCCATCGTTCCCAGAGTGAGTGGGTCTATGGATGTTCTAGGACCATGAGGGAGCTTTAAAGAAGCAGACTCTGCTGAGAGACTGGCAGTTTCTTCCTCCACTCCAACCCCCACTGATTTTCACAGTCAGAATCAATGAGGCTTGATTTTCCCTAGTGCTGGTACCGTGAGCTGCTAGGTCTGGTGAGGAGCTGGAATGCTCCCCAGGTGTCCCTCCTGACTTTTTAAAACGTGTGACTGCGCTTTCCACCAGCCTGCCACTGCCACCGCTGCTGCCGCCACCACACCATGTCCTCTCTGCCTGGCTCCACTCCTTCTACCTGTCTGGATGAGTATTTCTTCTTTATATCTTTGTTTGCTGGATTTCTGTGCTGTTTGATTTTCTGGAACTTCTATTTGTTTCTAGTTTTGGGGTAGTTGTATACCTTCTTAGTTATGGAGGGAGACACAGCGTGTCTGTCTACACCACCATCTTGGCCGGAAGTCCTCCATTTTTAGTTTTTTGAGGTAATTCTATACTGTTTTCCATAGTGAATGCACCAGTCTGCATTCCCACCAACAGTGCAGTAGGGTTCCCGTTTCTCCACATCCTCGCCAGCACCTGTTGTTTGTTGATTTGTTGATAATGGCCATTCTGACTGGTGTAAAGTGGTATCTTATTGTGGTTTTTATTTGCATCTCTCTGATGGCTAGTGATGTTGAGCATTTTTTCATAGGTCTATGGACCCTCTGTGTATCCTCCTTGGAGAAATGTTTGTTCAGGTCCTTTGCCTGCTTTTTAACTGGGCTGTTTGTCTTCCTGGTTTTGAGATGTGTAAGCTCTTTATATATTTTAGAGATCAATCTCTTGTCTGAGGTATCATTGGAAAATATATTTTCCCATATGGTTAGTTTCCTTTTCATTTTGCTGATGTTTTCTTTTGCTGAGCAGAAACTCTTTAGTTTGATGTAGTCCCATTTGTTTATTCTTTTCTTTATTTCCCTTGCCTTAGGAGATGTATCAGTGAAAATATTACTATGTGGGATATCTGAAATTTTCCTGCCTATGTTTTTCTCTAGGACTTTTATAGTGCCACGGCTTACATTTAAGTCTTTGATCCATCTTGAGTTTATTCTGGTATATGGTGTAAGTTGGTGGTCTAGTTTCATTTTTTTTTTTTTTTTTTTTTGCACGTCCCTGTCCAGTTCCCCCAGCACCATTTGTTGAAGAGGCTCTCCTCACTCCATTTTATGTTCCTTCCCCCTTTGTCGAATATTAGTTGACCATATAGACCTGGGTTTATTTCTGGGCTTTCTATTCTGTTCCATTGATCTATATGTCTGTTCTTATGCCAGTACCGGGCTGTCTTGATCACAGTGGCTTTGTAGTATAGTTTGATGTCAGGTATTGTGATTCCTCCTACTATGTTCTTCTGTCTCAGGATTGCAGTGGCTACTGGGGTCTTTTTTGGTTCCATATAAATTTTTGAAGTATTTGTTCTAGGTCTGTGAAATATGTCACTGGTATTTTAATAAGGATTGTGTTGAATCTGTAAATTGCTTTGAGTAGTATAAACATTTTAATGATGTTGATTCTTCCCATCCATGAACATGAAATTTGCTTCCATTTATTTGTATCTTCCTTAATTTCTTTCTTCAGAGATATGTAGTTTTTCGAGTACATACAGGTATTTTATTTCTTTGGTTAAGTTTATTCCTAGGTACTTTATTTTTCTTGTTTCTATAATAAATGGGATTTTTTTTTTTTTTTTTAGATTCTATCTCTGACATTTTATTGTTGGTATACAGAAATGCCTTCGATTTTTGAATATTGACTTTGTACCCTGCTATTTTGCCAAATTCACTTATTATGTTGAGTAGTTTTTTAGTGGCATCTATAGGGTTTTCTATGTACACTATCATGTAGTCTGCAAATAATGACAGTTTTACTTCCTCTTTTCCATTTTGGATGTCTTTTATTTCTTTTTCTTGTCTGATTGCTGTGGCTAGAACCTCCAACACTATATTGAATAAGAGTGGAAAGAGTGAACATCCTTGTCTTGTTCTTGATCTCAGTGGGAATTCTCTCAGTTTTTGTACATTGAGTATGATGTTGGCTTCAGGTTTCTCATATATAGCCTTTATTATGTTGAGGTATGCTAGGTCTATTCTCATTTTGCTGAGAGTATTCATCATAAATGGGTGTTGTACTTTATCAAATGCTTTTTTAGCATCTATGGATAAGATCATGTGGTTTTCGTCTTTCATTTTGTTTATGTGGTGTATTACATTTATTGATTTGTGAATATTAAACCATCCTTGCATCCCTGGGATGAATCCCACTTGATCATGGTGCATTATCTTTTTAATGTGTTTCTGGATCCTGTTAGTCAATATTTTGTTGAGGATTTTAGCATCTATGTTCATCAGTGATATTGGCCTGTAGTTTTCTTTTTCTTTTTAATATACATAATTTTATTACAATTTAAAAAAATGCAACATTCTAAAAAACACAAAATTTACTATTGATACTAATTGCTGAGTTTGCTGTGCTACCATACACAAGTCAAGAAACTAAAGAAACCATTAAATATTTAGAAACATTAATATCCAAAGCCTTAAAATCTAACGTATGTAATAGCCCCTCGAAAAGCTACAACCTGCATTTTGAAAAAAGTATTTTCTCTACAAAGATTCTTACCAGCTATACAAAAATCTGTACAGTTATTATACTGAAGCTAATATTGAGCTGCACTTGAATTCACATTCTTAGCAAAACAATTGCCTGAGCATTCACACATACTCCACACACATCCTTACAGGATAGCTTTTTATTCTTCATCTTCATCCTCATCCTCATCCTCTTCCTCTTCTTCCTCCTCCTCATCTTCTGATTCGTTCTTCTTCTTTGAGCCTGTTGGCCTGCCAGGACCCTTCTCTCCCACTTCACTTTTGCCCTTGGCATGGTATGCAGCAATATCCTTTTCATACTTCTCCTTCAGCTTAGCTGCTATCTGTTCATATGGTTGCTTATCTTTGGCTGACTGTTCAGACCACATTTCACCCAATTTTTTTGCAGTATCCCCAATGGATAAACCAGGGTGTTCACTTTTGATCTTTGGGCAATGTTCAGAGCAAAAAAGGAAGCAGGCAGATGGAGGACTTTTAGGAGCATTGGGATCTTTTTTCTTTCCTTTCTTATCACCTTTGGGAGGAACATAATTTTTCATCTCCCTGTCATAGCGAGCTTTGTCACTCTTTGCCATATCTTCGAATTTTGACTTTTCCTTCGCAGACATGGTCTTCCATCTCTCCGAACATTTCTTGGAGAATTCAGAAAAGTTCACAGAAGAGTCTGGGTGTTTCTTCTTGTGCTCTTCCCAGCACGTCTCCACGAAGAAGGCATACGAGGACATCTTGCCTCTCAGCTTGTTGAGATCTCCTTTAGCCATGGTGACAGACAGCGTCGAGATGCTTTCCTTGCTAAGCTCCAATGTGAACTGGTTTTTCGCTTACCCAATCCTCAGGCTGTTGTTTTGTCTGGCATGTAGTTTTCTTTCTTTGTTGTGTCTTGACCTGGTTTTGGAATTAGGGTAATACTGGCTTCATAGAAAGAGTTTGGGAGTTTTCCCTCTCCTTGGATTTTTTGGAATACTTTGAGAAGGGTAGGCATTAGTTCTTCCCTAAATATTTTGTAAAATTCACCTGTGAAGCCATCTAGTCCAGGGCTTTTGTGTGCCAGGAGTTTTTTGATTACTGTTTCAATTTCACTCTTTGTTATCAATCTATTCAGGCTTTCTACTTCTTCTTGATTCAGTTTTGGAAGATTATATGTTTCTAGAAGTTTGTCCATTTCACTTAGGTTGTCATGTTTCTTGCCATACAGTTGTTTGTAGTAATTTCTTACAGGCTTTCTATTTCTTTGATATTGGTCGTGATTTCTCCTCTTTTATTTCTGATTTTGTTTATTTGGGTCTTCTCTCTCTTTTTCTTGATGAGCCTGGCTAAAGGCTTGTTGATTTTGTTTATCTTTTCAAAGAACCAGCTCCTACTCTTGTTGATCTTTTGAATTGTATGTTTAGTCTCTGTGTCATTTAATTCTGCTCTGATCTTGATGATTTCCTTCCTTCTACTCACCCTGGGCTTTGTTTGTTGTTGTTCTAGTTCTTGTAGATGTAGGGTTAGATATTTTATTTGGGATTCTTCTGTTGTTTTCAAGTATGCCTGTATTGCTATGAAATTTCCTCTAAGGATTGCTTTTGCTGTGTCCCATAGGTTTTGGGTTGTTGTGTGTTCATTATCATTATTTTCCAGAAAATTCTTGATTTCTTCCTTGATGTTATTGTTAACTCATTCATTATTTAATATTATGTTATTCATTCTCTATGAGTTTGAATGTCTTTGAGTTTTTTCCTTGAGGTTGAATTCTAGTTTCAAGTCATTGTGATCTGAGAAGATGCTTGATATAATTTCAATTTTCTTGAATTATTGAGGCTTGTTTTTTGTCCTACCATGTGGTCTATCTTTGAAAATGTCCCATGTGCACTTGAAAAGAATGTATATTTTGCTTCTTTGGGGTGAAAAGTTCTATATATATCAATTAGGTCCATTTGATCTAGTGTGTTGTTCAATGCCTCAATATCCTTGGTGTTTCTTTGCTTTGAAGATCTGTCTATCGTTGAAAGTGGGGTGTTAAATTCCCCTACTATGAATATGTTGCTATTGATATCCTTCTTGTAGTCTTCTATTAATTTCCTTATATATTTGGGTTCTCCTATGTTGGGTGCATATATGTTTACCAGGGTTATATCTTCTTGATGGATTTTTACCTTAAGTATTATGAAATGTTCTTCTTTGTCTCCTTTTATGGCCTTTGCTGTGAAATCTGTTTTGTCTGATATAAGTATTGCTCCCTCAGCTTTTTTTTTTTCATGTCCATTTGCTTGGAATACTTTTTTTTCCATCCCTTCACTTTCACTCTGTGTAAATCTTTTGTTTTGAGGTGTGTCTCTTGTAGACAGTATATGTGGGTCATGTTTTCGTATCCATCTGCTACCCTATGTCTTCTGATTGGAGCACTTAACCCATTTACACTTAAGGTTATTATTGGCAGGTATTTATTCATTTCCCTTTGTACCTGTGTTCCTTTCCCTCTCTCCTTTTCTTCTTTTTCTTAAAGCATTCCCTTAAGCATGTCTTGCAATGGTGGTTTGATGGAGATGTATTCTTTTAGTAATTTTTTTGTCTGGGAAACTCCTTATTTCACCTGATTTTTTGAATGAGAGACTTGCTGGGTAGAGTATTCTTGGTTGTAGGCCTTTGTTTTTCATTGCTTGAAATATTTTTTGCCATTCCCCTCTGGCTTGTAGTGTTTCTGTTGAGAAATCTGAAGACAGCCTTATTGGAGCCCCTTTATACATTATTAGCTATTTCTCTCTTGCTGCTTTTAGTATTCTTTCTTGGTCTTTGAATGTTGCCATTTTAATTATGATGTGCCTTGGAGTGGGGCTTTTTGGGTTCATCTTCATTGGGACCCTCTGTGCTTCCTGGACTTGCATGACTTTTTCTCTCATCAAGTTAGGAACATTTTCTATTATTACTTTTTCATCCAGGTTTTCTATCCCTTGTTCCTCTTCTCCTTCTTGTATCCCTATGATTCTAATATTGTTTCATCTCATGTTGTCTTGCAGTTCTCTTATACCCTCTTCATTTTTTTTAAATTTTTCAAAATTTTGTTGTATTATCTGGGAATTTTTTTCTACATTGTCCTCTAACTCACTGATCTGATCTTCTGCTTCATTTAGCCTGCTTTTGATTGATTCTACTGTGTTCTTCAGTTCAGAAATTGTATTCTTCATTTATTCCTGGTTCTTATTGATAGTTTCTATGTCCTTTTTTATGCAGGTGTAGTTCTCCATAAGTTCCTTGTAGCTTCCCTGGAGTTCTTGGTAGTTTCCCTGAAGTTCATTGTAGTTTCCTCTGAGTTTGTCATGTTCATTGAGTTTCCATATTCAATTCAATTCTTTTGAATTCCATGTCTGATAGTTGGCTTATGTCTGTTCCATCTGTCTCTCTTTCTGGGGATTCCTCTTTTCCTTTCCTTGGGAGGTTGTTTCTGTGTCTCCCCATGTCGTAGGCTTCTTGTTTGTTTTTTCTTGGATTTGTCTGCTTTGAGTTCCTTCTTTCGTGGTATGAGATTCTGTATAGGAGACCTGGGGGATTCAGTGGTGCAGTTTCTTTGATCTCCTGAGCTTGATGCTCTTGGGATGCCCTTTATGTCATTTCTTTAAGCTGTCTGGTTATATTTCAGTTACTCTTTGGTGGAATCTTCTCTCTGGCTAGTTGATTGAGCATCACTCTGCCCACCTTGTCTTGAGTTCTTTAGTGGAGATGCTGTTAAAACATAAACACACAACCCAGGCAAGAAACCCACACCCTCAATAATATCCCCCACCCACAATCACACTATCATTAGCAAATGAGTCAGTATTAATATAGATGTAAAGAGGGTAAGACTACTACACTATATGAATAACTAATAAGAGTTGTTTTAACTGATAGAGAGATGATTTTTTGAGAGGAAAGATGGTAGAATAATAGTAGTAGAAGTAGGGTCAAGGCTATGCAAGATAGTAAGTAGTATTTACACTGTGTGTTGAAAAGGGGAGGGAAGAATGTAGAATGAAGTGAGAAAGTGGAAGTATATAGTATTAGGTTAATATAAGAGTTATATGCTATATATTTAGTGTGAGAGGAAAGATAAACAAAACATAAAAACAAAAATAAATTAAAGAAGAAGAATAGGAGGGAGAGAAGGTAGGGAACAGATTAAAGAAAGATTTTTTTCTCCAGTACAACCTTTGGGCACTGTCTTCTTTTTCTGGATCTGCACCTGGTCAAAATTCCATGGGTTTCAAATCTTCTTTTCTGGCTGGCTGGCTGTGAGGGGATCTAGCTGAATTCTGGGGCTGCTATATTCCCACTCATGGGCCTGCTGCAGCTTCCTGCTGTGAGTCACCCTGAGTTGGGTCTCTCCCCACTTGTCCTGCGGCACCCTCCAGCAATCCTCAGGCTTGTCTAGCAATGTTGTTCTTCTGGCAAGCCAGTGCACAAGCCCCTAGTCTCTGCCCAGCCTTGGGTCCTATCTCTGCTTCTTCTCCAAAAAAGGCACTGTGTTGCCTCCCAGCTATAGCACCAGTTTGCATTCCTGGCTCGCAGTGCTTTATTGTGTGCCTGTGCATACCTCTTGCCTGTCTGGGTCTGTGTTTCCACCGCACCTTTTCTGCATGGGCCCCTCTCCATGGCTCAGTTCTGCTTTTTTGTTTGGTGGAGCCGTGATGTGCGTGCCCAGGGCACAGGGTTGCCAGCCCAGCGTTGCAAGCCCAGGGAGTCCCCACCTAGACTCAGTTCATACAGTTTCTCACAGTGCTGGTTATTCACTATCTTCCCATGCCTCCGGCTGTTTCAACGAAACCTTCTCAATGACTCCCTTCAGGACTTTGCTGGTCCTAGTGCCTATGGCAGAGGGTAGTTTCTGAGCAAATCCTGGCTAATGGGTCAGTCTGCAGCTGCCCCTTTCAGGTACGGTGCGGCAGAGGTGCAGGGCTGGGGGTCCCAGTGACTCTGTTTTGAGAGCACGGGCGAGCTTTCTGCCCTTTCACACCACTCCCATACTCTGTTCCCTGTTCCCACTATCTGAAATTTGCACTCACTCACTCCTCTCCGTGTTTGAACTCCAAGTTCTTCCGCGATGGGAGCAAGCAGACAACACTGCTACCTAGTCCGCAGCCATCTTCTCTCCATTCACCTCTGCAAGCATCCTTATCATCAGTGTTTTGAACTCTGCATCTGATAGGCTGGTTATCTCCATTTTATTTAGTTATTACAATAGTAATAACAACAAATACTTATTATGCTTATTTGATTTACAGACACCTATATTCACCTATTCCAGTAATCTGATATAGTCGTTATTATTAGCCCCATTCTATGCATGAAGAAATAAGCGAAGAAAGGTTAAAAACCACACACTGTGGTAGACAATTTCTAAGATTTCCCCCAAGATTCCCTCTTCCTGATACATCCACCCTGCCTGATGTTCTCCCTTTCAGAGTAAGCAGAACTTGTGGCTATGATGAACTGTCACTCCCACAATCATGGTGGGCTATGTGGCAGAATAGATTTTGCAGATATATTAAGGTCCCTAATCAGCTGACTTCAAGTAAATCAGAAAGGAGGTTATCCTCTGTGGGCCTGACTTAGTCAGATAAACCCTTAGGAGGGGCTGGGCTCTTCCAGAAAGATGGGGATGGAACTGTGCAAGGGTTTATGAAGGAGGATTTGATGATATCAACATAGCAAGGACTTGATCATAGCTTCTAGATGCTAAGAGCATTGCTTGTCAACAGTTAGCAAGAAAACAAGGACCTCAAACAAGCCACAAGGAACAGAATCCTGCCAACAACTGAATGAACCTTGGAAGAGGACCCTGCACTCCAAATTAGAATCCAGCACCAGCCAACACTTTGACTTCAGCCTGTGAGACCATGAGCAGAGGACCCAATCATACCATGCCCAGAACTTCGGACCTGCAAAACTGTGAAATAACAAGAGACTCTTTCAGGCTGCTAAGTTTGTGAAATTTGATATGCAGTGATAGAAAATTAATATAGCTACTAACTTGCAAAGCCAACATTCTAACTTGGATCTGTCCAACACTAGAACCTTTGCTCTTTTTCACATGGGCACTTAGTACTTTACTCTCTTGCACATTCATTCCCTACATAGTTCCTGTTCTAAATCTTCTTTGGTTATGGATTCAAGATTAAATGTAGGCAAAATGTGATTCAAAGCCAATTCACTGGGCTTTGAGTTCCTTGTAGCAACCTAAGGAAATAAAAGTGGGAGCCAGCACTTGGCTGGTTCAGGCTGATGTGGTAAGGAAGAGTAGGACTGGAGAATTTGTGAACACCCCCATCCCTGGTATCAATTGTATGATGCTAAATCAGAGTTAACATCTCAGGCTAAAGTCACTACACTTGCAGAATCATGTGCAAACCATAGCTGATATGAACGTCAGCTTTGGTTTGTCATTGAGCAATTTGTTTAAGTTTGTCACCCTGTTTCTTTATACCATAGCTGATTAGTTAGACCTAATTTATCCCTACCTGACCAAATAAAGATTCTCTAAGAGAGATAGAATTGAAATGCAAGCAAGAAAGCCAATGTTCTGGAATGCTCCACCAGGGCTCCATTTTGTGGGGCCATGAGATAAAATCCAGTATGGGTTTAAGAACTCTAAGAAGAGAGGGGACCTGTGCTTTGCCTTGCTGGATATAGCAAGACAAATTTTCTGGGTAATATGGCAGAGGGGCAGGAGAGCAGGCACAGCTGCATCTGGGTGTCCAGACAGAGAAGTCAGATGTAGATTTCCATATGTTCCAGTGAGACGTGAGAAGAACCCCATGACTCCTACATAACCCACAAGAAACATAGACATCCCTGAGACAGATCTTGGGTGATATTTGGAGAGTGATCTATGATTTGTGTAGATTAGGAACCAGAAACCAGATAAGAGTAAGGTGTCTCTCCATGTAACAGCATAGGCAGATGAGGTACAAGGACCAGATACTCTGTATCTCTCCCCCACAAATGACACACCCTCTGGCATTCTGGAGCCCCCTGGAGTATAGACAAAATTCTAGGAATTTGGTGACAAAAGAGACCCTAAAATAATTGTATGTACATATAGTTATAATTATATATACTATATAAAATAGTTTTATAATCATAACTCTACTTTAGGGTTATATTTACCTGTATTTTCCTTCATCCAATGGGATAGATGCTCAATACAGAAGCTACATTTTGTGGCACAACAATGAAGAAAATTATACCTCCTGAAAACCTCTGTTTGGGGCCTATATTTGTGTAACAATGAATTGGAGTCAGCATTGTCATATTAACCACCATCAACACCATGCCTATGGGAAATTGGGACCCACAGAGGCAGTGATCTGTCCCAGGTCATATAATAAATTAATGGCTTAACACCTCAGTAAATGCTAGACTTTTAACTGGTCTTTGTTACGGCTCATGTTGAAATAATATTTACCTCTAACATCCAGAAAAGTGAAGGCTCGGCTTTATTCTAACTCAGGTTTGTAGACTGTTATTCCTGGTTTATACTTGTACTGATGCCTCTTAACCTAGGGAAACCAGTTGCTGAAAAGTAATGGATAAACAGTGGTTATCGGCTTGATTGGTGGTGTTCTGAAAATAAATGCTTAAGACCTGATGCTTATAAAAATTGGCAAATCCTAAGCAGTGTCCAGAAGAGTCTTGAAGAAAAATGGATGGAACCTGTTTAACTTTAGCAGAACAGCCAATGTGAAAAAATATTTGCGTTTCTGAAGTCTCGAGCGTTTCCTGCCATGCTGGGCAGACCTCTCAGCATCCTTCTCCCAGAGCCCGGAATGTTAGAACACCATTTCAATCCTTGAAGTAAGCTGATATTCTCACCTCATAAAAATACCTCTGCACGTTCACCTGACAAGGAAAAGAAAATAGTGACGTTTTCTGATGACTTTTATGAAGAATCCCAGCACTATCTTTCAAAGGGAAGTGATGGGAAAGCCCTCATTTCCGGATGCTTGGCGATGAAAAGGGAGGTAGGAAATTATCTTTAATTCCTACAACTGTGTCTTATTTTCAGGAAAGTATCAAATACTGTGTATACATATGAACAGACCTCAATATTTTAAAACAGTAACTCTAGGTTTGGGTTTTGTCGATTTCTGTTCTGCCTGCAGAATATCTGGATGCGAAGATTTCAGCGGGAGTTAGATTGACTCTTGGATCTCAATTAACTACCTTGAATTTTCTATCTGTCTCATTTTAAATCTAATGAAGGATGTCAGATTTTAAGACTGTGTTTGGAATATCTCTGTTCTGACACTGCTGGCCTTATGAAAACCCTCCATCGAAGTTGCTATTCTTTCTCCTCTATTGAAATTAATATTTGCAACTTGAAAGCCCAACATTAGCACTGAATATTTTAAACATTTTATAGCCCTTCAGCCGTTCTGTAGTGCCAGTTTGTTTTCCATTCCCCTTGACGTCTCACAATGCTAAGTGCCCAGTGATAGCCTGTAGAGGTTTCACCATAATCCACCTTTATCCATTAACAGACACTCAATCACTAAAGTGCTTACTAGACTAAACATATTTATCCAACCAAATCACACTTTACAATGCAAATCTGCCAATCAGACCCTGGCTATTAACAAGAAACTGCTTTAAGGGGATTTTGGTGTTTGTGCTGTGAAGAGCCTGCTTACCTCCAACAAACCACTAAACCAAATTAACATAGCTGTATCCTCATAAAAGAAACCAGATATCCTGTTGTGAAAATAGAGCGCTTGGTGGGACAGGCCTCCTTTGATGGCTAACAGTGTGGCAGACAGGGCTTCAGACTTCAAATCTGGCTACCACGAAGTCATTACGAAACTTCCAGCATCAGGCTTTTGATAACTTTAAAAGCAAAATAAAAATGTAACATTGGGGTAACTTAGTAAGTCGTCAATGTACTCAGTTACTATTATAATTGCAATAAGTGCTGTAATTGTTGGATAAGGCTCCTTAATTCTAATTGCTCCTTTAACCAAGATCATGTTGTAAAAGTGCTTGCATTAGTCAAAAATAAAATCCAAGAGACACAAATGTGGTAGTAATAATAATTCTTTTTATTGGCTTGGCAGAGAGGAAGAGAACAAAGCTTTAAAAACTTCAAAGTTCTGACAAAAAAATCAGAATTGGAGAAACTCATATACTCTTTGCCCCTTTATTAGACCAATACTTACTAAGTGCCATCACCACAAGTAAAGGGGTTGACAACACTTTTTTCCCCTAGTCTGTGGGAAAGTTATGCCATCCATGTTGTCATACTAATTTAAGATTTCTGTCACAAACTACATAACACAGCCCTGTATATCCTCACTCAGAACGCTTAATCGCCTCAGACTTATTGGTATTATACCTCCTTTAAATACCAATATTTTAAGGCAGCTTTGACACTTGGTAGGGTTTGAGGTAATTTTTTTCCCCCACTTAGCTAGCAAGAGAAGAAAGGTAGAATTTACTCAGAGTTAAGCTACAGACACAAAGTAAATAGTAATTCATAAAATAATAGGCCATTATACTGCACAGAAAAAGAAAGCTACTGTATCTCAACTCCACACTTCTGGAACTCAAATGAAATATGAATTTCCAGTCTTTACTGTTTATCAAAACTAATGAGCACTTTCTTATTTTAGTAGACTTTATAGGCACTTCTGGGGAAAATATTATGTGCAGCTAGAACAAGTTTCATTGGGAGGCCACTCTTCACTCTGGAATAACTTCCAAAGCGAATAAACCACAATATGCGTTTTCCCAAAGATTAGCAGAATGTCAGTAGTTTGCTAGGAATAATTTGGAAGCATGGGTATATTCCTGAAATAGGAGTAATAATGAAAATTCTTGCATATCTATGTATTTAATCTTTCTTTATTACTTTATAGGTATGCATTAAGAAAGAGTTGCTAGATGAATCATGACCTATTTGGGGCCAGATTTTTGCTGTAAAATATGTGTGAAAATAGTCCTGATGGTCTGCTTAGTGGAAAAAAAGCTGAAATAAGAACAAATGTCAATGTTTTTGTATATGTGTTAAGACGTGTAATTTTTGACATTTGAAGCAATCATACGAACATCCTGTAATTATGTAAAAATCCCATTAATGTTATTGTGTAGCAACTAATATTTTTGTAAAATTACCTGCATTATATTTATGAAAATAAACTGGGTTTTAGATCTGAACATAATAAACATGTTTCAGGGATGGCATGGAGTAGTGAAAATACTCAGTAAAATCATATTGAATAACAATATTGGAATGTTTAGTCTTTACTTTAAGACCTTAATTGAGCTATCATGAAGAACAACATTTACAAACATAATTATAATGCTGCAATTTTTCTTGCAGGAGGTGGCTTTTTAATTTCATTTTTTAATAGAAATGTTAACCATTCACTATTTTATGTTGGATTTTCAAACTGCATTTTTCTAGCAACCTCCAATAAAAGTAAGGATAAGTCCCTTAGAACAAAGATTTAAAAACTTCAAAGTTCTGACAAAATTAAATCAAAATTGAAGAAACTCATATACTCTTTGCCTGTTTATTAGACCAATACTTACTAAGTGTCATCACCACAAGTAAAGGGGTTGACAACACTTTTTCCCCTAGTCTGGGAGAAAGTTATGTCATCCATGTTGCCATACTAATTTAAGATTTCTGTTGCAAACTACATAACACAGCCCTGTGTATCTTCACATAGAGAGCTTAACTGCCACAGACTTAAACTGATATTATACCTCCTTTAAATACTAATATTTTAAGGTAGCTTTGGCACTTGGTAATAATGTTATAATACTGTTATAAACAATAACACTTATAGATATTATAAGTAACAGCATTTATTGATATAGATATTATAGGAAAGATAGAAGAAACAAGAAACATAGTCCACCTTAAAGGTGCTCATGACATAGAAATATGAAGAGTTTTATCAAATTTTTCCAAGATATACACAAACAATGTCTGCAGGATTTACTGTAAAGGCAAGAGAGAAGTAGAGGTTTCCAGCATTGGATTGTAAATTCTTCCTGAGAATGACTGTCATTTTCATGTCTTAATATCATTAGTGCCTGACATTGTACAAGTAGGAGATCAATAAATGTTTGTTGTCTAAATGAATAAAAGACTTCCCAGAAAAGAAGTTTGACAATAGAGTCTGACGGAAGGAGACTCATGGAACAAGAATTCCCCCACCCAGGCCACTGAAAGGCCAAGGCCACAGGGAGAGCTAAGAACAGAAGGGGCACTTGGATGAGGGGCACAATTTGAATACTACATGTCCTCCCAGCTTTTACTCCAAGGGAGGGTAGACAAATAGCACCTTTTTTAAAAGTCAAATTTAGAATGGCTCAGTATTTTTGAAAATACCAAAGACTCTTCTCTAGTGTCCGTTGTTGCATAGAAAGCTGGGCCATCATGTACAATCAACCTTGGAAGAGGCATAGTTTTCATTTAGTTCACCTCCCAGTTGGCATAAGAGTTTCTTCTGCAGCATCCCCACTACAGATCTAATAAAAAAATAACTTGTTTTTGTAGAATAATTTTCAGATGTAAGGTCTTGTTTTATTATCTCACAATCCAGGAAAATGGTCCCTTTGAAGATGCTCAGGATCTGAGATGTAAATCCACTGGGAAAATCATCAAAGCAACCAATTACAATTGGTCTCATCAGTTCTATGTTTCTAAATAGAACATTATCAATCATCATCCCTAAACACCATGCAAGTGGAAATATCAGTAGAATTTTTAAAAATTATATTAACTGTTTTTCTTTCTGTCTCTTGTTCCCATAAATGTCACCTCAAATCCAAATTTAAATAGCTAGATCATTTAGTGCTCACAGTTTCAGGAATGTGACAGAGCTAAAATATTTTTGGCTTTAGTTTATGAAAGTTTAAGCCATACGAGGTAGAGAGAAAATTTGAGGTATAGTCAAAAAGTTTAAAGATTTGAGGAATAAGAGATTTTACTCCCAAACCAGAAAGCATTTCTCTGGACTGGAGTGTGGGGAGACAGAAGAAAGGGAAGTGTTGTGAGAAGAAAATTTGGTGGGTCCTGGGGGGAGGAGCCCTGTGCCCTAGATCTAATTAGCTCCACAGGGATTAGTAAAAAACTCCAGATAGCTTTGTGGGCTTTGGGAGCAAAAGGGACTCACAGAACTCCAGGAGGCACCAGGACCCCAGAGGGGGACAAGCTGCAAGTGGGTCTGGAAGAGACGTACAAGACTACAGAGAGCCTCACAGATTCCCAAGGGACAGGCTGACCAACATGGCAGCACGAGGTGAAGAGACCCCAGGGTTTGAGAGGCCATATGGAGAGGGATGAAGACCACCTCATTTGGAACGATGGTCAATGCTGCAATGGATATTTGACATCAAAGAGAAGATGGCACCCCATCCTCCGGCCTTGGCATTATGAGCTCACTTAATCTTGAAAAATGATGGGTGCTTTCCCCAGCTGACTGAGATTTGGTTAATGGCACCAGATAAAGTGAGGAAGTGAAATATAATTTGTGCCGAGTTATGGAATGGAAAACACACACAATGTTATAATGCCTGTCAAGTGTGAAATAGTAGATTGGAATTGACACCATCTACATATAATTAGTGTTTCTAAAACTACAAAACTGATGTATGCATCTGGCAAAACAAAGAAAAATATTCACCCACCTCCTTCCAAAAAAGCCCCGAAGCCTAGAAATTCAAAAATGTATGAAGCATAATATGAACGTTCTCTGTTTCCTCTTATCCAAACAACTTACACATGAATACTGGTTCTGCTCCACACAGATAAGAACTGTTGATGAGCATTTTTCAAACTTTTAGAGGTCAGTAGATAATAGGCATTCTCATGTAATGTTAAAAAAAGCAGAAGGAAAGAAAATTTCTCCTTTCACCAGGTTAATTTTCATGTTAAGATTTTATCTTTATTTTAAACAAACTATGAAACCTACCAAGTTCCCTCATCATAATTTGTCTTATGTCGTTGCAGAACCCTGACCAGGAGTGCTGTGGAATTTTTGTTCTGTCACCTACTCAGCTCCAATGATACATGAAGTTACAGAAAAAAATTTTTTTGGGGGGGGGGACACTGCCCTTAGTGCACAGGTTATGTTCATTCAGCAAGGGGACATTCAGTGCTGTTCCATGGCAGAGAAATTATGTTAGGGTCAAATAAACCATGGGCTCTGGTACAAAAGACAATCAAAAGGGAACTGGATCAGAGCTAGGGAGACAGTTCCTCCCAACTGCCTAGATTTTATCTTTTTTCTTGGAAGAATTTACTATGTCTTTAATCCTTGGATTTTGGTGGAGTTTGAAAATGAGAAAAAGATAACATGAGGCTATAAATTGATTCTGTTTACAGTTATAGCAAGTAAAGAATTTTTCACTTATTTTTCCTTGGAGAAATAATATACCTATCAGTGTAGACATCTATTTTGAAGGAATTTTGCAAATATATGGCAGGTAGATTACTTCTATTTCACAATTATTAATAATAATGGTAATTTTATTTTATTAAATAAGAATTTTTGAAAATGGTTGGCTCACTGGAAATATGGAGGGCTTCCCGCTTTCATTAAAGGCTTTATCTTCTCTTATCACCCAAGGCATTCAGATTAAAGTTAAAAATTCAATTCTTTAGTTGTGCTAGACATAGTTCAAGCGCTCAATAGCCACATGTGGCTACAGGTTATTGTTAGGATATAGCACATACAGAATATTTCCATTATCACAGAAAGTCCTATTATACAGCTATGGAGATACAGCAAGAGGGGAGAAAATCTGAAATATTACTGCCACAGTTTCATTCTTTATCTACTGTGTAAACACAAAACTTTTCTTTTATAAGCATGTTTATAGTAACAACATGGCAAACATCCTACTCACTTTCCAGTTCTCACTGACTAGCTGAATGACCAACAGAATGAATTTTTTTCTGATTTGACCAGCTGAATGACCAACAGAATAAATTTTTTTCTGATTTTAATGTCATATAAAATGAATTAAAAAAGTAAAATAATGTTTATTCTACTGATTGGAAGTTAATGAATGCTCTTTATATGAAAATTTAAAAAACTGATTACATGATTATTCTTATTTCAATCCTAGCCTGCAGATCCAAACCACATCTCTAAAGAAGAAAACACAATTAATTCTGCACCAAAATATTTGTGTTTTTCCAGCATTTATTTCCTCTGTGCTCAAAAAGAATTTGTGATGATTCCATTATAAATATTTATATATATTTCAGTGTGCTTAAAGAGTCTTCTTATACATTTTATAATTGACTAACACTAAACGACTTAGTGTGCTCACATAAGAAACTCAGAGGTTAAACTTAATTGGAATCTTCACTATGAGTCAGCTGAGGAAATCCATTGATTTTAAGGACTAATCTTTATGTCTGTAATCTCTACCTTTTCCTGTGTTTATTTTTGAATTCCAGTTTTACTGAAAGTTGTGGAATAATGACTTACACCAGGAAATGAGTCAGTGCCTCCATGAAATGAAGGATTTAAATTCTGAGTCTAGTCATGCTCATTAGGGTTCTAAGCTGCAGAACTATGTGGTGAGCCAGAGAAACTAAGGTTGTTCTGGAGGGAATTTGTATGAATTCTAGAAATCCAAATATACTTTTAAATTGGAGATGACTCCTTGAAGATACGTTAAAAAAATAAGATGTACTTTTTCAGTGACATAAAAATCCATATTTAAGTGCTACCAATGTATATCTATCTACATATGTAAGGAGAAGCATTCTTATTTCTAAAGATTTGTTAAGTCCAATATCTATTTCTAAGTCAGATATTTTTTAAAGAAACTACTTTGTTGTACCTTTGAGTGAGTGATGACTGAAATTTTCTTTTTTGATTAAATGCACTTTCATCGTTTTGGTTTTTAAAAACATATATTTAAAATACAGTACACAGCATATAAACTGGTATCATTTTTCCATCAGTTGCTCCATACATACAAAACAAAGTCTAGCCACATTTTCCTATAATACCCATTCTCTTTCAGAACACTTTTCTAGTGCCTGCTCATCTCCTTTTCTAAAGGCCAACAGGGTAAAATGAGGACTTGGCAAATGTGAAATATTTCACTTGAAATAAAAATATGAGACTCTCAAACATAGAGTTTTATGGTAGTAAAAGAAAAGCAGAAATCATTATATCTATGGTTTTGGCTAGCTGATTTTTAAGAGTGAAATTTTTTTTTTAACTCTTTTGTAGCAGTTCTCTCTTGTATTCCAGTTGTAATACATATTATAGTATATGACTACTACATTCAGATTTAGTTTTTAAAAACTTTATAGATTGACTATTCAAAAACATTATGAGAAAATTGCTTTGTATTCCTTTTGAAATAAACTAAAAATATAGATTAAAAATAAAACCTCATTAAGAATTCATATTTTATTATTTAGGATACCCCATGGAAATTAATAGTATTATAATAACAGACATTATGTGTATTTTTCATGAACAGATATTTATGAATAACTTTTCCCTAAAACAATGTTTTTTAACTTATACTTATTCTAATGATTAAACTACAATGCCTTAAGGAATGCATTTGTGGAATATATAATGGTAGAAATTATGCATTTAGAGATTCTCTGACCCTTAGAAACTTGTATAGTATTTTAATTACTTTGATTTATTAATAATCTCTACTCCTGTGCCTGACACTTGAGAATGAAATAAAACATATATTTATTGAACATAGTACTTAGAACATATTCTATTTATCCGGTACCCTACCAAGTCATTTTATATGTATTATCTTATTTAATTCTTACATGAGCTTTACTATTACTAACTCATTTTATAGACATATCTAGAGTTGAGTTATGATTTGCCCAATGTATTCTGCTAAAAAGTGCCAATGGTGAGAAACAAACCCAAAGTGTCTGATTCCAGAGTCTTTGCTCCCAATCACTAGATTACTGAGGTCAGTAGTATTCTCCTTATATAAGGTAGGAAAAAGAGACTAAAAAATTAAGTAATTTGTCCTAATAGCATACATGATAGAAGAAGGATTTCAACTGAGTCTATCATCTAACTCCAAAGCCAGCTTGTTTGGCTGCACCGCACTTGGATTAGCAACTCAGATTTAGCAGAGAAAAGTTCTAGACCATAAGAAGTGGATAAGAATGGGAAGAAGGTAGGCAAAGGTCTGTCTTCAGGGTCTATGTTTGCTTAATGAAGTGTTTATGAACCTGCCACACAGGCTTAGAAGTTGTATCTACTATGGCTTCCTTCATAGTTATACAGAAAACATTCCAGAAGCAACATCTTTTATACTCTTGCATAGGTTTTTTCATTTAAATAGGAAGATCTAGAAAAATATTTGGGGAGCCATAATTGCTGTAGTGATGTTTGCTTGAAAACATGGGGTCTGGTTTTCCATACGCACATGCAGGAAGTTTCCGAGGCAGACTTGGCTCACTGTTACCCCTAAAGGGTTTGGTACCTCACTCAGGCCAGCCTTAATCAAAAGGCTGCATCTGCTGCAAGAAACACAAACTTCTAGAACTTGTGTGACAGTAAGTAAAGGGAATATATTGAAAATAAAGACTATCCTTTTATTGGAGAATATGTCCCTGTGATTCCCCAACCTGCTGGAAATTTAAAGAGGTCCATTTTAACTCCAGGTTACTTCAGCTCAGTTGTTAAAGATGAAAAGTGAGGGGTCACACATGCAGAGTTTCATAATAAATGATGATAAGCAATACTTTGCAGATGAGAGTAATTTGTCATGACCTTTTTATATGTTGTACAATGACTAATGATGTTGATCTCTGACTAGCTGCTTTTACAACAATTTGGATAGATGGTCCCATAGTTTCAACTTTTGGAAAAGAAAGAAGAAAGGAATGCATAACAGCATCAGAGGAAAGGTTCCTAAGGAAAGAAAAAAAGTATGTAGGCCACCGGTAGTAGAAAGAGAAAAGGGCAGAGTTCTACAGGGAAGAAGAGGTATAGAGTTAACTCCAGAAAACATGCAAAGACACTTTGGATACCCCACGTGGAATGTACCTGTTGACTTTGCTAATTTTTTTTTTTTCAGATTTAATGTGTTTTATTGATTAAAATATTACATTTGTGCCAATTTCCCTTCCCTCTGCTCCCCTCCACCCGGTGGCCCCCCTCCCTCCAGTTGTCCCCCCCTTTTAGATTATGTCCATTAGTTGTGCATACAGTTCCTCCCAACCTCTCTCCGTCTATTCCATTCCCTCCTACCTTGATCCCCAATTCCTATATCATCTCCCTCCCTTTCCCCATTCCCCCTCCCTGTTAACCTCCCCCCAATATGCTTCCCTTACCCACAGTTCCTTTTCCACTCTCGTTGCCTGTTTCGTTTGCCTTTGTTTCATCTCCCTAGCTTCTGTTTTTTTAAACCAGTCCCTTTAACATCTCATATAACAGTGGTTTGGATCTAATGAACTCTTTCAGTTTTATTTTGTCCTGGAAACACTTTCTCTGTCCTTCTATTCTGAATGACAATTTCGCTGGATAGAGTATTCGTGGTTGTAGGTTTTGGATTTTCATTACTTTGAATATTTCTTGCCAGTCTCTTCTTGCCTGTAGGGTTTCCCTTGAGAAGTCAGCTGATAGTCTAATTGGGACCCCTTTGTACATAATTCTTTTCTTCTCTCTTGCTGCTTTTAAGATTCTCTCTTTATCTTTAATTTTTGACATTTTGATTATAATGTGTCTTGGAGTGGTTCTCCCTGGGTCCAGTCTCTTGGGAACTCTCCTTGCTTCCTGGACCTGCAAGTCTATTCCCTTCCCCAAGTCTGGGAAGTTCTCCTTTATTATATTTTCACTCAATTTTTCAAGTTCTAGTTCATCTTCCTCATTCTCTGGCAAACCAATGATTCTTATGTTGGGCCTTTTATAGCTGTCCCAGAGGTTTCTGATCCTCTCATTGTTGCTTCCCATTTCCTCTCACTGCATTGGTTGACTGCTTGTTCCTTCTCCATATTCCAGTTTGTTGAAATGAACTCTGGATTTTTTTTTCTCACCATCTATCTCGTATGCGGTTTTGTTCCTTTCGTTATGAAAGTTTTTCGCTTCTTTCTTATCTTTTTCCTGCTCTTTTGTGAATTCTGTAAGCCACCTGATAACAATGGCCCAGAACTGAGCCTCTGACAGGTTTCTTATCTGTTCATCTGTCAGGTTCTCTATCTGCTGCCTGGTGAGTTGTGTCACCGGGATTTCTATAGTTGTCTGCCTCATTTTGACAGATGCGTTTTGTTTTCTTGGGCCGGCTGTAAGGGGCAGTGCCTGTGTACGCGTCACAAATCAGCGACCGCCGGCGCCTGCCTGTCCGCGACCTATTTCGCAGCCCTGTGGTGCTTTCTTTGGGGATGGGGGTCCAAGATGGATTCACACAGTTATTCAGCTAGGAGACCGGGATCCGTCCTCCCGCTCCCCTGGGCCTCACTGTTCAAGGCGATGCGGCGGCCGCTCTCCCCAGCGCCGGGGTCGCGCACCGCCAGGGGCTTGACCGCAGCCGGGATTCCTCGCCGCCCCGCCGCTGTCCAGGTGCGACCGCAAACAGCACTGCCCTCTTTAACTCTTACCTGCCCAAATGGCACCGCTGGTTTATAACTTCATATGTTGGACTTCCGTGTAGTTTTATTTTCTGGAATTTCTAGTTATCCTTTGTTTTGAAGTAGTTGTATTCCTCTCTAGTTGTAGAGGGAGACATAGCGTGTCCGTCTAAGCCTCCATCTTGGCCGGAAGTCGAGGTTTGACTTTGCTAATTTTTATCATTCTTCAATAATAAAGACTGAGACAAAAGAGAGCAGTTTTTGAACATTAAACGTGGAGCTATTTCTTTCTTAAAAACAAATGCCATCTTTTAGGAATGTTTAAAAGCATTTCCGGTGCTTGGGAGTTTTCTTATGAGGCCCTCACTGCGCCAGGGATCAAGAAATATTTATTAAGCGCCCACTGTGTGTAGAGCAATTTAGCGGTTCTTTTGGGAGGTACTGAAGAACTATGACATAATCCCTCCCCTATGGGGATTTGCAAATCAGTGAGGAGGGAAAACTCTCAAACATGAAGCAAATGGAGGACTAAGTAATGTGAGATAGCATATTTTAATGATGTAGACATAAAACCATTATGGAGTCTAGAGGAGAGAGCAGGTTCCCTGGAGGAAATGGAACTAAACTAGCTCTCGATGTATGGGTGAGAATTAGGGAGGAAGACGGGCAAAAGAGAGGTCTTTGAAGCAGAGGAATGCTAGATGGGGTCTTGGAGACCTGATGGTGCATGAGATGTTTATAGAGGGCAGGAGGCTGGTTCTTAGCGCAGAAGGAAAAAAGTGGAGAGGGGCAGGCCTGAGGTTGTGGAACGAGGATGAAGCTCCTCCAGTGATCTCTGTTATGGTTGACGATTGTACATGACCCTCTTGAGGGACCATGGAAACGACCAGTTATGCAGACAGTGGCTAAAGAACAAGGAGGGTCTTTTTACATTTGGGGCACTCATCTAAGCTAATTATTTTTTATCAATAAAGAAATGAGTAGTCCACCCTTCAACACTCTTTACCTAAAGGTGATTGAATTTCCTTTATTTAAATGGAATAAATATGTTTAAATGGAACATATTATTTTGAAATTTTACTTACAGTTAAAAAGTTCCTCAGTGGTTTGAAAATTTAGGGTAGTCCCCGATTTCTTTCAGATTTTTCCTCTTTATTAGTTTGTATAAATATTAATTCTCCCTAGAAATGAATTATGGGTAGAAGGGACCTTTTTTTCCCTCTCTACGATAGAACACAACATTCCAGAAAAACCTCATTTCTGTTGATGAATGGCTATTGGCATACAGAAATCTGGCATGTGGTTGAGGAGAAGGGATACAGCTGACATGAGAAAAGCTTGAGAAGGAAACCATAATCCCCCTTCAAATTCACTGCTTATTAGAGGAGCTAAAATGATTAAGCAGCTGGAGGTTTTGATGTATGAGCAAAGATTAAAAGAATTACATGTGCGTAGGTTGGCTGAAGAGCTAAGGAGTGTGTGTGCATGTGTGTGGGGTGGGGACCTGATAGCCATTTGTAGATAATTGAAAGTACAGCCCCCCAAAAGTAAAGGGATTGTGGTGGTAGTCTTTAGGGGATTATCTAAGGGTAATGAATGAACTGAAGAAAAGGAAAAAATGGTTTCATCAGGAAGGCTTTCATAATAAGAGAGACTTAAGAGGCCATAAAAGAATCTCCCATGAGAGGTGGTGAAATTCCCATCCCTTGAGTCATTTGCAAGAGGCCTATTAAGTTTTGGAAGTGCATAATGCTACCCAGTGGGGGAACAGATTCAGTAAGCACAGCCATTCTTTGACCTGATGTTTTACAGCTCCATTTCTAAGATGAATCAATTGGTAAACAATTAATAGGGAAACTCCCCAGGAAGTAAGTCTATCTCATCTCACTGATAATTTTCTTCAAGAATTAGAAACAGGTTCCACACCTCAACCTCTTCTGACTTCTACACATTGTCCCTGATGTTATATCGCTTCCAAAGGGACATAAAGGTCCAATGGTAGAGGAACTGTAAGATTGAAAAGATAAATAGCACATCATTCAGCAAATGGCAATATTAATGAACCCTCCCTGCATTGTAATCTCTTTCCCAAACATGCCTACTAGCTGTGATATTAGGAGGACTCTTTGTATTGTGTTCCTCATGGTCCTTTACTGTTAATCAGTGTTTGGACCATGCAACTCCTGGAAATAAAATTGGTCAATGCCAGACTTTCTCCAGCATAATTATTAGGCAGAAATTCTTTCTATTTTATAATGTACAGAAACTAAAAGAGGTGAGATTTCAGAGTACTTTATTTTAATGCAGATGGCACAGAAAACAAAACAAGAAGTCCTTTGACCTAGAAGGGATTATATCTTTTGATCTCATAGCTTCTCTCTTGGATTTTCTTCCCCTGTGGGAAGAGTAATAAATGATTCTCACACAAAGATTTGCATGCACGTGTCCCTCTGCCTCTTCCTATGGAAAACAGAATAGACAGATTAATAAAATAAACTGAACAGTCAGGACTGAGACTAAGCAGTCCAGCTTCTGAGTTCTACCCTTTCCCTGTATCATATGTCAGTGTGCAGATTTCCCCAACTTCTCTGATTCAAGAATGTATATATGGAAAGACCCTCCTGAAGGTGTAATGCCATTGAAGGCAGTACTTGCAACCCAGGGCAGCAGAACCGGTCATTTACAATTGAACTATAGAGAGCCTTGCCCTTAAAATTTTCATGTCTCTCCTCATAGGGACCTAGCTCACCACCTTACTTGTCTTCTTGTTCTTTCTTTTCTTTTTCAGGATGTCCACACACCTTGAAATTATTCCCTATTCTCTTTTCCTCGCTTTAACTCATACTGACCATTCCTTGAAGGCTCAGATCTTATAACCAGAAAGGCTGATCAAGGTGCTTTTTTTCAATAGAGGACATTTTCTTTCCTAAAAGGGATTCTAACATCAGTTATTAAATTCTTGTTTCTTTTTCTTTTCCCTATTGCACCTTTTGTTCTATAGTTGGGTTATTTTTCTCAGCTTTATTGAGATGTATCTGACAAATAAGATTGTATATATTTAAAGTGGTGATTGCATATATGTATGTAGTGTGAAATGATCACAACAATCAATGTATCTGTCACCTCACATAGTTACCACTGTGTGTGTTTGTGGGGGGGGGATGGGAACACTTAAGATCTACTCACTTAACAAATATCTAGTTCACCAAACTGAACAAGCAAAACAGAGACAGACTTACAGATAAAGGGCAGTATAACAGCTATGGGGGAGGGGGGTTAGGGGGTGGAGGGATCAAACAAAAAGGAGAAATGGACTCATGGACATGGACAGCGGTGTGGTGATTGGGGGGGGGGTGATAAATAGCAATGGAAAAAATACAATAAAAATACAAAAAAGAAGGACAATATAGATTTTCAAAAAGTTGAACTTGTTTAACTTGGAGTACTATATTTTTTTCATTATACATCTCCTTCCTACTTTCTGCAGTTAAAATGATGCTTCTTATATAACATTAATGTATGTTCTTAAATGTACTTACTTGGCAAAGTAGGAAGTTAAAAAAATGTTTAGTTCACAATACAGTATTATTAACTATAGTCACCATGATGCACATCAAGTCCCCACAAATTATTCATCTTACATCTAATAGTGTTGCACTTTGCCCAACCTCTCCCCATCTCCCCCACCCCTCGGCATCCACTTTTCTACTCTCTATTTCATTATATCTATTACCTCTCCCTCTCTCCCCACTCCCTCTCCCCACCCCACATTTTCTTTATCCATTCACCTGTTACTGGACACTTAGGTTGTTTCATGCCTTGGCTATTGTAATAATGCTACAAGAACATGAGAGTGCAGATATCTCTTTGAGATATTGATTTAGTTTCCTTAGATATCTACCCAGAAGTGGGATTGCTGGATCATAAGACAGTCCTACTTTTAAATTTTTGAGAAAAATTAAAACTATAGTTGAGAGTTTGATGAATGGATCACTATAAATTATGCCAAACAATTACATTTTCTCTTTTGTCTCTTGGCTAACACCCATTAATTGAACAGGTCTATGTTTAAAATGTTGATGTTTTGTTGATCATAACTTTTTGCATTAATTTTGAATTTTAAAAAACAATACATATAAACATTATTTATCTTATTTACTTAGCATTTTGGTACCGTCTTCAATTTTGTGGCCAAGGCAAGTGCTTCACTTGGGTACCCTGAGTCCTGGCCCCTGCCCGTTTATCAGGACTAGCTATTGGGCAATCCCCAAAGAAAGCAAAACCATAGCACAGGGTTTAGCAACTCTTTTCTGAAAGATATAATTTAATTTTTTTCCTTTTCTCTTCATGGAGTGAATATAGCTTGCCAGGTTTTTTATTTTATTTTATTATCTTCAAATCATTTTTAAGTCAAATAACAACTGGAGTGCAATCCATTTCATGATTTATTTGCCCATTTGTTAGGGAAACTAGCAACACTCTGACCAACAAAATAAATTTCTGCTCATTTTTAAAGTCTTCATATTTTGTAGTATATCCGAGAAAGTTTCTGGAATTTGGGAAGACTGCATAGTTCTGAAAAATCTAAATAAGTTAGTATAGATCTATTTTTAAATCCTCAAATAACAAAACCCTTACATTATTGTTTTCAGAAATTATCCTTCCCAGAAAAATGCTCTTCTATTTTATGTAAATGAGGAAATGGTAGCTCTTGAGAGGTTACTAGAAAATATTTTTTGGATGTCTGCAGATATTGAGTTAGTGTAGAGGTGGGCAAATCAGGAGGGCACATTGTGAATGATTTGGGGTGAGAGAGGTCCATTGAATCTGTCATTTAAAACTGTAAATATTTACATATATTTTTCTAGATATGAAGAGAAAATTCTTATGAAAGTATTGTAATTAAGCTTTTAGAAGCATTAGGGTACCAGATTTAAGAGAGAAGCAGGATAGGAGGAATTCAGGCAGAGATGAAGTACAGTTTGAGGTCCAAAGGTAGGACAGTTGGAGACTTTTTCTATATTTGAGTCATATATTTAAAAGAAACAGGGAGGCTTTTAGTACAAGCAGGTCAAAACAAAATATTTTTGTTGACTCTCTGCACCCATTAATTGCAGCTTATGGTATGAGCACCATGGCAGGTGGTCCAGCATCCCTCAAGCAGTCCTTGGTCCATCTCCAGGTGACCATTGATGAGCAGGGTCTCCTCATCATGTCATTAATTAGCCCTGGCAGATTTTCAGCATTTTCATCACTTTGGCAGAAAGTGGGCTTTTCCGTCAGTGTGCTGTGCTCACCTCTGAGAATGCTCATCTCCATGCCAGCACTCCACTGAAGTCATTAAAACCATCTCATTTAACCCTGCTGTTAACTGCTGATGTTGCAACAGTTTTGGAAACAGTGAAGCCTCATCCAGGTGTTATTTGTTTAAAAAAAAAAAAAAATGCTACAGAAGGTCCAGTTCTGCTTGCCGTTCTGAAATAATTATCAGAGTTCCTTGTTTCAGTTGATTAAAATTACTTAAGGAATAGGAAAATCAGAGAATAATGTACTATGATATCTGCGTTGCTAATCACCTGAAGTTATTAATTTGTGAACTATAATTAACACAGGGCTAAAAAGTGAGACTCACAGAACGTTGGAATTATATAGTCCAATCCTCATACATACACATAACCTTCTTTATGCTATCCCCATCTTGTCATTCAAACTTTGCCTGAATCCTTTTATTAATAAAATCTTAATTACTTTTTAATATAGTTCAATATCATGTTTAGAAAAGTAGTATGGTTCAAAGACAAAGTAAGCTTTTGGGTCATATAACTCAATCCAAAACTTAGAGTTGATTTCTAGGACCCATATTGTATTTGGGTAAGGAACTTGGCTTCTCAAAATCTCAGTTTCCTGTCTATGAAACAATGTTTAACTATCTCTTTCAAAGCTATGTGTTTAGTCTAGTAGAAGTTTCTAGAGATTACTAGTAGAAGTTACATAGAGGCGATCACATCCCTCCTTTATGTATAAATTGCAATAATTTGAGTTACATTTCCACTTGTTATCTCATGTTCTTACCATGAACATTCTGGTGAATCTAGTAGGTCTGGATATTCTACAGACACACTGTAAGTGTAGTTTAACTGGGTTCTGCTCTCCTCTTTCTTTGAGTCATTCCTGCATTTCAAGGAATCACACTGGCTCCCTCTGGCTTATGTTGCTTTCCCATGTGTGGCATTATAGTAGTCCCTCACTGAATCGTTGTTCACTTATCGTGGCCTCACTGTATCGCGGGATTTAAAAAAATATTATATTTAATTATTTATCGCAGATTTTTCGCTATATCACAGGATTTTGCAGTACTGTATACATATGTTTTTAAAGTTGCACAGATTTAAGAGTGTAGAATAAGCGTAAGGTTCCTACTTCGCGGGGGGGTCTGGAACGTAATACCTGTGATAAGTGAGGGAATACTGTACTGCCAGCAAGGAATACAGAGCCTACTCTCAAACCTATATGGCCAAGGCAGAATGCAGCTACAACTTTTAATGTCACTTTATTGGAGGCTTGAGAAAATGGATGGGAATTCCAGAAAAAATTGAATATACAAAAAAAAAAAAAAAAAAGATTGTTCTCAAATACATGAACAAGACTGAGCCTCATTACAGGGCTCTCCTATTGGCAGCCTTTTTACTGAGCTCCTAACTTGCCTCACTAGGACAATCTCAAGCTCCTGCCTTTGTCTTTGGTCTGTTGCCACATCACAGGGGGGCCTTACCCCTCCCAGCAAGGCAGCCCTAGAGTAATCTCATCTCTGTCAAATTCAGTCCCCTAGCTCTTTGTGACCTTAAGATGAGAAAATGTTTTCTTTCTACTTTCAAAGTCTTCAACTCTACTCCAGAATTTAACTGTACCTAGGAAGATGGGCCATGGGAACTTCTACTACATCTGAGGGAAAATTTCTATGTCTCTCCAACAATGTGGAGAAGCCTAAACATAAGATTTATAACAGAATATAATAATCTAACATTGGTATTTTTCCCAAAGTCAGTCTTTCCCTTTCCTCCAACTCCAGGTGAACAGTAGGCTTATTTTTTCCTACTAAGTTTATTATACACACACACACACACACACACACAAATATGTATATATTGCTATAGATCAAATGTTTATGTGTGCCCCTAAAATCCATATGTTGAAATTTAACTCCCAATGTGATGCTATGAGGAGGCAGGGTTTCTGGGAGGTGATTACTTCACATGGATGGAGCCCTCATGAATATGATTAATGTCCTTATAAAAGAGACCCCAGAGAGCTCCCTTGCCCCTTTCACCAACAGAAGATGGCTGACTATGAACCAGGGAACAGGTTCTCACCAAACACCAAATCTGCTGGTGCCTTGATCTTGGATTACCCAGCTTCCAGAACTGTGGGAAATAAATTTTGGGCTCTTTATAAGCTACCTAGTCTATGGTATCCTGTTATATATCCGTGTGAACAGACTAAACAATATGTGTGTATATATACACATATGAGGTCTGTCCAGCAGGTATCAGAGAAACTTATTGAACATACAAGATACAAGAAACATTGTACCTAGGACAATGACACCTCAGTCCCCTTCAAAGTAGGCACCTTGGGACCTCACACAGTTCTAATCACCATCAGCTGCCCTGTCATATTTTCCTGAATCTCATCAACAGCCTGAAATTGCTTCCCTTTCAAAGGTGATTTTAGTTTTGGGAAAATTCAGAAGTCATAGGGTGCCAAATCTGTGCTGTAGCGGGGCTGAGTCGCCTGGGTGATTTGATGTTTTGCCAAAAAACTCTGCAGGAGATGAAGTATGATGCATGAGTGGGCATGTTGTTGTGATGAAGTTGCCAATCACCAGACGCCTATAGCTGTGGCCTTCTGAATCATGCAAATAATTTCTGTGGAGAAATGTTCAAACTTAGCGCAAAAAAAAATTTCATGGAGATACGTTGTTCTACTTGCTCAGTCATTTTGAATGCAACGACCACACAGTACACATGCTCACTCAATGGCATCTACTGCCCCCACTGATTAATACAGTGAAATGGTCATTGTTCATGCATGTGCATTCTAGTCCACTTTCCTTGGCTGCCAGGTCACATTGATGTCACACAAACTGTTCTTGTAATATTAGCAATGGCTGAACTTTTTCCAGACAGACCTTGTATATATGAACACATATATAAATATACATGTGTATCAGTACAGGGAATTATAAATTGATACTAAAGAAATAAATATTTTTTAAAAATAATAATAATTTGAGTTTAAGGGGAAGATTATACTGACCAAAAATATGACCATATTTTTTTCTATTGTTTAATAGAAAAATTAGTAACCATTAATAAAATCACCAACTTTTCCCCCATTACACAGAATAGCTTAGCTAGGTAACACACTGTCTCAAATCATTTTTTTAGAAGACAATTTTCACTTAGTTTTTACATATAAAAAACTTATCAGGTTGGTTTACCTAGAAGGAACAATTTTAATATCTATAATAGAATTTGTTTATCACAGCAAAATGCAGCTTAAAACTCATAATTATTTCTTCTATTCCCTTCTAATCAATTATTCAGAACCATTTAGTGACACAAGAATCAACTTGTCATATATTTAAACTTAATGGCATACACTAGGTGTGCAATAACATCAGTTTCCCTTTCTGATCTTTAAAACTTTTCCTTCAGTTGTGCGAAATTAATCTCTCTAAAATTTTCATCCACAGACCCTGTTTCTATGCCTTGGAAAGCTGTACTATTTCATACCCTTTAAATTGCAGCTCTGCCCAATATTTGGGTTTTTACAGTTGGAATATGCAGCACAGATTTAACCTTGTGTCTTGGTATTAAGGCACAAAATGTGCCAGTGAAAATCACTCCACCTCCTCAACCATACCTACTTTCTGGACATGAAATAAAGAACTGGGCTTTTTATATGTTTGTTTTTCTTGGATTGGGAAGGAAACAAAGAATTTTGATAGTTAAGTGCTGCTGAATATATATATTTTTTTTGTAAAGGAAAAATCTCTAATTCATGATTAAAACTTTATTTAGTGGGTAAATTATTATACATTTTATCATTCAGAAAATTAAACCAATCTAAACCAATAAATGATATTACTTCTCTGAAGTAACTGATTCCTCCACCAATATTTGTCATGAAGTGGGCCTTCCCTAGGTGTCACATTTAGGTTAAGGATGGAATGTTGTCTTTATCAACTCACTTTACCTAGCAAAATATCACTCCCTCAGAGTCCTGTTAGCCATTCATTTATCCATCCATCCATCCATTATTCATGGCTTGGTCAATTCTTTGAATATCTTAGTTACTTTATTATTCAGAGAGAGAGAAAGAGGTTTAGACCTGGAATTGGTTGCTACAATAATTTTCCTGACTGTATTCTATTATACAGTTGTTCTGTTCACATTCAAGTATTTTTTTAAATAAAGATGTATATAGAGCCAACTCTCAAATTTTAGAACTGCAAGCTATGAGAGACAGCAAACATAATAGATGTTATTTTCATTATTTGAAATAATTTCCATAAGCTGAAGTTAATAGATTAATATATATAAGATAAAATTCAATATGAATCTCCATGAAAAAAAATGTAGATATATATTTATGCTTAAAGGGACAACTGTACAGGTAAAATTTAGAGTAATATGACTAAATAGCAAAACCTATAAAAGAGATTTCAAAATTCTTGTTGATGAGATTTTAATTCTATAATGAGGCTTCAAAAATCATAATGAGGCCATTTCAGTCTGCATTACTAGAAACATTAATATCTGAAGAAAGAAAGGTTACAGGATGCCTCTCTATTCTATCTAGAGAAGACTCAGAGCATCATGTTCCTTTCTGGGTAGTTTACTTTGCTAGGATGTTGACAAACTGGATCTGCCCAGAACAGACTGCATAGGATAGCATAATAATGAAAACTAACATAGGAGACATGGCAGAAGAAATCAGGTGCACTTAGCTAAGAAAAGAATAGACTTACACAGATATGATCATTACTTTTAAATATGTAAATGCTATAATATGCATATAGCAATATAATGAAAATCTTAGTCTCTTCAAGTCTCACTTTGAAATACAGATTTGTTGTTTATAAGCTCTCAGGCAAGTTATCTTTTTTATCATCTAGAAAACATGGGGATGATAAATGCTAATTACTTTTCAGATTCGTTGTGAAGATTAAATGAGAACCTTTATGTGAATGCCTATTGTAATTCTTGCACATAACAAGACCTCAGTAAATGGTAATGATTATTCTTGTTAACATTTTCAGATGACAAAAATAATATTAAAAGGAAGGAATTATAAGGATTGACTTTGATAAATATAAGAATATAAAAATAAGTTTAAGAAATGAATATAAGAAAGAAGTTTCTTAAAATGTGAGTTATTAAGAAATGGTGGGTTTCCTATTACTGGGAGTGTTAAGACAAGATTGGATAACTACTTATCCAATAACAAGTGATCTTGAACTATTACATATGAACTCTCTCTATTCAACTATTCAACTATGGTCCTATTCAACTACGAGTTCCTATTAACTTAGAAGCAGGATGTTTAGAAGCAAAAGAAATTATGATTTGTGAATAATAAATAATAACAATAAACTTCCTGGATGATGTTATTTATAAAGTAACCACTTGAAGTTAGTTCTGTTTCATGTCCAATTCATTTTGGGCATTTCCAGAGCACATGGCTCCAGCGAAGTCTTACTTGGATATAAATTTTGGTTGTTCTTGATGATGATATTCGGCAAATATTTACAATACTTCAAATTAAGGCTTTTGGTTGAGGAAAATCCAAGTCTGGAAAACTTACCCACTTTTCAAACCAAGCCTTACTCAACACAATAAGTACACATTCTTGGATTTCTAGAAAGGACAGACCAAAGACAACTTTGTAGACTTCAGGCTTCTATTGGCAGGAACATTGATGTATTAGAGACACACAGGTATTGGCAATAAAAGCAAGTGCAAATTTTCATTATTTTCCTTTTTGCCTGACATTTTCTAATGGTATAAATAAAGAGTGCTATCAATTATTAAAAAGAATGGCATAATAAAAAATAGGGCAACAATTGCAATGTGATTTGTCTTATAATTGGTTAGGTGAAACATCATTGGATTTAAGAATACACTGTAAAATAAAATGCATATCTATGTAACAGGCAGTTAATTAAAAATAATTTGTGTCTCAAAGTCCATCCATTTACCCATAATAAACACAGAAAAACTACTGTAGACTTGTTGATTGAGTATCATCTTTTCATATCCTGTGATCACAGAAACTCTGTGCCATGTTGTGTGAAATAAGTTTTAGAAAATTACCCTTGCTAATGTACCTTTAAGTAATAACGAACAAAATAAACTGACAAACATACCTGGCCAGTGTGGCTCAGCTGGTTGGAGCATCATCTAGACACCAAAAGGCTGTGGTTTTAATTCCTGATCAGGCCCCAGTCCAGGTACCTGTGAGAGAAAACCGATCAATATTTCTCACATCAATGTTTCTCTCTCTCTTCCCCTCTTCCTCTCTTGCTAAAAGCAATAAAAAAAAATCCTCAGGTGATAATAAAAATAAATAAATAAATAAACTAAACAAACTGATGAACAAAATAGAAACAGAGGCATGGATACATAAAACAGACTGGCAGTTGTCAGAACAGGGGAGGGGGGAACTGAATTAAAGAAGGAGAAGGGATTAGCCAAAGAACATATATGCATCATCCATGGGCACAGACAACAGTGTGGTGATGGCCAGAGGGGGCTGGGGGAAGGAGGGGGATGACATGAGGACATCTGCAATAGTGTCATAAATAAAGAATAAAATAAGATTTCTACCATTCCTGGTTTGACTTTTTAAAAAATTTATTTTATAGTTTTTTCAGGAACTACATTCATAGTAGAAAATTCAATGAAATTAACAAAGACAGGAATATACTTAATGTTTTAATGATCAAATAATGAACTACAGCCTAAGCCAATTTAAAACATCTTTTATAGGAAAATACTAAAATGATTATCAAAGTGAAAAGTAAAATGTTAATCTTCTTAATGACTATATAAGATATGTGTCTTCAAAATCATTCTAAAGGAAACAAGAGAGTGAAAATATATGAAGGTAAATTGAGAAGAGTTTTATCTATGCTCGGTGATCTGTTCCCGAGCAACATTCTGGTTATTTTCTCACATACTCTCCTTGGTCACACACTAAAGAGCACAATAGAAGAAGCCATTTGAGTTTTCGTGATTAGATAGAGATTTTCCTGAAGGATTGCTTCTGAAAAAAAGTTGTAATGATTGTGATAATTTGTGGGTTGTCTTAACTATATGTTGCTTTCCATTAGCCTTCACCTCTAGAGATCTTTATAGTGGAACCTAAATGAACTGGCAGATACATTGCAACGAAAAACTTTCACTTACATTATGCTCACCAAGAACACAAAGGAAACTAAAAATTTTCCTGCTTCCAACTTGCTACCTTTAAAAGGCACCTTAGTCTTCAGTGCAAAGGGAGTGTTAAATTCATAATTTCACATGTACACATCTTATAAAACTGTTTAAAAATACACTTGGATACATTACTGCTGCTTTTATATAAACATAAGATCCAATTACCTCATATATCATACTGCGTTATAATTATTGACCTTGAACTCTTCCTCTAATAATTTTCAACTACTATGCTGGGTACTCATCCCTAAGCCTATTAATATTTTATTATGTCAGATTGACAAGGGTAAAAATAAAACTAGCCTTTGCATACTAATGCAAATTATTTTCTTTAGCATCAAATTTAAAAGTATGCACTATGTGCTTTTAAATTTGATTGTTTTAAAAAGTTAAACATAATCAACAAGTGAAAAATAAATACTTAGCCCAAAAAGCTCACCCTAAAGCACACCAGTTACACACATATACATAAAACCTTACTTGCATTGTGCTTCAAAAATATTTAGCAACTTAAATAGAAGGGTTCAAGTAAAGCCTTACAAATACCTTATTTTCATCAGCTCATATTGTTTCTTATTTTGCTTAGAATTCAAGCTGTTGAGTTACACACCAGGCATCACAGAGTCACAGGACATTATATTAAAACTAAGCCTATCCTCATAATCAAGTTCATTGCTAAAAATATACTGACTTTGTATGTCCACCAAAAATCATGGGAGCTTTATTCATAATTAACAAAAATTGAAAATAAACTATTGCCCATCAATAGTAGTACATAAAAATTGCAGAATATTTATTAAATAGAATATGAAACATTAATACAAATAATAAACAGCTATTACAAACAACATCAATAAATCTCACCAAATATAGTGGTGAACAAAGAAACTAAAAACAAAGGAGTACATAAAAAGAAAAATCACAAGTGAAATTAGGGAAAATATGATGAGATAAATGAAAAAAACAAAACACAGCATACATACCAAAATTTATAGAATCAGGCTTAGAGGAAAAGTTATAACTGTAAACATTCATAATAAAAAAGAAATATCTCCACTTAATGACCTAAACTTTTATGTTAGAAATTAGAAAAGGAAGAGGACACTAAATCCAAAGCAAGCAAAAAGAAGGAAATACAAAGGTTGAAGAAGAAACAAATATAATAGAGTAGATAAACGATAGAGAAAATCAATGAAACCAAAAGATGGTTCTTGGAAAAGATTGGCAAATTTGACAAACATTTAGTTAGACCAAGGAAAAAAAACCCAGAAGATTCAAATTACTAAAATTACAAATAAAAGAGAAGACATCACTATTGATCTTACAAGGATTATAAAAATATTATAAACAAGAAATTATAAAACTTAGATAAAATGCAAAAATTCCTAGAAACACACAAACTACTGAGACTGATTTACGAAGAAATAGAAAATTTGAATAAATGTATAATATGTAAAGATTTTGAAGTAGTAACATATAAACTATATAAACTACCCAAAAATGAAAGCTCAGGCTCTTGTAATTTTACCGGTGAATTTTACATATATTTAAAGAAGAACTAACAATAATCCTTTAAAAAAATCATCTGAAAAATAAGAGAGTACCCAACCAACTCATTCTATGATATCAAAATCAGAAAAAGACATTAGAGACCAATATATCTTATAAGTATAAAAACAAAAATACTCAAAAATATACTAGCATGTAGAGTCCAGAAACATAACAAAACGAAAATATGCCGTGAGCAAGTGGGATTCACTCCACAAATGTAAGGTTAGTTCAGTATATGAAAATTAATCAATGTAATGCATTATGTTAATAGAATAAAGGACCAAACCACATGATAATCTCAGTATGCAAAAAAAAAAAAAGCATTTGACAAAATCCAACATTATTTCATGATTTAAAAAAACATTAAAAAAAGACACTCAAATTATATTTTTTTGTTAGGAATAAAAGGTAATTGCCTCAATCTGATACAGGCTATTTTATTAGGAAAAGCCCAAGCTAATACTATGTTTCGTGGTTAAAGGCTAGATGTTGGCCCCATAAAATCAGGACCCAAACAAAAAAAGCAATCTATAACTTGACATTTTACCACTTATACCTGAGATATACATGTAAAAATTTTCATATAAATGTAAAACTCATGTTACAAAAATATCATTATAAAACTATTTAAAAGTTTCATGATGGTAGATAAATATTATATTTATTATAAAAGGCAAATTTTGGAGTTTTAGAAAAAGTAAAAGTAAAAATGGATAGAAATGTAAAACTTTATTATATCATAATTTATTTTGCAAGCAGAAAAATTTTTATCTCTACCATATAGTGAATACCTTTTTAACATTTAATTTTTAATTTCTCTTTTTAAAAAATTGTTTATGCTATTACAATTGCCCCAATTTTCTCCCTTTGTCCCTTACCCTCTTCCAATACTCAGTCCCCACACCGTTGTTCATGTCCATGGGTAATGCATATATGTTCTTTGTCTAATCTCTTCATCCTCTTTCAACCAGTCCCTGCCTCCCCACCTCACCCTATTATAGCTATCAGTCTGTTCCTTGTTTCTGTTCCTCTGATTCTATTTTGCTCTTTAGTTTATTTTGTTCCTTAGATTCCAGTTATAAGTGAGATCATATGGTATCTGTCTTTCATTGCCTGGCTGATTTCACTTAGCAGAATAGTCTCCAGTTCCATCTGTGCTATCACAAAAGGTAAGAATTCCTTCTTTTTTACTGCTGTGTAGTATTGCATTATGCCCTGGCTGGTTTAGCTCAGTGGATTGAGCGTCGGCCTGCGAGCTAAGTGTCGCTGGTTCGATCTTCCAGTCAGGGCACATCAGAGAAGGAAAACTCTGACTCCAAAAAACCTCCGCTGCCTTGCGGCATACCTCTTCAGGGGAAAGGCTAAGGGAGTAAACCCCGACAGAAAATCCGGAGCCGGAGTCCCTAAGGCGGTTTGACGTTGTAGTCAACACCGGCAACTCCTGCGGCGCACCTGAAGCCAAGCTGTATTGACTCCGTCTTTCCCTTGGACCCTTCAGCTGCGAAGAGAGGGGGGGTCTGCTGCATGGGCAACAGCAGACCCTCCATATCACCCTGCCCAGGCTCTGTAGCTTCAGCGTCATCACAAGATGTCGATTCAACACGGGAGGAGACAGATACTACCATGTCACTCCCGAGTCGGACTGCACAGCCATTCTCGGCGGTGCAGATAGACTCTTAAGAAGCTACACCATCGTCTCTCGAGACGGACGGCTGCCGACGAGTATTGCATTGTGTAAATGTACTGCAGCTTTTTTTGTTTGTTTGTTTTTCTATTACAGTTGTCCCACTTTTTTCCCCATTGCTTCCCCACACCCTGCCCACCCCTCTCCCACAGTGAATTCCCACCCAGTTGTCCATGTCCATGGGTCATTTATACATGTTCTTTGACTAGACCCTTCCCCTTGTAACACCCCTTCTCTCCATTCCCTCTTCCCCATTTGTCACTGTTAGTCTACTCCTTGTCTACATGTCTCTGGCTCAGTTTTGCTCATTTGTTTGTATTGCTCCTTAGTCTCCTTTATTAGGAGATATCACATGGTATTTTTCTTTCTTTGCCTGGCTTATTTCACTAAGCAAAATTCTCTCTAGTTCCATCCATGTTGTTGCAAATAGTAGAAGTTTCTTCTTTCTTTTTCCTACATAGTACTCCATTGTGTAAATGTACCACCGTTTTTTTATCCACTCCTCTACAGATGGGCACTTAGGTGGTTTCTAGCACTTGGCTATTATAAACAGTGCTGTTATGAACATCGGGGTGCATAAGTTATTTTGAATTGGGGTTTCAGGATTCTTTGGGTATAATCCTAGCAGTGGAATCACTGGTTCAAAAGGCAGTTCCATTTTTAGTTTTTTGAGGAAATTCCATACTGTTTTCCATAGTGGCTGCACCAGTCTGCATTCCCACCAGCACATCCTCGCCAACACATGTTTGTTGATTTGTTGATGATGGCCATTCTAACTGGTGTGAGGTGGTATCTCATTGTGGTTTTTATTTGCATCTCTCTGATGGCTAGTGATGTTGAGCATTCTTTCACATGCCTATGGACCCTCTGTATGTCCTCTTTGGAGAAGGGTTTGTTCAGGTCCTTTGCCCAATTTTAATTGGGTTGTCTCTCTTCTTGGTGTTGAGTTGCATAATTTCTTTATATATTTTGGAGATCAGTCCCTTGTCTGAGATAGCATTGGCAAATATATTTTCTCATATGGTTGGTTCCCTTTTCATCTTGTTGATGTTTTCTTTAGCTGAGCAGAAACTCTTTAGTTCAATGTAGTCCTATTTGTTTATTCTTTCCTTTATTTCCCTTGCCTTAGGAGATAAATCAGTGAAAATATTGCTACGTGGGATATCTGAAATTTTCCTGCCTATGCTTTCCTCTAGGGCTTTTATGGTGTCATGGCTCCCATTTAAGTCTTTGATCCATTTTGAGTTTATTCTGGTGTGTGGTGTAAGTTGGTGGTCTAGTTTCATTTTTTCTGCATGTCCCTGTCCAATTCTCCCAGCACCATTTGTTGAAGAGGCTCTTTCACTCCATTTTATGTTTCTTCCCCCTTTGTCAAATATTAGTTGACCATATAGACCTGGGTTTATTTCTGGGCTCTCTATTCTGTTCCATTGATCTATATGTCTGTTCTTATGCCAGTACCGGGCTGTCTTGATCACAATGGCTTTGTAGTATCGTTTGATGTCTGGTATTGTGATTCCTCCTACTATGTTCTTCTGTCTCAGGATTGCAGTGGCTACTGGGGTCTTTTTTGGTTCCATATAAATTTTTGAAATATTTGCTCTAGGTCTGTGAAATATATTATTGGTATTATAATAGGGATTGCATTGAATCTATAAATTGCTTTGGGTAGTATAGACATTTTAGCCCCTGGCTGGTTTGACTCAGTGGATTGAGCGTCGGCCTGCGAGCTAAGTGTTGCTGGTTCGATCTTCCAGTCAGGGCACATCAGAGAAGGAAAACTCTGACTCCAAAAAACCTCCGCTGCCTTGCGGCATACCTCTTCAGGGGAAAGGCTAAGGGAGTAAACCCCGACAGAAAATCCGGAGCTGGAGTCCCTAAGGAGGTTTGACGTTGTAGTCAACACCGGCAACTCCTGCGGCGCACCTGAAGCCAAGCTGTATTGACTCCGTCTTTCCCTTGGACCCTTCAGCTGCGAAGAGAGGGGGGGTCTGCTGCATGGGCAACAGCAGACCCTCCATATCACCGTGCCCAGGCTCTGTAGCTTCAGCTTCACTGGAGAGGACACTCCAGCGTCATCGCAAGATGTCGATTCAACGCGGGAGGAGACAGATACCGTGTCACTCCCGAGTCGGACTGCACAGCCATTCTCGGCGGTGCAGATAGACTCTTAAGAAGCTACACCATCGTCTCTCGAGACGGACGGCTGCCGACAACGAGTATAGACACTTTAATGATTTAATTCTTTCCATCCATGAACATGGTATATACTTCCCTTGATTTGTATCTTCCTTAATTTCTTTATTTAGTGTTAGGTAGTTTTCTGAGTACAGGTCTTTTACCTCCTTGGTTAAGTTTATTCCTATGTGCTTTATTTTTCTTATTGCTATAGTAAATGGGATTTTTTTTTTAGTTTCTATCTCTGACATTTTATTGTTGGTGTACAGAAATGCCTTCAATTTCTGAATATTGACTTTGTACCCTGCTACTTTGCCAAATTCACTTATTATGTTGAGTAGTTTTTTTGAGGAGTCTATAGGGTTTTCTATGAACACTATATGTCATGTGCAAATAATGGCAGTTTTACTTCTTCTTTTCCAATTTGGATGACTTTTATTTCTCTTTCTTTTCTGATTGCTGTGGCTAGAACTTCCAAGACTATGTTGAACAGGAGTGGAGAGAGTGGACATCCTTGTCTTGTTTCTGATCTTAGGGGGAATGCTTTCAGTTTTTGCCTACTGAATATATAGTTGGTTTCAGGTTTCTTGGATATGGCTTTTATTATGTTGAGGTGTGCTCCTTCTATTCCCATTTTGCTGAGAGTTTTCATCATAAATGGGTGTTGTACTTTATCAAATGCTTTTTTAGCATCTATGGATAAGATCATGTGGTTTTTGTCTTTCCTTTTGTTTATGTGGTGTATTACATTTATTGATTTGTGAATATTAAACCACCCTTGCATCCCTGGGATGAATCCTACTTGATCATGGTGTATTATCTTTCTAATGTGTTTCTGGATCCTGTTAGTCAATATTTTGTTGATGATTTTAGCATCTACATTCATCAGCGATATTGGCATGTAGTTTTCTTTGTTGTGTCTTGACCTGGTTTTGGAATTAGAGTAATACTGGCTTCATAGAAAGAGTTTGGGAGTTTTCCCTCTTCTTGGATTTTTGGAATAGTTTGAGAAGAGTAGGCATTAGTTCTTCCCTAAATGTTCTGTAAAATTCACCTGTGAAGCCATCCAGTTCAGGGCTTTTGTGTGCTGGGAGTTTTTTGATTACAGCTTCAATTTCACTAGTTGTTATTGGTCTGTTCAGGCTTTCTGCTTCTTCTTGATTCAGTTTTGGAAGATTATATGTTTCCAGAAATTTGTCCATTTCATCTAGGTTGTCAAATTTCTTGTCATACATTTGTCCATAGTAATTTCTTATAATCCTTTGTATTTCTGTGCTTACCAGTTGTGATTTATCCTCTCTCATTCTGATTTTGTTTATTTGGGTCCTCTCTTTATTTTTTCCTTGATGAGCCTGGTTACAAGTTTGTCGATTTTGTTTATCTTTTCAAAGAACCAGTTCCTACTCTTGTTGATATTTTGAATTGTTTGTTTAGTCTCTATGTCATTTAATTCTGCTCTGATCTTGATGATTTCCTTCCTTCTACTCGCTCTGGGCTTTGTTTGTTGTTGTTCCCCTAGTTCTTGTAGTTGTAGGGTTAGATTTTTTATTAGAGATTCTTCTATTCCTTTTAGGTAGGCCTGTATTGCTATGAAATTTCCTCTAAAGACTGCTTTCACTGTATCCCATAGGTTTTGGGTTGTTGTGTGTTCATTATCATTTGTTCCCAGAAACTTTTGATTTTCTCCTTGATGTTATTGTTAAGCCATTTATTATTTAATATTATGTTTTTCATTCTCCATGAGTTTGAAAGGTTCTCATTTTTTTCCTTGAGGTTGATTTCCAGTTTCAAGCCATTGTAATCTGAGAAAATGCTTGATATAATTTCAATTTTCTTGAATTTGTTGAGGCTTGTTTTGTGTCCTACCATGTGGTCTATCTTTGAAAATGTCCCATGTGCACTTGAAAAGAACGTATATTTTGCTTCTTTGGGGTGAAAAGTTCTATATATATATATTAAGTCGATTTGACCTAGAGTGTTGTTCAGTGCCTCAATATCCTTGGTGTTTCTTTGCCTCGAAGATCTGCCCATTGCTGACAATGGGGTGTTAAAGTCCCCTACTATGACTGTGTTGCTTCTATATCCTTCCTGAAGTCTTTCAAAATTTTCCTTACATATTTGGGTGCTCCTATGTTGGGTGCATATATGTTTACAAGGGTTATATCATCTTGATGGATTTTTCCCTTAAGTATTATGAAATGTCCTTCTTTGTCTCTTTTTTTGAACTTTGCTGTGAAATCTGTTTTGTCTGATATAAGTATTGCTACCCCAGCTTTTTTTTCATGCCCATTTGCTTGAAATACATTTTTCCATCCCTTCACTTTCAGTCTGTGTAGATCTTTTGTTCTAAGGTGGGTATCTTGTAGACAGCATGTATTCATCCAGCTACCCTATGTCTTTTTATTGGTGCATTTAATCCACTTACATTTAAGGTTATTATTGATAGGTACTTATTTATTGTCATTTTTCCCCTTTGTACTTGTGTTCCTCTCTGTCTCTCTCTGTTTCTTCATCTTCTTAAAGCAGACCCTTTAGCATCTCTTACAATGCTGGTTTGGTGGAGATGTATTATGTTAGCCTTCTTTTGTCTGGGAAACTCCTTATTTTGCCTTCTGTTTTGAATGAGAGCATTTCTGGGTAGAGTATTCTTGGTTGTAGGCCTTTGTTTTTCATTACTTGAAATATTTTTTGCCATTCCCTTCCAGCTTGTAGTGTTTCTGTTGAGAAATCTGATGACACCTTATTGGAGCTCCCTTCTATGTAATCAGTTGTTTCTCTCTTGTTGCTTTTAGGATTCTCTCTTTGTCTTTCATTGTTGCCATCTTAATTATGATGTGTCTTGGAGTGGGCCTGTTTGGGTTCATCTTCATTGGGACTCTCTGTGCTTCCTGGACTTGGGTGACTTTTTCTCTTATCAAGTTAGGGAAGTTTTCTGTCATTAGTTTTTCAAACAGGTTTTCTATCCCTTGCTCCTCTTCTTCTCCTTCTGGTATTCCTGTGATACAGATATTATTATGTTTCATGTTGTCCTGCAGCTCTCTTAAAACCTCTTCATTCTTTTTCAGTCTTTTTTATTTTTGTTGCACTGTCTGGGAATTTTTTTCCACATTGTCCTCCAGCTTGTTGATGATTTTCTGCCTCCTCTAGCCTGCTTTTAGTTCCTTCTACTGTGTTCTTCAACTCATAAATTGTATTCTTCATTTCCTCTGGACTCTTATTGATAGCTTCTGTGTCCTTTTTCATGCTGGTGTAATTCTCAGTAAGTTCCTTGTAGTTTCCATGGAGTTCTTTTTAGTTTTCTTTGAGCTCACTGATCTCATTGAGCTTGCCTATAATCCATGTTTTGAATTCCATGTCTGATAGTTTGCTTTCCTCCTTTTCATTTAGCACTCTTTCTGGGTATTCCTCCTTACCTTTTGATGGGGTGGTTGTTTCTCTGTGTCCTCATTTTGTGACTCTTCTTGTTTGTTGCTGCTTCTTAGGTTGATTTGCACTTCCTGGATCTTGTACTGCAGCTTTTTCATCCACTCATTTATTGATGGGCACTTAGGCTGTTTCCAGATCTTGGCTATTGTAAATAACACTGCTATGAACATAGAGGTGATTAATTCAAGATAATCTCCTCTTTTTTTCGTCCTTTTAAATATTTATTTTTTTAATTCTGAAGAACAATTTGACAATATAAGCCAGTTTCATTAAAAATAAGTACCATAATTTCCCTTTCCACCACAGGATTCTCTTCACAAATGACAAAAAACAAAAACAAAAACAAAAAAATATCTAATTGATAGCATTGCTTCCCAATATTTGAGGGAACAAAAAGTGAAAAGCAATGACACAAGTATTTGTATCAGTACAAAAAATAACTTTATAATGAAATGTGCTGATCGCTGTATATTTAAGAACATCTAGAAAGTTTAAACTATTTATTCTTATCACAAGAACTACTTATTAAGTATTATAGTTATAAAAAGAGCAATAGTCTTGCCAATCATTATAAATATACACAATCTGTGTAGGATTAAAGTAGTTCTTTCCTGTTTATAAAGACAAAATTCCTATGATTGATTAGATTTTAATTGCCATTAAGCATTCTTTTAAATTAACATTTGGCTTCAACTTCTCAGTGATTCAGCTGAGACTATTAATATTGATTAAAATGTGCCAAGAAATCTCATTCTTAATAGCCATGATAATAGAGAAGAGTTCTTTTGTTATTTTTTTCTTTTTGGGCTTGGCTTACATATTTATTACATCCCCACGTTTTATTCAAGGATAATTTCAATACTAATGCCACAACATAAAAAAATTTCCATTTAATCTTGATAATTTTAAAAAGCATAAGATCCTAGAAATGGCATTCTATAATAATGTTTTTGTAGATAACAAACGTAATTATTCTACTTACAAATATTAAATCATACTATAAGGTTATAAATGCTGATATAGCATGCTAATTTGGTTCATACTCTTTTGTTTAAGTGTGTCAAACTTCAGAATTTCTAATAGTAATACATATTTTCCAGTTAAGTCTTTAAATAATAAGATTTCAGAGAGCACTTAAGTTTATGGAATTGAAGAGCCAAACTTAGAATTGACTTTTTGAACTTCTTTTTTTGAGTAAGATTGTTGTATTATAGTTTAGAATAGCAGACATCCAAAATAAAAAATCTTTTCAAGTTACGCTTTGAGGAATTTTGGATTTTATATACATATTGCCCTTTCTTTGCCCATATGTATAAATTTTAGGAGAAAAGGATACTGAATGTGTGTCTGTGTATGTATATAATGATGCCATTAGAGCATGTATAGTCTTTAAATATATAATAAAAGAATAGTAAAATATGTGGAATTCATACTAATCATATATAAATATAGAAAACTGTAAGCTTCTTCTCCTTTCAGAGGCAATGTCTACAGGGAGCCTATAAAGTGAACATTTGAGAGTCAGTTTCCTGTCCCTCTCTCTGTCTCTCCCTTTCATCCTTCCTTCTTTTCTCTTTCTTTCCCACTCCCATTTGGCCATGTTCTAGATCTATTTTGTAATTTGTAAATTTGTAGAATCCCAAACACTTATTTAATTATATTGGATTTATCTTCTGTAGATTAAAACATAGTTATTTTTCCAATGTATAAAACAGGAATCAAGTCTGCAAATACCTCTTGATTGCCAGCTAAATCATTTTTTAATTCCCTGGCCATCAGAAAAATCAGTTAATGATGATCAAAGTCTCTGAGATCCATGTGCAAAAATGTAATATCGAGTTGTTGGCTTTTTACCAATTATGAAATATTCGGGCCTGTGGTCTTTTTAAAAGCATGAAAATACAAAGTTAAAAAGAGATAAGGTAGTTAAGTTTAGATGTTATGAATATAGTCCATTGAACCAAATTCTTTAGAAAAAAAAATTAAAAGGAGTCCATTTAAACTATTGTACAATTGCCAGATTTCCATTTCCCATGCTGTTTGCAAGCTCAGGGCCCATGGATTTTAACAAATTTCTACCTTCCTTGGGAATTATCGAGGTTTTTTTATTTGAATAACATTTAAAAGCCACAATTTTAGTTAAACATTTAAGGACAGATCTCAGTCAGGATTTAGTAACATTATTAAGAAAGATTTATTAATGTTTTTCAGATGATTGAAATAATTTTAATTGAAATCAAAGCAATCTAGGTTAAAAGCAGGGAGCTTTTCCTAAATGTGGTAAGGCCACTGGAAATAATGAGACCTTATAGGTCTTCTTAAGCCCATATTAAGCCATTGTAAAGGTTTCCTTGGCTTCAAATGTAAAATGCTATGTGGTCTATGAAAAAGGTAGCAAGGGGTTCCTTCAGCTTTCTACTTGTTAAGTGATCATACTCATAATGTACCTACTTTAAAATAATATTCTGAGAACTAAGGAACGAAACTAGGTTTATTAGTTTTTTTAAATTCTGAGGTTAAAATAAAGAAGAAAAGCTATATTTAATATTAGTTTTTCTCTTTTACAAAACAATGTATGTATTTATGCAGGAATTTTTTTTTTTGTTCTGCAATTTTGGGGAAATGACAAACATAGATATCTTTGGAGGATACAGTTTGATATTAATAGGTCTATTGCCATGTATGATTAGACACTCCATAAATAATTGAATTGAATCATTTGGGTATTTTCATTGGGGTAAACATAATATTGATTTCTTTTTGTGTTTACTTAAAAAAAATTCCTGGAAAGTCTTCATTAAGTAGAAAACAGAATAAACCATAAGACCTACAGGAATAAATAACAAAATCAACTTTGGAGCGATGGAGTTTGACTTCGAAGCTTGTACTCTCCCCCTTATAACAAAACCTCTGCGCTAATGTGAAGCAGCTGTGGCAATTTCACAAAATGGCCTAAACTGTTGAAAAGCCATTAAGAGTCTGATGTATGTAGAATAAAAAGGTTCATTCAGCTTTTTAAAAGGTTTCCCAATATGGAGTGTTATTTTATTTTATAACCACGTCTTAGTCATATTAAGTTTGAATGCCACAGAAAATTTTAATGACCATGTGGCTGGCTTTTTTGGTGAAATAGCAAGAATTTTTCAACATGCCTAAAATTCTTTTAGAAAACAAAATGGGTACAAATCTATTAGGGACACTGTACAAGTTCCTACTATTAAATGCATAGTTAGAAAATTGAGCAACCCATAGAGGATGATTTACCATTCGTATTTGTATGGGCACCCAAATGAATTAGAATCAATTTCTTTAATCCTAAGGCACATAGAAGCTTTTGGAAATAATGAAAGCCACTTGCTTTCCCAGGCCTTTCATAGGTCTGACCCTCAAGTTTTAATTATATGTTTTTAAATTTATTTATTTATTTTTACAGATTGTATGTGTTTTTTAAAATAGTTTTGAATTTTTCCTAAGAATGTACAAAAGATTATACCTCTATTCCCCACCCTTCCTTTTTCCCTTCTGAAGGTGATAGCTAAATGATGTTTTTTATGCATTCACCTGCTTTACCTATCTTGATTTTTAGGTCTATTTTTGTGCCTTCCAAATTATTTCTAAGAGAGATGAAGCATTAGTTTATTATTGTCATCAGTAGTCTACCTGATAGGAGCTAAATATTGTCAGCAGACTTATAATGGTACAGTTACAAGAATTGTAATGTGACCCATAAAATTCATTGTGAGTTTCCATGTGTTATTCTGATGTATGCACTGATGTATGTGCTATTACAATTCATTAAGCTGGACTGCAATAACCCAATCCAGAGAACTAATCCGAGTGCTGATGCCCATGCACCAGAGATAGGACAGTTCCAATCTGCTGAATATCATCACTCTGTTCTGTTCATTTGAAGACCAGTTAACGATAGAAACCCAGACTCACAGGAAATAGGACAGGCCCATCTTCCATGACAGTAAGCTCAAGAATTGGGAGATAGGATTTGGTCAGTTGGCAAGAGCATTTAAGGACTTTAATTCTCTAAGGACTGAATTAGCACCCGCTCTGAACAGTTTGCTAGATGTTGTGAGGGGAGATGGCAGTGATATAAGATGCTCCCTGACTTCAAAGGGCTTACATCCTGTTGGAAAGAGCAGATGGATGCATTATTTATTTATTTTTAATTACTATTATTCTTTCTACCTTTCCCCAGTCCCTTTCCACTCTGGTAATCACCATACTGTTGTTTGTCTCTATAACTTTTTTGTTTGTTCGTCTGTTTTGTTTATCTCTTTCACATTTTACAACCAACCCTGCAATGTATGCATTTTTTTCATTATAAAACACTGCTGTCCTATTCACAGTAGCGTCCCTCCGTGCATAGCACTGGTAGTCAGTGACATGAGAATAGGTCAAGTGCCTGTGGGCAGCAGTGGTTTTTCAAAGGCCTCTCTGGGCAGGTGAGATTTGAGTAACGCTGATGGTGGAAGATGGCACCATCTCCATGGGATGAGTGTGGAACATTTCAAGACCCAATAGTGGGTCAGAGTAAAAAGTCTTGGGGATTCAGAGTTGCGTACAGTAGAAAGAAAGGCTGGAGAAGTCAGTGGAAGTTACATTCTAATCTCAACAGATACTCATTGACAAACACTAGTAACAATCCAGATAAGCTACTAAATCATTGCTTATCTATTTTTCAAAACTGACTAGAAAGCAAAGGATGCAAAGAAACTAAAATAAATTTTAGAGAATCACAGACCTTCTTAAGAGAGAAGAGACCTAGGATTATTTTTATTCCTGGGGGCACTATGAACAAGAAGCAAATATACCATAGACTTGGGGTAAGGAGAAACCAGTCCAATATTTAATGGACTTTTAACAGCTACCTGTTGGCTAGTTTGACGGATTAGAACTCCAAGGGGCCTTGTCACAAAGTGAGTCTACAATCACCTGCCATCTCTTTCCCACAGGACTTCTACTGAGTACACATGGCTAATGAGTCAAAGACTGGGACAGGGCAGGAGGCTGAAAGAGGTGACTCACCTGTCATATCTAATGCTAACCAAACTTTCAACAGTTCTTATCAGCAAATCTTCCCTGAGTATATACCAGAGACCCACTGAAGGCTGGGGACAGGATAGCAGAATGCAAAGCTGAGAATTGAGGCATAAAGTGCAGAGAGGTCTCAGTGTTTCACTGGTGCTCAGATACCAAGTTCTGTTGAAGAGATGACATCAGTGGTGAACTGGATCTAATTAAAGCTGCTACAAAATCCAGAAGGATCTCAACAACAGATTAGTTTCCCGTGGTGTCCCTCCCCCAACCCATGACAGAGGTCTGACCAAAAAAGGGAGGCATGCCATTTTCTGGGCAAAAAGTTTATTTATTTACTTCAGTCTCCTTTTATCTTGTATATATAATGTCCAACATACATTAAAATATTATGCAACATCTGAAAAAGCAAGAAAATGTAACCCATAATCAAGAGAAAAAATAACCAACAGAAAATAACCCGCAGCTGAGCCAGATGTTGGAATCAAAAGATCAAGACTTTAAAATAGCTATGAAAGAGATATTTAAAAATCTGGTGGAAAAGGTGCACAACATGACTTAGAATGATTTTCAGGAAGGAATAAAGGGAAGCAAGAAGGAGCCCTATTTTTAATGACCTACTTTGAACTTACGATTTGCTAAGAAGTAAGAAATACTTGAAAATTAGTTTGGTGAAAAAACTGAGACTTGGAGAATTTAAATAAACTTTCATAAAACTTTTAAACTTAAGACAGGATGCTGGGACAGTTCAATGTTTGTGGGGTTTTTTACCCCCAATTTGCCATATTTTAAATGTCAAACATTTAAAATCATATATTCTTCTTTTTCCTTTTGTTATTATTATTTTAGACTCAACAATTAGGCTTACAAAATGAAGTCCATGACATTAACAAATTTTCTCCTTATAGTCCATCTTGTGATCTGAGAAAATCAGTGATATCATTTATAGATATTAATAATAATTTTATGCATAATTCTAATTATTTGATCTGAGATACTACTTTCCAATTAATCTTTGGTTCCATTAAAAAAACTCTTCTTTAATAATTACTTGTTTTCATCCCTGCTTACTAATAATTGTATTAAAAGTCATATTTTTATCAGATTAAAGATTATTTTTTAAAGTAAAAAGTGACCACTGAATAAAGAGGAAGAATTTAGACTGCAACCGAGGGTTTTCTTTTTAATAGAATCATGCTTTTTTGGAAGTTTAATATGCCATCATTTTATGAATGGATTAGAGTGGGCAGATTAGTTAGATTATTTGTACAACTGGCCAGGCCACAGGTAATATAATTTTCATTAGAGTGGTTGAAGTAGGAATGAAAATGAGGGGAATATTTTTGGTAAATACAATAGGTGGACTAGATAGATAACTGAACCTGGGCTTAGATGGGGAAAGAGTCAAAGGAGACTAAAATAATAATAGTAACTATGAGGTCAATGGACAATGACAACAGCAGAGACACCAAAGCAAATAGAACTTTGAGTCATAAAAAAGAAGAGGAATATGTCTTTAAAAGAAAGTGTCAGAGAATCTCATAACTCAGAGGAATTATTCTGATGAAATGAAAAATCCAGTACAAGTTGCACTGATGGGGAGTGCAAATGACTACTAAATGTCACATAACGTGTGGTAGCTTCAATTGCGTCTTTCTTCTTGCCATATTCTGCCTTTTGAGGAAACTGTTGATTTAAAAAACAGGAAGATGAAGGTGAGATATTTTTGGTTTGTAACATTCCAGTTTTTACTTGCTAATAGTGCTATTTTTTTCCCCAGATTCTTTCACACAAACACACACACACACACATTGAAATTAGGGAATATTTTATAATTCTTTGTATTCTATAACATCCATTATTGTCAGAGAGAGGCAACAAAATTACATTAATTAATTCAGCCATTCAATTGTTCACAACCTTATTTCTAGGTACTACTGAAAATGACAAAGATGAATAAAACACTACGCTGAATTCAAGCCAGTCATCATCTACTAATTGATTGATTGACATTGTGACAGATGGAGAACAAAGGCCTAGTTTTTTTGACAATGTTGTGGCATTTGTCTTAAGCTCATGTGATTTTTCTTTGATTAGATTAAATAAGATGATGTAGGTAAAGTAGCATAGTGATCCTTCAATAATTATTAGTTATTTTATTATTTTTATCATTACTGTAAAAACAAAGCAGAGGGATGATATAAACTTCTTTGATAAATATTTACACTACTATTTTCATCATTCTCTAAAATGGCAGGAAAAACTTAAGCTTCATTGGATTCATGATAAATTGGGCTCTGCTCCATAAATATTTTAAAATGGTTTCAGAAATAAGACAATCAATTTTTTTACTCTATCCAAAATTTACCTTTGTTTCAGTGCCACTTTCCTACTTTCTCTTCCATTATTACCTCATCTTATGAGAAGAGAAATTTGAGAAATACAGCTTCTATTGGTTATAAATATGTTAGGTCCTTTGGCAACAAAAGTAGAATAAAGAAAATATTAATAGAAAGTAGCAAGTCTTAAATTTCTTTTGAAATAGTTATATGATTTCTATAGCTCTATAGGTCTTTCAGTTTGCTTCCTTTTAAAAAATTCTATTGTTAGAGTCAGGTACCTATCCAAGTGTGTAGGTACAATACATTCCAAGTTATTTCTATTTTAACTCTTGTGCAACACTATCAATATTTGCATATGATGGGAATGGGGCCAAATAGGATAGAAATTATTTGATAATAGTTTTAATAAAATTCCATCGAGTTTTGAATCCTACAAAATACATTAAACTAGTAATTGTTAGACACTATGCCTTTCTGAGTCAGAAAGCGAGCTGTCACTTCCTTCTGTTCTACCTTCTGTTACCTTCTCCACATCTTTTTCCTGTTCCCATCTGTTTGTCTTTAGCATGTCCCCTATGGACTCCTCCGGTAGAGTTAGGTTGTTTTTATATTTTTTTAAATTGTTTTTCTATTACAGTTGCCCCACTTTTTTCCCCATTGCTTCCCCCTACCGCACCCACCTCCCCCTCTCCCACAGTCGGTCCCTACCGCGTTGTCCATGGCCATGGGTCATTTATACACGTTCCTTGACTAGACCCTTCCCCTTCTAATCTGCCTTCTCACTCTCCCCCTCCCTCCTTGTCACTGTCAGTCTGCTCCTTGTTTACATGCCTCTGGTTCAGTTTTGCTTGTTTGTTTGTGTTGTTCATTAAGCTTTTCTCGTATAATACACTGGCCTCTCAGTGACAAGTTGAGCATTGTTCTTAAACATCTCAGGGAGTTCTAATTGAGTTAACCACTTGACTTTAAGCCAGAGTTCGATTTTCAACTGATACCATGACACCTTTTATAAGGGAAGAAAATACTGAGACCTCTAAGTCAAAGAGAGTTAGGGTGAGTGTTCCTATCTGACATCTTGATTAAAAAGAATTAAGTCAAGTTTAGTTTAGTAGTTCATAGGTTCATGTCAGTAATGATGATAGTAGCCATTAGTGATGACACTGAAAATGTTGAGATATTAACTAGGATTTTCTTTGAGGTTTAAGGAACCTACTTACTAAAGTTCAACTCTTAAGAAAGGATGGAACATAGAAAGTAGAAAATGCCTTTAAAAATGGATATAATTTACATCATCATCATCATGCTTCTTACTGCTCTTAGGTCATTTTCTTTTTATTTATTTATTTGTTTGTTTGTTTATTTATTTTTAGAGAGAGGGGAAAGGAGAAAGAGAGGGAGAGAAACATCACTGTGTGGTTGCCTCTCACTTGTGCCCCCAACTGGGGACCTGACGTGCCAGCTAGTCATGTGCCCTGACTGGGAATCGAACCAGAGACACTTAGTTTGCAGGCCGACGCTCAATCCACTGAGCCAAAGCAGCCAGGTTCTCAGGTCATTTTCATTAGTCATAGAATTACTATACAATGTGTATATTAAATAGAAACAACCAGTTTTATCTTCAGAGAACAAATCATAGCACATTTTGAAAAGATAGTTCTCTGTAAGGCAGAAAGAAAGAGGATAATTCATTTTTTCTGGAACAAAGTATGTAACAAATTCTATATGGCTGCTTTTCCAGTGTCCTGATGATCAGAGAAGGCCCACATAGAGGCACATTAACGTCTAATCACTAGACTCCAGTGTGTCCAGGGCACAGGTGTTTTTCCATTAAGTGCTTCTCTGTGGTCCACTTATACCAGGGACTGGAGTATGATTCCATGCTTAAAATGTTTATTAATCCAGTTGCCTGCTCACAGATCCTGTGTAGGCAGGAGAGATCCCCAAGAGTGGTTTTTGTAACATATGAGACTGATTTCTAGTCCTGTCCCAGAAACCTGTCATCTGGGTGGGGTCTTGCTGTTGTTGAGGCCTGAGGTTCAGATCAGCGGTTAATACTAACTCTTTATCTTTTTCCAGAAATATGGGAGATTGTAGGGATTCATTTTGGGATCTAGAAGATATTTAAGTCCTTTATTCACATTTGCTGTTTTTAAGTATTTTTTAAAATGATTTTATGGATATTCAAATGAGAGCCAAAAAAATGAGAACCAAGGATGCCTCTACTCAGTCTCCCTCTTGCATGTCTTAGTATTTATTTTTTAAAACAGTTAAACTTCTTAAATAGCAGTCATTTATGTCATTGTCCTGGTATTCCAGGAGACTTCTATCTTTTATCTCATTGTCCTGGTATTCCAGAAACTTTTATCATATTTGTGTGGTTTTATAACACTTTATCATCTTCTTTGCCTGCAATATTCATTTCTCATGATCTCTATACCAAAAAAAGGAAACTGCCTTTGCATATTAAATAATTACTGTAATGGTCACTATTCACATGTTATCTTCATCTATAGGGTGGGGCAAAAGTAGGTTTATAGTTGTAATTATACAAATCAAAATTTATTCTTGTAATATTATTTATTAATTATTGTATTATTTTTCCATACAAATAACTGTAAACCTAATTTTGCCCCACCCTTTATTGAGGAAGTCTTTAAAGTGTTTTTGGCTTTTCTAAATAAATAAGCCAAGAAAACCCCTTTAAAAACACTTTCTTTCTTAAACATTATTGTCCTCTCTTTTATTTAAGGTTCTCCTATAAAGACAAAAATAAATCTTTCATTACTGTATTATTTCAAACTGGCTTTGTGTCAGTCAGTGTAAGCCCCATTATAGATACCAGATCCTGTTTCTGTCTCCAAGGCAACTTCCAATTTTATTTAATGAAGTATGTAAAAATGTTAAGTCCAGTTGAGACTCCCATTGAATTTGATTCTAGAATTTCTTTGCCTTGTGATTTAAAGTCATTTGTTTGATTACAGGACAGTTGATGTTTGAGGACCCAAGCTGGCTGTGGTTCCAGACACACGGATATGCTCCATGGTAAACCTCCTGAGACCATCTTCCCAACCTTCTATTGGTACAGAGAAGGAAGGCTGTATTGTGAGAGATTCCGTGAATTGTGAGTGAAGTATAGAGTTCTGGGCCTTTGGTCAGACATCCTGGGAGTCTGACAGACCTTGTTTCAATGTTTGATTTTCACAGTTGCGTAATTGTGGCTAATTTACTTAACCTCTCTAAGTTCTCACTTTCCTGTCTTTAAAACACTGTTGTTTTTATGATTAAATGAGATAATAATGTTAATAGTTTAGCACAGTATCCTACACATGATAACTAAAGGTAAATGTTGTATTATATTATTTCTATCACACAACATGACTTTTCCTATATGCTTTAAATTACAGATCTAACCTGCAATTTATCAGTTTAAGCTTGTTATCTTTACCATTGAACTGCATATTTATTTTATTCACAGGACTATTTACCTTAGATGTACAGATTCAGTTTTTATTAGTTATTAATGTTCTTATAATTGGTTTTCAGTGATTGTGAATAACAGGATACAGAGGAGAGGTGCTAGTTTTGAAATCACACAAACTGGCTGCAAATCCTGGCTCTTGCAGTTCCTGGATATGCAACTGTCTTTCCCAGCCTCTCAAGTTCAGGTTATCATCTTGACAAGGGGGACAACAGTAATTACTCTCCAGGCCTGTCTAGAAAACTTACTTAAAGTATATAAACTACCAAGCCAGTATTTTGCAACTGACTGAAAGACCTTTGGGTTCATTGTATTTTTTTACCTTCCTGAAATTTCCTCAGCTACTGTAGGTACTAACTGACATATCAAAGGTACGTATATACCATTACCATTTCTTCATCCTGAAAACCCACTAAAATAACCAAATACGTATATAACATGATATACACTCAAAGATAATAATATGGAACCAATGGGATAAGTAGAAAGTAAATGAATAGATCTTGGATGGGTGAATTCTGAGCCATAAAGTGGGAACTGCAGAAACTGACCAATTTGTACCACAGAACCTTAATGATCCAGGAATTTATGGGAATAGGAATTATTATTATTAAAGTGGTGTAAAGGTAGAGTAGATTTAAAAAAAGATTTGTTAGAAATATGTTGAAGAGGTAATTAGACCACTCCCTGCAGGTGGGCAATAGCTCCCTACCCACTCCACTCCACAACCTCAACACTCTTCAGAACTAATAGAAGCCTGGGGATCTACCCTTTAGGGAGGGTAAACTGGAGCACTTGGGGCAAAAGGAGCACCAGGCACAGCTGAAGGTGGACATAGCACACTGAAAACAGGGTGGGGGAAGTGAATTAATGTATCCAGCTTTATGCCTCCAATTAGCTCCCAAGAAAATGGAAACCAGGCTAACACCTTTGAGGCAGAAGTTTGAAACTTTTATTATGGAAAAATCAGACTAGACCATGAGAAGAGATCTAAAACTATTACCAAGAAGGGTCATGGCCAGATTATCTTTAGCAAAGCCCCTTAGTCCCATGTCTCTTTATTCAGGACTTTTGTGTCCCATTATTAAATAAAACTGGACAGCTAAATATCTAAATAGTTTTTTTTTTAAGTTTCCAAAATTAAAAACAGAGGCAGAAAAGAAAACAAGGGGAAAAAAGCTTGAAAGAAACATTGTTAATGCAGGGGGAAGAAAATCTCAAAAAACAAGTAAAACCTAATATTAATATTTAAGAGAGAGATAAAAGAAAACATTGCATTTATGAAACAAAAACAAAAAAGATACATTCAGGTTTTAAAAAAGAGCTTTGGAAGTTAAAATTTTTGACAGCTGGAATAAAAATTCAGGAGAAGGTCTGAAAAATAAAGTTGAAGCAATATTCTAAAAATTAGTACAGAAAGGCAAAGAAACAAAAAATAGAAGAAAAAGGATAAAAACATTAGAGGAACAACCCAAGAAGTGCAAAGTTTGAAGAAAAGGGGTTCTAGAGAGCAGAACAGAGAATATGGTAGTGAGGAAGTTATCAAAGAAATAATTCTTAAAATATTCCAGAATTAAAAGATATTAGTTTTGAAATTAAAGGAGTCCAATAATTGCCTGACACAGTTGATAAAGTCTATGCTAAGGCACAGTTTTCAGACAACTTGAGAAAAGGAGAAACTTATAATGCTGAGAGAGAGGCTGACAGACAGAGAGAGGCCATATAGTAAAGGATCATGTATCAGAATAATAGCAATGTTGCCTAGTGAACAGCAGCTTCAAAATGCTGAAAGAAGATTTCAGCCTAGAATTTTATATCCATCCAAACTAGCAGTCAAGTATGAGGAAACAGGAAAGACATTGTCAGACATGAAAGCTTCAAAAATTAACCTATCCCGTCTCAGAGTGACACTGATAGATCTAACAAGATCAGAAAACAGAATTCCTTAGTAACCAGAAAATAAACAATCTAATATGCAACTATATAAGGGGAATCACAGGATATGTTGAAGACAGACTCTAAGACAGTAGGTGTGCAGATGGCTAGAGAGTTAGTAGTCAGATTTGAGCAGGGGAGATGGCTTCAGTTAGGCTGTCTTTAAGACACTGAAACATATAAAATACCTGATGTGTTTCAACATGTTAAGGGGATATTTATGATTCTGGGAAAGATGAGCAAAATGAAGACTGAATTAGTATTGACTGAAGGGAAAAATAAGAGTGCAAGAAAAATAATTACATGAAACTACATGACTCAACTCATGGATAATACTTATGTACTCATAATAATGTGAAAAGTAAATACTGACGTAACTAAGATGGATGGCATTAATAAGATAAAGAAAATAAGAAGATAAAGAAATTGAAGGTAGGAACCCTGGCTGCTGTGGCTCAGTGGATTGAGCGTTGTCCTGCGAGACAAGTGTCGCTGGTTCGATTCCCAGCCAGGGCACACGCCTGGGTTGCATGTCAGGTCCCCAGTTGGGGGCCTGAGTGAGAGGCATACACACAGTGATGTTTCTCTTCCTCTCTTTCTCCTTTTCTCTCTCTCAAAAATAAATAAATAAACAAACAAACAACAAACAAATAAATAAATAATTTAAAAAATATCCTGTTCTAAAGAAATGATTCTTTAAAAAAAAAAAAATTGAAGGTAAGTATGTAGGTGTGAGTGGAGAATCTGAGAGGGTGTATAAGACAAAAACCTCATTTCCACAATATGAAGTCGCCAGGTACCTACAACTAAAAAAATCAAGAAATAGAACTATAAGCATATTATTAAAGAATATAAGGTAAATTGGTTGCCTCTGAGGAGCAGGAATTGGGAGTGGTATAGAGAGTGAGGTGGCAGAGTAACGTTTTTTTCTTAAGAAAACTTTTGACCTTGTGTACTATAAATATATACAACTTAAATAAAAATTAAAATCCTATTTATTATATAAGAACTTCCTCTTCACCATAGCCCCTCTCTTACTCTTCCTACTAATGAGCAGGTTTAAAGAAAACATACATCTCTTTCTATCCATTTACATGAGAATGTGGCAAAAAGCACCGATTTTTACTCATGTCAGTTTCTAAAAACAGTGGAAGAAATATTTCATTTTAGTGGTTCTCAAATTTTTTATGGATAAGGACAACATATTATACTACCCCTGTCCATGGATGCTAGATTTTGAAGTATGTGTAAGCTTTTTTGATTATTTTATTTTCCATTTTCCTATTTTATTTGTTAAATCCTTCATAAACTTCATATGAGACCTGCCGTAGTATCAGTCATCAGAGTGAATTGATTTTACACTGCCCCAAAGCCAAATAATATGTTTAGTTTCAAAACGATTTATAAGCTTGTTTTATTTATTATACTCTAAGAGAGGAAGATTTCTAACAAACAAGTAAATATAAAAGCATCGGCTAGCAGAAGGTGTTTTGCCTGAATAAGAATAGGGTAGTTTAGGGACAAGCGTCCCTTTAGATTGGGTGGTTAATGAAGACCTCTTAAAACAGGTGACTTCTAAACTGAACCAGAACAATGGCGAGGAAGGACCGGTCCCCTGAGGTTCAGAGAGTGCATCCCAGACAGGGATCTGCAGCAGAAATAAATTGTCCTATTTGAAGGAAGAGAAGGTCATGCAACTGGCCCTGTTTTCGGTGTGCGTGTGTGCATTTATTGAGAAGTATCGTTAATCCATGCCAATTCTGTGCAAAGGAATCTACATTAATTTTTTAAAAATCTCACAAAATGTTTTGTTGGTAAAGGTCCTTGTAAGGTCATTACTTCAATGACTAGATAGAGCTGCATTATATTCTTTTTTGTAAAGTTTCACCCTAGAGCTATCTTTTTTAATAACTGACCAAAGCTATGAAGGTAAAACATTATAAAGTGCTTCTTAAAAATCTTTTACAAATATTAATATAGTAACATATATTTTTTGTTTGTGAGGTATTTTTTTTCCCTAGAGGAGATTATGATACACACCAGACTTTATCTTCAATCAACTCAGAGCTATTCATTGAGCGCAACATGATAAAGACCTAACTTTTACTTTCAAGAATACAGTTTTATGGGTGAAAAGTTGAAAACACTGTTTTTGTTAATATTGTTTTTTAATCCAAAGACAGCTTTCCTCAGTCACTCACTGCTTATAAACATGTTATTCATCTTGCTTTTCTTAAATTAATTTCCTAAATCACATTTTCTTTTAATATAATTCAAATTATTTAATATTATTAAAGACATGGTTTCTCAAATCCCTAAGTCAAAATGAGAAAATAAATTTCTAGGTTTTAATTTCTAAGCAGAACTTTGTGAAATTTTACCTATCTTAAATAACAATCAAATGCTTGCTTCTGGAAAAAAGAAATGCTGTGGATAATTCAGATGACTTATGTAATTTAAGATAAATGAAGAAGTCAACTTTACTTTTATGAATATTTAAATATTTTCTTGGTAGCATTTTCTACCGAGGAAAGTATTCTCAAAGCCTATTTTAATATTTATAAATCTAATTAATATTTGTTATTTCATTTTATGTTTTCTTCAGTTAACTCAATTAACATAAAGTTTACTATATTTTTATTTGATGATTTTTATTTTAAAAGGAGAATTCTGAACAATAATGCTAAAATAATTCTTTTCATGAAGATTTTTTTTTTTAAGAGGCTATTTGTAGGGAAAAATCACACACTGCCTTGTGTTATACAGCAGCATCCTGTGTGTTTTTCAGAGATCCTTTATCATGGAGGGTGGTCCAGTGGTAATTTACCAGGAAATAAAAGGAGTGTACAAAAATTTAATTATTATTTGACCTCAAATAATTATATGCCACTAAACTAATTAAAGAGCAAATTAACAATGTCCCGCTAATGGGCAGTCTGCTCCTTGCATGACTCACTCATTTTGCACAAAGAATAAGTGATTTGTATTAGAAAAGAGTTGCGAAGGATGTTTTTGGGGATAACTATCGCTGTCATTGCTATGTTAAATCGCAGGCCCAACCTCTGGATAAAAAGAGACAGGCTTATCTTCAGCCAGGAAAACAGCAGCCCTCGCCTGATAGCTCTGACTCAAGGCCTTGTTTAAAAGCTATGACTCAGTGCAGGGCGGCCAGGCAGCCCCGTTCTCCTCAGTTCTTTCCAAACCGGCCATTCAACCTCTAATGTGCCGGTTGCGTGCCTCGTGCCGATTAGTTCTGTGAAGTGCACCAGAGTCAGCCTTATTTTCCCCACGCATTCATCTTCATTTCCAAATGAATGAAGGGGGTTTCAGTGGTAGTGCTGTCCACTGGGCAGAGCTAACAGTTCAGTCACAACAACGACGGGAGAAACTGCTAGCAGAATGTTAATTCTAACATAAAGGCTTTTAAATTAACGTGCGATGTGTGTCTGTTTGCACTCAGTGTGCTTGGGAAGCTTGTGCAGTTTATTTTTAATGCGAATCAGAATATTTGCATGTGTAAACACTGACAGATGTTAGAACTAAGTGGAGACTTTTATGTTCATTTTTTCTCTTACAACTTCTTAGGATTTCTTTTTATTTTGTTCATCCCTTCCTATGACTAAACTACAAAAACTTATTTTTTATTGCTTCTTTATTCAACAATATAATTTAAAATAATTGGTTGATCAAGAGGCAACAACTTAGAGATCCAGGATAAGAGATATTATATTTAAACCCAAAGTGACAATAAATGGTGATTGCCATTGTGCAGATACAGCAGGGATTGTGGCTCGATGGGAAAGCCACATTACTGGTGTCAGCCTTGATACCCAGGGCCAGTCTATTACCACCATGCTTAGAAAGACGACATTAAGTTAGAAATACAGATTTTTATGGGAATTCAGTTGACTTTTAAAAGTTGGTAACTAATTAAAAAAATTTTAAGCACTGCAGTTCAACAGCCAGTTTGCAAGCTGTTTCAGGCCTGTGAGCTGCCTTGTACAACCTCTGACTTGAACTCTAAAGTTCTAATGGCATCCTTTATTTCACTTTACTTTACAGAGAAATGATCCCATTTTCTGTTAACTCCCTGACAATAGGAAGTTTTTCAGTAAACAATTTGAAATTTGAGTCAAGTAATTTTAAGTAATTTGACACAAACTAATTTTTGTCATTGTTTTATAGGTAAGAAAGGAGATGCTTAGGGAAATTACATGATTTCCCCAACAGCACAAAGCTGACAGAACTTGCACCTTCTGTAAGTACAAAGCTTGTATTATTTCCAATTACTCTGTGTTATGGACTGAATTGAATCACCTCTCTCGCATCCCAATTCATATGGAGGTATCCTCTCAGTGTGATATACTTGGAGACAGGGCCTTTAAAGAGGTAATAATCCTAATCCAATAGGACTGGTGTCCTTCTAAGAAAGAGACATCAGGAGCATTATATATGTGGAGGAAAAAACACGTGGGGACACAGAGAGAAGGTGACCGTCTGCAAGCCAAGGAGAGAAGCCTCAGAAGAAACCAACTCTGACGGCACCTACATCTTGGACTTTCAGCCCCCATAACTTTGAGAAAATGACTTTCTGTTGTTTAAGAGTAGAAGAAGAAGAAGGAAGAGAAGGAAGGGGAGGAGGAGAGGAAAGAAAAGGGGAAAGGGCAAGGGAAGGGAAAGGAGAAGAAGACGGCAGCAACCACAACATCCTCCACTTAAATGACCATCATTGCTTCATGTTTTTTTCAATTCATAGAGACTCCAATTGTCTACCATGCTAAGTTCAAAGCATTTGGATGAAAATATACTCATCTCCTTAACATCTGGATGTTTGATTTCATGTAGCATGTAATGGAGACATAATAATATTTGTTGAATGAATGAATGTTGCTAAATACTGGAATATTTGAAAATAGTATGAATAAAATATTTTTGTTTTCTTGGAATGACAAACATTGAGTGGATGTAGATATAAATGCTAAAATTCTGCAAAAAAGCCATGAGAAAAATATAATATTTTTCTTAACTAATTTATTGACAAAAACCTCCATTTTTTCCTACTCAAAAATGTGAGAAGAAAGGTTTCTATTTAGTATTAGTGCTATATTAAACTTCAACCACAGATTACACTTTTTTGATTCTCATATGTTCTTATGTAATTTCTAACTTGTTTTTAATTTTATATTTTGTTTTTTCAATTACAGTTGTCCCATTTTTCCCCCATTGCTCCCCCCAACTATGTTTTAATTTAGTTGTGAGAATGTCACTTAAAAAAGCTAAAGCCAAATCTAGAATATTACATTATAAAAATGACACTATAATTAAATGCAAACATTTAGATGTATCACTAGTATGAATATATAGTATTAAAAACAATCAAAGTATTACTTTAATAAACTATTTGGAAGAACAAATAAGTAACATGTTCTAAGGTATGAACCACAGAAAACAAAATAGTATATATTATTTGAAATAAATATTTAAGAAATAGTTATTTTCATTAGAAATTGAATTTTAGTAATGGAGATCATCCAAATTTTTCAGAACTAGGAAACTGAGTAACACAATTGAAAATTATCCTATTTGCAAAAAATTTTCAGGCATGGGCCAAAATGAAGTGTTTATATTATTATCTAATGGGAGTGGGAAAATGAGGATTAAGAAATTAAAATATGTCTTTCTTAAGTAGAAATGGACTATTCTCAATTATGAAAACAATCAGTTATTTAGAAGTGTAAAAATGTGTGTTTGTTACCTGAAAATTAAAATTCCTATAAAATTATATTTAATAGTGAATAAGGGACATTCATTCCCATGATGTCCAAATATAGGCTATACTTACTGTATGTCTATAAATAACAGAGAGAAAACTGGAAAGAGGGGGAGGAAGAAAATGCCTTAATTTATAACAGATGTTTAAAATGCACCTTGGGATACATTCATTATGGACATACACAATTAATCCTTCAGAGACTCCAGCTCACATCATGCTTTCCTTACCTGTTCATTGCTTTACACTTGAACACTAGGTGTGCACCTGGTTGAAATGTAAGTGACTCCCAACATCAGCTTGTTAAATCTTTTTCTATAAATTTCCCTCTTTAAAATGTGGCAAAATAAATTCAGAAACAAAGAAACGCACCTACATAAACAAGTCGATCCCAGAAAAGCATAAGCAGCCACTGGACTCAACCAGAAGGCGCAGGTGAAATGAGAATTTAAAGGACCTTAGAGCACTGTGAATGTTTTTCACAGTGTCACAATTACAGAAACACCTGGTTCTGCAAAAGGGGCTAATCCACTGGGAAAGTTTTCCAGTGTTCAATGAGCCTCAGAGTAGCTTTAATACATAGAAGGCTACATAGAAGATTATGTAGATTTCAGCTACATGGTGAAATAGAGTTAAACATATCTGGGTTCCCAGGCCAAAGGTCTTCTTGGTAATTGTTCTCTCTACCAAATAAGTCTTTACTATGGTTTTTACTGCACTATTAGTAGCAAAATGAAAAATATTATACAACTTGCCTGATTTGGAGAACATATTGGGATTTAAATCAACTGGTTCTAATTTGATGTGAGGACCTAAGACATCATTAAGCAAAACAGGAAACCAAATTGCTGTCTGGATAGAGAATTGTAATCAATCTCTCTCTCTCTCTCTCTCTCTCTCTCTCTCTTTCTCTCTCTCTCTCTCTCTCTCTCTCTCTTTCTCTCTCTCTCTCTCTCTCTCTCTCTCTCTCTTCCCCACCCCTCCCCGTAAAAACAACTTAGCATCTCTGATACTCAGTTTCCTCACTTTTAAAAACAGAGATTGTTGAACTAAATGACCTTTAAGCTTATTTTTTGCTGAAATATTCTAGGATTGTAAAGCTCAACCAAACATCCTCCTGGCATAATATTCCGGAGATACTACGAATAAGAATGTCATTATAAAAATAAAAATAAAAGAGAATGTTATTATAAAACTAAACTAACTTAACACAATTCTCTATTATTTATACTCTTAGGATTATTTAGTAATTCACATATTTTATCTAGATTGCCTGCAAGATGTATTTTAAAATATGAGTTTTTAGTTTTAGACTTTGGTGGAACATTCAGAAATTAAATTTAACCTATAGCTGTATTTAAATGTTTATGACTAAAAATAGCTTAAGTGATTAAAAAAATTCTGCGCAAGGCCAACTTTAAGTCTAATGTAGGTGAAAAGGAATAATTAGTAAAGATGGGTTTTGAAAAGATGTTTATAAAAGAAATTCCTCATCAATCTTATTCTTATTTTAGTCACTACAACAATTGGTCACAGTATTTAACATCTAAGAAAAAGTCTTCAAAACATAAATTTCTCCTCAGTAACTATGACAACATTCAAAACAAAAAGAGTTTTAAGAGGGTTTCATTTTTCTCTCTTTTTTACTTTTGGCAGTAATAATTTCTGCTTCTGAAACAAGTTCATCTAAATTTATTGCACTACTCTACATAGAGATTAGTACATACCACAAATTAGCTCTGTTTTAGCTTATTTAGGAAACAGCTAATAGCAGTGGAAAGAGAATTGAAAGTATTGGTGTGAAATGGCATTAAATTATGTTTTACAAGCTTTAACTTAAAGTGTCAGTTACATTAGTATATAGTTTTCTTTCCATTACACTTTAAAGCTTCATTTTAATGATCAAATACAAGATAAAACATATGCTTTTTAAAATGGGTCAGACTTGGACTTGAAGTTGATGACCTAATTGTATAAGAAATTGAATTTGAAACCTTTCTTACATGATATGTTATATGAGAGAGGTGCATCCTGAGAAAATACTTTATTCTTCCAAACTTTGGAAGTAATTTTTACCTGATTATTATGATTTTTAAATTGAATTTAGATTTGCAAATTTGTAATTATAATATTTATCCCATATTAGACTTCTACTTCAAAGCAAGTCACTTAAGATGGTATTTGGCAGAAAAAGAAACAATTAACAAAATAAAAATACAATAGGAGAAAATATTTTCAAACCATCTATCTCATAAGGAGTTACTATCTAAAATATATAAAGAACCATAAAACTCAATAGCAAAAAACCAAACAATCTGATTTAAAATGGACAGAAGATATGGATAGACATATTTTTAAAAAAGAAGACATATAAATGGCCAACAGGTACATGAAAAGGTGCTAAAGTCATTAATCATCAGGGAAATGCAAATCAAAACCACAATGAGGTATCACCCCACAGCTGTTAGAATGGTTATTATCAAAAAGACAAGAGACCGCAAGTGCACTGTTGGTGGGAATGTAAATTGGTGTGGCCATTATCAAAAACAGTATGGAGATTCCTTGAAAAATTGAAAATAGAACTACCATAAAATCCAACAATTCCACTCCTGGTTATATATCCAAAAGAAATAAAATTAGAATCTCAAAATGGTATCTGCTCTATAATGTTCATTGCAACATTATTATTCGCAATCGCTCAGATATGGAAAAAACCTAAGTGTTTGTCTATGAAATGGATAAAGATGATGTACTACACGTATATATATAATTCAGCCATGAGAAAGAAGGAAATCCTACCATATTCAGTGATATAGAAGAATCTTGAGGGCATTATGTTAAGTGAAGTAAGTTAGGTAGAGAAAGACATAGTAAATGATCTCACACCTGGAACTTAAAAAAGCTGAACTCATAGAAACAGAGAAAGATTGGTTGTTGCCAGAGGCAAGGATGGGGAAATGGTGGAACTGAAAAGATCTTGGCCAAAGGTTACAAACTTCTAGTTGTAAGATAAATAAGTTCTGGAGATCTAATATACAGCATTGTGACTATAGTAAACAATACTCGATTGTATCATGTGGACATGATCTTCTCCCTACGCCAGCTGCAGGAGAAGTGTCATGAGCAGCATAAACCACTCTACCTCGCCTTTATCGACCTCACGAAGGCATTTGATCTGGTCAGTCGAAGCGAACTCTTCAGCTTGCTACGGAAGATTGGCTGTCCACCACATCTGCTTGCTGTGGTCATGTCCTTTCACGACAACATGCACAGCACGGTGTCCTACAACGGCGCAACCTCTGAGGCCTTCCCAGTCAGCAGTGGAGTAAAGCAGGGCTGCGTCCTCGCGCCTACGCTGTTCGGAATCTTCTTCTCCATGCTCCTCCAATACGCCTTTAAGGACTGCAGCGAGGGTGTCTTCATTCACACCAGATCCGATGGCAAGCTCTACAACCTGGCCCGTCTACGAGCCAAGACCAAAGTCAAAGAGGTGCTCATCCGTGAGATGCTCTTCGCCGACGACGCAGCCTTGACATCACACTCCGAAGAGGGACTCCAGCAGTTAGTCACTTGCCTTTCCCACGCATGCAAGGAGTTCGGACTAGCCATCAGCCTGACGAAGACGAACGTTATGGCTCAAGGCACGGGGACTCCCCCATGCATCACCATCGATGGATACACCCTGGAGGTTGTCAACGACTTCACTTACCTCGGGTCCACCATCTCGAGCTCTCTGTCAGTCGACTTGGAGGTCAACCGGAGAATCGCCAGGGCAGCCACAGTTATGGCCAAACTGAACTGGCGAGCGTGGAACAATTCCAGCCTCACTGAGAAAACCAGACTGCGCATCTACCAAGCCTGCGTACTCAGCACTCTCCTCTATGGCAGCGAGACGTGGACCACCTACGCAAGGCACGAAAGGAAACTCAACAGCTTCCACATGAGGTGCCTGCGATGCGTCCTGCATGTCGCCTGGCAGGATAAGGTCCCCAACACCGAGGTGCTGAAGTGAGCCAACATGAGCAGTTTGCATGCAGTTCTTAGTGAGAGACGCCTCTGGTGGCTCGGCCATGTCAAAAGAATGGATGCAGGCCGTATCCCCAAAGACCTCCTCTACGGCGAGCTAGCAGAAGGCCAGAGGATGACAGGGCGCCCAAAACTGCGGTTCAAAGACATCTGCAAAAAGGACATGACACAATGCTCCATCAATCTCAACACATGGGAAGTTCAAGCAGACGACCGCCTAGCCTGGAGGCTCGCGGGCAGGCAAGGTATGTCACGCGCAGAGGCTGCGCGCAACGAGGAGGCGGTCCAGAAAAGATCGAGGCGGAAGCAGCGTCAACAGCAGCAACAACGGCCATCTGCCTTCACCTGTAACAAGTGCGGCAGGGATTGTCACTCCCGAGTCGGACTGCACAGCCATTCTCGGCGGTGCAGATAGACTCTCAAGAAGCTACGCCATCGTCTCTCGAGACGGACGGCTGCTGCTGACGACAACTCGATTGTATACTTGAAAGTTGTTAAGAGAGTAGATCTCAAATGTTCTTACCACGCAGGACAAAAAGGTAGTTATGTGAGGTGATGGAGCTGTTAACCAATCCTTTGGTAATCATTTTGCAATATATGCACATCAAATCAACATATTGTTCACCTTAAATTTACATATTGAATGTCTATTATATCTCATTAAAGCTGGAAAAAAGTGCTACTTGCTCACTTAGTTGGAAAAAAAAGACGGTGTTTGGAATTCAGTTAGGTGGGAATTAAGCAATCATATTTTTATATTTTACTAAATTGGAAGGAAAAATAACCCTATATTCACATATAAAAAATTAAGATGGTAGGTAGAGCTTATTTTATGAATCAGGAAATGATGTTTGCATGTAGTCCAATGGGTTCTCAGGGTGAACAAGAATAAATAAATCCCTCCCTAGCAGTTAACACCTCTTGGGCATAAAGGATAAATAATTTCTTAGATAAGTAAAATCTTAATTGGAGAGAATATTTTGTCAACAAGAAACAGGAACTTGTCCCCATCTCCCATTATGATTAACAACACTTAATGGTTGCACATATTGATTATAAAAATAAAAGATTGAATTAAAATTCTCATAACACTTCTTACATTCACATATAAGTGAGCAAATGATAGCTGTTTTATGTAATTCTTTGGAATACTCTAAATTTTAAATAGTTTTTTGAAGGAAAAAATAGAAAGACCTATGTGGCAATTTTTTAACAGGTTCTAAATCACATTATGAAGATAAGTTGCTTTTTTTTCCATGGGATTTTCCAGTTTTTAATGGCAGTTATCCCTTATCAAGTGTTATGAAGTAGTTACTTTTAGATACACATCATGCTTATGGTATTCACTGAAAATTAGAATCTTCAAAAATAGTAGACAATAGAAAAATACTTGGTAGTTAAGTAAATTAAGTCTGTTACAAATTGAAAATGTTTTATGAGTTTCTTTAAAAGGTATTCTTCTTCCTGACACCATTTTAATAGAAATGCCTGAATGGTTAAATTAAACCTTTTTAGTTGTTGCAGTGGCATAAATCTGCAGAGAATCTCTGTCAGCTTATCTTATATGCATTCTTTGCTATTGTTACAGATCATAACTTTCCTTTTAGGGACAGAAATTTACAAGGAATTCTCAGTGGTATTACTCATAATAAATATACTTGATGTGTGTGAATAATGTTTATAATCTGTCAAACATTACCAAGAAAATTTTAAACCTAAATCTCCCATAAGGCCAACGAAGGCCACCTCTATAAAAAAGCAGGTTAAATTCTTTTCATTTTATTTATTTATTTTTTTAGAGCGAGGGAAAGGGAGAGAGAAGGAGAGGGAGAAAAACATCAATGTGTGGTTGCCTCTCACGTGCTCCCAACCAGGGACCTGGCCCACAACCCAGGCATGTGCCCTGACTGGGAATCGAACTGGAGACCCTTTGGTTCACAGTCCAGCGCTCAATCCACTGAGCCACACTAGCCAGGGAAGCAGGTTAAATTCTTGATCTATAAAGTCACTTAAATCCAAATATTGTTTTAACTGAAGGTAGCATGCAGAGGTAAATGATATCATTAAAATGCAGCCCTTGCCAGGTTTTCTATCTTCTCTGGCTCATGCTTATTTTGTTTCACACCAGGGCTCATTCTGTGGGAAAGCATCTCACACACTGACTGACCAGGAAGGTCAGGTCTGATTTTGATAGGCATTTCCACTTACCAGCATTTGACCATATGAAACTGCCATTTTTGCAGGTTAAAAAATTGTGGAATGTCAGTAATTATATTGCTCAATCTGATACTTGTATGACTGTGGGCAAGTTACTTAATTTGCAAGAGTGCTAAATATTCTCACTTATAATAGGAAAATAAAGTTTACCTCATTAAATCATTACAGGAATTAAATGCAATGATGTATATAAAATAATTTGCCTCATGGTTAGCCTATAGTATTTCTTTCAATAAAAGGGGACTATTGTTATAGCAACCCTGCTGCTATCCTCGCAGTAATGTGGGAGTTTAAGAAAGAGCATTATTACAAATAAAGTCAGTGTTAGTGAGGGTATCTTGTTTACTATCTTTCGTTCTAGTTTGAGAGAGTGGAAGGCATTGATTTTTTTTCCCTTTAAATTCTTATTCACCTTGTATTCATTTAATTCTTTTATTTTACAGGTCCCTCTCAGGACTCTAGATGCACCTGAAGTGGTCAGACTATCACATTCCCGTGAAGGATCCTCCATTTTTCCTCACATCCCTGACTGTGCTCATCAGCCCCACCCACTTCCTCTCTTCATGTGTTTCCACCTGGAAACTCCTAGATGAGCTCTTGGTACTAAAGAGTGACACCATGTTACAGACCACCCACTTCTGCCTCCGTTTCTCCATATTGAATAGAAGAGTAGCAATTATGCTTCACAAAGACAGGAAATATAATATTGATAATGTAAATATCAGATTTAGACAGTTTCCTTGGGGAAATATAAGTGCTCAACACATAATACACATTTTAGCTATTTTTATCATCTTTCTTATAGCTTTTTCCCTCTTCTATTACAAAGAAAACAAAGTATGGGGAATTAATTTGCCTAGAATATCACAGATAAATGTGAAACTGGTTTTAGAACTCAAATCTATTCTTATGTTGAAGCCTTGTTTGTGTTACATTTCTCTCCTATGTTTTCCTATAAAACTTAGCATTCATTACTTTGAGTAGCAATGATATGTGTACTTGTCTGCCTTTTTCCAAACTAAAGGAAACTTGAAGGTAGGAAATATGCTTTGGTTTCTTTAGGTCCCATAGCAGAAATGTACTTGGGGACAGCTCTACCTAAGACACAGAGGCAAACAAACACAGGAGCCTGTCAAGATGAGGAGACAGAGAAGTATGGCTCAAAAGAGGGAACAGATCAGGGTTCCAGTGGGAAACTAAGCGATAAGGAGATAGCGAACCTAACAGAGGAAGAGATAGCCAACCTAACAGACATTGAGTGATAAAGATGCTCACAGGCTTGACAGATATGCTTAAGTATGACAAACGCATAAGGGAAGAAGTGAAGGTTATGATAAATGAAACAAAGGAAAATCCACACAAAACTGATGGTGAAGGGAAGGAAACTGGGGTTCAAATCAATGATTTGGAACATAAGGAAGAAATAAACAGACAACCAGTACATAATGAGGAAACAAGAATTGAAAAAAATGAGGAGGCATAGGAACCTCTGGGACAACTTTAAACGTGCCAACATCCGAATCATAGGGGTGCCAGAAGAAGAGGAAGAGCAAGAAATTGAAAGCGTATGTGAAAAAATAATGAAGAAAAAACCCCCCAAATTTGACAAAG